>NC_090444.1:1067583423-1068304488 GCF_031143425.1 Pleurodeles waltl
CCCCATCTCCCCATCTCATTCCAGTTAGACGTTGATGTAGATGCAAATGAACCCCTGTCACACATTCACTCATTGGAATCTCCCCATCTCCCCATCTCCCCATCTCATTCCAGTTAGACGTTGATGTAGATGCAAATGAACCCCTGTCACACATTCACTCATTGGAATCTCCCCATCTCCCCATCTCCCCATCTCCCCATCTCATTCCAGTTAGACGTTGATGTAGATGCAAATGAACCCCTGTCACACATTCACTCATTGGAATCTCCCATCTCCCATCCCATCTCCCATCTCCCCATCTCCCATCTCCCCATCTCCCCATCTCATTCCAGTTAGACGTTGATGTAGATGCAAATGAACCCCTGTCACACATTCACTCATTGGAATCTCCCCATCTCCCCATCTCCCCATCTCCCCATCTCCCCATCTCATTCCAGTTAGACGTTGATGTAGATGCAAATGAACCCCTGTCACACATTCACTCATTGGAATCTCCCCATCTCCCCATCTCCCCATCTCCCCATCTCCCCATCTCATTCCAGTTAGACGTTGATGTAGATGCAAATGAACCCCTGTCACACATTCACTCATTGGAATCTCCCCATCTCCCCATCTCCCATCTCCCCATCTCCCCATCTCCCATCTCCCCATCTCCCCATCTCCCCATCTCCCCATCTCCCCATCTCCCCATCTCATTCCAGTTAGACGTTGATGTAGATGCAAATGAACCCCTGTCACACATTCACTCATTGGAATCTCCCCATCTCCCCATCTCCCCATCTCCCCATCTCCCCATCTCCCCATCTCATTCCAGTTAGACGTTGATGTAGATGCAAATGAACCCCTGTCACACATTCACTCATTGGAATCTCCCCATCTCCCCATCTCCCCATCTCATTCCAGTTAGACGTTGATGTAGATGCAAATGAACCCCTGTCACACATTCACTCATTGGAATCTCCCCATCTCCCCATCTCCCCATCTCCCCATCTCCCCATCTCCCCATCTCATTCCAGTTAGACGTTGATGTAGATGCAAATGAACCCCTGTCACACATTCACTCATTGGAATCTCCCCATCTCCCCATCTCCCCATCTCCCCATCTCCCCATCTCCCTCATTCCAGTTAGACGTTGATGTAGATGCAAATGAACCCCTGTCACACATTCACTCATTGGAATCTCCCCATCTCCCCATCTCCCCATCTCCCCATCTCCCCATCTCATTCCAGTTAGACGTTGATGTAGATGCAAATGAACCCCTGTCACACATTCACTCATTGGAATCTCCCCATCTCCCCATCTCCCCATCTCCCCATCTCCCCATCTCCCCATCTCATTCCAGTTAGACGTTGATGTAGATGCAAATGAACCCCTGTCACACATTCACTCATTGGAATCTCCCCATCTCCCCATCTCCCCATCTCCCCATCTCCCCATCTCCCCATCTCATTCCAGTTAGACGTTGATGTAGATGCAAATGAACCCCTGTCACACATTCACTCATTGGAATCTCCCCATCTCCCCATCTCCCCATCTCCCCATCTCCCCATCTCATTCCAGTTAGACGTTGATGTAGATGCAAATGAACCCCTGTCACACATTCACTCATTGGAATCTCCCCATCCCATCTCCCCATCTCCCCATCTCCCCATCTCCTCCCATCTCCCCACAGTTAGACGTTGATGTAGATGCAAATGAACCCCTGTCACACATTCACTCATTGGAATCTCCCCATCTCCCCATCTCCCCATCTCCCCATCTCCCCACAGTTAGACGTTGATGTAGATGCAAATGAACCCCTGTCACACATTCACTCATTGGAATCTCCCCATCTCCCCATCTCCCCATCTCATTCCCAGTTAGACGTTGATGTAGATGCAAATGAACCCCTGTCACACATTCACTCATTGGAATCTCCCCATCTCCCCATCTCCCCATCTCCCATCTCCCCATCTCATTCCAGTTAGACGTTGATGTAGATGCAAATGAACCCCTGTCACACATTCACTCATTGGAATCTCCCCATCTCCCATCTCCCCATCTCCCCATCTCCCCATCTCATTCCAGTTAGACGTTGATGTAGATGCAAATGAACCCCTGTCACACATTCACTCATTGGAATCTCCCCATCTCCCCATCTCCCCATCTCCCCATCTCCCCACAGTTAGACGTTGATGTAGATGCAAATGAACCCCTGTCACACATTCACTCATTGGAATCTCCCCATCTCCCCATCTCCCCATCTCCCATCTCCCACAGTTAGACGTTGATGTAGATGCAAATGAACCCCTGTCACACATTCACTCATTGGAATCTCCCCATCTCCCCATCTCCCCATCTCCCCATCTCCCACAGTTAGACGTTGATGTAGATGCAAATGAACCCCTGTCACACATTCACTCATTGGAATCTCCCCATCTCCCCATCTCCCCATCTCCCCATCTCCCCATCTCATTCCAGTTAGACGTTGATGTAGATGCAAATGAACCCCTGTCACACATTCACTCATTGGAATCTCCCCATCTCCCCATCTCCCCATCTCCCCATCTCATTCCAGTTAGACGTTGATGTAGATGCAAATGAACCCCTGTCACACATTCACTCATTGGAATCTCCCCATCTCCCCATCTCCCCATCTCATTCCAGTTAGACGTTGATGTAGATGCAAATGAACCCCTGTCACACATTCACTCATTGGAATCTCCCCATCTCCCCATCTCCCCATCTCATTCCAGTTAGACGTTGATGTAGATGCAAATGAACCCCTGTCACACATTCACTCATTGGAATCTCCCCATCTCCCCATCTCCCCATCTCATTCCAGTTAGACGTTGATGTAGATGCAAATGAACCCCTGTCACACATTCACTCATTGGAATCTCCCCATCTCCCCATCTCCCCATCTCATTCCAGTTAGACGTTGATGTAGATGCAAATGAACCCCTGTCACACATTCACTCATTGGAATCTCCCCATCTCCCCATCTCCCCATCTCATTCCAGTTAGACGTTGATGTAGATGCAAATGAACCCCTGTCACACATTCACTCATTGGAATCTCCCCATCTCCCCATCTCCCCATCTCCCCATCTCATTCCAGTTAGACGTTGATGTAGATGCAAATGAACCCCTGTCACACATTCACTCATTGGAATCTCCCCATCTCCCCATCTCCCCATCTCCCCATCTCATTCCAGTTAGACGTTGATGTAGATGCAAATGAACCCCTGTCACACATTCACTCATTGGAATCTCCCCATCTCCCCATCTCCCCATCTCCCCATCTCATTCCAGTGATGTAGATGCAAATGAACCCCTGTCACACATTCACTCATTGGAATCTCCCATCTCCCCATCTCCCCATCTCCCCATCTCCCCATTCCAGTTAGACGTTGATGTAGATGCAAATGAACCCCTGTCACACATTCACTCATTGGAATCTCCCCATCTCCCCATCTCCCCATCTCCCCATCTCCCACAGTTAGACGTTGATGTAGATGCAAATGAACCCCTGTCACACATTCACTCATTGGAATCTCCCCATCTCCCCATCTCCCCATCTCCCCATCTCCCCATCAGTTAGACGTTGATGTAGATGCAAATGAACCCCTGTCACACATTCACTCATTGGAATCTCCCCATCTCCCCATCTCCCCATCTCCCCATCTCCCCATCTCCCCATCTCATTCCAGTTAGACGTTGATGTAGATGCAAATGAACCCCTGTCACACATTCACTCATTGGAATCTCCCCATCTCCCCATCTCCCCATCTCCCCATCTCCCACAGTTAGACGTTGATGTAGATGCAAATGAACCCCTGTCACACATTCACTCATTGGAATCTCCCCATCTCCCCATCTCCCCATCTCCCCATCTCCCCATCTCCCCCACAGTTAGACGTTGATGTAGATGCAAATGAACCCCTGTCACACATTCACTCATTGGAATCTCCCCATCTCCCCATCTCCCCATCTCCCCATCTCCCCATCTCCAGTTAGACGTTGATGTAGATGCAAATGAACCCCTGTCACACATTCACTCATTGGAATCTCCCCATCTCCCCATCTCCCCATCTCCCCATCTCCCCCATCAGTTAGACGTTGATGTAGATGCAAATGAACCCCTGTCACACATTCACTCATTGGAATCTCCCCATCTCCCCATCTCCCCATCTCCCCATCTCCCCATCTCCCCCACAGTTAGACGTTGATGTAGATGCAAATGAACCCCTGTCACACATTCACTCATTGGAATCTCCCCCATCTCCCCATCTCCCCATCTCCCCATCTCCCCACAGTTAGACGTTGATGTAGATGCAAATGAACCCCTGTCACACATTCACTCATTGGAATCTCCCCATCTCCCCATCTCCCCATCTCCCCATCTCCCCATCTCCCATCTCACCAGTTAGACGTTGATGTAGATGCAAATGAACCCCTGTCACACATTCACTCATTGGAATCTCCCCATCTCCCATCTCCCCATCTCCCATCTCCCATCTCCCCATCTCCCCACAGTTAGACGTTGATGTAGATGCAAATGAACCCCTGTCACACATTCACTCATTGGAATCTCCCCATCTCCCCATCTCCCCATCTCCCCATCTCCCCACAGTTAGACGTTGATGTAGATGCAAATGAACCCCTGTCACACATTCACTCATTGGAATCTCCCCATCTCCCCATCTCCCCATCTCCCCATCTCCCCATCTCCCCACAGTTAGACGTTGATGTAGATGCAAATGAACCCCTGTCACACATTCACTCATTGGAATCTCCCCATCTCCCCATCTCCCCATCTCCCCATCTCCCCATCTCCCCATCTCATTCCAGTTAGACGTTGATGTAGATGCAAATGAACCCCTGTCACACATTCACTCATTGGAATCTCCCCATCTCCCCATCTCCCCATCTCATTCCAGTTAGACGTTGATGTAGATGCAAATGAACCCCTGTCACACATTCACTCATTGGAATCTCCCCATCTCCCCATCTCCCCATCTCCCCATCTCCCCATCTCCCCATCTCCCCATCTCATCAGTTAGACGTTGATGTAGATGCAAATGAACCCCTGTCACACATTCACTCATTGGAATCTCCCCATCTCCCCATCTCCCCATCTCCCCATCTCCCCATCTCCCCATCTCATTCCAGTTAGACGTTGATGTAGATGCAAATGAACCCCTGTCACACATTCACTCATTGGAATCTCCCCATCTCCCCATCTCCCATCTCCCCATCTCCCCATCTCCCCATCTCCCCATCTCCCCATCTCATCCAGTTAGACGTTGATGTAGATGCAAATGAACCCCTGTCACACATTCACTCATTGGAATCTCCCCATCTCCCCATCTCCCCATCTCCCCATCTCCCCACAGTTAGACGTTGATGTAGATGCAAATGAACCCCTGTCACACATTCACTCATTGGAATCTCCCCATCTCCCCATCTCCCCATCTCCCCATCTCCCCATCAGTTAGACGTTGATGTAGATGCAAATGAACCCCTGTCACACATTCACTCATTGGAATCTCCCATCTCCCCATCTCCCCATCTCCCATCTCCCCATCTCCCCATCTCCCCATCTCCCACAGTTAGACGTTGATGTAGATGCAAATGAACCCCTGTCACACATTCACTCATTGGAATCTCCCCATCTCCCCATCTCCCCATCTCCCCCAGTTAGACGTTGATGTAGATGCAAATGAACCCCTGTCACACATTCACTCATTGGAATCTCCCCATCTCCCCATCTCCCCATCTCATCCAGTTAGACGTTGATGTAGATGCAAATGAACCCCTGTCACACATTCACTCATTGGAATCTCCCCATCTCCCCATCTCCCCATCTCCCCATCTCATTCCAGTTAGACGTTGATGTAGATGCAAATGAACCCCTGTCACACATTCACTCATTGGAATCTCCCCATCTCCCCCATCTCCCCATCTCATTCCAGTTAGACGTTGATGTAGATGCAAATGAACCCCTGTCACACATTCACTCATTGGAATCTCCCCATCTCCCCATCTCCCCATCTCCCCTCCAGTTAGACGTTGATGTAGATGCAAATGAACCCCTGTCACACATTCACTCATTGGAATCTCCCCATCTCCCCATCTCCCATCTCCCCATCTCCCCATCTCCCCATCTCCCCATCTCCCCATCTCATTCCCAGTTAGACGTTGATGTAGATGCAAATGAACCCCTGTCACACATTCACTCATTGGAATCTCCCCATCTCCCCATCTCCCCATCTCCCCATCTCATTCCAGTTAGACGTTGATGTAGATGCAAATGAACCCCTGTCACACATTCACTCATTGGAATCTCCCCATCTCCCCATCTCCCCATCTCCCCATCTCATTCCAGTTAGACGTTGATGTAGATGCAAATGAACCCCTGTCACACATTCACTCATTGGAATCTCCCCATCTCCCCATCTCCCCATCTCCCCATCTCATTCCAGTTAGACGTTGATGTAGATGCAAATGAACCCCTGTCACACATTCACTCATTGGAATCTCCCCATCTCCCCATCTCCCCATCTCCCCATCTCCCCATCTCCCATCTCCCCATCATCTCTTCAGTTAGACGTTGATGTAGATGCAAATGAACCCCTGTCACACATTCACTCATTGGAATCTCCCCATCTCCCCATCTCCCCATCTCCCATCTCATTCCAGTTAGACGTTGATGTAGATGCAAATGAACCCCTGTCACACATTCACTCATTGGAATCTCCCCATCTCCCCATCTCCCATCTCCCCATCTCCCCATCTCATTCCAGTTAGACGTTGATGTAGATGCAAATGAACCCCTGTCACACATTCACTCATTGGAATCTCCCCATCTCCCCATCTCCCCATCTCCCCATCTCCCCATCTCATTCCAGTTAGACGTTGATGTAGATGCAAATGAACCCCTGTCACACATTCACTCATTGGAATCTCCCCATCTCCCCATCTCCCCATCTCCCCATCTCCCCATCTCCCCATCTCATTCCAGTTAGACGTTGATGTAGATGCAAATGAACCCCTGTCACACATTCACTCATTGGAATCTCCCATCTCCCCATCTCCCCATCTCCCCATCTCCCCATCTCCCCATCTCATTCCAGTTAGACGTTGATGTAGATGCAAATGAACCCCTGTCACACATTCACTCATTGGAATCTCCCCATCTCCCCATCTCCCCATCTCCCATCTCATTCCAGTTAGACGTTGATGTAGATGCAAATGAACCCCTGTCACACATTCACTCATTGGAATCTCCCCATCTCCCCATCTCCCCATCTCCCATCTCCCATCTCATTCCAGTTAGACGTTGATGTAGATGCAAATGAACCCCTGTCACACATTCACTCATTGGAATCTCCCCATCTCCCCATCTCCCCATCTCCCCATCTCCCCATCTCCCCATCTCATTCCAGTTAGACGTTGATGTATATGCAAATGAACCCCTGTCACACATTCACTCATTGGAATCTCCCCATCTCCCATCTCCCCATCTCCCCATCTCCCCATCTCATTCCAGTTAGACGTTGATGTAGATGCAAATGAACCCCTGTCACACATTCACTCATTGGAATCTCCCCATCTCCCCATCTCCCCATCTCCCCATCTCCCCATCTCATTCCAGTTAGACGTTGATGTAGATGCAAATGAACCCCTGTCACACATTCACTCATTGGAATCTCCCCATCATCTCCCCATCTCCCCATCTCCCCATCTCCCCATCTCATTCCAGTTAGACGTTGATGTAGATGCAAATGAACCCCTGTCACACATTCACTCATTGAAATCTCCCCATCTCCCCATCTCCCCATCTCCCCATCTCCCCATCTCCCCATCTCATTCCAGTTAGACGTTGATGTAGATGCAAATGAACCCCTGTCACACATTCACTCATTGGAATCTCCCCATCTCCCCATCTCCCCATCTCATTCCAGTTAGACGTTGATGTAGATGCAAATGAACCCCTGTCACACATTCACTCATTGGAATCTCCCCATCTCCCCATCTCCCCATCTCCCCATCTCCCCATCTCCCCATCTCATTCCAGTTAGACGTTGATGTAGATGCAAATGAACCCCTGTCACACATTCACTCATTGGAATCTCCCCATCTCCCCATCTCCCCATCTCCCATCTCCCCATCTCCCCATCTCCCCCATCTCCCATCTCCCCATCTCATTCCAGTTAGACGTTGATGTAGATGCAAATGAACCCCTGTCACACATTCACTCATTGGAATCTCCCCATCTCCCCATCTCCCCATCTCCCCATCTCCCCATCTCCCCATCTCCCCATCTCCCCATCTCCCCATCTCATTCCAGTTAGACGTTGATGTAGATGCAAATGAACCCCTGTCACACATTCACTCATTGGAATCTCCCCATCTCCCCATCTCCCCATCTCCCCATCTCCCCATCTCCCCATCTCCCCATCTCCCCATCTCCCCATCTCCCCATCTCCCCATCTCCCCATCTCCCCATCTCATTCCAGTTAGACGTTGATGTAGATGCAAATGAACCCCTGTCACACATTCACTCATTGGAATCTCCGAATCTCCCCATCTCCCCATCTCCCCATCTCCCCATCTCCCCATCTCATTCCAGTTAGACGTTGATGTAGATGCAAATGAACCCCTGTCACACATTCACTCATTGGAATCTCCCCATCTCCCCATCTCCCCATCTCCCCATCTCCCCATCTCATTCCAGTTAGACGTTGATGTAGATGCAAATGAACCCCTGTCACACATTCACTCATTGGAATCTCCCCATCTCCCCATCTCCCCATCTCCCCATCTCCCCATCTCCCCATCTCCCCATCTCATTCCAGTTAGACGTTGATGTAGATGCAAATGAACCCCTGTCACACATTCACTCATTGGAATCTCCCCATCTCCCCATCTCCCCATCTCATTCCAGTTAGACGTTGATGTAGATGCAAATGAACCCCTGTCACACATTCACTCATTGGAATCTCCCCATCTCCCCATCTCCCCATCTCCCCATCTCCCCATCTCCCCATCTCCCCATCTCCCCATCTCCCCATCTCCCCATCTCATTCCAGTTAGACGTTGATGTAGATGCAAATGAACCCCTGTCACACATTCACTCATTGGAATCTCCCCATCTCCCCATCTCCCCATCTCCCCATCTCCCCATCTCCCCATCTCCCCATCTCCCCATCTCCCCATCTCCCCATCTCCCCATCTCCCCATCTCATTCCAGTTAGACGTTGATGTAGATGCAAATGAACCCCTGTCACACATTCACTCATTGGAATCTCCCCATCTCCCCATCTCCCCATCTCCCCATCTCCCCATCTCCCCATCTCCCCATCTCCCCATCTCCCTCCAGTTAGACGTTGATGTAGATGCAAATGAACCCCTGTCACACATTCACTCATTGGAATCTCCCCATCTCCCCATCTCCCCATCTCATTCCAGTTAGACGTTGATGTAGATGCAAATGAACCCCTGTCACACATTCACTCATTGGAATCTCCCCATCTCCCCATCTCCCCATCTCATTCCAGTTAGACGTTGATGTAGATGCAAATGAACCCCTGTCACACATTCACTCATTGGAATCTCCCCATCTCCCCATCTCCCCATCTCCCCATCTCCCCATCTCCCCATCTCATTCCAGTTAGACGTTGATGTAGATGCAAATGAACCCCTGTCACACATTCACTCATTGGAATCTCCCCATCTCCCCATCTCCCCATCTCCCCATCTCCCCATCTCCCCATCTCCCCATCTCATTCCAGTTAGACGTTGATGTAGATGCAAATGAACCCCTGTCACACATTCACTCATTGGAATCTCCCCATCTCCCCATCTCCCCATCTCCCCATCTCCCCATCTCCCTCCAGTTAGACGTTGATGTAGATGCAAATGAACCCCTGTCACACATTCACTCATTGGAATCTCCCCATCTCCCCATCTCCCCATCTCCCCATCTCCCCATCTCCCCATCTCATTCCAGTTAGACGTTGATGTAGATGCAAATGAACCCCTGTCACACATTCACTCATTGGAATCTCCCCATCTCCCCATCTCCCCATCTCATTCCAGTTAGACGTTGATGTAGATGCAAATGAACCCCTGTCACACATTCACTCATTGGAATCTCCCCATCTCCCCATCTCCCCATCTCATTCCAGTTAGACGTTGATGTAGATGCAAATGAACCCCTGTCACACATTCACTCATTGGAATCTCCCCATCTCCCCATCTCCCCATCTCATTCCAGTTAGACGTTGATGTAGATGCAAATGAACCCCTGTCACACATTCACTCATTGGAATCTCCCCATCTCCCCATCTCCCCATCTCCCCATCTCCCCATCTCCCCATCTCCCTCCAGTTAGACGTTGATGTAGATGCAAATGAACCCCTGTCACACATTCACTCATTGGAATCTCCCCATCTCCCCATCTCCCCATCTCCCCATCTCCCCATCTCCCCATCTCCCCATCTCATTCCAGTTAGACGTTGATGTAGATGCAAATGAACCCCTGTCACACATTCACTCATTGGAATCTCCCCATCTCCCCATCTCCCCATCTCATTCCAGTTAGACGTTGATGTAGATGCAAATGAACCCCTGTCACACATTCACTCATTGGAATCTCCCCATCTCCCCATCTCCCCATCTCATTCCAGTTAGACGTTGATGTAGATGCAAATGAACCCCTGTCACACATTCACTCATTGGAATCTCCCCATCTCCCCATCTCCCCATCTCCCCATCTCCCCATCTCATTCCAGTTAGACGTTGATGTAGATGCAAATGAACCCCTGTCACACATTCACTCATTGGAATCTCCCCATCTCCCCATCTCCCCATCTCCCCATCTCCCCATCTCCCCATCTCCCCATCTCCCCATCTCCCCATCTCCCCATCTCCCCATCTCCCCATCTCCCCATCTCATTCCAGTTAGACGTTGATGTAGATGCAAATGAACCCCTGTCACACATTCACTCATTGGAATCTCCCCATCTCCCCATCTCCCCATCTCCCCATCTCATTCCAGTTAGACGTTGATGTAGATGCAAATGAACCCCTGTCACACATTCACTCATTGGAATCTCCCCATCTCCCCATCTCCCCATCTCATTCCAGTTAGACGTTGATGTAGATGCAAATGAACCCCTGTCACACATTCACTCATTGGAATCTCCCCATCTCCCCATCTCCCCATCTCCCCATCTCCCCATCTCCCCATCTCCCCATCTCCCCATCTCCCCATCTCCCCATCTCATTCCAGTTAGACGTTGATGTAGATGCAAATGAACCCCTGTCACACATTCACTCATTGGAATCTCCCCATCTCCCCATCTCCCCATCTCATTCCAGTTAGACGTTGATGTAGATGCAAATGAACCCCTGTCACACATTCACTCATTGGAATCTCCCCATCTCCCCATCTCATTCCAGTTAGACGTTGATGTAGATGCAAATGAACCCCTGTCACACATTCACTCATTGGAATCTCCCCATCTCCCCATCTCCCCATCTCATTCCAGTTAGACGTTGATGTAGATGCAAATGAACCCCTGTCACACATTCACTCATTGGAATCTCCCCATCTCCCCATCTCCCCATCTCATTCCAGTTAGACGTTGATGTAGATGCAAATGAACCCCTGTCACACATTCACTCATTGGAATCTCCCCATCTCCCCATCTCCCCATCTCCCCATCTCCCCATCTCCCCATCTCATTCCAGTTAGACGTTGATGTAGATGCAAATGAACCCCTGTCACACATTCACTCATTGGAATCTCCCCATCTCCCCATCTCCCCATCTCCCCATCTCCCCATCTCCCCATCTCCCTCCAGTTAGACGTTGATGTAGATGCAAATGAACCCCTGTCACACATTCACTCATTGGAATCTCCCCATCTCCCCATCTCCCCATCTCCCCATCTCCCCATCTCCCCATCTCCCCATCTCCCCATCTCCCCATCTCCCCATCTCCCCATCTCCCCATCTCCCCATCTCCCCATCTCATTCCAGTTAGACGTTGATGTAGATGCAAATGAACCCCTGTCACACATTCACTCATTGGAATCTCCCCATCTCCCCATCTCCCCATCTCATTCCAGTTAGACGTTGATGTAGATGCAAATGAACCCCTGTCACACATTCACTCATTGGAATCTCCCCATCTCCCCATCTCCCCATCTCCCCATCTCCCCATCTCCCCATCTCATTCCAGTTAGACGTTGATGTAGATGCAAATGAACCCCTGTCACACATTCACTCATTGGAATCTCCCCATCTCCCCATCTCCCCATCTCCCCATCTCCCCATCTCCCCATCTCCCCATCTCATTCCAGTTAGACGTTGATGTAGATGCAAATGAACCCCTGTCACACATTCACTCATTGGAATCTCCCCATCTCCCCATCTCCCCATCTCCCCATCTCCCCATCTCATTCCAGTTAGACGTTGATGTAGATGCAAATGAACCCCTGTCACACATTCACTCATTGGAATCTCCCCATCTCCCCATCTCCCCATCTCCCCATCTCCCCATCTCCCCATCTCCCCATCTCCCCATCTCATTCCAGTTAGACGTTGATGTAGATGCAAATGAACCCCTGTCACACATTCACTCATTGGAATCTCCCCATCTCCCCATCTCCCCATCTCCCCATCTCCCCATCTCCCCATCTCCCCATCTCATTCCAGTTAGACGTTGATGTAGATGCAAATGAACCCCTGTCACACATTCACTCATTGGAATCTCCCCATCTCCCCATCTCCCCATCTCCCCATCTCATTCCAGTTAGACGTTGATGTAGATGCAAATGAACCCCTGTCACACATTCACTCATTGGAATCTCCCCATCTCCCCATCTCCCCATCTCATTCCAGTTAGACGTTGATGTAGATGCAAATGAACCCCTGTCACACATTCACTCATTGGAATCTCCCCATCTCCCCATCTCCCCATCTCATTCCAGTTAGACGTTGATGTAGATGCAAATGAACCCCTGTCACACATTCACTCATTGGAATCTCCCCATCTCCCCATCTCATTCCAGTTAGACGTTGATGTAGATGCAAATGAACCCCTGTCACACATTCACTCATTGGAATCTCCCCATCTCCCCATCTCCCCATCTCCCCATCTCATTCCAGTTAGACGTTGATGTAGATGCAAATGAACCCCTGTCACACATTCACTCATTGGAATCTCCCCATCTCCCCATCTCCCCATCTCATTCCAGTTAGACGTTGATGTAGATGCAAATGAACCCCTGTCACACATTCACTCATTGGAATCTCCCCATCTCCCCATCTCATTCCAGTTAGACGTTGATGTAGATGCAAATGAACCCCTGTCACACATTCACTCATTGGAATCTCCCCATCTCCCCATCTCCCCATCTCCCCATCTCATTCCAGTTAGACGTTGATGTAGATGCAAATGAACCCCTGTCACACATTCACTCATTGGAATCTCCCCATCTCCCCATCTCCCCATCTCCCCATCTCCCCATCTCCCCATCTCCCATCTCCCCATCTCCCCATCTCCCCATCTCCCCATCTCCCCATCTCATTCCAGTTAGACGTTGATGTAGATGCAAATGAACCCCTGTCACACATTCACTCATTGGAATCTCCCCATCTCCCCATCTCCCCATCTCCCCATCTCATTCCAGTTAGACGTTGATGTAGATGCAAATGAACCCCTGTCACACATTCACTCATTGGAATCTCCCCATCTCCCCATCTCCCCATCTCCCCATCTCATTCCAGTTAGACGTTGATGTAGATGCAAATGAACCCCTGTCACACATTCACTCATTGGAATCTCCCCATCTCCCCATCTCCCCATCTCCCCATCTCCCCATCTCATTCCAGTTAGACGTTGATGTAGATGCAAATGAACCCCTGTCACACATTCACTCATTGGAATCTCCCCATCTCCCCATCTCCCCATCTCATTCCAGTTAGACGTTGATGTAGATGCAAATGAACCCCTGTCACACATTCACTCATTGGAATCTCCCCATCTCCCCATCTCCCCATCTCCCCATCTCATTCCAGTTAGACGTTGATGTAGATGCAAATGAACCCCTGTCACACATTCACTCATTGGAATCTCCCCATCTCCCCATCTCCCCATCTCCCCATCTCCCCATCTCCCCATCTCATTCCAGTTAGACGTTGATGTAGATGCAAATGAACCCCTGTCACACATTCACTCATTGGAATCTCCCCATCTCCCCATCTCCCCATCTCCCCATCTCCCCATCTCCCCATCTCCCCATCTCCCCATCTCATTCCAGTTAGACGTTGATGTAGATGCAAATGAACCCCTGTCACACATTCACTCATTGGAATCTCCCCATCTCCCCATCTCCCCATCTCCCCATCTCCCCATCTCCCCATCTCCCCATCTCATTCCAGTTAGACGTTGATGTAGATGCAAATGAACCCCTGTCACACATTCACTCATTGGAATCTCCCCATCTCCCCATCTCCCCATCTCCCCATCTCCCCATCTCCCATCTCCCCATCTCCCCATCTCCCCATCTCATTCCAGTTAGACGTTGATGTAGATGCAAATGAACCCCTGTCACACATTCACTCATTGGAATCTCCCCATCTCCCCATCTCCCCATCTCCCCATCTCCCATCTCCCCATCTCCCCATCTCCCCATCTCCCCATCTCATTCCAGTTAGACGTTGATGTAGATGCAAATGAACCCCTGTCACACATTCACTCATTGGAATCTCCCCATCTCCCCATCTCCCCATCTCCCCATCTCCCCATCTCCCCATCTCCCCATCTCCCCATCTCATTCCAGTTAGACGTTGATGTAGATGCAAATGAACCCCTGTCACACATTCACTCATTGGAATCTCCCCATCTCCCATCTCCCCATCTCCCCATCTCCCCATCTCCCCATCTCATTCCAGTTAGACGTTGATGTAGATGCAAATGAACCCCTGTCACACATTCACTCATTGGAATCTCCCCATCTCCCCATCTCCCCATCTCATTCCAGTTAGACGTTGATGTAGATGCAAATGAACCCCTGTCACACATTCACTCATTGGAATCTCCCCATCTCCCCATCTCCCCATCTCATTCCAGTTAGACGTTGATGTAGATGCAAATGAACCCCTGTCACACATTCACTCATTGGAATCTCCCCATCTCCCCATCTCATTCCAGTTAGACGTTGATGTAGATGCAAATGAACCCCTGTCACACATTCACTCATTGGAATCTCCCCATCTCCCCATCTCCCCATCTCCCCATCTCATTCCAGTTAGACGTTGATGTAGATGCAAATGAACCCCTGTCACACATTCACTCATTGGAATCTCCCCATCTCCCCATCTCCCCATCTCCCCATCTCCCCATCTCATTCCAGTTAGACGTTGATGTAGATGCAAATGAACCCCTGTCACACATTCACTCATTGGAATCTCCCCATCTCCCCATCTCCCCATCTCCCCATCTCCCCATCTCCCCATCTCCCCATCTCATTCCAGTTAGACGTTGATGTAGATGCAAATGAACCCCTGTCACACATTCACTCATTGGAATCTCCCCATCTCCCCATCTCCCCATCTCCCCATCTCCCCATCTCATTCCAGTTAGACGTTGATGTAGATGCAAATGAACCCCTGTCACACATTCACTCATTGGAATCTCCCCATCTCCCCATCTCCCCATCTCATTCCAGTTAGACGTTGATGTAGATGCAAATGAACCCCTGTCACACATTCACTCATTGGAATCTCCCCATCTCCCCATCTCCCCATCTCCCCATCTCATTCCAGTTAGACGTTGATGTAGATGCAAATGAACCCCTGTCACACATTCACTCATTGGAATCTCCCCATCTCCCCATCTCCCCATCTCATTCCAGTTAGACGTTGATGTAGATGCAAATGAACCCCTGTCACACATTCACTCATTGGAATCTCCCCATCTCCCCATCTCCCCATCTCCCCATCTCCCCATCTCCCCATCTCCCCATCTCCCCATCTCATTCCAGTTAGACGTTGATGTAGATGCAAATGAACCCCTGTCACACATTCACTCATTGGAATCTCCCCATCTCCCCATCTCCCCATCTCCCCATCTCCCCATCTCCCCATCTCCCCATCTCCCCATCTCCCCATCTCCCCATCTCCCCATCTCCCCATCTCATTCCAGTTAGACGTTGATGTAGATGCAAATGAACCCCTGTCACACATTCACTCATTGGAATCTCCCCATCTCCCCATCTCCCCATCTCCCCATCTCATTCCAGTTAGACGTTGATGTAGATGCAAATGAACCCCTGTCACACATTCACTCATTGGAATCTCCCCATCTCCCCATCTCCCCATCTCATTCCAGTTAGACGTTGATGTAGATGCAAATGAACCCCTGTCACACATTCACTCATTGGAATCTCCCCATCTCCCCATCTCATTCCAGTTAGACGTTGATGTAGATGCAAATGAACCCCTGTCACACATTCACTCATTGGAATCTCCCCATCTCCCCATCTCCCCATCTCATTCCAGTTAGACGTTGATGTAGATGCAAATGAACCCCTGTCACACATTCACTCATTGGAATCTCCCCATCTCCCCATCTCCCCATCTCATTCCAGTTAGACGTTGATGTAGATGCAAATGAACCCCTGTCACACATTCACTCATTGGAATCTCCCCATCTCCCCATCTCCCCATCTCATTCCAGTTAGACGTTGATGCAAATGAACCCCTGTCACACATTCACTCATTGGAATCTCCCCATCTCCCCATCTCCCCATCTCATTCCAGTTAGACGTTGATGTAGATGCAAATGAACCCCTGTCACACATTCACTCATTGGAATCTCCCCATCTCCCCATCTCCCCATCTCATTCCAGTTAGACGTTGATGTAGATGCAAATGAACCCCTGTCACACATTCTCTCATTGGAATCTCCCCATCTCCCCATCTCCCCATCTCCCCATCTCCCCATCTCCCCATCTCCCCATCTCCCCATCTCCCCATCTCCCCATCTCCCCATCTCCCCATCTCCCCATCTCCCCATCTCATTCCAGTTAGACGTTGATGTAGATGCAAATGAACCCCTGTCACACATTCACTCATTGGAATCTCCCCATCTCCCCATCTCCCCATCTCCCCATCTCCCCATCTCCCCATCTCCCCATCTCATTCCAGTTAGACGTTGATGTAGATGCAAATGAACCCCTGTCACACATTCACTCATTGGAATCTCCCCATCTCCCCATCTCCCCATCTCCCCATCTCCCCATCTCATTCCAGTTAGACGTTGATGTAGATGCAAATGAACCCCTGTCACACATTCACTCATTGGAATCTCCCCATCTCCCCATCTCCCCATCTCCCCATCTCCCCATCTCATTCCAGTTAGACGTTGATGTAGATGCAAATGAACCCCTGTCACACATTCACTCATTGGAATCTCCCCATCTCCCCATCTCCCCATCTCCCCATCTCCCCATCTCATTCCAGTTAGACGTTGATGTAGATGCAAATGAACCCCTGTCACACATTCACTCATTGGAATCTCCCCATCTCCCCATCTCCCCATCTCCCCATCTCCCCATCTCATTCCAGTTAGACGTTGATGTAGATGCAAATGAACCCCTGTCACACATTCACTCATTGGAATCTCCCCATCTCCCCATCTCCCCATCTCATTCCAGTTAGACGTTGATGTAGATGCAAATGAACCCCTGTCACACATTAACTGGAATGAGATGGGGAGATGGGGAGATTCCAATGAGTGAATGTGTGACAGGGGTTCATTTGCATCTACATCAACGTCTAACTGGAATGAGATGGGGAGATGGGGAGATGGGGAGATGGGGAGATGGGGAGATTCCAATGAGTGAATGTGTGACAGGGGTTCATTTGCATCTACATCAACGTCTAACTGGAATGAGATGGGGAGATGGGGAGATGGGGAGATGGGGAGATGGGGAGATGGGGAGATGGGGAGATTCCAATGAGTGAATGTGTGACAGGGGTTCATTTGCATCTACATCAACGTCTAACTGGAATGAGATGGGGAGATGGGGAGATGGGGAGATTCCAATGAGTGAGACGTTGATGTAGATGCAAATGAACCCCTGTCACACATTCACTCATTGGAATCTCCCCATCTCCCCATCTCCCCATCTCATTCCAGTTAGACGTTGATGTAGATGCAAATGAACCCCTGTCACACATTCACTCATTGGAATCTCCCCATCTCCCCATCTCCCCATCTCATTCCAGTTAGACGTTGATGTAGATGCAAATGAACCCCTGTCACACATTCACTCATTGGAATCTCCCCATCTCCCCATCTCCCCATCTCCCCATCTCCCCATCTCCCCATCTCCCCATCTCATTCCAGTTAGACGTTGATGTAGATGCAAATGAACCCCTGTCACACATTCACTCATTGGAATCTCCCCATCTCCCCATCTCCCCATCTCCCCATCTCCCCATCTCCCCATCTCCCCATCTCCCCATCTCATTCCAGTTAGACGTTGATGTAGATGCAAATGAACCCCTGTCACACATTCACTCATTGGAATCTCCCCATCTCCCCATCTCCCCATCTCATTCCAGTTAGACGTTGATGTAGATGCAAATGAACCCCTGTCACACATTCACTCATTGGAATCTCCCCATCTCCCCATCTCCCCATCTCCCCATCTCATTCCAGTTAGACGTTGATGTAGATGCAAATGAACCCCTGTCACACATTCACTCATTGGAATCTCCCCATCTCCCCATCTCCCCATCTCCCCATCTCATTCCAGTTAGACGTTGATGTAGATGCAAATGAACCCCTGTCACACATTCACTCATTGGAATCTCCCCATCTCCCCATCTCCCCATCTCCCCATCTCCCCATCTCCTTCCAGTTAGACGTTGATGTAGATGCAAATGAACCCCTGTCACACATTCACTCATTGGAATCTCCCCATCTCCCCATCTCCCCATCTCCCCATCTCCCCATCTCCCCATCTCATTCCAGTTAGACGTTGATGTAGATGCAAATGAACCCCTGTCACACATTCACTCATTGGAATCTCCCCATCTCCCCATCTCCCCATCTCCCCATCTCCCCATCTCCCCATCTCATTCCAGTTAGACGTTGATGTAGATGCAAATGAACCCCTGTCACACATTCACTCATTGGAATCTCCCCATCTCCCCATCTCCCCATCTCCCCATCTCATTCCAGTTAGACGTTGATGTAGATGCAAATGAACCCCTGTCACACATTCACTCATTGGAATCTCCCCATCTCCCCATCTCCCCATCTCCCCATCTCCCCATCTCCCCATCTCCCCATCTCCCCATCTCCCCATCTCCCCATCTCCCCATCTCCCCATCTCCCCATCTCCCCATCTCATTCCAGTTAGACGTTGATGTAGATGCAAATGAACCCCTGTCACACATTCACTCATTGGAATCTCCCCATCTCCCCATCTCCCCATCTCATTCCAGTTAGACGTTGATGTAGATGCAAATGAACCCCTGTCACACATTCACTCATTGGAATCTCCCCATCTCCCCATCTCCCCATCTCATTCCAGTTAGACGTTGATGTAGATGCAAATGAACCCCTGTCACACATTCACTCATTGGAATCTCCCCATCTCCCCATCTCCCCATCTCCCCATCTCCCCATCTCCCCATCTCATTCCAGTTAGACGTTGATGTAGATGCAAATGAACCCCTGTCACACATTCACTCATTGGAATCTCCCCATCTCCCCATCTCCCCATCTCCCCATCTCCCCATCTCATTCCAGTTAGACGTTGATGTAGATGCAAATGAACCCCTGTCACACATTCACTCATTGGAATCTCCCCATCTCCCCATCTCCCCATCTCCCCATCTCCCCATCTCATTCCAGTTAGACGTTGATGTAGATGCAAATGAACCCCTGTCACACATTCACTCATTGGAATCTCCCCATCTCCCCATCTCCCCATCTCCCCATCTCCCCATCTCCCCATCTCCCCATCTCCCCATCTCCCCATCTCCCCATCTCCCCATCTCATTCCAGTTAGACGTTGATGTAGATGCAAATGAACCCCTGTCACACATTCACTCATTGGAATCTCCCCATCTCC
Source organism: Pleurodeles waltl (assembly GCF_031143425.1). Taxonomy (NCBI): domain Eukaryota; kingdom Metazoa; phylum Chordata; class Amphibia; order Caudata; family Salamandridae; genus Pleurodeles; species Pleurodeles waltl. The sequence goes on from NC_090444.1 coordinate 1,067,603,573, forward strand.
CCATCTCCCCATCTCCCCATCTCATTCCAGTTAGACGTTGATGTAGATGCAAATGAACCCCTGTCACACATTCACTCATTGGAATCTCCCCATCTCCCCATCTCCCCATCTCCCCATCTCATTCCAGTTAGACGTTGATGTAGATGCAAATGAACCCCTGTCACACATTCACTCATTGGAATCTCCCCATCTCCCCATCTCCCCATCTCCCCATCTCCCCATCTCCCCATCTCCCCATCTCCCCATCTCATTCCAGTTAGACGTTGATGTAGATGCAAATGAACCCCTGTCACACATTCACTCATTGGAATCTCCCCATCTCCCCATCTCCCCATCTCCCCATCTCCCCATCTCATTCCAGTTAGACGTTGATGTAGATGCAAATGAACCCCTGTCACACATTCACTCATTGGAATCTCCCCATCTCCCCATCTCCCCATCTCCCCATCTCATTCCAGTTAGACGTTGATGTAGATGCAAATGAACCCCTGTCACACATTCACTCATTGGAATCTCCCCATCTCCCCATCTCCCCATCTCCCCATCTCCCCATCTCCCCATCTCCCCATCTCATTCCAGTTAGACGTTGATGTAGATGCAAATGAACCCCTGTCACACATTCACTCATTGGAATCTCCCCATCTCCCCATCTCCCCATCTCCCCATCTCCCCATCTCCCCATCTCATTCCAGTTAGACGTTGATGTAGATGCAAATGAACCCCTGTCACACATTCACTCATTGGAATCTCCCCATCTCCCCATCTCCCCATCTCCCCATCTCCCCATCTCCCCATCTCCCCATCTCATTCCAGTTAGACGTTGATGTAGATGCAAATGAACCCCTGTCACACATTCACTCATTGGAATCTCCCCATCTCCCCATCTCCCCATCTCCCCATCTCCCCATCTCCCCATCTCATTCCAGTTAGACGTTGATGTAGATGCAAATGAACCCCTGTCACACATTCACTCATTGGAATCTCCCCATCTCCCCATCTCCCCATCTCCCCATCTCATTCCAGTTAGACGTTGATGTAGATGCAAATGAACCCCTGTCACACATTCACTCATTGGAATCTCCCCATCTCCCCATCTCCCCATCTCCCCATCTCCCCACAGTTAGACGTTGATGTAGATGCAAATGAACCCCTGTCACACATTCACTCATTGGAATCTCCCCATCTCCCCATCTCCCCATCTCCCCATCTCCCCACAGTTAGACGTTGATGTAGATGCAAATGAACCCCTGTCACACATTCACTCATTGGAATCTCCCCATCTCCCCATCTCCCCATCTCCCCATCTCCCCATCTCCCCACGTTGATGTAGATGCAAATGAACCCCTGTCACACATTCACTCATTGGAATCTCCCCATCTCCCCATCTCCCCATCTCCCCATCTCCCCACGTTGATGTAGATGCAAATGAACCCCTGTCACACATTCACTCATTGGAATCTCCCCATCTCCCCATCTCCCCATCTCCCCATCTCCCCACAGTTAGACGTTGATGTAGATGCAAATGAACCCCTGTCACACATTCACTCATTGGAATCTCCCCATCTCCCCATCTCCCCATCTCCCCACGTTGATGTAGATGCAAATGAACCCCTGTCACACATTCACTCATTGGAATCTCCCCATCTCCCCATCTCCCCATCTCCCCATCTCCCCACAGTTAGACGTTGATGTAGATGCAAATGAACCCCTGTCACACATTCACTCATTGGAATCTCCCCATCTCCCCATCTCCCCATCTCCCCATCTCCCCATCTCATTCCAGTTAGACGTTGATGTAGATGCAAATGAACCCCTGTCACACATTCACTCATTGGAATCTCCCCATCTCCCCATCTCCCCATCTCCCCATCTCATTCCAGTTAGAAGTTGATGTAGACGCAAATGAACCCCTGTCACACATTCACTCATTGGAGGTGCCCCATCTCCCCATCTCCCCATCTCATTCCAGTTAGACGTTGATGTAGACGCAAATGAACCCCTGTCACACATTCACTCATTGGAGGTGCCCCATCTCCCCATCTCCCCATCTCCCCATCTCATTCCAGTTAGACGTTGATGTAGACGCAAATGAACCCCTGTCACACATTCACTCATTGGAGGTGCCCCATCTCCCCATCTCCCCATCTCCCCATCTCCCCATCTCCCCATCTCCCCATCTCCCCATCTCATTCCAGTTAGACGTTGATGTAGACGCAAATGAACCCCTGTCACACATTCACTCATTGGAGGTGCCCCATCTCCCCATCTCCCCATCTCCCCATCTCCCCATCTCATTCCAGTTAGACGTTGATGTAGACGCAAATGAACCCCTGTCACACATTCACTCATTGGAGGTGCCCCATCTCCCCATCTCCCCATCTCCCCATCTCCCCATCTCCCCATCTCATTCCAGTTAGACGTTGATGTAGACGCAAATGAACCCCTGTCACACATTCACTCATTGGAGGTGCCCCATCTCCCCATCTCCCCATCTCCCCATCTCATTCCAGTTAGACGTTGATGTAGACGCAAATGAACCCCTGTCACACATTCACTCATTGGAGGTTCCCCATCTCCCCATCTCCCCATCTCCCCATCTCATTCCAGTTAGACGTTGATGTAGACGCAAATGAACCCCTGTCACACATTCACTCATTGGAGGTGCCCCATCTCCCCATCTCCCCATCTCCCCATCTCCCCATCTCATTCCAGTTAGACGTTGATGTAGACGCAAATGAACCCCTGTCACACATTCACTCATTGGAGGTGCCCCATCTCCCCATCTCCCCATCTCCCCATCTCATTCCAGTTAGACGTTGATGTAGACGCAAATGAACCCCTGTCACACATTCACTCATTGGAGGTGCCCCATCTCCCCATCTCCCCATCTCCCCATCTCATTCCAGTTTGAATGTGTGACAGGGGTTCATTTGCGTCTACATCAACGTCTCTCATTGGAGGTGCTCCATCTCCCCATCTCCCCATCTCCCCATCTCATTCCAGTTTGAATGTGTGACAGGGGTTCATTTGCGTCTACATCAACGTCTCTCATTGGAGGTGCTCCATCTCCCCATCTCCCCATCTCATTCCAGTTTGAATGTGTGACAGGGGTTCATTTGCGTCTACATCAACGTCTCTCATTGGAGGTGCTCCATCTCCCCATCTCCCCATCTCATTCCAGTTAGACGTTGATGTAGACGCAAATGAACCCCTGTCACACATTCACTCATTGGAGGTGCTCCATCTCCCCATCTCCCCATCTCTCCATCTCCCCCCAGTTAGACGTTGATGTAGACGCAAATGAACCCCTGTCACACATTCACTCATTGGAGGTGCTCCATCTCCCCATCTCCCCATCTCTCCATCTCCCCCCAGTTAGACGTTGATGTAGACGCAAATGAACCCCTGTCACACATTCACTCATTGGAGGTGCCCCATCTCTCCATCTCTCCATCTATTATCTCTCCATCTCTCCCCAGTTAGACGTTGATGTAGACGCAAATGAACCCCTGTCACACATTCACTCATTGGAGGTGCTCCATCTCCCCATCTCCCCCCAGTTAGACGTTGATGTAGACGCAAATGAACCCCTGTCACACATTCACTCATTGGAGGTGCTCCATCTCCCCATCTCCCCCCAGTTAGACGTTGATGTAGACGCAAATGAACCCCTGTCACACATTCACTCATTGGAGGTGCTCCATCTCCCCATCTCCCCCCAGTTAGACGTTGATGTAGACGCAAATGAACCCCTGTCACACATTCACTCATTGGAGGTGCTCCATCTCCCCATCTCCCCATCTCCCTCCAGTTAGACGTTGATGTAGACGCAAATGAACCCCTGTCACACATTCACTCATTGGAATCTCCCCATCTCCCCATCTCCCCATCTCATTCCAGTTAGACGTTGATGTAGACGCAAATGAACCCCTGTCACACATTCACTCATTGGAGTCTCCCCATCTCCCCATCTCCCCATCTCCCCATCTCCCCATCTCATTCCAGTTAGACGTTGATGTAGACGCAAATGAACCCCTGTCACACATTCACTCATTGGAATCTCCCCATCTCCCCCCATTTAGACGTTGATGTAGAAGCAAATGAACCCCTGTCACACATTCACTCATTGGAGTCTCCCCATCTCCCCATCTCCCCATCTCCCCATCTCCCCATCTCCCCATCTCCCCATCTCCCCATCTCATTCCAGTTAGACGTTGATGTAGACGCAAATGAACCCCTGTCACACATCTCCCCATCTCATTCCAGTTAGACGTTGATGTAGACGCAAATGAACCCCTGTCACACATCTCCCCATCTCATTCCAGTTAGACGTTGATGTAGACTCAAATGAACCCCTGTCACACATCTCCCCATCTCCCCATCTCATTCCAGTTAGACGTTGATGTAGACGCAAATGAACCCCTGTCACACATTCACTCATTGGAGGTGCTTCCTCATGCCATCTCCCCATCTCCTCATCTCATTCCAGTTAGACGTTGATGTAGACGCAAATGAACCCCTTCACACATTCACTCATTGGAGGTGCTTCCTCATGCCATCTCCCCATCTCCCCATCTCATTCCAGTTAGACGTTGATGTAGACGCAAATGAACCCCTGTCACACATTCACTCATTGGAGGTGCTTCCTCATGCCATCTCCCCATCTCCCCATCTCATTCCAGTTAGACGTTGATGTAGACGCAAATGAACCCCTGTCACACATTCACTCATTGGAGGTGCTTCCTCATGCCATCTCCCCATCTCCCCATCTCATTCCAGTTAGACGTTGATGTAGACATGTATGAACCTTGTCACACATTCGTTCATTGGAGTTGCTTCATCACGTGTCTTCCTTTGCGCAGCATCTCCCCATCTCCCCATCTCATTCCAGTTAGATGTTGATGTAGATGCAAATGAACCCCTGTCACACATTCACTCATTGGAGGTGCTTCATCACGTGTCTTCCTTTGCGCAGCATCTCCCCCATCTCCCCCATCTCCCCCATCTCATTCCAGTTAGACGTTGATGTAGATGCAAATGAACCCCTGTCACTCATTCACTCATTGGAGGTGCTTCATCAAGTGTCTTCCTTTGCGCAGCATCTCCCCATCTCATTCCAGTTAGACGTTGATGTAGATGCAAATGAACCCCTGTCACACATTCACTCATTGGAGGTGCTTCATCACGTGTCTTCCTTTGCGCAGCATCTCCCCATCTCCCCATCTCTTTCCAGATAGACGTTGATGTAGACATGTGTGAAACCTTGTCACACATTCGTTCATTGGAGTTGCTTCCTCACGTGCCTTTCTGTGCGCAGATTCATCTCCCCATCTCATTCCAGTTAGACGTTGATGTAGACATGTATGAACCCTTGTCACACATTCGTTCTTTGGAGTTGCTTCCTCACATGACTTTCTGTGCGCAGATTATTCTCCCCATCACCCCATCTCATTCCAGTTAGACGTTGATGTAGACATATATGAACCCTTGTCACACATTCGTTCATTGGAGTTGCTTTCTCACGTGTCTTCCTGTGCGCAGATTATTCTCCCCGTCTCCCATCTCCCCATCTCATTCCAGTTAGACGTTGATGTAGACATATATGAACCCTTGTCACACATTCGTTCTTTGGAGTTGCTTTCTCACATGTCTTCCTGTGCGCAGATTATCCTCCCCATCTCATTCCAGTTAGACGTTGATGTAGACATATAGAAGAAAAAGGTGCCAAACCCTGTCTCTTGCACCCAGGACTCGACAATCAGTGCTGAGGGGGTCAACTGGTCATCAGACAGACTTTAAGAACCCCAGAGGACCTCCAACATTCCAAAAATTGGTAAGAACCTCCCTCTAAAGGTATCACTCCTTGCACCCAACAGGCAAGAACCAGTGAAATCCAGTTCACTGACCTGCTGCTGACCAATGAACAGGATACAGCAGCCAGTCCAAATTTAGGGGCATATTTATACTCCGTTTGCGCCGAATGTGCGTCAACATTTTTGACGCACATTCAGTGCAAACGTTGCCCCATATTTAAACCTTGACGCCCGAGCCGGCGCAAAAGGAAAATGGCGCTATGTGCGTCAGTTTCTGGAAGCGGCACCCCGCCCTGCGTTAATGACATGCAGGGTAGGCGTTCCCGTCCAAAAAAACCCGCACACAGCGGTGCGTCATATTTATGCTTCCGGGCAAAAATGACTCCCAGGCGATAGGCGGAGCAAAAAAATGACGCAAAGCACGAATAGCGTCAAATTTTAACGCCAGGGTCAGGGCAGGCGTTAAAATGGGGCAAACACACCTGAACTTAATCAGAACACACAGAACAAACAGAGCAGCAGAGCAGCAACAGGGAGACATGGAGGTGATTTTTCTTCAGCGTGCACGTAGATGCAGAGTCCTGCAGCAACAACAGCAGCTACAACAACAGCAGGGACCCCAAAGACAGCACAGAAGGCAGGAGAGGATATTCCGCCCAAGAACAACCCTGCATGGCCTCAGGGAACGGGACATCATCCAGAGGTACCGGTTGAACTGGCAGGCCATTCAGCAGCTGCTGAGAAATATTGAACAGCAGTTGGCCCCCACTTTAGTGACTCCCCGCACTATCCCAACAGAAACAGAGCTGCTTGCCGTACTTCATCTGCTGGCAAGTGGCTCGTTTCAGACAAATGGTGCCCTGGTTGGTGGAATATCACAACCATCATTCTCTGCATTCCTGCCAAAAGTACTGGATGCCATCATTCGCCTGACACCCCGCCACATCTGCTTCCCTAACACCCTGCAGAAGCAGCAGGAAACTAAACAGGGGTTCTACGCCATCAGTGGCTTCCCGCACGTCCTTGGTGCAATCGACTGCACACACGTACGCCTTGTGCCACCTGCTGCGACTGAACACCTCTACCGCAACAGGAAGCACACACATTCAATCAACATGCAGGCCATAGTCTATCACCAAGGACTGATAAGCAACATTGTGGCTAAATATCCTGGGAGTGTACATGACGCATTCATCTTCCGTCACTCCACCATCAACCAATACTTCCAGGATGGACGGTATGGAAATGACTACTCGTTGGTAAGGACAAAAACCAAACTGATATACACACTGCACTGAAAAGCTCTAGGACAAACCGCACATACACCACAATAGCAACACCTAACCAGGAACACACTGAGGTACTCACATCTCTAGCCAGGTTTCAGAAGTCACCATTGAACCTGTCACACATTTGAATTTACTCTACAGCTTAATGTGAAGACATTAATGACTGTGGTTGCCTAAATGTCACCTTGCAAATTGGAAGTCTCACAATAACCTGTACACTAATACAATGCATAAGTTTTAAGGTATGGGATGGCCTGGGTACTTTCACATGCACGTTTCAACCACACTTTCATGTTTCAACTCTGCATGGAACTATCATCTCACCCCCAGTGAGGACACACGGACACCTGTATCACAAGTCACAATGCTAGGGAGGGCACACTGTACTGGAAAAACAAATACATCCTGCTGACAAACGGTTAGCCAACAAACACTTGCTCAGCCAAGGAAAAAAACTCAATGCAAAAGTTTTCACCAACAACCATAGGTTGTCACATTAGTACACAAAAGAGTCACAGACAACACAAGACAACTACTGCCATCAAAGATCTGTACAACAGTGCCTCCTACATCTAATTGATCCCATTCTGTGTTTTTCTTTCAGCTGATCAGGGGTATGGCATCCAGCCTTGGATAATGACACCATTTGGGAACCCCACTACTGCTGCAGAGCGGGCATACAATAACGCACACAAGAGGACACGCAGCATTGTGGAGCCGACCTTTGGGATCCTAAAGTCAAGGTTCCGCTGCCTTGACATCACTGGCGGTAGCCTACTCTATTCCCCAGAGATGGTCTGTAAGATCATACTCACTTGTGCCATATTGCACAATATATGTGTAAAAAGGAACATTCCCCTCCTTGAACTGGACCCAGACATGCCTGAGGATGATGAAGAGGAGGATGCTGGCCTGCAACAGGAGGGGGAACAACCTAATACGACAGCAGGAGTGCGTAGGCGCCAACAGCTTGTCAATAATTTTTTTTCTTAATGTATCATAATAAATTGTATTCCACAATTGTAAATAAACACAGATAACAAACACCACATCATGCTTTGGCCTATGCATTTCTGACCACCTTTAGTTTGAAATTGCTGAAGAAGAATGTCGTCTCATTGAGCAAGAATGCTATAACAATCATCACACCAAAAATAAACATCACAAATGTATGCACAGAGGGTAGGATGTGACATGATACATTACCATACACAGAGGCCAACAGGAGTACAAATGTGGCAATTACACATGCCTGATCCAAACACCTGAGACAGTCTCTCACCCAGCCCAAAAATGTAGATCATGTGTTCAGAGACAGGGTGGGACCATCCATGTGTATGTGACCATGTCATCAATGGCTTCTCTCAAGTGTGTGATATGAGCAATCCCCAATTGGAACAACATTAGCTGCCACTAACTCAGGAGGAGACCTTGAAGTCACAGTGACAACATACACCCAGACAGGTGATAGTGGATCCACATTCCCACACACATGTACACATATGTCATACAATCAACCTAATATTTGAAAGTAGACCATCACAGTTGTGTCCCAGTTTGAACCTAGCAGGAAGAATGTAACATGCCACTAAACCAGGTAATGCAGAAAGGGACACAGACAACAACTAAATAATTTTCATCAGCACATGAGGAACGCTGAGAGTCTTGCAAACATAGTCATTGGAAAATGGTATGCAAGTTTGCTCCAAATCATCAATACTGCAAACGTCAAATGGGCTAATGAGATGAATGAATGGTCAACAGTCATTCATACCATATGGCCTTACATTAGCCTGCTGCTGCAGGTTTGCCATAATATAATAAATAAAAGCCATGGATACAGTAGCTATTCTGGATGGGCAAATCCTAGGGTGCTGGGGGCCTAAGTCCACCTCTACCGCCCCCCAAACATACAAGAATCTTGTACTTGTGAACTAAACACATGCATAAGGCACATGTGTGGGCTACATGTCAAAAGTCAAACACAAATCAGAAACACAAATTCATAATGGGACATGGTTAGGCCCATAAAAACTGTGTGACTATTGCACTCCCTGTTAGGACTATAGATAAAAGCATCCCCATCATAATTGTGGACACAATTTGGAGAAAAGGAGAAGCTTATAACAATATGCATTTACTCTTTCATAGAAAAATGTAAAATTGTTTATAGACTCTTGACTAAATGTGTATGGATTTATACAGAATAACAAAAAGGGCTCTTTCTGGACCAAGAGATAACTTTCTTCCAAATTTGGTGTAATTCCATCCAGCATTTCGGGCTGTAGTCATGTTCATAAACCCTTTTGAAAAATACATGGGGGGAAGTATTCTGGGATCCCCCTTTTTCTCAATCCCCGCTTGACGGTTCACTCTGAAACTTTCCAGACAGGTGAAGTGAGTTTCATTTTTTTGGAACATTTTGTGAAGATTCATCAACCAGCGTCAAAGATATTGGCAAGTCAGAAAATTATTTTTCCCATTAGGTAGGTAATATATATATATATATATATATATATATATATATGTGAATATGTGTGTGTGTGTATGTATATGTGTATATGTGTGTGTATATATATATATATATATATATAGCGAGAGAGAGAGATATGTATTTATATAGATATATAGGGGCATATTTATACTCCGTTTGCGCCGAATTAGCGTCGTTTTTTTCTACGCAAATTTGGCGCAAAACTAACGCCATATTTATACTTTGGCGTTAGACGCGTCTAGCGCCAAAGTATGGGCAAATAGCGTCATTTTTTTGCGTGAACGCCTTCCTTGCGTTAATGAGATGCAAGGAAGGCGTTCCCGTCTAAAAAAATGACGGCGACGCAAATGCGTCGTATTTATACTCCCGGGCAAAAATCACGCCCGGGAGTTGACGGGCCGAAAACCCCGCATTTGCGCCACTTTTTAACGCCTGGGTCAGGGCAGGCGTTAAGGGACCTGTGGGCTCAAAATGAGCCCACAGCTGCCCTCCCATGCCCCCAGGGACCCCCCCGCCACCCTTGCCCACCCCAGGAGGACACCCAAGGATGGAGGGACCCACCCCAGGGACATTCAGGTAAGTTCAGGTAAGTATACTTTTTTTTTTATATATTTGTTTTGGCATAGGGGGCCTGATTTGTGCCCCCCTACATGCCACAATGCCCAATGACCATGCCCAGGGGACAGAAGTCCCCTGGGCATGGCCATTGGGCAAGGGGGCATGACTCCTGTCTTTAATAAGACAGGAGTCATGTAAATGGCGTCTGGGCGTCATTTAAAATGGCGCAAATCGGGTTAAGACGATTTTTTTGCGTCAACCTGACTTGCGCCATTTTTAAGACACCCTAACGCCATTTTTCCCTACGCCGGCGCTGCCTGGTGTACGTGGTTTTTTTCCACGCACACCAGGCAGCGCCGGTCTGCTTGCGCCGGCTAACGCCATTCAATAAATACGGCGCCCGCATGGCGCTTCAGAATGGCGTTAGCCGGCGCAAAATTTTTTGACGCTAAACTGCGTTAGCGCAGTTTAGCGTCAAAAAGTATAAATACGGGCCATAATGCCATAAAATGATCCCAGTGTTTACCCCGCTTCTTCCACCTCTCGGGGTCAGTGCAGGTCACGGCCACCGGCAGGCGTTATTTTGTAACAAAAGAAATGCCACATCTCAGATCGCACTCCATGGTTTCAAATGCACATCATAGTTTAATGGTGACTCGTTTCGATCAACAGATCTTCCTCACAGCCATTGACTATGAGGAAGTTCTGTGTGTGGCATTTCTTTTGTTTTATTTATTTACTTATATATATATATATATATATATATATATATATATATATATATATATATATATATATATATATATATATATATATATATATATATCTTGTGCCCCTGCCATGCACATTTTTCTCATCAATAATTTTACTGTAAATATTACAGTGACACTATTGGTGATGCCAACGATGTCATGAGTAATATAATATCTGGGATAATTAGCAGTGCATAGCGAGAACACGAGTTATAGTTACCTTAGGGCACAAGGATATATATATATATATATACACACACACACACGTTTGTGTATGTATGTTTGTGGATATTCATGTGTGTTCACACAAAAAAAACATAGAACTTCATCAGTTATACTTGTCTAAGTGAACTATAACTCGAGCCCCTGCAATACACTGCTTATGACCTCATATTATATCACTCATGACATGGTCACTGACATAGCTGAGGACGCCTCAAATGACCACTGATTACATCATTCATTGAATGTGAAGTTTTTCACACAGAAATATATACAGAGCTATTCTACACGTTAATTTTTTCTTTCCTCAGTACTGAATTTTAGTATTTATAACATACATCTGAAGTATAATCTTGTTTTCCAAGCGGGTGTATTATTTATGAATGAACGAACCTCTACGCTGACATGTCTTCTGCTGATGTTTCTGCTGATGTTTCTGTAGTGCTTCACAAAACTCTAAGCTCTTTATTGAGGCTTCATTCTACAGTGATGGCTGAGTACAGATCTGTTTTATGACATACAGACCATATTTCTTAGACCTTTTTTTGTGATGAATTACTGTAGTAGTAGATTGCACTAAATTCATATGTTTAGTAAGATGGTTGTCGAAGGTGATAGGGAATTGTAGTAGACATTTACAGTAGGCTGACCTCTCTGTTATCTTTTTGCCAGATTAATAATTTAACCCGTAGTTTATGCCATAGTGCCCTTTCCGCTCTACTCTGCTTGTGTTATAGTGGTATTTGTAAAACTGACATATGCACTAAAACCGCTTTCCATGTTGACTAATTGTGTTCTAGTTTGTGACAGACTAACCTGTATGGCTAGATTTCTTACTTTGGTGATTGGTACTTCAAGCACTGATTGACAAGAGACAGGACTATTCATTGAGAATGCTCTGCTGGGGAATGAGGGAGTGTAGCAGTTGATGATGTGCACCACAGAGCTCACTGTAACCTTATATTAAAGGGGCTTGTAATGTGCATAGCTACCCTAAAACAGGGCTCCCAGTGCTGGACCCAGGGGACATACAAGCTGCAACTTCTGACACATAATGGGGTGGGGTAGGGCTAGATGGAGAAGATCCAAGTCTTAAGAAAATTCCAGAAAAGCAGATGGTTCGGGTTTTCCTGCGGGGGAGGGGGAGTAAGTTACAGAGAGACGTGGCCAGAGCATGGAAAGAGCAACCACCTGATCACCTGATTTGGGGAACAATGACCAGGTTGAGATCGACTGAGTGAAAGGGTCACATACCTTGGTAAGGTGAGGTCAGACAGAATGGGAACCCACTGTGTTTTCAGCGACTTGCGATTGATGCACAAGGTATTGGAGTGAATACCCATATCCACAGGGAGCCAGTGCAGCTTGCGAAGAAACCAGATGCACAGCACAACTAGGGGAGGTAGATTATCAGCCTATGCTGTATTTTTGGACAGCTGGAGTCTTCTTGTGACCAATTTGTTGACTCCCATGTGCAGAACTTTGTAGTAATTTAATTGGGACAGAATTAATGCTTGAATAATGCTTTGTCGGGTGAGTGATTCGAAAAAGCCCAGGATGGGACTAAGGCTTCTCAAGAGCCCAAAGCAAGTACCAGCTACAGACTTGGCTTGGGTCTTATTCTTCACACCTCAGCGGCACAGGAGCAACTAGTTCTTTTTCTTTGGTGTTTTTTTTGGGGCAAAAATCTAAAATGGCATCAGGAGGTAAGAGACCAGCAGGAAGAACGACAGAACAAGAAGAGGAATTACAAGTTCCACAGAAAGGAATCCATTGCTTGGTGCATACTGAAGCACTTGCAAATCAACCCTCCCCTCCACCTCATGAGATCAGAAATGGAGCAGGCTGCAACACAGTCACCAAAAGCATCTGTTGCACCTCAAATTGCTCCTGGAGACCCAGTGCCTTCAGCTGTTACAGCAAACATTCCTGCTGTTATTCAGCAGATGCTAAAAGTTGCATTTGTTTGCAGTGTGCAACAAAGATGTTTAGTTGGTGAGCAGTCTATTCCAGCATTTGTACAGGCTGTGGTAAACCACAAATGCTACTTTTTCCAATAAGACTATCTGCACATGTTCTGTGAATTTCTCCAGATAATTTGTTAGTTCCAATTTGTTTTAAAATAAAACAAAGCACAAAAAGTTTCAAAAACACATAAAAAGGTCCTTTTTGGAACCAGCTTTTTTAATTCATAGCAAGAGAACCTATATGTTTTGTTTCTTTGTAAATGTATGAATACTTGTTGCCGTATGTCTATATGTATATCACTATAAGTGGGTATGTAAGTGTTTGTTTGGGTGTCTAATTGGTTGTGTGAGTGGCTCTGCCGGTCTGTTAGTTGCTGCAATTATAGTTTTGGGGGTTTGTGAGTGGGTGACTGAGTGGCTGTATCGGTGTGTGAGAAGATACAGTAATGTTTTTCTGGTTGTGTTATTGTGTGAATGGGTGTGTGAAACTATTGGGAAATTTAGGCAAAGCACTGTAAAATAACATTTTGCAATGTTTTTATGAATGTATTCAATCACAAGTGATAAGTCCCCTCAAGGATGGTAACATGTGTTCAAGTCCCATAAAGGGGGTTCTGTGAACACCATTAAATAACTTATTTATAGATTTGAAGCAGGATCCTTTAGTTTTTTCCTAACATTTTTCTGATATTGGCATATTTTTAAAACCTTGGGAAAGGGTAGTCCCCACAAGGCAGGAGTCCACACATAGTCCCCACAAGGATGGTAAGATGTGTAGGTGTGTGTTTTTTTGTCATAGGCAGTGGTGGAAATGGCCCTCTTTACATGGTCAGCCCCAAACCTTTTGCCTTCCTCCTCCTACATTTTGCTGTATTTTTGCTTGTTCGCCTTAGGACGTTGTGCACTTTACCACTGCTAAACAGTGCTAAAGTGATTGTGCTCAATCCCCTAAACATAGTTTAATTGGTATTTACCTAAATGGCATATTTATTTACATGTAAATCCCTTGTAGAGTGGTATACCATATACCCAGGGCCTGTAAATTAAATGCTACCGGTGGGCCTACTGTATTTATTGTGCCACCCACTTAAGTAGCACCTTAAAACATATCCTATGCCTGCCTATCATTGCCCACTATCTCTACGGGGACTTCAACATTACTGTCATCACGCACTTCCTCTGAAGGTACTTGAACATCAGTATATTCACACATTATCTCTGTAGGGACTTAAACATGAGTATACTCATGCACTCAAACTTCAATTTGACTACATTTGTACACTATCTCAGTGGGGGCTTGGGCATGACTGCAATCAGACACTATCTCTTGTGGGATTTGAATGCGACTAAAATGCACACTGTCTGTGCTGCAACCCTAACAATACATTGTATCATTTGATTTCAACATACCTATCATCACACACTATCTCTGCATGGAGTTGAGTATTACTGTCATTACACACTCTCTGTGTAAGGACTTGAAAATGAATAAATCACACACTATCTCCATGGGACTTGAGATTGACTATAATTAAATTCAATATCTGTGGGAACCTGGGCATCAATATATTCAACCACGACTTGAACATGACTATCATAACATACTCTGTCAGCTTTAGAACATTACTATAACCACATGCCAAAGCTTTGGTGACTAATTGCACAGTCCTATGAAGAAGATGATGCCTACAGGTGAAGTTGATGAAAAAGAACCATGTAATCTCAACTGGACTTTTCCCTTCTGACCACATTGTAGGATCCCTTGCTTCTAAATTAATTTAACTATGTTCTTTGTCCTTATCCCTTAAAGTTTGTGACCACTCAGCAATAGGCTAAATATCTGTATTTCTTTCCATCCACGTGATATGATATTGGCTTCTGCTGAGAAATGGATTATAATCGAAGTCCATTTTCCGTGTCCCCGAGGATACAAGCTATTCATATATAACTGAACTATCATGTAATGTAGGTATAGCAGCGAAAAATAACATGTAACACATTTTTCATGAATGTATTCAGTCACAAATGACAGTTTTGAGAAGTCCTCACAAGGTTAGTAATACGTGTTCAAGTCCCCATAGGTATGGTTCTGTGTGCATGATTAGACAAAGCTATATTTTGAAATTTGAAGCAGGCTCATGTATCATATTATTTTTCTGAGCATTTTTCTGTAATTATTATATTTTAGGAGCATTGGAAAGGTTAGTCCCCACCAGGGAGGTGTCTACACATAGTCCCCACAAGGATGTGTGTGTGTGATCTTTTAAAATGAATGTTTGGTGCGTGCATGCATGTTTGAATGTTATAAGTGTTGGTAATGCATGTGCGTGCCTGTGTGTGTGTGCGCGCTTCCCGCCTGTTCCCCTCCCACTTAAGCTGCCGGCCACCACTGGCAATGAGTACTCCAAGCCCGGCACGTAAACTATCATGCGTTCTGAGTTTGCTATGCAGAGTGGCCACCATCCTGGATGCTGCATTTACAGTACACTTCCAAGAATCAGCAGAAAAGAAGGACCAATAGTTATGGGCCCTCATTACAGCCCTGGGGGTAGTTGATAAAGTGGCGGTAATACCACCCACATGCCGGCGGTAAAAAGAAAAATGGGATCACGACCATGGCGGAAACCGCCAACACAGACAGCCACGGCGGTAGCAACAAACACCGCAGCGGCCACCGCCAACAGACACGCGGAAGACAATGTACCGCCCACCCCATTACAACCCGCCAATCTGCCAGCTTTTCCGGGGCGGTACTAACGCCATAAAAAGCACAGCGGAAACAGAGTTTGGAAGGGAAACCACTCACCTCTTGACACACTGAAGAACCAAGACGCCCGAGTTACAGGTCCTGCCCATGCTGGTCTACCTCATCATACACCAGGAAAATCAAAGGCAGCGGAGACGACCACGGGGAGTACTGCACCTAGCACACGGGGTGAGGAAAAATAGTGACACACACACGCAACACCCCCCCCCCTCACCCACAACACCATACACACAAACACATGCAGCAACAGTACATTTACACCCCATAACCCCCTGGAGGAAAGCAAGGACAAAAGGAATAGAGTGCAATCAGTGATATATTAGAAATAGGCAGATATACGTAACAAATGTAAAAACAGTATTTACAAATATTTACATTATGTACAGAAGGCCGTACATTGTCCTTTGCAAATGTCCGTGGGCCACTGGGCCAAAAATCATGGGCCAAGCCCATACATGACTCCTGCCTCAATACGGAAAGAACACTGCAGGGGCATAGGGTCATAAACACAGGCACCTCAGGGGGATGCGGAGGGGGGGCACCTCAGCCGGGAGATGGAATAACGCCACTGCTCCTGGAGGGGGCTCCATGCCCACAGCAATGTCCTGGGGAGTGCAAAGCCACAGTCTCTCAAGTGGGTGGCTTCTCCACTGGTTCTGGAGGGGGCTTTGTGCCCAGTGTACTTCATCCTGCCAAGGATAGGGTGAGTGGATGGCTTTTTCCACTGGTTCTTGCGGAGGGTTTGTGCCCAGTGTGCTTCATCCTGCCAAAGAAAGTATAAGTAGATGCATATGTCCACTGGTTCTGGAGGGGGCTTTGTGCCCATTGTGCTTCTTCCTGCCAAGGAAAGGGCGAGTGGATGACTTCTTCCACTGGTTCTGGAGGGGGCTTTGTGCCCAGTGTGCTCATCCTGCCAAGGAAAGGGTGAGTGGATTCCTTCTTCCACTGGTTCTGGAGGGGGCATTGTGCCCAGTGATGCAGCAGTTGTGGTGTGGCAGTTCACATTCCCTCACCTTGGTGTCTGAAGCATGAGATTTCCAGGGATCTGGTAGCATGATACTCCATGGAGACCGGGCCAGACTCCATCCTGCGGTGACTAAGGCAGCAAACTGGTGGTAGTGCCAGTGCTGGTGGGGGTGCTGCTAGTGGTGGTGGGAGGCTCCAGCCCATCTCCTGCAGCCTCGGACGGACGCACACTGGGGCTTCTGCTGCTGGTAGTGGGCCTATTCTCAGCGGTGCAGGTGCAGGTGGTGGTGCTTGTGGCGGGGATGCTGGTGGTGCTGCCTGTGGTGCAGGTGCCTGTGCTGCCAGAGGTGGAAGGAGGAACCAGCCCGTCTCCTGAAGCCTCGGACAGCTGGCCACTGGGGATGCTGCTGCTGACAGTAGTGGTGGCAGCGGTGATGCTGGTGGAGGTGCTTGCGGCGGGGATGCTGGTGGTGCTGGCCGCGGTACAGGTGGCGGGGCTGTCGGTGCCTCCGATGCACCTTGGCAGATGCTGCTGGGACCTTGGCTCTGGCAGCTGGAGGTTTGGAGAAGGCCTTGCTGAGTGGGTCATGCTCCGTGCCCTTGCTGCATGCTGCCCCCTTCTTCACCTTGGCAGGTGGCAGAATGGTTTGGTCCTTTGCAGGGGTCGGTGGCACACTGGCTGGCCTGACTGGTGCCCCCTTTGATCCTCTGGGAGTTGCAGGTACCACAGCGGATGCCAACATGGTGGCTGAGGTGCTGGCCTGGGTTCTGGACACCCTGGCCCAAGGGGAAGGACTGGGGGGGTAGGAAAAAGGTCAATATTTGCCATGACAAGTTTTTTAGACACACTGGGACGGGAAGATGGAGAGGGTTTGGGAGTGGAGGAAGAGGGATTGGTTGTAGGAGGTGCCTGTCTGCTGAGTTTGGATGAAGGTGCATGGGCTGGATGCTGTTGTGAGGTGGATGGCGGTTGGGTGGGTGCTTGCGTTTGTGTAGTTTGGTAGGAGGGGTCACAGACACACTGGGAGAGGACACAGGGATGTGTGCATGGTTGTAGGGGTGGTGACTGCTCGCTAGGGGTGTGTTGTGATGAGCGCGCTGGTGATGGAGGTTGTGGATGTAGATGTAGTGTAGTGCATGCAGGTGTGAGTGTAGATGCTACTGGGAGGGAGGTGGACGAAGAGGAGGAGGGGGACAGAGTGGTGGCAGTGGATGTTGGTGTGTCTGCATGGGGATGGTGCTTGTGTGAGTGCCTGTGAGATGAAGTGTGGTGTTTATGTTTGCCTGAGCCACTTTTGTCTGGTAATTTGGGTGGATGATGGTCTGAAGGTGTGCTTAGGATAGGTTGAGGGGATTGGGTCTGAGTAGAGGAAGTTGGAGGGGGGAGGCTAGACACGGGGACAAGGGCTGACCTCAGTGCGGAGGCCAGAGCCTGAAATGCTCTCTGTTGGGCCACAACGCCAGAGTGAATGCCCTCCAGGTATGCATTTGTTTGTTGCAAATGCGTCTCTACACCCTGGATGGCATTCAGTATGGTTGACTGCCCAACAGTAAGGGATCTCAGGAGGTCAATAGCCTCCTCACTGAGGACAGAAGGTCTGACTGGGGCAGGGCCTGAGTTGCTTGGACAAAGGAGATACCCACCCTCCTCGGTGAGCGGGCACGGGAAACACGCGGAGGAGCTGCTGGAGGGTGGTGCTGGTGGGGGGGGTGCCAGCTGTACCTGTTGGGGTGGGCACAGAGGTGTCCGCCACCGCCAGGGAGCTTCGATCGGAGGAGGAGTCGCTGTCTGTGGTCTCCTCTCCTGTCCCCGTCGTGGTGCTCCTGTCGCCCTCCGTCCCACTGGTGCCCTCACCCTCAGTGGATTCAGTCTCCAGACCCAAGTGGGATGTAGCTCCCTCCATCGCCGGTGCCTCTGCTCCTCCGCCAGATGATGCTAATGCACATAAGGACAAGGTGACAGAACAAAGGGGGGTAGAGACAAAGGATACACTGGGTCAATGGCTGCACCAACACCACCGTTGGTGTACACAGCACCCTCACACACAGGGAACAGGCCTATGCACCATGCATTGCACTACCAGAGAAATAGCTTGCCTCCAATGCATGGGGAGGGGCACACTGCCAAATGCAGCACACCTGGGAACCATGCACCCCTGACCAGTAGTCAATGCCTATGAGCTAGGTAGCAGGATTATCCCTTCAGAACCTTAGCCACCAGGGGACCTACGCTGCAATGTGAGGTCTGGCCTAGGGGCACCCACTGACTCTCATCCACCACCTGGATACCTCCCTACCATGCGTAAGTTGTAATGATGGGCACTGTACTCACCCTCTTGTGGCTGCTGCGATACCCTCAAGCGCCCATCCAGCTCTGGGTAGGCCACCACCAGTATGTGGGCCCTCAGGGTTCGACGGGCACCCCATCTTCATTGGAAGGCCATCCCCAGCTGGGTCTCCACCATCTTCTGTGCCTAGTGTCTCAGGCCCTCCCACCGTTTGCGACAGTGGGAGCTCCGCCTGCCATAAACCCCTAGGTCCGCACCTCATTGACGATGGCATGCCATATACCCTTCTTTTGATGGACGCTGATCTGCAGAGGCAATACATAAAGGAAAATAGAAATAGTTTTGCCTGTTACACATATGGCTCACCATACCAAATCCCATCACCATTTCCAAACGCATGGCCCAGCACACAACCTGTACGCTGCCAAGAGGACATCCACCCACCACCCTTACACGAGGCCTTCACACACACACAACTCCATGCATTCCTGCCACATGCATCGTGCTCACAGCGTACTCACCTGTTGGTCGGGGGGGACAGACAGAGGAAACACTTGGTCAATGCCAGCAACACCACTACCGTTGGCGTACACAACACACAGGGAGCAGCCCTATGCACTAGGCCATGCCCAACCATTTACAAAGACAGTCACCAGCCCATGGGGTACAATGCATAACGCCATCCTCTGCACACCAGAAACCCACAGGTACCTGCCTGTGAGAAAGTAGCCTCTTTCTAGCCTTGTTACCCCCACTTTTGGCCTGTTTGTGAGTGTATGTCAGGATGTTTGTCACTGTTTTCACTGTCTCACTGGGATCCTGATGGCTAGGCCCCAGTGCTCATAGTGAAAACACTATGTTTTCAGTATGTTTGTTATGTGTCACTGGGACCCTGCTAGCCAGGACCCCAGTGCTCATAAGGTTGTGGCCTATATGTATGTGTCACTGGGACCCTGTCACACAGGACCCCAGTGCTCATAGGTGTGCATGTATGTGTCCCCTGTGTGGTGCCTAACTGTCTCACTGAGGCTCTGCTAACCAGAACCTCAGTGGTTATGCTCTCTCATTACTTTTAAATTGTCACTAACAGGCTAGTGACCAATTTTACCAATTTACATTGGCTTACTGGAACACCCTTATAATTCCCTAGTATATGGTACTAAGGTACCCAGGGTATTGGGGTTCCAGGAGATCCCTATGGGCTGCAGCATTTCTTTTGCCACCCATAGGGAGCTCTGACAATTCTTACACAGGCCTGCCACTGCAGCCTGAGTGAAATAACGTCCACGTTATTTCACAGCCATTTTACACTGCACTTAAGTAACTTATAAGTCACCTATATGTCTAACCTTTACCTGGTAAAGGTTAGGTGCAAAGTTACTTAGTGTGTGGGCACCCTGGCACTAGCCAAGGTGCCCCCACATTGTTCAGAGCCAATTCACTGAACTTTGTGAGTGCGGGGACACCATTACACGCGTGCACTACATATAGGTCACTACCTATATGTAGCTTTACCATGGTAACTCCGAATATGGCCATGTAACATGTCTATGATCATGGAATTGCCCCCTCTATGCCATCCTGGCATAGTTGGCACAATCCCATGATCCCAGTGGTCTGTAGCACAGACCCTGGTACTGCCAAACTGCCCTTCCTGGGGTTTCACTGCAGCTGCTGCTGCCAACCCCTCAGACAGGCATCTGCCCTCCTGGGGTCCAGCCAGGCCTGGCCCAGGATGGCAGAACAAAGAACTTCCTCTGAGAGAGGGTGTGACACCCTCTCCCTTTGGAAAATGGTGTGAAGGCAGGGGAGGAGTAGCCTCCCCCAGCCTCTGGAAATGCTTTGTTGGGCACAGAGGGGCCCAATTCTGCATAAGCCAGTCTACACCGGTTCAGGGACCCCTTAGCCCCTGCTCTGGCGCGAAACTGGACAAAGGAAAGGGGAGTGACCACTCCCCTGACCTGCACCTCCCCTGGGAGGTGTCCAGAGCTCCTCCAGTGTGCTCCAGACCTCTGCCATCTTGGAAACAGAGGTGCTGCTGGCACACTGGACTGCTCTGAGTGGCCAGTGCCACCAGGTGACGTCAGAGACTCCTGCTGATAGGCTCCTTCAGGTGTTAGTAGCCTATCCTCTCTCGTAGGTAGCCAAACCCTCTTTTCTGGCTATTTAGGGTCTCTGTCTCTGGGGAAACTTTAGATAACGAATGCAAGAGCTCATCCGAGTTCCTCTGCATCTCTCTCTTCACCTTCTGATAAGGAAACGACCGCTGACCGCGCTGGAAGCCTGCAAACCTGCAACATAGTAGCAAAGACGACTACTGCAACTCTGTAACGCTGATCCTGCCGCCTTCTCGACTGTTTTCCTGCTTGTGCATGCTGTGGGGGTAGCCTGCCTCCTCTCTGCACCAGAAGCTCCGAAGAAATCTCCCGTGGGTCGACCGAATCTTCCCCCTGCAACCGCAGGCACCAAAAAGCTGCATTACCGGTCCCTTGGGTCTCCTCTCAGCACGACGAGCGAGGTCCCTCGAATCCAGCGACTCTGTCCAAGTGACCCCCACAGTCCAGTGACTCTTCAGCCCAAGTTTGGTGGAGGTAAGTCCTTGCCTCACCTCGCTGGGCTGCATTGCTGGGAACCGCGACTTTGCAGCTACTCCGGCCCCTGTGCACTTCCGGTGGAAATCCTTTGTGCACAGCCAAGCCTGGGTCCACAGCACTCTAACCTGCATTGCACGACTTTCTAAGTTGGTCTCCGGCGACGTGGGACTCCTTTGTGCAACTTCGGCAAGCACCGTTTCACGCATCCTCGTAGTGCCTGTTTCTGGCACTTTTCCGGGTGCTACCTGCTTTAGTGAGGGCTCTTTGTCTTGCTCGACGTCCCCTCTCTCTTCAGGTCCAATTTGCGACCTCCTGGTCCCTCCTGGGCCCCAGCAGCGACCAAAAACGCCAAACGCACGATTTGCGCCTAGCAAGGCTTGTTGGCATCCTTTCGGCGGGAAAACACTTCTGCATGACTCTCCACGGCGAGAGGGATCCGTCCACCAAAGGGAAAGTTGCTAGCCCTTTTTGTTCCTGCAGAAACCTCAGCTTCTTCTGTCCAGTCGAAGCTTCTTTGCACCCGCAGCTGGCATTTCCTGGGCATCTGCCCATCTCCGACTTGCTTGTGACTTTTGGACTTGGTCCCCTTGTTCCACCGGTATCCTAGATTGGAAATCCACAGTTGTTGCATTGCTGGTTTGTGTCTTTCCTGCATTATTCCTCTAACACGACTATTTTGTCCTTAGGGGAACTTTAGTGCACTTTGCACTCACTTTTCAGGGTCTTGGGGAGGGTTATTTTTCTAACTCTCACTATTTTCTAATAGTCCCAGCGACCCTCTACAAGGTCACATAGGTTTGGGGTCCATTCGTGGTTCGCATTCAACTTTTGGAGTATATGGTTTGTGTTGCCCCTATCCCTATGTTTCCCCATTGCATCCCATTGTAACTATACATTGTTTGCACTGTTTTCTAAGACTATACTGCATATTTTTGCTATTGTGTATATATATCTTGTGTATATTTCCTATCCTCTCACTGAGGGTACACTCTAAGATACTTTGGCATATTGTCATAAAAATAAAGTACCTTTATTTTTAGTATAACTGTGTATTGTGTTTTCTTATGATATTGTGCATATGACACTAAGTGGTACTGTAGTAGCTTCACACGTCTCCTAGTTCAGCCTAAGCTGCTCTGCTAAGCTACCATTATCTATCAGCCTAAGCTGCTAGACACCCTATACACTAATAAGGGATAACTGGGCCTGGTGCAAGGTGCAAGTACCCCTTGGTACTCACTACAAGCCAGTCCAGCCTCCTACACTGCCCAGTAGTAGATGCCCACTTACCCTATTGGGGTTGGAATGCTCCAGAGTCTGCCCAACAAGGGACCTACCCTGCCATGTTGGCCGTGGCCTAGGGGCACCCACAGCCCACTTCCCCCACCCAGGTACCTCCTAACGCGTGCAAATTCAGGTTTCAGATTCTGTACTCACCCCCTCATGGCTGCTGTTATGTCTTCAAGTGCCCATGCCACTCCGGATAGGCCACTGCCAGGGTGCGGAACGTCAGGGGGTCATGGTGCGATGGGCACCCCTTCCTCGTTGGGAGGCCAGCCCCAGCTGGGCCTCTGCCGTCTTTGCCCAGCGGAACAGGTCCTCCCCTCTCTGACAGGCAGAGCACCCACTGCCACAAAAGACCCCCAGGATCCGCACCTCCTTGGCGATGGCACCCCCAAATACCTTTTTCCTGGTGGGCACTGACCTTGAGGGAAAAGACAGCAGAAAAGGGAATTAGTCACCCGTCCGGACCTTCAGACTCATTGCCCACCAGATCCCACCCATCCCCTGACTCACATACATTGACCACCTTACATGCTGCACTCGGGCCAGGACGCCTCTGCCCACCTCCTACATGTGGCTTACACACACAGCAATCCCTACATTCATGGTCCACACATGCTCACAGTGCACTCACTTGTTTGTCTGGAGGACCGTAGAGTAATGTGTACTGGGGAAGGACCCCATCATCAGTTTCTCCAACTCCTCCGCGGTAAAGGCAGAAGCCCTTTCCCCAGACACATGAGCCATGGTCGGTTCCAGACACAGGTCACAGCAGCACTTGCAGTGTATGTCTTCTCCTGTTGAAGGTCAGGTAGCAAGTGAGTTATTAGCTAGAAAATGGCGGTGACGCAGGTACCGTCACTGCCGGCATACATCGCCATTGGCTCCTGAAACACATAGGGCCCAATGATAACCAATGCGATTTTGCGCGGCGGTCATCGACTGCATACCGCGATGGCGCACAACTCGAGCGCAATTACCTAATTTCCACTTGTCCCTCCTCACAGGTCAGGCAGCCACCATTTCAGGGGGGCACAGGGCATGGCACCTAACTGCGTCACATCAGACATTGGCACGTCAACTGACTCTCGTTCACATACTGTTTCTGTAAAGTAAACAAATCATCATTAGTGCAATAGATGTGTGAATATGACCCTCTGCTCACCGTTCTCTTCCATAAGCTACAACCGCTGAGGCAGAATATGAGATGGCGGCATCCTCCGGTGTACAGATCCCTTGTGGACCTTGCGACAATGGAGGACAGATACATTATCATTACCTACAGACATGATCACGCCACAATCCAAGAACGGTGTGCCCACATGGAGCCAGACCTGATGTCAGCTATCCGCCAGCCCACAGGCATCCCCCCTCTAGTGCAGGTCCTGTTAGTGCTTCATTTCCTAGCAAGTGGTTCCTTCCAAACAGTAGCCATGGCATCAGGGACGTCTCAACCAATGTTCTCTAACATGTTGACCAGAGTGTTGTCTGCCCTGCTGAAACACATGCGCAGCTACATTGTGTTCCCCCATGTGGAGGATTTGGCCACAGTTAAGGCTGACTTCTATGCCCTGGGTTATATCCCATCCCCAACATCATTGGTTCCATTGATGGTGCACATGTGGCATGTCTTCCCCCCCCCCCCCCCCGGAGAAATGAACAGGAAGGACCTGAAACACATCCACACCTTCCTGGTTACCATTGCAGGGGTGCTGGCTGACTTGGCCAACACCATGAGGGAGGCAGTGGCACACCAACGGGCCCCTGGCACTAGCCACACCCGAGAACAGCCCTCTACCTCCACTGGTGCTAGTGGACAGGAGGCCCCGCCACAGGACCAAAAGGCCACCAGCACCCCACCCCCTGCAGAAGGAGAACCACCCTGCAAACAGTCCCTGCGGTCTAGGCAGAAGCCAGAGAACATTGCCAAGACCCCCGCCAGGAAATAAGACTCCCCTGATTGTTACCCTTGAGTCCCACTCTGTCACCCTGTCCACCTTGAACTGCCATTGCTCCACTTCCTATGACCCTTTGGACAATGCACATGTGATACAAATAGACTGGACTCTACCCTGGAATTTCCTCCATCAGCAACCCAGCCCATTGCAATACCCCCTCCACTTATTAGCACAAAAGTAACACCCTTGGAACAAATACAATTATGGAGTCTGTCAATTGATTGAAATATGCATTCGTTTAACAAGCTGTAAACATTGAATTTCTAATCTGCTGTAATAGTAACATAGGTATAACCTGTAGTGGGCAGCAATAAACACACCAGGAGGCAGAGTGGGGCACAGAGATCTGAAAATAGAGATGCCAAAGGGTACAGTAAGTGTCCATAGACATAGGGAAATTAGGCTGCCATGTTCAATGTCAAACACATCAATGCAATGGAAGGTGAAGTTACAATGTCTTACCTGTGTGTCACTGAAAGTACTGTTGAATGAGTGTACTTCTGTTGTCCACATCTTCTTCCTCTGCCTCCTCTTCGTCACTGTCCACATGCTCCACCGCTGCCACAAGACCATCACCAGGCTCATCCTCCTGCAGAAAAGGCACCTGGCGCCTCAAGGCCGGGTTGTGCAACATGCAACGATGATCTGGCACACCTTCTTGGGTGAGTAGTACAGGGATCCACCTGTCAGATGGAGGCACCGGAATCTGGCTTTCAGGAGGCCAAAGGTTTTTTCAATGATCCTCCTTGTTCGCCCATGTGCCTCATTGTAACGTTCCTCTGCCCTTGTCCTGGCATTCCGCACTGGGATCAGTAGCCATGAGAGGTTGGGGTAACCAGAGTCACCTGCAAATATCGAGGGATACCTGTTAGCCAGACACTCACCCTTGGGGCCAAACCCACACTCATATACCTACATCAACTGGGTGGGGACCATTGGATCACCTATTAGCCACACCTGGTGCTTCTGGAGTTGCGACATTACACATAGAATGCTGCTATTCCTCAAGATAAAGGCATCATGCACAGAGCCAGGATACTTGCCATTGACATGGGAGATGTACTGGTCCGTCAATCACACCATCTGCACATTCAGAGAGTGAAGGCTTTTTTCTATTCCTAAACACGTGTTAATTTCCCTGGAAGGGGGGGGAACAAATGCAATGTGTACCATCAATGGCACCAATGATGTTGGGGATATGTCCCAGGGCATAAATGTCAGCCATCACTGTGGCCAAATCATCCACCTGGTGGAACACAATGTAGCTGCGCATGTGTTTCAGCAGGGCAGACAACACCCTGGTCAGCACGTTTGAGAACATTGGCTGAGACATCCCTGATGCCATGGCCACTGTCGCTTGGAAAGAACCACTTGCCAGGAAATGGAGCACTGACAGGACCTGCACTAGAGGGGGGGGGATACCTGTGGGCTGGCGGATAGCTGAAATCAGGTCTGGCTCCAATTGGGCACACAGTTCTTGGATTGTGTCCCTATCAAGTCTGTAGGTCAGGATAATGTGCCTGTCCTCCATTGTCCCAAGGTCCACCAGGGGTCTGTACACGGGGGGATGTCTCCATCTCCTATTCATCCTCAGTGGTTGAAGTCTAGGGAGAAAAACAGTGAGCAGAGGGTCTTATTCACACATATGTTATACTAAAATGCATTTCTTCCTTTACCGAAAGAGTATGTGAATTTGAGAGTCAGTTGATGTGCCAATGTCTGCTGTGACGCAGTTAGGTGCCATGGCCTGTGCCCACCTGAAATGGTGGCTGCCTGACCTGTGAAGTGAGACAAGTGGAAATGAGGTAATTCCGCTGGCATTGTGCGCCGTTGCGGTCGATGGCGGCCATGCAACTTCGCATTGCTTATCATTGGGCCCTATGGGCTCCAGGAGCCAATGGCGATGTACGCCAACAGTGACGGTACGCACCGCTGCGTACTCACTTCACTCACTTGCTATCTGACCTTCAACAGGAGAGGACCTACACTGCAAGTGCTGCTGTGACCTGTGTCTGGAAGCGACAATGGCTCAGGTGTCTGGGGAAAGGGCCCCTGCCTTCACTACGGAAGAGTTGGAGAGACTGGCGGATGGGGTCCTACCCCATTACACTTTACTCTATGGTCCTCCAGACAAACAGGTGAGTCACTGTGAGCATGATGTGTGGGCCATGAATGTGGGGATTGCTGTGTGTAAGCCTCGTGTAGGGGGGCCTGAGGTGTCCTGGGCAGAGTGCTGCATGTCTGGTGGTCAATGTCTGTGCGTAAGGGGATGGGAGATATATTATGGGCCATAAGTGTAACAGTCCGGATGATATGAATAATCCCTTTTCTGCTGTATTTTCTCTGCAGGTCAGCGCCCATCAGAAAAAAGGTATTTGGCATGCCATCGCCAAGGATGTGTGGACCCTGGGGGTCTTTGATAGGCGGCGCATCCACTGTCACAAACGGTGGGAGGACCTGCGCCGCTGGGCAAGGAAGACTGCGAAGGCCCAGCTGGGGTTGGTCTCCCAACGAGGAATGGGTGCCCGTTGTACCCTGACCCCCCTTGATGTTCCGCATCCTGGTGGTGACCTATCCGGAGTTGGATGGGCGCTTAACTGCATCACAGCAGCTACAAGGGGGTGAGTACAGATTCAGAATCATGACTTTGCGCGTGTAAAGGTTTTACCTGGGTGGGGGGTGTGGTTACCCCTAGGCCAGGGAGAACTGGCAGGGTAGGTCCCTTGTTAGGCAGGCTCTGAAGCACTCCAACCCGAATAGTATTAGTGGCCATCTACTACTGGGCAGGGTCCTGTCTGTTTCAGGTGTGCAGCTAATGGCATTTGGCAATGTACCCCATGGGCTGGTGACTGGTATTGTAACTGGTAGTGCATGGCCTAGTGCATAGGGCTGATCCCTGTGTGTTGTGTACGCCAACAGTAGTCTAGTTGCTGGCATTGACCAAGTGTATCCTCTGTCTCTCCCTCCCTTTTTGTTTTGTCACCCTGTCCTTGTGTGCATTAGCATCATCTGGCAGAGGAGCAAAGGCACCGGCGACGGAGGGTGCTGCATCCCACTTGGGCCCAGAGGCCGAATCCGCCGACGGTGAGGGCACCAGTTGGGCAGAGGGCGAGGGGAGCACCACGATGGAGACAGGAGGGGACATGACCGACAGCGACTCCTCCTCCAATGGAAGCTCCCTGGTGGTGGCAGACACTTCTGTGCCCACCCCAACAACAGGTACAGCCACCACCCCTGTACCAGCACTGCCCTCCCAGCAGCCCCTCGCATCTCCTTCGCCCCAGGCACCTCAGGCCCTGCCCCAGTCAGCCCTGCTGCCCTCAGTGAGGAGGCTATTCACCTCCTGAGTTGCCTCACTGTTGGGCAGTCAACCATACTGAATGTCATCCAGGGTGTCGAAAGGCATTTGCAACAAACAAATGTATACCTGGAGGGCATTAACTCTGGCGTGGCGGCCCAACAGAGAGCATTCCAGGCTCTGGCCTCCGCACTGATGTCAGCCATTGTCCCGGTCTCCAGCCTCCCCCTCCAACTTCCTCGTCCCAGTCCCCTCAACCCCAGCCTATCCCAAGCATACCTTCAGACCAGCAATCACCCAAATCAACACACAGAAGTGTTGCAGGCAAACACAAACACCACACTTCATCTCACACAAGCACCATCCCCATGCAAGCACACCAACATCCACTGCCTCCACTGTGTCCCCCTCCTCCTCCTCGTCCACCTCCATCCCAGTATTGTCTCCACTCACACCTGTATGCACTACATCCTCATCCACTATCTCCATCACCAGCACGCCTATCACTACAAGCCCTTCACTGGCAGTCACCACCCCCACATCCATGCACACATCCCCTGTGTCCTCTCCCACTGTGTCTGTGAACCATCCTACCAAAGTACACAAACGCAAGCACACACCCACCCAACAGCCATCCACCTCACGACAGCCGCCACCTTATGCACCTGCACCCAAACACAGCAGACTGACACCTCCTACAACCACTCCCTCTTCCTCCACTCCCAAATCTTCACCTTCTTTCCGCCCCAGTGTCCCTAAGGAGCTTTTCCTCGCCACCCTTGACCTATTCTCTACCCCTCCCCCTGTCCTTCTCCTCGAGCCACGATGTCCAGAACCCAGCCCAGCACCTCAGTCACCCAGTCGATATCCGCTGTGGTTTCAGCTGCTGTGAGAGGTTCCAAGGAGGCACCCGTCAACCCAGCCAGTGTGCCACCAACACCTGCCAAGCCCAAGAAGGTCCCGCCACCTGGTAAGGGCAAGAAGGGGAGAGCAGCCAGCAAAGGGAATGAGGCACAAACATCCAGCAAGGCCAAGTCAAAGACTCCATCTGGCAGAATTAAGGAGGCACCACCATCTGCCAAGGGCAGGAAGGGGCACAGAACAGCAGCCATGCACTTGAGACATCCGAAGCTGCAGGTGAAGGCCTGGAGTCTACCACCACAACCGCCAGCACCACCACCTGCACCGCCGCCAGCAGCAGCAGCCCCAGTGGGCAGCTGTCCGAGGCTGCAGGTGAGCACCTGGAGGCTACCACCACAACCGCCAGCACCGCCACCTGCACGCGGCCAGCACCACCACCTGCATTGCCGCAAGCAGCTCCACTGCCAGCAGCAGCAGCCTCAGTGGGCAGCCATCCAAGGCTGCAGGTGAGGGCCTGGAGGCTACCACCAGCACTGACCGCACCACCACCTGCAGCGCAACTGCCATCCACTGAGCAGCCATGACCACCGGAGAGCAGTGTGTAGTGGTGACTACATGGGCTTCAGTGCATCCTGGCCCCTGCAAAAGCTGTAGTTGTGACACCCAGGTGAGAGACTGTGAAATTCCAAAACGTCTGCATCACAGGGCTCAAAGCCCCCTCCAGAACCAATGGATGAAGGCATCCACTCAGCCCCTCCTTGCCAGGATGAAGCACACTGGGCACAAGGCCCCTTCCAGAACCAGTGGATAAAGGCATCCACTCAGCCCCTCCTTGCCAGGATGAAGCACACTGGGCACAAGATCCCCTCCAGAACCAGTGGAAGAAGGCATCTACTCAGCCCCTCCTTGCCAGGATGAAACACACTGGGCACAAGGCCCCCTCCAGAACCAGTGGAAGAAGGCATCCACTCACTGCACCCTTGCCAGGATGAAGCACACTGGGAACAAGGCCCCCTCCAGAACCAGTGGAAGAAGGCATCCACTAGAGAGACTGTGGCTTTGCACTCCCCAGGACGGAGCAGTGGGCATGGAGCCCCCTCCAGGAGAAGTGGCTTTGTACCATCTTTCGACTGAGGTGCCCCTCCATTCCCCGTTCCTCTGAGGTGCCTGTGTGTTTTCAACCTGATGCCCCTGCAGTGTTCTCTCCGTATTGAGGCCGGAGTCAAGTGTGGGCTTGGCCTATGTGTTTTGGCCCAGTGGGACAGGGACAATTTTTGAGTGAGCATTGTCCCACATTTTGTATATATTGTACATACTGTTTGCTTTCTGAACGTATTTCTAAGTATTAGTAATATTACACTCAGTTGACTCCATTCCTTTTGGCCTTGCCTTATTTCTGAGGGTTACGGGTGTTAATGTAATGTTGTAGCATGGGTTTGTGTGTATGGTGTTGGGGGTGGGGGTGTTGCGTGTTGCGTGTGTGTCACTCTTTTTCATCCCCCCCCCTTGTGTGCTAGGTGCAGTACTCACCGTGGTCGTCGTCACCGGCTTTCATGCTCCTGGTATATGAGAGGATACACCAGCATGGGGAAAACCAGCAGCTCGGGCTCAATGGCGTCCTGGTTCTTCCTTCAGTGTCGAAAGGTGAGTGGTCAGAGTACTGTTTCTGCTGTGCTTTTGATGGCGTTGGTACCGCCCCGGAAAAGCTGGCGGATGGGCGGGTTCTAATATTGTGGGTGGTACATTGTCTTCCACCTGTCTGTTGGCAGTTACGGCTGCAGTGTTTGTTGCTACCGCTGTGGCAGTCGGAGTGTTAAAGTGTGTATGTGTTGGTGGTTTCCGCCGTGGTCATGATTCCATTTTTTTTACCGCCAGCCTGTTGGCGGTGCTACTGCCACTTTAACACCGACCGTCAGGGTTGTAATGAGGGCCTAAGTGTTTGCTACGTTATCTAAAACTGCATCGTCCGCAAGAAATAATATACAAGAGACATGCTTTTACACTTAAAGTTTACATTGCCGACAGCATGGGTCAGCCAAGAAAACAGATTAAGGCCCATATTTATACTTTTTTAGCGCCGCGTTTGCAAACTTACAAAATACAATCGTATTTTGCAAGTTTGCGCCACTTTTGCATCAAAAAATTATGCAAATGTGGCGCTAAAAAAGTATAACTATGGGCCTAAGTTCCAGATTTAAGAGGCCCTAGCGCCATTTTTACGTCACATTAGCATAATTTGTTTTATGCTAATGTGGCATTAGAAGGCCAAAAACACTGAGCCATAGTTACAAAGTGGCGCAGTGCATGCATTGCCCTGCCCTCACCTAATGGCACCATGATAGCTTTGTATTTATAATACAGGGCACTATGGCACTCGTTAGCACAACTGCATCAAACTTTTTGATGCACTTGTGGTGCTTTGCTGGTCCAGTAAAGCTCGGTGAGACCCACTGAAAAGAGACGAGCGCCAGTTTATCGTCTGCGCGGGGCAGGGATTAAAAATGTATGCTAGAATGGAGCAGTGAAGTCTTATGGATTTCACTGCGTCATTTTTTTGGGGACTCCCTGCAGCGGAACGCCTCCCTTGCATACATTATAACTGTTGCAGGTATAATGTGGCGCAAAGGTTTTACAAACTGGGTAAATGGTGACATTATGTCAGTCTGTAAATACGGCACAGGGCTGTTTTATGTCGTCTAAGTGTAAAAAAAAAAATGACTCTACAGAGTCGCAAGGGGGTGGAATGAGCTCTTAAACATTTTGCGCTGGTTTGCGTCACTTTTATGACGCAAAGCCATTGCAGAATGTTAGTAAAGCGCCCTCAAAGTGTTTGTAAATATGGGCCTACATACAAGCGGTCGCAACTTTTCAGTTCTATAGCAAAGTTTAACTGGCCAATAAAGATGAACGTAGTTGGATTTAAGAGACACAATGCAAAATTGTAGGGCAAGGACATATTTAGAAATTTACCAGGAGAAGTGGGTTAAAGTTCAACACCAAGATAATTCGCAGGATAGTCAATGTTGATATTTCCTGCACCTCTTCCCAAAGTGATAAAAGTCGGAATGATTGCCTTGGGGTCCAGTTCTTTTTTGTAGCTTTTGTTTGCTTTTGTAAAACACGAGTTACAGTATGAATATGAAAATGAAAAATGTGATAAAAAGACAGTCTTTAAAAAGAAACTTCATATTCGCATACCATCTAAAACAAACAGATCAATCTGTAATCCGCTAAACCTATAACAGAGCTCGTCTGCTTCTAGAGCTAGGCGAAATAGGTTAATTGTCCCTACTTTTAAATGAACACAAGCCTCACAGTGATTCCAGTCTCAAGTGGGCTCTTTGACTGTCGATTAGATTGTCTGCAGCACTTATCTATTCTTCCATAATTGTAGGCGACGAGTCCAACATTTATAAAAACTGAAGTTCGTGCTCTAATTAATGTGACTGCATATGGTTTTATGAAATGATATTCGAAGAGAGGTGCTCGTGCATTTCATTAGTGAGTGTTACTGTTTGACATCATTTCGTACATTATTGCTAGCCTTAATATGATTTCAGCCATATTCATGTTTTATGGGTACTTTAAAATGTGTCACAATATTTAAACTATGCAAACACGATTTTGGACAGTAATTACCTCCAAAAAATCACCAAAAGCAATCCATGAGATTCAAAACAGTGACACCTCTGGGATTTAGACTGATTGCTGTACGTTTGTTGCCAAAATGGCTTCGACAGCCGCTAATTGCTCTGTTGCTCCTTGCTCTTCCCTGAATGTGCTATTGGGAGTGCTCATTGTGTGAGTTTATACACAGTTTTTTGCTGAAGGTTTGAAGCCTCAAAATATATGCGTCTTTTTGTTGTCTTAATGCTGTGCATCTCAGCTCTGTGTTGGACATGTGTTTGTCTAAGCAATGCCGTGCATTAGCTTGCCTTAAAAGAGTTGTCAGAATATTGAAACACTTCACAACTGGCAGCGTTAGTGAGTAAAAGGACCATAATAAACCTAGATGAGGTAGTAAGTTGTTGTCATTGTTTTTAGGTACGTAGCCTACTCATACATAAATACAAATTACAATAAGTCAAACATTCCACTAAAAAGTATTAAAACACTGTTTAACGAACAAAATAAATACAAAAAAATCCATATATTCAATTTTATGCTTGCCAACACCATATACAGAGCATTAATGTTGTACCAGCCTGCCTTAGAGTGGTCTTCCTCCAAACATTTTTCTTTCACCCCTCCTATTTTTAATGATCTCGTTTTTCCTGGCCTTAGGACTTTGAGCACTTTGCCACTGCTGACAAGTGCTAAAGTGCGCATGCTCACTCCTTAAATCATATTAATGTTTACTTCTCCCCAATGGGCATTTAATTTACTTGTAAGTCCCCAGTAAAGTGGTACTACATGTGCCCAGGGCATGTAAATTAAATGCACAGGTCATGTAAATTAAATGCTACCAGTAGGCGTGCAGCACTGATTGTGCCACCCACTTAAGTAGTCCTTTAAACATGTCTCAGGCCTGCCATTGTAGCCTGTGTGTGCATTTTTAAACTGTTCTACCTGGCACAATAAACCTTTTTGCCAGGCCCAAACCTTCCTTTTTAATGCATGTACATCATCCCTAGGGTACACCCTGGACAGCCTAGAAAGCAGGGTGCACTGTATTTAAAAAAATGGACATGTACTTTTCAGTTCTATATCTCCTGGTAGAGACAAACTGCTAAATTCATTTTTTACTATCTCAATACCCATCACTCTCATAGGATAACATTGGAGTTACCTAATTACAGTTAATAAGCTGTCATTTCCAAATGGGAATAGGTGATTAGTTCATGCTTGGTGTTTTTGGAATTGTAATGAAAAATCCTCTCTGTTAGAAATAGGGTCTCTAGTTGGCAAAGGTATACTCCCTTGTCCAAGTAGAGACCACAATCCTAGTCAGGGTAAGTCACACACAATCCAAATGATCCTGTGCTCACCCTCTGGTAGCTTGGCACTGAGCAGTCAGGCTTAACTTAGAAGGCAATGTGTAAGGTCTTTGTGCAATAAATCATGCAATATCACTATGAAAACACCTAAAAAATACACCACACAGTTTTAGAAAAAAATAAGATGTTTACCTGAGTAAATGAAGGTCAAAACGATCAAGATTTGAAAAACACAAGACGAAATATCACTTTTGCATTGATAAGAAGATTCTTAGGGGCATATTTATACTCCGTTTGCGCCGAATTTGCGTCGTTTTTTTCGACGCAAATTCGACGCAAAACTAACTCCATATTTATACTTTGGCGTTAGACGCGTCTAGCGCCAAAGTTCCTGGAATTAGCGTCATTTTTTTGCGTGAACACCTTCCTTGCGTTAATGATATGCAAGGTAGGCGTTCCCGTCTTAAAAAATGACTCCGATGCTATTGCGTCGGATTTATACTCCCGGGCAAAAATGACGCCCGGGAGTGGGCGGGTCTAAAAAACCCGCATTTGCGCCGGATTTTAGCGCCTGGGTCAGGGCAGGCGTTAAGGGACCTGTGGGCTCAGAATGAGCCCAGAGGTGCCCTCCCCTGCCCCCAGGGACACCCCCTGCCACCCTTGCCCACCCCAGGAGGACACCCAAGGATGGAGGGACCCACCCCAGGGACATTAAGGTAAGTCCAGGTAAGTATTTTTTTATATCTTTTTTTGTGGCATAGGGGGGCCTGATTTGTGCCCCCCTACATGCCACTATGCCCAATGACCATGCCCAGGGGACAGAAGTCCCCTGGGCATGGCCATTGGGCAAGGGGGCATGACTCCTGTCTTTGCTAAGACAGGAGTCTTTTCAATGGGGGATGGGTGTCGTAAAAAAATAGCGCAAATCGGGTTAAGACGTTTTTTTTGCCTCAGCCTGACTTGCCCCATTTTTAGACGCCCAAACGCCATTTTTCCCTACGCCGGCTAACGCCATTCAATAAATACGGCGCCCGCATGGCGCTTCAGAATGGCGTTAGCCGGCGCTAATTTTTTTGGTGCAAAACTGCGTTAGCGCAGTTTTGCGTCAAAAAGTATAAATATGGGCCTTAATTCTTTGTGCACACAAAAGACATTTGTTGATTCTTAAAGTACCTGGTATGTGTCAAAATTAAACGCATGAAGACCGCAGAGGAGATGCGTGGAAAGGAATGTGACGCACACAGATGCTGCTTCGATTCTTCCTACGCTGCAAGGGCTGTGTCTCGATTTCTGGCACACAGTCTTGGATCCTCACTGCAATGCTGGGTCTTTGGATGCCCAGGGATGATGCGTGGAAATCCTGAGCATGTGGGACGAAGTCACAGGTCCTGCATCGATCTGCTGTGGCGATGTGGCGGAGTTTGTCGCACCGCAGGTGCTGCGTCGATTCCACACACAGGGGCTGACTAGTTCCAGCTCAGCGATGCGTCGATCCGGTATGACTGCATCGAAGTTCCAGTTGCAGAGCAGACACTGCGTCGATCTACATTCGGGGAGCTGGTTTGCGTCATTCTTGTTCAGCAATGCAGCGATTCTTTCACTGATTGGCAGGCTGTGCATCGATTCTGGCAGGCCGTCGGTCAATTTTCACCGTACACGGAGTTTCCTTGAAGAGTAGAAGTGTTTTTGGCCCTGATACTTCAGGAACAGGAGGCAAGCTGAATCCAAGCTCTTGGAGAACACTTTTCAGCAATGCAGCAGGGCAACAGCAAGGCAGCAGTCCTTCACAGCAAAACAGTCCAGATGAGTTCTTTGGGCAGCCAGGCAGCTCCTCTTGGAAGGTTGCAGAATCTGGTTCAGACTGTCTTTTCCAGGAAGTGTCTCATTTGGTGGAGTCAGGGACCCAGCTTATGGTCCCAAAAATGCCTTTGAAGTGTGGGAGACTTCAAGGAGTGGTTTTGAAGTGCACAAGGTCCCTTTTCAGTACAGGTCTGTCTGCCAGGGTCCCAGCATGGGGTTTGGCAGTCCATTGTGAGAGAGCAGGCCACTAGCCTTTGAAATGTAAGTGTCAGGCCCCTCCACCCTTCCAGCCCAGGAAGACCTATTCAGTATGCAGATGAGTGCAGGTGTGACTGAGTATCCTGTGTTTATGGTTGTTTGACAGCTTTCTGGTGCAATTCATCCAACCAGCTCAGTAAAGATGTTGATTGGAGACAGACTGTAAGGTACAGATGGATTTTAAGTGCAGAGAAATAATCACTTTCTAACAGTGGTATTTCCAAAATAGTAATATAAAATCCAACCTCACCAATGAGCAGGATTTTCTGTTACCATTCTGGCCAAGCTAAACATGACCTGTTTACCCCTTTCTGTTCAGAATCTACCACTCAAACAGTATATAAGGGTAGTCCTAAGGTTAGCCTATGAAAGGAGCAGGCGTCACAGTAGTGGAAAAATAATTTAGGAGTTTTCCACTACAAGGACACGTAAAACCACACAGGTATATGTCCTGCTTTTTAACTACACAGCACCCTGCCCTATGGGTTACCTGAGGCCTACCTTAAGGGTGACGTATATGTAGAAAAAGGGACGTTTAAGGCTTGGCAAGTACTTTTAAATGCCAAGTTGAAGTGGCAGTAAAACTTCACACACAGGCCTTACAACAGCAGGCCTGAGACATGGTTATGGGACTACTTATGTGGGTGGCACAACCAGTGCTGCAGGCCCACTAGTAGCAGTTAATTTAGAGTCCTGGGAACATGTAGTGCACTTTACTATGGACTCACTATGCCAATTTGGTATGAGCCAATGTTACCATGTTTAAGGGAGAACGCATATGCACTTAAGCACTAATTAGCAGTGGTAACATTTGCAGAGTCCTAAAGCCACCAAAAATGAGGTCAGAAAAAAGAGAAGGAGGAAGGCAAAAAGTTTGGGGGTGACTGCATAGAGGCCATTTCCAACATTCTGTTATGGTGAAGTAAAATTTTAAATTACAATTTTGGAAATGGCACCCTTAGAAAGCTGGGGCATCAAAAACAAAGGTCCTGATTTAGAGTTTTGCAGATGGGGTTACTCCATCACAAATGTGGCAGATATCCTGTCCAGCATTGGGAATCTTATGATGGCAGATGGGAAATCCGTCATGTTTATAACAGAGTAACCTGTCCGCCAAACCCCTACTCACGCCCAAAGTGATATAGAATGCTTGACTAACCGCAGCTGCTGGAAATCGTTCGGGCACACAACACATCCAATCTGTTTTCCACCCACCATGCCACCTCAATTTGGATCCAGCCATGTGCAAATCAACATTGACCCTTCTCTAACTGGAGCACTCCAGCCTGAACTGCCAGATCCAGTCCTCCCTGAACTAGAGCACAAGCAAACCAGGACCAGTTTTGCCCTTAATATGGGCTCATCAGGCAGGCACAGCTTGATTCCAATGGCACAGTGAACACAGTACCCACATCGGGACATGCCCATCACCTTTAGCGCATCAAAAACAAAGTGATGGAGTAATGCTTGAATTACTCTCACCACTGGTAATCAGTCAGGGCAGCATCCCAATCCATCATTTTTCACCGACCATGCCACCTCAGTTTGGACCCAGTCATGTGCAAATCAATCTTAATCCTGCTACAGTGAGAACAGTCCAGTCTGAACTGCCATGTCAAGGCATGACAGAACCAGAACACAAGCAACCCTGGACCAGTTTCTTCCCTAATATGGGCTCATCAGCCAGGTATAGCTTGATTCCAGTGGCATAGCAGTTTCAGAGGCCTTCCTGTAGCCACCCCACACACCATCGTAGCCTGCCCCCAGTTTTGATTTTTTTCCTGGTCCACTCCCTTCCTCCACTCCCAAATCTTCACCTTCTTTCCGCCCCAGTGTCCCTAAGGAGCTTTTCCTCGCCACCCTTGACCTATTCTCTACCCCTCCCCCTGTCCTTCTCCTCGAGCCACGATGTCCAGAACCCAGCCCAGCACCTCAGTCACCCAGTCCATATCCGCTGTGGTTTCAGCTGCTGTGAGAGGTTCCAAGGAGGCACCCGTCAACCCAGCCAGTGTGCCACCAACACCTGCCAAGCCCAAGAAGGTCCCGCCACCTAGTAAGGGCAAGAAGGGGAGAGCAGCCAGATGTCCACAGTTGGTGCTCTGTGCTTTTTGGCTCTATTTTCACTGACCACTTTAAAATTGCACATCTCTGGTTCTACTAATTGAATTTTCCTTTTTTTGGCATTGTTGTATTTATCAAAGATTAATCTGTTTTTCTACATCTTTTGAGAGGTCCTTTTATGGTGTGTTTTCACTGTATTACTGACTGAAGTGTTTCACAAATATTTTACACATTGCCTCTAAGCCAAGCCTAACTGCTCGGTGCCAAGCTACCGGGGTGATGAACACAGGTTATTTTAGGGTTTGATTGTTACTTCGCCCTGAAAAGTATTCTGATTCCTGCTTGAGAAGGGTTTCACCACTCTCAACCAAAAACCCAATGTATTACAGTAAGAAATTATAATGTTCTAATTTAAAAATTCAGTCACTAAAAAAGAAGCAGACTAATATTTACAAAACTACACAGCTTTGCACGACTATGGCCACTCTATTAATTATGGTGCTCCTCATAAAAAAAACTACCCCTACTTTTATTTTTTCCTACTCCACCGGCTCATTAACCTGTAGCTGCCACAGTTTAACCTCTATAATCATAATCACCCAGGATCTGTATAATGATGAGCTTTAAGATTATAAGATAGTGCAACTCCGAAACAGTGAGCAAGGGTTGCTTTCTGTTTCTGATCTGGGCTTTCTGAAAATAAATCCCCACACTGATGCAATCTTTTTTTGGAAAATCAAGGAAATGTTCTTAATTAATACACCTTGTATTAGTGTAAATTATACTGTAACATTCAAGTGCTTTCCTAGCTATTTGCACTCAAAGATCTATCACTTTCATCTTCAAGTGTTTCCATATAAAATATACCACTCACACACAAAGACCTATCATAAGCACAAGAGGCTATATCAGGATCCAGTTTGAGGGCTGTGCAGATGAAGAATGCAACTATACATTAATTTCCCTTATAAAGTGCTGCCTACAGTGCATACATTAACTCACAAAAATCTCTCGGCTAGTGACTAAGCTGCAGACAATGAAGCTTGGAACCCGAACATCAACTGCTCTTGGAAACACAGAACAGTAGTGGCTGCTCTGTGTTTCTGAGCAGTGCTGTCTGCAGTTCATGCATTAACGTGTGGGTTTTCAAGTTAACATATGCATTGTAGATATTGCAATTTCAGAAACAACAAATGCCAGGACTCATTCTGCACAATGCTTGGAACAGATCCTGGAAATTAGCCCAGAGTTTCCATAATCAAGCCACATAACCTCATGTCTACGATGTCCACCTCTTGTGGCTTCCATTGAAATGTTACCTCCTGATGCTTAGATACCTAAACTTTAAGCATGAATCCTGAGCTCACTCTGTGCAATAAAGGAGAAGTTGTATATCTACGGGGGCTTAACACTATGAATGAGTCGACTATATCTTTGTACGTTGTCAATTGAGTCATATATTTTTTTTGTGTCTTGTTCGTACATTGTCAACTTTATTGGATGTGTTTATATATTTATGTATTTATTTATTACACTTATATAGCACACCTGGACCAAAATGTATTATGGTTCTTTACCGAAAGCAGAATTGTTACATCAGAATGTGAGGTAAATGAGAAAATAGTCAGAGAAAGGAAAAATAACATTGTCCATTTCGGTTGAGATGCACTTGTGAGATCAGTTTATTGCTAGGTTTGGAATTGTCTGGGCTTGTGCTTTTTGAAGTGGCTTGAATGAGCTGATGGGAGTTACAGCTGTTCATTTTAGTTGTAACCAGTGAAATGACGGCTTTGGAGAAAGATTGCTTCTGGGCAGCAAAGGCTCTGAAATTTGGAACTTTCAGTAGCTGAGACCTTCGGCTCCTAAGTCCTTGTGCTCTTCAGTAATGTTAAGTAAGTCTGTGTTAGATGGTGGGCTGGCCTTATGGATTGCTTTTACTGAGGGCTTTCTCGGTATGGTATTAAAGAGACCGCTGTTTGTTTAGTCATCAGAAACTTTACCTCAGAAGAGGGAGCTTGTTGAAGAAAACCCATGCACCAACACAAGTAGGGCGCTGTTTTTATTGACATAAGTATAGGAACCCTGGGTGGTATGACTGTTTTTCAAAACCTACAAATTACAGAGTTTTCTCTAACAGGAATGTGAGGATATTCTGTTATTTTAGCCAAAGCCTGAAATTTGCAGGATATTCCTGCTGCAAAAATAGTCTTCGGCAGTATAACAGACTTTTAAAAAGGCAAAACAGATAGCTCTGTGCTCTTCAGGCATGTTCTAGGACTATGCATTTTAAAAGAAAAAGCTTCAATATAGAGACTAAAAGCAAGAAGACTCAACCAGGCTATCTGGATGTGCTGGACTGGGCCAAAGTCAAAAGTTCAGGCAAGATTCAGTTCCAGATTACTCCCAATTAACTTTTATCTTCACAAGTTTTGTACTAAGAGTCTCATTTGCTTTAGGGACAGCCATGAGGAGCAAAGAGCATCATGGCGGCAGTCAATATGGTGTGATGAGCAGGCTAGGTGTCCCGGACAGGCAGGCTGGATCTTTACATTGATGGTCCCCTGTGGACAGTTGATGCTACTGTGCAAAGAGACTGCTGGCAGTGGCTCGCACTGGAATTTGGTGTGAGGGACACAGTTTGGGTGCACATGGGCCCATTTGCAGTCGTGAAGAGCCCAAAAGCTTGATTCCTGGGGCCAGTGAGCCACACCAAGGGTCTAGGATATGACAGGCACCACTTGGGGATCAGGAACTCACTGACAACAGGTCCCTGAGGCCAGCAGACTATCCTATTGAATTACTTGGGGGTCCTGGGTTCAAAATGAAGCTGCAGATTCAGTTCTTTTCCCCCAGACAAGCAAACCAAGTCAGCACAGCAGAGCAGCAGTCCAGCAGAGTGAAAGTCCTTGTAGCAACACAGCAGCCTGTCCTACTGGCAGAGTATCCACAGGCTCAGAAGTGTAGTCAATAATGTAACTGAGGTCCAGTATTTATAACCAGTTGTGCCTCAGAAGTGGGGAGAAGCTTCTAGAGGCATGCCTTTGAAGTGCACAGATTCCCTGTCTTCCTGGTGCTGGCTCCAGACTAACTACAGGGGGTATGCAGCCCTTCTTGTGGAGGCAGGACACAGCCTACTCAAGTGTAAGTGGGGCTGTGTCCAGCCGAATCTTCCCATCCTGACAATGATAGTGCATCCAGTCACATCTAAGCTCCCATTATGTGTTGCTGACTAGGAGAAATGCACAAAGCCCAACTGCCAACAACACCTAGTCGTGTGATCAGAGACAGGCAATAGGCACCACATGGCTAAGCCAAGAAAATGCCAACTTTCTAAAAGTGACATTTTCTGAATTCTTTATTAGACTTTATTTTGGCTATTGCCATATAAACATTTCGAACAATAAGTTAAAAGAATAAAACCATTACATACTTTTCTGAATTGGAATTTAAAATCCAATTTCACCATACTTTCGGATTTTAAAGTGTGATTCCAGAGACACTAAGCATGAACTGATTATCTCTTCCCAATTGGAAATGACACTGTTGAAACATAACAAGGCATCGCCATTGTAGTCCTAGGGGAGAGCTAGGTCTTGAAGTAGTGAACAAAATTAATTATGAGGTTGGCATGCCGACCGTCGGCCTGCCAGCCCTGTGGAGAAAAGACCACCACAGAGCTGGTGGTCTCCCCCTGGGCCAATTACAAGGTGGCCACTGAGCTGACTGGAGAAAACCTCAGAAATCAGTGGTTTCTGACAGTCAGCCCAGTGGAAACTGTGGGGTGGCAATGGCCTTGGCTCCTCATGTCATGCTATAGCAACCAGTGTGCATTCCGAGGATGCTGGGCAGGGTGTGCCCTGCTCATGACATGGTTGTGGGCAGAGCAGGCCCCCCTGTGCCCTCTAGCACTTCCTTCTGTGGGGTGGCAATGGCCTTGGCTCCTCATGTCATGCTATAGC
The DNA here is from genome assembly GCF_031143425.1 of Pleurodeles waltl. Lineage (NCBI taxonomy): Eukaryota > Metazoa > Chordata > Amphibia > Caudata > Salamandridae > Pleurodeles > Pleurodeles waltl. The sequence goes on from NC_090444.1 coordinate 1,067,645,699, forward strand.
AACCAGTGTGCATTCTGAGGATGCTGGGCAGGGGGTGCCCTGCTCATGACATGGTTGTGGGCAGAGCAGGCCCCCCTGTGCCCTCTAGCACTTCCTTCTTTGCCAGCCCTTTCATGGCAGGGACCCCGTCATGAAAAGGCTGGCGGAAAGGGGACTTGTGATGAGCACCATGGTGCTGAACTCATTGCGGCAAGGGCTGACCACGACTCTGACTCATGCCACCCAGATCGGGAACCATGTTCCAAAAAACAGGTTGCGACCCGAAAAGTGTCCCGCAGCAGAAACGGCTGTCCAAAACCCAAACTGCTGATCTGACCGCGGCCCGCAAGATGGATTCCGCCGGTCTTCGCGGCGTCACAAGTGGGGGAACTACTTTGTCTCATTTCACTCTTGTGAAAAAGGTATAGTTTGTATTCTTGACAGAACAATGATCCCATTAAAAAAATTCACCCAAGTAAAATGGAGACACAGAGGTCACCCTGGCTGCTCTAACCCAGTTCGTTGGAAATTTGCAAAAAGAGACTCAGGAATTCTCACGCTTTACAAGTGGCAGCCAATGCCCCCCAAAAGGCTTCTATACCTGTACAAAATGTTCCATCTGCAAACTTGGTCTAACAAAAATTAAAACAATCAAAATTAATGACCAACCATTTGAGATACGGGACTTTATTAACTGCGAAAGTACTAACAGTTTATCTTATCAACTGTCCTTGCAATAAAGTTTACATAAAAAGTACAACCCGAGCACTTAAAATACAGGTACAAGAACATTACCGTAATATTCAAAAGGATGACATTAAGTTTCTGTTAGTTGAACACTTTAAGTGTCACCCCCACACACGTTCCTTCACATTCAGTGGTCTAATGCAACTAAAGCACCCTCGGGAAGCAACCTTGAACTATAATTACGACGGAACAAAAGTAGACTTATTATTCACCTTGATATTGTACGACAAGGTCTCAAGGATCCTGAATGGCACTACTGGCTTTAATAATTAACCTCACGCACATCATTAAGTGTGGTTTTATTTGTATCTATTTAAATGTTTTTGCATCATCCGCCAACATTGTGTATTATGTAGTTGGTCTACTTTTTCACCACACAAAAATTATTTCCTCCCTTTCTCTCTCCTCTTCTTGTTTGCCTCTTTTTTTTTTTTTTTTAGATAATCTACAGGATTTTCCCTGCAAGTTAAGGACATCCAGTATGTTAGACACAAAATACCACTTATTACTGTAACTTTATAGGTACACATAATTTTAACTATTTGTTCAAACCCATCCATATTCTGTTTCAAACCCATACTGAGATAATTGCCTTAAATTAATAGCCAAAATATTTAAAATCTTGATCTGTTCTATTGAATGTATTCAATATGTATAGACTGTACATGGATTTACCTCGACACTTGTCTAGATCAAGGTGGCTGCCGTCTTTCCCACCATTCTGAACGACGTCTTAGTATTCAGATTAACTAACATAAATGAAGGACTTCCTCCAGTAAGATATTTGTTCAAACGAAAAAGCTAGCACCGCAACTGAGCTACGTTTTGTTCTTTTTCTAAAATGGTGCTTATTTATTTTTGAGACAACTAAAATTAAATAGGGTTGCCACTTTCCTTTACTCTTAGAAGAGCATCCTTGCAAATAGATTAGGCAACATAAAAGAAGGACTTCGTCCGATCCCCTTTTTGTCACAAAAAGTGAGAAAGGACTCATGCAGCAATTACCCCTCTCGGCCCACACTCAGTTAAGAGAGAAATAGGACATGGCCCAACTTTGCCGTACATCACGTATAAACAGGGCCACACTCATGCAGCTTTTTTACATTCAATATGGCACCGATATAGAACGCTGCGACCCTGCGTTATGGGATTTACCCTAGGATTCTTACTCCAGAGACTAAAGTAAGGAAAATTAGGATCATCCAAATGAATATATATCCATGCCGAACAATTTTGAAAGTGTGCTCTTTCTGAACCTTATTATAACCATATTTTAACTCCATACTTTCATTCTTTGAAGACACAAGACATATCTACTCTATGCATGATTAGTCTCAATTTGCCTTATTATTCCACATATCATCGTGACATGTTTCTCTAATTTTTATTTGGGAAACCTACACGCATATATAGTATGAAAGTTTATTACTGGAAAGGCTTTTCCCTTTAATAACTGTACTACTGCTTACATCTTGCTTTGGGATATATACCATCAAAATATGTCTTATTCTTAGTACTAATAACCCACCTATACAGTGAATTTTACGGCTCAAAAATAACTATTCTATTTTTTATTCTGATTACCTACAATGTAAAAAAACGAACTTAACTCAATGAAAAACACAGTGGTATGATGTTTATTTATTGATTACAACTATTAAGATATATTTCCATGGTATCTTTTCACTATGACTAGTACTAAACACTTTCCCCTAAATTTGTTAGCACCAAAATAAACACCCTTGAACTACTTGTATGTCATGTGTTGAAAATGTGTATTTATGTAATGACCTGTATCTGGCTGTAATCAGTACACAGTTGTCATAGCACCAACATCTGTAAAATGACAAACCATAGGTGACAGTAAGTAGAGGTAAAAGGAAGTTAATGTCATCATGCCACAGCCACACAGAAATGTGAAGTTGTAATGTCTCACCTGTGTGTTATTGGAAGTAGTGACGGATAACTGATATTCTGTTGTCCTCATCCTCAGCCTTTTCATCCTCACTGTCATCAGGGTCTACTGCTGCCACAAGGGCATCTCCTGTCTCCTCCTCCTGCAGAAGGGTACATGGCGTCTGAGGGCCAGGTTGTGCAAAATGCAGCATTCCACTACTATCTGGCAGACGTTCTCAGGTGAGTAGTACAGGGATCCACATGTCATATGGAGGCACCTGGGCCTGGCCTTCAGGAGGCCGAAGGTCCTCTCGATGATCTGTCTGGTTCGCCCATGTGCCTCATTATAACATTCTTCAGCCCTTATCCTGGCATTCCTCACAGGGGTCAGCAGCTATGATAGGTTTGGGTAGCCAGAGTCACCTCCAGGTATTGAAGGACAACATTTAGCCACGCACTATCCTGTGGGGTCAAAAGCATAGGCATACACTAACATACAATGCGTGGGGACCATGGCTCACCTATTAGCCACACCCTGTGCCTCTGTAGTTGTGCCATCACATTTGGGGTGCTGCTGTTCCTTAGGAAAACGGCATCATGCACCGACCCAGGATACTTAGCATTGATGTGAGAGAGTCTGCCAGGCACACCATCTGCATATTAAGTGAGTGGAAACTCTTACGATTCCTGTACACCTGTTCATCCTGGAGGGGGGGGGGTCTAATGCAATATGCGTACCGTCAATCACCCCAATAATATTGGGGATATGTCCCATTACATAGAATCCTGACTTCACAGTGGCCAAATCTTCCACCTGGGGGAAAGCAATGTAGCTGCACATGTGCTTTATCAGGGCAGACAACACTCTAGCCTGCACGATTGAGAACATTGGGTGTGACATTCCTGCTGCCAAGCCCACTGTTACTTGGAAAGAACCTGTCACCAGGAAATAGAGCACTTGCACAAGAGGGGGGAGCCCAGTCGGATGAGATAGATGAGATCAGGTCTGGCTCCAACTGGGCACACAGCTCTGATTGTGGCCCTGTCCAGTCTATAGGTGAGGATAATGTGCCTGTCTTCTAGTGTAGCCAAGTCCACCAGATGTCTGTACACAGGGGAATGTCTCCAACTCCTCTTCACCCGCAGTGGTATGTATCTAAGGGACACAAGAGTGAGTAGGCTGTCACAATTGGAACACAATAACCACAACAGCAGTCCACATGGTGCACTTTTGTATTGGGACAGTGTTAATAGTGAAGTATGTGCCAATTTAATCTGTGATGCAGTAATTGTCGTTATGCCTGTTCCCCCCCCCCCTTGAAATGGCGACCGCCTGTCCTGTATGTAGGGACAGGTGGAAGTGAGGTAACTCCGCTGACGTTGGGTGTCATGGCGGAAGGCAGTCTTGCACTGCCGTGCAATTCCTCATTGGATAGTATGGGGCTTTATGGAGTACAGTGGCCAATGGGGATCTACGCTGGCGGTGATGGTGTACACTGCCACAGACGTGACCGCCATTTTTCTATCTCAATCCTCACTTATTTCCTGACCTTCAACAGGAGAACACCTGTACCTACGTGTGCTGCTGTGACCTGTGTCTGGAACCTACCATGGCCGTGTGACAGAGGAAAGGGCCCCTGCCTTCACTTCAGAGGAGTTGGAGCGACTGCTGGATGGGGTCCTACCCCAGTATGGACAGCTGTATGGGCCTCCAGACCAACAGGTGAGTACACTTTGTCCACAGTGCATGTGGCAAGGATGCATGGAGATGTGTGTGCAAGCATCGGGGAAGGGGGAATGTCTTGTGGCGATGTACATGTGTGCTGGGCTATGTGTGTGCCATTGGTGATGGAAATGGGTATGGTGGGCCATTTGTGTGACAGGCTGGACTGTTTGTTTAATGGTGCTCTTCTGTCTGTATTGCCTCTGCAGGTCAGAGCCCATCAAAAGAAGGGAATATGGCGTGCCACGCCAAGGACGTGCAGACCCTGGGGGTCTATGGCAGGCGGAGCATCCACTGTCAAACGGTGGGAGGACCTGAGATGCTGGGCATGGAAGACAGAGGAGGCCCAGCTGGGGATGGCCTTCCAATGAGGAAGGGCTGCCTGTCAGACCCTGATACCCACACCCCGATGGCCCACATGCTGGTGGTGACCTACCCTGAACTGGATGGGCGCTTGAGGGAATCACAGCAGCCACAAGGGGGTGAGTACAGTGGGTATCAACACATATTTTGGCTGGTGGGGTGGTATCTGGGTGGTGGATGTGTTATTGGTTCCCCCTAAGGCCAGGCCAGACATTGCAGCGTGGGTCATCTGAAGGGTAATGGGTGAATGGCAAATACAGGTAACCTAGCTTGTAAGCAGTCTATTTCAGCCAGGGCATCGTGGGTCCCAGGAGTGCTGCAGTTGGCTGTGTGTGGTCCTCAGCTTGCCTTAGTGACTAGCCATATCACTGGTAGTGCAATGCATAGTGCTTAAGCCTGTTCCCTGTGTGTGACGGTGATGTGTATGCCAATAGCGGTGTTGGTGCAGTCATTAACCCAGTGTATCCTTTGTCTCTCTCCCCCTCTTTCTTGTTTTGTCATCTGGCAGAGGAGCAGGGGCACCGGTGACAGAGGGACTGCATCCCACAGGACCCAGGAGGCTGAGTCCACCGACGTGAGGGAACCAGTGGGACGGAGGGCAAGGGCTGCACCACGGCAGAGACTGGAGGAGACAAGACAGTCCCATTCTCATCAACCCCATCCCATCCCAGGCACACATACAGATGAGCATGCACACAAGACAACACCCAAGAGTGGCACAGGCAAACACAAGCACCACACTTCATCCCACAAGCACTCACGCAAACACCATACAGGTGCAAACACGACAACATCCACTGCCTCCACGGTCTTCCCCTCCTCCTGCTTCCTCCCATTCACATCCACACTCACACCTGCATGCACTACATCAACATCCACTACCAGCATCACCACACCAAGCAGCACACTACCAGCATCACCACACCAAGCAGCACACACACCTCACTGGCAGACACCTCCACAACAGCCATGCACTCGTCCCCTCTGTCCTCTCCCACCCTGTCTGTCCCCTCCCTCCTAAAGGACACAAACGCAAGCACTCACACACCCAACAGCCATCCACCTCACATCAGCATACAGCCCATTTACCTGCACCCAAATCCAGCAGACATACAGCTCCACCAACCACTCCCTCAACCTCCACTCCCATTACTCCTCCCACCCCAACGTCCCTGAAAAGCTTTTTCTTTCCTAACTTGACCTCTTCCCTTCCCTTCCCCCGTCCTGTCCGTATGAACAGGGTACCAAGGACACAGCCCAGCACCTCAGCTAAACAGTCCACGGGGACAGTGGCAGCAACACCTACTTGTGGTGGTAAGGATACCACACCTCCATTGAAGAAGGGGAAGGAGCCTGCACCACCAGGCAAGAAGGAGCCTGCATCTCCATCCAGGAAGGGGAAGAGCCCATCCACCCCTGCCAGGAAGGGTAATGTACTGGGGGAGACAAACCCCTCTACACTTTCACCACCACCAGCTGTCACGGGGGCCCCACCCTCAGCTGATGAATTGCAACCATCAGCAAGTGCAGAGGCTCATTTATCCACCACCACATTGCAGCCATCAGCAAGTGCAGAGGCTCATTTATCCACCACCACATTGCAGCCATCAGAAAGTGCAGAGGGGGCCCAGGAGGCTCCTACATCCACCACCACACTGCAGCCATCGGAAAGTGCAGAGGCAGCCCATGAGGGACCTCTATTTGCCAACGCACTGCAGCCGTCACCACCAGCAGACACCATGTAGGCCACACTCCAGGGGGTGCTGTATGAGTTGCCCCTTCCAGAACCAATGGGAAAGACACCCACCTGAGAGACTGTGGCCTTTTACTCCCCAGGACAGAGCAATAGACAAGATGCCCCATTCAGAACCAGTGGGAAAGACACCCACTTGAGAGACTGTGGCCTTGCACTCCCCAGGGCAGAGCAATGGGCATGGAGCCCCATCCAGAACCAGCAGGCTTGTTCCCGCATCCGGCTGAGGTACCCCCCTCCCCCTGAGGTGCCTGCCCATTTGCAAACTGATGCTCCTGCAGTGTGCAATCTGAATGTGGTCAGGATTCAAGTTGGGCCTTAGACTGTGACCTGTGGCCATGTGGGCCCTTTGAACATTGGACTGGGAAGTGTCCCTTTGTGTACATATCTGTTTCATTGACAAATCGAATTAGTTATTTAGATGTTGATCTGATTACAATCACTTTCGTCCATTCCTGTTGTCCTTGCATTTTTCTGCCATTTTTCGGGGACAAATTGTTTTTCATGTGCAGCTGGACGTGTGGTGTCGTGCATGTGTGTAACTCTCGTTTTCCTCCCTCCCTTGTGTGCTAGGCGGCTGTAATCACCGTCCTCGTCTTCTTCAGCATTGGTGTTTTAGGTGGAGCATTATATAGATAATTGGAAAGACTTGCAGTTAGGGTTCCACGGCGGCGTTGTTCTTCCCCTTGTCTCCAATGATGAGTCCTTTCTCTTCTGTGATGCGTTTCCACCAGGCTTTTGATGGCATTGGTACCATCCCGGAAAAGGTGGAGGAATGATGTTTCTTAATATGGTGGGCAGTACTTTGTCTTCCACCTGGCTGTTGGCGGCAACTGCCATGTGAGTGTTTTCGCCCTGGCGGTTGGTGTGGTACATTCGCTGTCTATGGAAGTTATCACCGCCATGGTCATAATTTGGCAGTACTTACCCCCAGCCTGTTGGCAATATTACTGCCACTTCATCACTCACCGCCAGAGTCATAATCAAGGCCTATGTTTTTGAAAATGGCACTTTTAGAGTAGGCTTTTTCTTGCTTAAACCATTCTGTGAGACTGCTTGTGTTTGGATTCCCTGTCTGTCTAGAGGAGAAGTTCAAACAGCTGAACTGTCAAACTGACCCAGTGACACAAAGGGAGCTGGGGTGTAGCCTGCATATCCTGATGGGCCATCTGGGCTGAGGGGAGGAGTGGTCACTACTGCCTGAAAGGGCTGTGCCTGCCCTCACACAATGCAGACTCCGCCCCCTGGTGTGTGCCTGGGGCCTGGCCTTGGCAAGACAGGATCTTGAAAACAATAGAGACATCTCTTTGAAGTTGGCCTACCTCAAAGGCAGAAAGGGGTATACAAAGAGCACCCAAAACCCCTGGAAATCAGATTACTTCTGGAACCAAAAGGAACCTCTGGCAAGGAGAAGAGCTGGAGAGCTGAAGGAGTACTGCCCCTTTGCCTGTGTGTCTTCTTTTCTGGGTTGGCCTGCAGTAGCTGCTTCTGCCTGAGAGAGGACAAAGTCTGACTTTTGTGTGACTTCCCACTGGTAAAGAATCTACAAGGGCTGGCCTCCTGGTGTTGAAGTCTCAGGGACAACAAGGACTTACCTCTGACAGCACTTGGACTTTCTGCTGAGAGTCCTGTCCTGCCAAGTGGTGCCTTAACCTGTCTCTGGGACCTTGAAAAGTGAAGCCTGTGGAAAAGGACAGAAATCCATGCAAAGACCGTGGTGCGGGGAAACTTTTGACACACTACCCACTTCGCTGCTGAAAAACGACCTGCTGTCGGCCTTGAGGCTAAAACAGACGCTCCACCTGCATTGCGGCTGGAAGATCGATGCAACGCGGCTGGAGAAACTACATGCAACACCCACAGCAGCTGATGTTAATGACACAAGCCCCCATGCAGTGCGGTTTCTTGACACCGCGCATCTGAATTTCGATGCAATATTGCTGGGTGTGGAAAATCAACGCAAAGCCTGCCCGGACCCGAGGTGCCTGTCCGGATCGATGCATTGCTCTCTTGCCGGAGAGAAGAAATGACGTACGCCGACCCGACCGAAGGAGGAACAACGCACGTTCTCGCTTGCAAGTGAGAAATCGTCACATCGATGGCCTTTTTCGATGTGTGGTTTTATTTTGACGGTACCCAGGTACTTTTGTACAATAACAGCATTCTCACTGTTTTATAAAGGATTAAGACTCTTACTCTTTTTAAAATTCATAACTTGACTCATATGTTGGGTTTTTGTTGTTTTGGTCTTGTGTTGTTTAGATAAATATTACCTATTTTTCTAAACCTGTGTTTAATTTTGTAGTGTTTTCACTGAGTTACTGTGTGTATTGGTACAAATACTTTACACCTTGCTTCTGAAGTTAAGCCTGCCTGCTCATGCCAAGCTACCAAGGGGGGGTCAGCTGGGGGTTAACTGAGGGTGATTCTCCTTTACTCTGACTAGAGTGAGGGTCTTTGCTTGGACAGGGGGGGGTACCCTGCCAACCAACAGCCCCATTCCTAACACTTAATATTGGAGATTCTCTACGTTACGATCAAAAAGGGTCTGATTTTTTGTTTGGCAGTCCAGAGACCGCATGGCAGTAGTGGCGATCCGACCGCCGCAGGTCTGACAGTCCGACCGCCATATTACACTGTAGATGATTGCATAGCCAAAGGACCACCACGGTTCCACCCGCACTGCCAGCCTGTTGCAAACCGCCATATTGGCAGTCTGGGACTTTCAGCTACCATAAGACAGAGCAGGTGAGGGGACTGTTATCCAAATTACAAAGCACCTTCCTGTCAACCAGACTGTGTTGGTGGGCACCACAAGCTTGAGCTGGCAAAATTGAGGGAATTGGGGTGTTTGTACCCCAATCCCTTTTTTCACATCAGCCCCCAAAGTGGATGCCTTCCATCCAAGGCCCCCCATCACATTAGGAACTTCACCCTCCAAACAGATAAGTAATACTGTGTGTGTACCTGTCACATTTCCTGCTTTTGACTAGAATGGACATGTATGGTCCGTTCTTCAGCAATGGCATTGGAGCATGTTTAAAATATTTTTCTGCATATGTGTCTTTTTTCCACAAAATCTACACACCTGCATCTACACCTATGGAAAACTATAATTTTTTTCCACTTTCATCGAAATTGCTGTTGTGCCGGTGGGAACATAGTAATATGTGGGTGTGGGACCGCCACTGTGGAAGGTCTTCTGAGATCGTCGCTGTGGCGGTCTGGCAGTCTGACTGCCAAACTCGTAATCAAGCCCAAAGTCTCAAGGTGTTTGCACACAGGTCACTAATTGTCGCTTTGACACACTCAGACATGTCCTGGTGATTGTATCGTGGAAGTGCTCTTTCTAATACACTATGGTTGTGCATTTAACGTGATGTATGAGCGTGCATTTTTGTGCAGATACTAAAAGGGTTGCATTGTGTACAGCACTCTGATATGTTCTTTAGCTGGTTAAAGTGCATTACCTGATTTACATCATCTCATCTGTTGTAGTTCACCGCTGACAAAGAGTTATAAAGACTTGAAATGCATTGGGCATTTGACAACTATTGTGATGAAATTTCATAACTCCGAAAGGATGCAATTTGCTATTGATTCTTTTTTGGGGAAATTTGATACATTTTGATAATGTTAGATTTACTAAAATGTTGATGAGAACTAAAGTTTTATGATTCAATTTTTGCATGAACTGTGATGTAATCCTTGGATAATCTTAAATTCAACTTAAATTGAAATTGATTTAGCCTGATTGACAAGTGTGGCTGCAGTGCATCCTGGGACTGGTAAGCATACCCCTATCACCAGATATAAGTATTTATATGCGTTCAGAGGACAGAGAAGGTTCCAAGACATTACACAAGCGAGTTAGATCAATTGCATTGAAACTCATGCTGCAAAAAAAATCAGTGTATGTCAGGGATATGCAACATTCTAAAATGACGACCTATGCACTAGTGTGCTGGCAAGTCTGCAAAAGAAAGTTCAGCAAAAGTATCCTTCAGAAAAATACTTCAGGAACACAATAAAATGCTTTATTAGCAAAATATACACTCTGAGAAAAATAGCCAATTACATCACATTGTCCTGTGTTCTGTGCAAACTGTGGGGACATTGCAGGGGGTCATTGATAGGGAGGGGTGATAATTTGGAGCAGGATGAAAAAATAATTTGAAACCGCAAACATATAAAGAAAATGGTGCCTCTGTGAAACTGTAGCATATGTAAATAACATTAACACATTTTACATAAGAAATAGTAACAGTATATTACACATTAAAACAGACATATAAATAATGAAAATATCTATAGGACCTTATTAAAGAATACAATTTATATAACAAACAAAACTCATTTAAAAAAGTCATTTTTTGTAAATAATTTCAACATTAAATAAAAAATATAACAATCATGTAAACGCATTTTAAGCAATCAGATGTAATATAGCAGCAAGTAGGACATGTGTTGCACTTTTGAAGGTTTAGAAAAACTATTCCCATTCAATGTAAGCAAAATAGGGGAGCGTGTTGGACTTGGAGGTGTTTCATTCATTATTAGTATTCTGTCATGAGCAACAGTAGAGAAAGTGTTGGACTTTGAAGGGATTCAATTTATTATTCCCACTCCAGCTTGAGCAACAGTAGGGAATGTAGTGGAATATGGAGTGTGATATTTACTGTTCCCACTAATCCATGTAAGAGCTATTTACAGTCTGATTTTTGGAGAGAAGCATGTCTTATTGTTTAAGGCTGAGTGACATGTTAGTTCATGAGCATAAAATTGGTGCGTACTCAGTGGGGATCTTGCCTGTTGCTGTGCCAATTGTATGGCAAAATATTATTTACAAAAATATTGTGACAAAGAATATTCTGTTAGAAATATCTTCAACCAAAATATTGACTTTATATGCTTTCTATAAAGATTAGAGAATGTATTAGACTTTGGAGGCATTGCATTTACTGTTGCCACTCAAATGTAACCAAAATCAGGGACAGTGTTGGGTTTTGAAAGGGTTAGATTTGCTATTCTCACTTCAATCCAAGCAACAGCAGGGAAGGGTTTAGACTTTGGAGGAGTTAGATTTACTATTCCCAGTCAAATTTGGCAACAGTACAGAAAGTGTTGGACTTTGGAGGACCTAGGTTTACTAGTCCCACCCAAACAAAAGTGAAATTAGGGAAAGTGTTGGACGTCTGAGGGGTTAGATTTGCTATTCACACTCCACCATATGAAAAGCAGAAAAAGTGCTGGGCTTTGAGGAGTTAATTTTACTATTCCAACTCCAATCCAATCTAAGTGGCAGTAGGGAAAGTGTTGGACTTTGGAGCCACTAGATTTACCATTTGCACTTCAATTTAAGTTAAAGCAGGAAAAATATTGGACTTTGAAGCAGTTGGATTCGCTGTTTAGAATCCCTTTTTTAGAGAAAAAATGTGTAATCATTGGAGGTTGAGTAAGAATAATAACATGTTACTCCTTGGGCCTAATATGGGTGTGCTCAGAGGTATCTGTGCCAGTTATATGCTAAAATGTAATTTACAAACCTATTGTGACTAAATACTATTGTGTCAAAAATACTACAAACAAAAAATCAAGTTTACATAGTTTGCATGCAAAGTGGCAAAATATCATGTTAAAAATATTTTGGAAAATAATATAATTACAAAGGCAAGTACATCAATGTGTGTGTGTGTGTGTGTGTGTGTGTGTGTGTGTGTGTGTATATATATATATATATATATATATCAGTGTCGGTTGCCACTGGGTAATTAGTCAGGACCTAGTTTCTTTAGAAAAATCATTTTTTGTTTTGCTAATAACTTTGGCGCTGTTTGATGGATCTTCACAAACGTTTCCAAGCGAATTAATTCAAGGCTCATTTCAGCATCTGTCTGGAATATATATATATAATCACCTAGTGATGGCCGCCACTAGGTAGTTATAGTTAGGACCATGTCTCTATTGAAGGTAGTTTTTTGTTTTGCTAATACCTTTTGCAGCGCTTGATGAAATTTCCAAGAAAATGACGCTCACTTGAGCGGCTGTCTATGAAATTTTGGAGGGGTCCATCAAGTGGGGCCTCAGAAAAAGTGTGTGTGGGGGGCAAACACTTTTCCCCCATCCATTTTTCCACAGGGATTTTAAACAGCAATAGTGCCAAAAGTACTGGATGGAATTTTATCAAATTTGGCAGAAAGGTAGGTGCTGGTCCAGAAAGCAAACTTTTTGTGTTTTGTGGTGAATCTGTTCAGTTCTTTTTGTGCAATTAGATAGTAAAAAATGTGTATATTTAGGGACACGGATCCATCACAACTCCTACACAGAGCTCCATGAATCCGAGAGCCACACAGAGTAGTGTGATTGGCTGCATGCTGTTCTCATTGTGCCATTTTATGCACCAGCAATGGTCCTGGGGGATGCCTTCTGAAATGAATAGAAGGGGGGCAGAGAAGAGGTACTGTGACCCGAAGGGTGGAATGAATAGGCATGTGAAGGATTAATTATAGGTATAAAAAGGTGAAACAACTTTCTTTGGATGATTGTGGAGTCGCAGTACTCAGTGCGGCACCCCTGTGTAAAGTTGCAATGGAGTCACGTACTCTGATGATTAAAAAAAAATTAAAAAGTACACATACTCACTGTTAAATACACTCAGACACTCACTCACAGACCCACTTAGACACTGATATAGGCACTCATAGACCCACTCATACACTGACACACCCACTCAGTCTCACGGAGAGAGTAACACACCCACTCACAGCCCCACTGAGACATACATATGCCCCAGATCCTCAAGCACCCACTCACAGACCCATTTTTGCAGCATTTCTAACACCTACACAGAGAAGGTGTTGAAAGGAGGCACACCATTATTTATAATGGGCCTCAATTTGCTTTGTAAGATTAGCTTCAACATTTTTTACGCTAATCCTGCAAAACCCCAACCGAGCATCAAGATTTTGACATTTGTTCCCGAACTACTGCCATGGTGCACCGTATCTTAAATAGGATGCATACATGGTGGCGTTAGGGGGCGCTAAGCGGCACAAAAAAAGTGGTGATGCATTGGATGCAGCACCACCTTTTTTAAATCTGCCCCTTAGTGGTGAATGGAAGCATATATCCAGTACAGAACTTTTTTTTTGATGAAGAAGGTTATTTGAAAGAGAACACATTAGTACATGCAGTGGATTTAACTAGTCGATGGTATGAAATGAAGGAAGGGAGTCCAATGGAAAGAGAGAAGATTGTTCTTAGAAATACGAAAGATGATAGTTCAAGAGATCCAGGGAAGGCGTAGACAGGCCCCGGAGGTGTAGTAGTACTTATAGCATTCTGCAACAATCTATTGATTTAAGAACTCGTCTATGTGGGCTTCCTTGTAGAAGTCTCAGCAAAAAAAATCAATTTTGCAAGAATTAGATCCATGCAAAGTTAGAAAGTTTACACAATTTACAAGAACATTCTTTAGCATGTTTTATTCAAAAAGTGTACCAAAGCTCCTTTCATCATTTTAGAATGTTGGCAGTTCATCGTACAAAATACTAAGTTTAGTTAGGAGATTGTACTATGTGAAGACTCCAGCATTATGTTTAGGAGAGATGAATAGAGTACTTATACATGGTACGGTTCAAGAGATAGAAAAAGGTCATGAGGTTCAGTTCCTTGGTCCTCAAGAAGATTGCAGTGTGAATGAGGAATTCGTAGTTATAGATATTGGTAAAGAGAGTACAGGGATTGGTACTGAGAACTTGGAACCAGAGATTACAAAATTTAATACCACTTTTTCTGTAAACCCAAACTATGTCTGCATTTGCTGTAGACACACTCACTATAAAAGCAAAACACGAAATGTAGATGTGTTTTCAAAAACTGCAGGAGAAAACAGAGAAAAGTGGCAAGAACTTGCTGCTTATTTGTAGAACATTTTGATTTGTCAATTCAGCAAGTTATTTGTAAGTACTGCTATGTCAAGTTAGAGGATCAGAGATCACCAGCTATAGCAGTACATAACAGGTTATAACGTGTCAGTATGCCAGAACAACTGCAAGATTTAAAAGTACAAGAATCTAAACTTATACAATTGGTACATCCATTTCAAGCATTTATACGTTTGGAACCAAAGACAGGTAAATTGCCTCTAACAGTTATTGAAAGGCCTTCAAGGAAGAGTAGTGTATTTGCAGTTAGACTTAAAAGAACGTTTGAAACTATAGGAGCACAGAAAGACAATGAAGAACTACTTATTATTCTGGTAAATGGTGTACCTACTAAGAATAAAACAATTTGGCAAGAGTTGGTTGATGTTAATAAAGTTAAACAGGCAACATTTTACCTGGTACAAAATAATGTTTATTATAAAAATATTGATGTTCAGATTGATGTACAAAATGTTGATGACAAGAGTTTGCCAGCAAGTGGACAAATGGAAAAATTAGAGCTTCCCAATTAGAAAAAATGTATGAGCACTAAATCATCCATCAAATACATTCCAAAGAAGTAATTGGTAATGCTATAGATCTTTATCAGATGAACCAAGCTAAGAGAGCTCCCATGAGTGTTTCGTGAAAGAGTTTAGAGGCTCGCTGCTTTCCACACTTCCCACAGGAGTAGGAAGCTGGTATGATAACCGGCCCATACAAATACCAGCAGTGAAATACCGATCAAAATGATTATATTCAGAGGATCGAAGATTCAGACAGTGTATTTCATACATATTTCACCTTCTATTTGAGAGTAACTTGTCTTGTAATTTATATGCAGTGAGTCGTATTCTAAAAACAGGAGTTAATCTTCAAAATATGTCTGCAAGAGATTTTGTTCAAGAAAAGTATGCAAACCTGGAATATAACATAATTAATTTAAAGGTGTGCCAAAGTGGTACCAACGAATACTGGTTTCATCGTCATGGAGAACTGAAGTGTATGTTGAGAAACCTAGGACCACAAATCTGGATTTTGACTGTGTGCAGTGTATGCATAGGATGATCTCACTGAATTCTTTAGAGAAGCAAACTCTAACGTAAAAGATATAAATTTGAAGTCAGCTCCAGACCTCTGCTTATTAGATCCTGCTAATGTTTGTAGATATTTCAACCACAGCTTCCAAGCTATGCCTGCTTTTATCTGCAATAAATACAATCCAATTTCTTTTGGTGGAAAGAGTGCCAGGGAAGAGGTGCTCCTCACATTTTTCTGCTACTATGGATAAAAGATGCACCCAAATTTGGCGCAGAAAGTGATGAGTGTTATCTTTTATGGAACAGTTGTCACATGTGCAGTTCCAAAACAGACTGCTGAAATAAGTCAGAGAGCAAGTTTTGCATTTTCAAACACATTGATGTGGGAAGTACTGTTGTCGTACATACAGGTCCAAAGACAATATTTATACAAGATGTCAATTTGGATTTCCAAGACCTGCCATTTCCAAAGGAAGAGTAAACCCTTTTTTGTTGTCAGTCAGACATACACTAACATGGAAATCATCAAAGAACACATCTAACTTAAAAAGAAGTTAAGATTTCAAATATATTAAGGACTACAACCCTGTGGTTTTAAAAATGTGGAATGCGAACATGGACATTCAATTTGTTGCAGACAACTACATTGCAGTGGCTTGGTATGTCACATCATACATCACAAAATCTTAAAAAACTGAGGTAAAAGGGATGTGGTAAGAGGTTTCTGAAGAGAAGACACTTAGCAAAAAAGTTTGTGTTCAGCTTGAAAATGTTTTCCCATAGGGAAAAGGGAAGCTATGAAGCCTGTGAAAGATTAAGTTCAGTAAGTTTGTTCTGAAAATCAAAAGGAACTGTGTGGGTTAGTCTTGGTCTATCTACTACAAGAAACACAATATTTAAGTATTTTCCTGAAATTCAGGACCTTGCAGAGTTTGAGCCAAAAAGTACAGACATTATAACATTAAATATGTTGGATACAAACTATCCAAGAAGAAGTCTACATCTAAAAGACAAGTGTCGTTATAAAATTCTTCAAAACTACAGATAGAGAAGTAATGTAGCTAAAAACATAGAAGAAAAAGGAAAATATGCCACTCATGCATGTGATGGATGCTGAGTGAAACATGAAAAACTAAATTTAATTAACCATCGAAAACTTATCTGTCAAACTCCTGCGAAAAGAGCATTTGTTTATTTAGCACTTCTTCAACTGTTTACACCTTGGTGTAGTGAATTGGAATTACTTGGACATTATGACTGCCACCAAGATTGTTTTAATGCTGTCAAAGAAAGTATTCGGTATCCCATGTTCAATAACTACTTCCTAATGTTAAATGATGAGATACAACAGGAAGAAATGATTGCTGCTGAGATAGCTAAGTATACCTCCCAAAGCAGCCAAAGTTTTGCACCCTCAAGTCAAGTTCCTCTTGGAAAATTCATTATTGAAAATGATGCTTCAATAGATATGAACTAAGTTGAAAGTGCCATGTAACAAGCTAGATTGGAATAAGTAGATCTAGAACTGTTTGTTGGACCGCTCAACAATGAACAGAAAGATATTTACATTCAAGTAAAAAATCAAAAAGAAGATGGATTACGACATGAGAAAAATTAATGCAATTGCTCATCATACAAGCCAATACTATTATATATTAGTGGTCAGGATGGTACCGGAAAAAGCTTTTTAATCAAAGTTATCTCTACTTAATTACAGAAAACTACAGATTCAAACCTATTGTGTGCAGTAACTGCACCTACTAGATTAGCTTCAGACAGTATCAAGGGAATAACATTATCGAGACTGCTTGGGCTACCTGTAGAACTTGACAAACTGGAATACCAGAAGTTATCTGGTGAAGCTTGTCACGAGGTAGCAGGAGTTTTACATAAAATGCAGCTTTTGATTATTGATGAGGTAAACATGGTTTCAAATCTAATGCTTGCTTTTGTTAACCTGTGCTATGCAAGAGATTTAAAAAACGTAATATGACATCTTGTTTGGAGGAAAACACTTGATTGTTTTTGGAGACTTACTACAACTTACTCCTGCAAAAGGACAGCCTGTTTTTAAAACTCTTTCTCATGAAGAGACTCGAAAGTCAATGTGAGGTATTAGCAATGTCAACATTTGGCAATATATTGAATGCAAGGAACTTGTTAAAAACATTCGTCAACCTTCGGACATGGAGTTTGGCAACATTCCAAAGCACATTGGACTAGGAGATCTCACAGAGGAGGGAAAACATGTGAGAAAAAAACACGAGGCAACAATGACATCAATTAGCCGCACATCCCTACACTTCCTTCAAATCCTAATGTGTCAACTAATGGTGCTCAATAACACTAACACATCTGTTGCCACCATGTGTAAGTTGGAATGAAAGAACCAGTTAGTATTAGAAACAAAATAGCGGAGCACACAATCTTGTTTTTCTCAATCAAATTATGGTAATCAATAAGACCATCTGGAAGAATGCATTGAATAATTGTATGAAAAAAGAGGAAAAAAATATGAAAAGTCAGATACAAAAGCAAATGGGTGTGAACATTTTCTTAATCATTAACATCTTTAATAATGTTATATTTCTTTATATTAAAAAGGCATTATGACTTATCCTGTCCATGATTCCTGAGATCACATAAGAATTATTTTGAAAGTTGGAGAAATTAATGTCCATTCATATAAAATTCCATTTGGCAGTGGAGCCCAGATGTTCAGTCTTCGTAAGGCCTCAACCAATGGAAATAAGCTTCAGCCCATGAGATGTTTAGCCGACACATGTTTAGTCCTATTCCAGGACTTTATCAAGGCTGATAAGTTATCAACATTAAATGCAAATTTTTTTTTATAACCTCTTACATATAGCTACTGGCTTGCAAGAGATTCCTAAAACCATTCAGTGTTTGATAGATTGCCAACCATCAAGATCACCTTACAATCCAGTGTCCTATAATGTGTCTTATGGTCAAAATCACAGTTCCCAACATAGTGAAAAAAGACTTAAAATAGGAAAATACTCCAACACCCATAGTTTAAAAAAAGAATTGCAGAAAAAGAGACCCTCAGTGATGACCCTTCTGATGATATACTATTGATCTGGACGGGATCTGTACCGTCATTGTTGGAATTTTGTTATTATGTCAATATAAATGATTTCAACAAACAAATGACGTACAAACATAGAAAAACATTTTATATATTTTTTGGATCTAGAAATCTACAATAGGGGTAACACAGTCCAAACCAAAGTTTATTGTGAACCAACTGCATGCAATGCTCTATTACATGCAAACAGTTCTTACCCTAAGGCTGAAATTTCGGGCATCCTATTTGGTGAGATGATTAGGATGAATAGGAGTTGCAGTCAAGTAGAATCAGTTGAAACTGAGTTGAATCACTTGGAAAATAGATTCCTTCAAAGAGGCTACTCAAAGCGAGTGTTAGTGGCAGCCAGAAAAAAGATCAACAAAATATCAAGAGCATCTCATTTGAGAGTACACAGTAAACCGATAGCAAAAGCATTACAGAAATCAGCATTGTTTTGCACACCTTACAGTCAAAATAGTCAAGATATTTATTAAATCTTAGGTAAGCATTGGAACATTCTACATACAGACCATACTCTGTCAAATATATTACCTCCTAAACCCAAAATGATTCATAAGAGGAGCACAACTATCAGAAATTATTCCTGTAAGAGTTATCTACCTCCGAAGAAGGAGAAAACAGCATAAGAGACACTTGCTAAGACCACCACCAGGAAATGAGACCCTCCTGAATGTCCCCCTTGTGTTCCACTCTCTCACCTTCTCCACTTTGAACTACCACTGCTCCCCTTCCTATGCCCCGTTGGGCACTGGACCTGTGCTACAAACAGACTAGACCAATACCCTGGGCTTACCTCTACCATCTCCCCATACCATTGCACTATTCCTTCTATATTTTTCACTACAATAATCACCCTTGAACACAACTTGAGTGATGGTGCTTTATGTGATGAAAATGTGCAATAATATTAACAGTTTCATCTTGTGCAATTGTCTTGAACTTTGTGATTGCATACATATAATGGCCTATAGCTGTCTGTAGTCATCACATCAGTACACAGTTGTAACCACACCAACATCTGCAATAAGGGAAGGCATAGGTGACAGTCAATTAAGATGGTAAAGGCAGTGACTGCCATCATGCTACTGCCATAATGAAAAGATAAATAATCAGAGGAATGGTCAGTTCCACTGTCTTACCTGTGTGTTATTGGAAGTACTGCTGTGTGACTGATGTCCTGTTGTCCACATCCTCATCCTCGCTGTCCTGAGGGTCCACTGCTGCCACAGGAGCATTTTCAGCCTCCTCCTCCTGCAGATAGGGCACATGTCATCTGATGGCCAGGTTGTGCAACATGCAGCATACAACAACTATCTGGCAGACCTTCTCAGAGGAGTAGCTGAGGGATCCACCTGTCAGATGGAGGCATCTGAAACTGGCCTTCAGGAGGCCAAAGGTCCTCCAGTGTAGCCAAGTCCACAAGGGGTCTGTACATGGGGGCTTTCCCCCTCCCCCTTTTCCTCTGCATTGGTAGGTGCCAAAGGGACACAAGATTGAGAAGGGAGTGACCAACTGAACAATAGAACCACCACCTTAGTGTACATTGACTTTGTATGTAATGGCTATGTAAATGAAAACTGCATCATTGATATAAATTGTACATACATTGCCAATTTCAGAATTTTGACCAGCACCATAAAATGGTTACTGCCTCTCCTTTATGTAGGGACAGGTGGAAGTATGTAACTCCACCGGCGTTGGGTGTCATGGCAGAAGGCAGCCTTGCACCGCTGTGCTATTCCTCATTGGCTTTCACGGGGCTCTATGGAGTACAGTGTACAATGAGGATCACCTGCGGCGGTGACCACCATTTTCTGTCTAGAACCTCAATTGATTCCGGACTTTCCACAAGAAAACACATCCACTGCGTGTGCTGCTGTGACCGGAGTCTGGAACCTGCTGTAGCCCCTGTGACAGGGAAAATGGTCACTGCCTTCAGTTCAGAGGAGTTGGAGCTCTTGGTGGATGGGGTCCTACCCCTGTATGGACAGCTGTATGGGCCTCCAGACCAACAGGTGAGTACACCATTGGGATGATGCATGCAACAAGGTTGCATGGAGATATGTGTGTACTGGCAGTATGTAATTTGGCTGGGGGGGGGCATGGCTGGTGGTAGTGTACATGCAGGGCTCCGGGTGATGTGTGTGCCATTTGAGGGGAAATGGTGTGGGAAAGTAGCCTCTTTCTAGCATGGTTTCCCACACTTGTGGCCTGTTTGTGAGTGTCAGTGTGTTTGTACTGTCTCACTGGGATCCTGCTAGCCAGGACCCCAGTGCTCATAGATAAAAAGCTATATGTCGGTGTGCTTTGCCTGTCTCACTAGGATCCTGCTAGCCAGGACCCCAGTGCTCAGAGTTTGTGGCCTAATGTGTGTGTTGTCAGTAGTATTTGACTGTGTCACTGAGGCTCTGCTAACCTGAAACTCAGTGCTTATGCTTTCTCTGCTTTTAAATTTGTCACTGTAGGCTAGTGACTTTATTGGCCAATTTCAATTGGCCCACTGGACCCCGTGTATAAGTCCCAAGTACATGGTGGCCTGGGACATTGGTGTTCCAGGAGATCCTAATGGGCAGAGGCATTTCTTTTGCCATCCATAAGGAGCTCAGACAAACCCTTTCACAGGACTGCCAGTGCAGCCTGCGTGAAATAAAGGGCACGTTATTTCACAGCCATTTTCACTGCCCTTAAGTAACTTATAAGTCACCTATATGTCTAACCTTGACTTGCTGAAGGTTAGGTGCAAAGCTACTAAGTGTGAGGGCACCCTTGCACTAGCAAAGGTGCCCCCACATAGTTCAGGGCCATTTTCCTGGACTTTGTTAGTGCGGGACGCCATTACACTCGTGCACTACATATAGGTCAATACCTATATGTAGCTTCACAATGGTAACTCTGAATATGGCCGTGTAAGGTGTCTAAGATCATGGAATTGTCCCCCATTCCAAATCTGGTATTGGGGAGCTAATTCCATGCATCTAGGGGGCTCCACTATGGACCCCCAGTACTGCCAAATCAGCTCTCCGAGGCTTGCACTGCAGCTACAGCTGCTGCCACCTCAGACAGGGTCCTGCCCTCCTGGGGTCTGAGCAGCTCAGTCCCAGGAAGGCGGAACAAAGCATTTCCTCTGGGAGCAGGGTGTTACACCCTCTCCCATTGAAAATATGTGTTACAGGTTGGGGAGGAGTAGCCTCCCCCAGCCTCTGGAAATGATTTAAAGGGCACAAATGGTGCCCTCCTTGCATAAGCCAGTCTACACTGGTTCAGGGACCCCTTGTCCCCTGCTCTGGCACGAAACTGGACAAAGGAAAGGGGAGTGGCCACTCCCCTATCCATCACCACCCTAGGGGAGGTGCCCAGAGCTCCTCTAGTGTGTCCCAGACTTCAGACATCTTGCTTTGCAAGGTGTGGGGGCACTCTGGAGGACTCTGAGTGGTTAGTGCCAGCAGGTGACGTCAGAGACCCCTCCTGATAGGTCCTTACCTGATAAGGTAACCAGTTCCCCTCTCAGGGCTATTTAGGGTCTCATGTGGGTTCTCTTCAGATTCTACTTGCAAGTTTCCAGCAGGAATCCTCTGCAACTACTACTTCATCCTCTGACCTCGGATCAACCGCAGCCTGCTCCACAATGGATACTTTTCTTCTGCAACTTTACCTCCAGCCAGCAACTGCAACAGTTTCCAAGGTGTGCACGTTCTGAGGACTCCCTGCCTTCACCCTGCACGAGAAGGACCGAAGAAATCTGTGGGGTGACGGAGTTACTCCCCTGCTCACGCAGGCACCTTCTAAGTTGACAACCAGTTCTCTTGGACTCCTCACAGCGACAAGCGTGCTCCTTGGAACACAGAGGGTAGACCCCATCAACACCAACTGTCCTGAGGTCCTCCTGTCACAATTTGAAGGAGGTAAGACATTGCCTTCCCCCAGAACAACAATACCCCTGTGCACCGCGTTGTCTTCACCTCATGAGGCCTCTGTGCACTATTTGCAAAATTCCTTCATGCACAGCCTGGCCCTGATCCCCAGCACTCTGTCCTGTGAAGCTCAACCCGCTGAGTTCTCTGGCTGCGTGGGACCTTCCTTTGTAGTGCTGCACCAACCGCATTTTTCACCTTCTTTATCCCTGTGTCCTGGGATCCCGTGGGTTATATCTGGTGCTCTGAGGGCTCTCTGAAGTGTTGGGAGCCCCCTCTTCCTCCTCACACAGATTTAGGGCCCCCAGGTCCCTCCTGGGTCCAGATAGCGCCTAGGTGATGCAAAATGCAACTTTGTGGGAACCAAGGCTTGTTGGAGGAATCAGCACCTAAACTCGCCTGCATCCAACTTCACAACATGGGATATCCTTTGCATCATGCAGGAACCCGCTGGCCTCTTCCTAGGGTGCATTTCTGTAGTGTTCATCCAACCGGGGACTCTCCTTTTGCACCCTCTTCTGGTTTGGGAGGGTTTCTTGTCCTTCCTGGAATTTCTTTCGACTTCTGGACTTGGTCTCCTTCTTTTGCATGTCTTTAGTTCCAGGAATCCACTGTTTCTTGTTTTCAGACTTGGTTGGGTCTTGCAATAATTCCAATCACGTGGTGTAGTGTGTCCTAAGGAAACTTGCAGTACTTTACTCCTGCTTTTCTGGGCTCTGGGGTAGGGTAATTTACTTACCTTTACTGTTTTCTTACTCTCCCAGCAATTCTGCACATGCTGCACTTGTCTAGGGGGGAATTCGTGATTCGCATTCCACTTTCTTAGTATATGGTTTGTGTTGCCCCTAGACCTATTTTCTCCCATTACATTCTATAGCATTTCCAGTTGTTTGCACTATCCTGTGTCTAATTACTTACCTTATTTTGGTGTCTAGTGTATATATTGTGTATAATACTTACCTCCAGAAGGGGTATTGCCTCTAAGATATTTTTGGTACTGTCACCCAAATAAACTACCTTTATTTTTGGTAACACTGAGTATTGTCTTTACTTGTGTATATGTACTGTGTAACTATAAGTGGTATTGCATAAGCTTTGCATGTCTCCTAGTTCAGCCTAAGCTGCTCTGCTATAGCTATCTCTATCAGCCTAAGCTGCTAGAACACCACTACTTCACTAATAAGGGATAACTGGACCTGATATAAGGTGTAAGTACCCAAGGTATCCACTACAAACCAGGTAAGCCTCCTACAAATGGCATTTGTGGGTCATATGTGATATGCTGGATTGTATGGTTAATGGTGTCCTCCTGTCTGTATTTCCTCTGCAGGTCAGCTCACATCAGAAGAAGGGATTATGGCATGCCATTGCGAACGACGTGTGGACCTTTGGGGTCTATAGCAGGTGGAGCACCCACTGCAGTAAATGGTGGGAGGACCTGAGACGCTGGGCTCCGAAGAGCAAGGAGGCCTAGCTGGGGGATGGCCTCCCAACGAGGGAGGGGTAACCATCGGAACCTGACCCCCCTGATTGCCTGCATACTGGTGGTGTCCCACCTAGAGGTGGATGGGCGCTTGAGGGCAGCACAGCAGCCACAACGGAGTGAGTACAGTCAGTGTAACCACCATCTTTGTTGCCTGGCAGGGGATCCTGGTGGAGGGTTTCAGTTAGTGGGTGCCCCTTAATGCCAGCTCAGACATTGCTGTGTGGTCCAGCTCAGGCTAAATCAGTGAATGGCAAACTCTTGTTATCTATTTAGGTGGCATTCCATGTTAGACAGGGCTTAGTAGGTCCCAGGAAGGGTGCAGATGGTGGTGGTTGGCTCTCATCTTGCTGTGGTACCTAGCCAATGGAATGCCAGTGCGGTGCATAGTGCTCAATCTTGATCCCTGTGTGTAATGGTAATGTGTGTGCCATCTGTGGTGCTGTAATTGACCCAGTGCTCCCTTTCTCTCTCTCTCCCCCCCCCCCCTATTTTCTTCTGTCATCCTGTCCATGTATACATTAGCATCATCTGGTGGAGGAGCAGGGGCACCGGCTACTGAGGGAGCTGTAGCCAACGGGACCCAGGAGGCAGAGTCCACCAATGCAGAGGGAACCAGTGGGATGGAGGGTGAGGGGGAGCACCACGGCGGGGACAGGAGGTGACAACACTGACTATGATTCCTCCTCCGATGGATGCTCCCTGGTGGTGGCGGACACATCTGGAACCAACCCATCTACAGGTACAGCCGCCACCCCCGTACCAGCACCGCCCTCCCAGTAACCCCCCACAGAGTTGCCCGTGGCCGCTCACCCAGGAGGGTGGGCATCTCCTTCGCCTCAGGCACTTCAGGCCTTGCCCTAGTCAGCCCTGCTGCCCTCAGTGAGGGCCATCTCTGTAGAGCAGTCAACCATAGTGAATGCCATCCAGGGGCTGGCATCCCAGATGCAGCAATGCAATTCCTACCTGGAGGGCATCCCCAGTGGGTTGGTGGCCCTATAGAGATCGTTTCAGGCTCTTGCCTCCTCACTGATGGCAGCTATTGTCTCTGGTCCTACCGTTTTTCCTCCAACTACCGCTTCCCAGTCCCAGTCTCCTCAACCTCAACCCCAACCCATCCCATGCATGCACACATACACACAAACATGCACATAAACCATAACACGAGTGGCACAGACAAACACAGGCAGCACACTTCAAGCCACAAGCACTCACACAAACAACAGACAGTGTCACACGCAACATCCACTGCCTCCACTCTCCCCTCCTCCCTCATTGACATCTGCATTCACATCTGCATGCACTGCATCAACAGCCACCACCACTATCACCACATAATGCAGCACACACACCTCACTTGCATATACTGCCACAACATCCATCCATAGGTTCTGTTTGTCCTCTCCCACCCTGTCTGCCCCCTCCTAGGAGACACAAACGCTCCCACTCAGACACCCAACAGTCATCCACCTCACAAACGCACACTGCCCATTCACCTGCACCCACGTCCAGCAGACGTACACCTCCTACCTACTCTCTACCTCCACTCCCATCCCTCCCCAACATCCCTAAGAAGCTTTTCCTTGCCAAACTTGACCTCTTCCCTCCACCCCCATCCTGCCCATAAGAGCAGGGTCCCAAAGACCCACCCCAGCACCTCAGCCAAACAGTCTGCCACTGCTCCCACCAAAAAATCAGCTGAAGGCACAAAGGAGCCCCTGAGTGAGATGGCAGTCACTCCTAGTAAGTGCACACCTCTGCCTCCGAAAGGGAGGACTAAGGTGCCGAAAACCAAGGGACAATGGACAGGGTCAGTGGAGGCACCACCTAGACCTGGAGACAAGGACAGCAGTCACATGTCAAAGGCCAAGGGGGCCCATCACAAGCGGGAACACATGGATCCCTCTCCACCACCAAAGGGTCAATAATCCCCCTCCAGCACCAAAAAAGCCAAGGTTCCCCCTCTACTACCAAAGAAAGCTAATGAGCCCCCTCCACCAGCTGAGGGCATGTAGCCCACCCTCCAGACACTGTTGGGCAAGGAGCCCCCTCCAGAACCAGTGGGCATGTTACCCACTTCAGCTGAGGTGTCCCCCAACCCCCTTTTCCCCTGAGGTGCCTGCTGTTTCCAACATGATGCCCCTGAACAGTGGAGTCTGGATTATGTCCGGAGTCAAGTTGGGCCTTGGACTGTACCCTGTGGCCATGTGGCCCTTTAGTGCTTTGGACTGGCCATTGGCCCAATCGTGACATTGATGCCTGCATTTACATTTCATGTTCCATTATGGTGGCTGTTGGCAGCACATTACAATATTCGTACATCAGAACTGTTGTGCATTATTTTCACGTGGGTCCTATGACATTCGTTTTACTCTGCAGCTGGTTCTGTGTGTTTTGTGTGTGTGTCACTCTCTTTTTCCTCCCTCCCTCCCTTGTGTGCTAGGCAGCTGTACTCATCGTCGTCGTCTTCCCCGGCATTGGTGTTCCAGGATGGCCATGGCGTGGTAGAGCATCGGGAAGACTTGGAGTTCTGGTTCCATGGAGGCGGCAGAGTCCTTTGTGTCCCTGATGGGGAGTCTTTTGTTTTCTGTACTGTTTCCACCAGACTTTTGATGGCATTGGTAGCGCCCTGGAAATCCTGGCGGGTTTCTATGTTATAATATGGTGGGCTGTACCTTGATTTCCGCCTGGCTATTGATAGCTACCGCCGTGGGCAGTGGTGTTTACGCCATGGCGGTTGGTGTGGTACATCGGCTGTCTATGGGAGGTATCACCGCCATGGTCATAAATAGGCGGTAATTTGTGCCAGGCTGTTTGCAGTATTACCACCCATTTAACAGTCACCGCCAATATCATAATGAGGGCTATAAGTTTCTTTGATGTCAAGAGTGCACTACATTTAAAGAATTACTAGAACTTGGGAATAAATAAATTGTGGAGATTACTGCTATTGACAAAATGGAACACCAAGAAGTAACTGTACTGCTGAGTGAAAAATTACTAGATAAATGTAACTCTTTGGAGAAATCTGTATCCAGGACTGCTTGACTAGTGAAGTGTTACTGTGTCTGCATAAACTGCAGATAATTTTCAAATGTAATTTAAATGTAGAAGAAGGATTTGTTATTGGTGTCATGAGTACAGTTATTGATTTCAATAATTTTCCTAACCGTGATCAGGTTGAAGTTTTAGCTATAAAATTTGATTAGGATGATGGTGTAAAACAAATTGGTGATGTGTTGTATTCTTTTTGCTTGTGAAAGATTTGAATGTCCAAAGAAAACAGTTTCCAATTTGTCTTGCGTATGCCTTAACAATCCACAAGTCTCAAGGGTTAAGTATTGGTGCTGCATTCATTAATATTGGAAGTACAGTTTTTAAAGAAGGAATGTCATATGTGGCAGTGTCACGAGTTTGAATGTTATCTGGTTTGTTTCTGGTTGATTTTGATGCAAAAAGCTTAGTGCAGATGTAAATTGCGTGAATGAGTACAACAGCTTAATAGCTAAGGGGCAGAGTTTTCAAAAGTGATGCTGCATTAAGTGCAGCTCCACTTCTTTAGCACCCCTAAACTCCCCCCTTATGCCACCATGGTAGCGGCGTATTTAAAATACGGCGCACCATGGCAGTAGTTAGGGTGACTTGCGTCATAATTTTTTACTCTAGTCCGACGCTAATCCTGCAAAGCACCCAGAGGCCCATTGTAATCAATGCATTTAGCAGATGTTTAAAAAATGCTGATAAAAATGTCTATAGATTCCTTTGCACCATTTTTATGCCCCCCCGCGCCGGAAAAAGCCCCCCTTGCATACATTATGCCTGACAGTCATAATGTGGTGCAAAGGGTTACAAAGTGATGCAATGCAAACATTGTGCCACCTTGTAAATATGGTGCAGCATTTTTCCCCTTCCAAAGCCACATTAGCATTAAAAAAATTACACTAATGTGGCGTTGGAACGGTGCAAGGCCAGCATAAATCTGGCCCTAAATATGCTTCTCATTTAGGACAGCATCCTGTTTATTTAAAAAAAAGGCTCTGATGTCCTAAGCAGAAACCGACAAAAGAATCAAGGAAGATTATAGAAAAGACAGAAAGCAAAGGTAAAGAAGAAAGTATGTGGAAAAAAAAAACTTGAAAAAAGATGGAGATGTTGCTGGTTACCAGTTGTATAACACTAGTGGGATTAACTTCTATGCTAAAGTTGTTCTGAATGTTCTCTCCCATCTACCACATGTTGTAAATGCAATACAGGAAAAACCACAGAACACACTGTGCACAGCATTTTTTAATTGCCTTCAATGCTTATCTTGTAACAGAACTGTAATACAATCTGCTTCAGGAATTCGAGAACTAGTAGACAAATATGGTGGATCTGTACTATTTACTCTAAATGCTCAACAAGATGTACATGAATGTATTAATGTCATCCTTGGCATTTTAGAAAATGAAAATGTGAATACTAATGATATATTTGGACTCAGTTATACATAGAACCATGAGAGTGCAGATTGCTCTTTCTCACCTAACACTGAAATCCAATGTGGACAATTTTTGTACTTAACTCTGCCAGATTCTAAAAGTGTGTCTTTTGAAAAATAATTAAAAAAGAGTAACCTAAATATGACTAGTCCAAAATGTAAATAATTTTTTTTTCCCACATTATTTATACACAGGAGTAGTAAATACATTATAGCAATGTTTCAACTATGCAAAGCTGCTGGAAAAAAATTGGATACGGAGATTACAAACTTTAAAGTTGGGCAGATATCAATTTCTGAAAAAAACATATTGTACTTTGGCTATCATCTTCCATAAAGGAGTACTCATTACTTCCAGACATTTTACTGTATATTTGAATACTGCAAGTGGATTGACAGAATGCAACGATAGCAGTCTACAAATTAAACAAATACTACCTTTCAAACTTCCTAATTTTTATTTGTTGTTTCTTCAACTAAGGTTCTTAGATGGATCAAAAGGAATTGCATTGGATACAGTCCTATTTGTATGTGGATCATGAGAACCTCAGACATCATTCGGCCTAACAAGTGTGATGTCTTCAAAAACATGTGAAATAATGTTCTGTGCTTAAAATGTATCGTAATAGTTTTCAGAAAAAAATCAGTACATAGCCTTCTCGCTTTGTCAATTTTTACCATTTATGATATCATTAAGATATAATTCGGCCTATCAAGAGTGATGTCAACAAAAGCAATGGAAAAATTAATTGTGGATACATTTGTTGATACTGCTTCTATGAGAAAAATACTTTTGTACCAGGTATAATAATTGCCAAGATATTTAGAGGATCTGTAGTTTTCTTTACTGCAAAAATTATAGAATAAGTAAATTGTTTTGAAAAATTATAGTGAGTGCAAATCATTTATTTTAGGTAAAATATTGATACATTAGAAGTCTCATGCATAGTATTGTTAATTTTAAATAACATACTATGTACTTATGGGTTTTCTTTCAAGTACATATGTCAGTCAGCCAGTCAAAAGAACTTTATTTCGGCGACAAGAGCCACAAAAGCACAGCAACAATACATAACTACATAGAATAAAATAAAATATATACAGTACATGTCATTAGATAAAATAATAAAATTAAATACACTTAAATACACTCCCAGAGTAAGTTTATGCATTCTTTCTAAAACCATTATACAGATATAAGTTTCCCTCTAACAATCCAACTTGCTCCAAGGAATATGGCAACAGCAATCACTAGCATAGGGCGAGTATCTGATCTATGAATTCGGAGAGCTAGGTCGGACCTGCAAACTCCCAGCAGTCTACAAGCCGGGAGCAGCCATTTCCTGCGTGGGGCACTGGATGCAGGACAGACAAATAGGATGTGAGGGAGGTTTTCGATGGGTGCTTTACAAGCTGGGCAGATGGTTGTTTTGTCATGTGACCAGTGGCTAGTAAATAGTCTTAACGGCAGGGTGCCAATATGGAACTGGAAGTACAATTTCCTTTCTCTTGGCACCGTGATTATGTCCCAGAAAGCCTCATATTTGCACGTCTCTTTTAGGTTGACGAAGTCACATGATAGTGTAGAGTGAAGAGCAACCCTCATATCTTCAGAGTCCACCATGTGCCAGTAGAATTTTTTAAGATCACTTTTTGAAGGGAAGGAAGTCGTTTTTGGGGAATCCCAAAGTTCTCTAACCCAAGAGAATAAATTAGCCCCTTGATGTATCTGAACCAGGGCATACTAGGAGAGTGGTCAGCTTCTAAGATGACCTGCAGGGCTATAGTAAAAGAGGAAGGCTCCGGGGTGGTCCAAAGACGCCGCCAATACAGGAGGGACATAGGCGGGCTTTGTGGTCAATGCGTTTCATGCCTAGGTCTTTAAAAAGGGGAGACAGTGGAGTACTTGGTGGGAGGGACACTAGATTTCTTAAGAAATTTTCAGAAATCTTTATTTCTTGGGCATTGGCATAGCCCCAAAGTTCAGCCCCGCAGTGGGCTGAGCTTACTGCCTTGGTTTCATATATCCGGATTGCAGGGCATATTGGTTTAGTATGTGAGAGGTTAAAGTCCTTTATTAAGACCCCCGTTGTTTGCTTTAACTTCAGTGCTTGCTTTGCAATATGTGATTTCCAAGACATTTTTTCAGTTAACATTATGCCCAGGTAACTAAAAGTGCCAACCTTTCTGAGTGGAGTTCCTCGAGAGTGAACTTTCCTCTAAATGATCTGTGTGAATTAAGGCCCATATTTATACTTTTTTTAGCGCTGAATTTGCGTAGTTTTTTTACACAAAATCGGCGCAAACTTACAAAATACCATTGTATTCTCTAAGTTTGCGCCGATTTTGCGTAAAAAAACGACGCATATGCGGCGGTAAGAAAGTATAAATATGGGCCTAAGCGTCATCAACTTCGTTTTAGAGGCACTGATTTCAAGTCCTGGTGTGTAGCAAAATTCCTCAAAACACACAAGGAGTTTACGTAATCCACTTGGGATCTTGGATATCAGGAGTGTATCGTCTGCAAAGAGCAGGACTGGAATTTTCTGTGTTCCTAGTGAAGGTATGTCAGCTTCCAGTCTGAGTAAAGAGGTGGTGATATCATGTATGTACAGGGAGAACAGGGTGGAGGCAAGGACACACCCTTGCCTCACACCCGTTGACACCTGAATTCTGTCAGTTAGCTGCCCCCTGTCATCCCATCTGATACGTGCATAATTACCGTCATCAAGCCGAGTTAGTAATACAAGAATGTGCTCGGGGATTCCCATTAGGGAAAGAACTTCCCACAGCTTGTTACGGGGTACTAAATCGAATGCGGATTTCAAGTCCACAAAAGCAACATAAAGGTTCCCTTTACCAATAAACAGTTTTCCAGTATAAGAGCAGAAACCTAAGGGCTTGATCAATGGTAGATATTTTTTTGTGAAAACCTGCCTGGAGGGGAATAAGGATGTTGTGTTCTGTCATTCCGTCTTGAATCTTGCCCAAAAGGCAATGACACTTTCTGCACACAGGCTATAAAGCTAATTGGCCTATAATTATTGGGGAGGCTTCTGTCGCCCTTTTTGAAAATTGGGACAACAATGGCCCCCTTCCAAGACTCGGGGATTGGCGCCCCAGATGCTATTGCATTCGCTATGATGGTGATATATCTTCACCAGATTGCTATATCGGTTAAAAATTGGTCTGCTGGGACACCATCTGCACCGGGTGCCCTACCATGCTTTAGAGAGCCTAAAGAGTATGCTATGTCCGCTTGGGAAAATAGTTGCAACACTGGAGGGGTGGGTGTTACAGTAATATTTGGGCAAGTGTCCTTATGTCGAAGTATAACTATCATGGTTGTAGGAATACAACCCACTAAAGTGGTCTACCCAGTCCTTTGGTGCAATATTAGTTGTAATGTTCAATTCGCTGTTTGCAGGGCTGCGCGCCACCAGGGACCAAAATGTGCTGCAGTTCCTCTCTTGTGCAGCGTCACTAAGTGCAGCCCACCACTAGCCATCTTGTTCACGTTTAGCGTTTTTTTTTTTGTCCTCGTAATAATCCGCATTTGCAATCAGGGGTCATAAACATGTGCCCGAGAGGGAACGGCCCTTCCAAATGGGCCAGTCTACACCGACGGAAACATGTAACTATTTTCTCCCTGCCCTGATCTATTTTGGCTATGTACACGCCAAAAAAGCGTATACCCAGGCCAACCAGACTCGTGGATTTAAACCCTGTGAAAGCAGGGGGACTATAATTATCGGACTATACAAGAGTAAAATTACCACATTGCTGGGCACTTTCCCAGATATCCCAGTAATCATCTCTTTTGCTAAAGGGACCCATACGCTCCAAACTGCAAAAATAATTTCTAGATGCCGTCCAACCAGATGCTGAAGGGGGTGATGACAAAATCCACCTCAGGCAAATTTGCCGTATAATGAGAAGAATCAGCCAGAACATCCGTTGCTTATAACACCCAGAAAGCTTTGAATCCCATATTGAACCATGCACTACCCCAAAGATTGTTAAAGGGAGGGTTACCTCCACCTCGGTACCAGGTGAATCCCAGGCCGGGGCCAAAAAACTATAATACGTGATCCTTAGAGCTTGTTGAATCAACCACCAAACCCTAGAAGCATCATTGAGTATCTTCAAACAAATCTTTTTGAAGTATTTCGGATGACCAAACTTATACAAAAAATGTTCATCCGCCTTTGATAATTCCTGAGTCATTGTATCTCAAAATACAGTATACTTAGATCTATCACATAACAAAATCCATACATTCTTTAAGTGCAAGGCAAGCTAGTATTTATAAACATCTGGAGCCGCAATCCCTCCTTTTTTCTTTTTTTCTACATAATTTTTGCCAAGCAATTCGCACCCTCCTTAGATGACCATACAAATGAAGTCAAATCCCTGTGTAACTTTTTAAACCAATACCCCTTAAATTCTAATGGAATTGCATTAAACAAAAAAGTACATTTTGGGAGAATAATCATTCTAAGAATATTAACTCTTCCTATAAGAGACAGGGGGAGACCAGCCCAGGTTCTAAGCAGTCTTCTGGTTTCTGTGCAAGCTTTGTCAAAGTTAACCTTAACTACTTCCTTTAGGCCAGAAGTGACTTGAATCCCCAGGTATCAAATCTGTTGCATGACTAAGGGGCTTTTGGAAGTAGTATTCCTACACATAGGCCCTCATTACAACCCTGGCGGTTGGTGTTAAAGCGGCGGTAATACCGCAAACAGGCTGGCGGAAACAAAAAATGGGATTACGACTGTGGCGGAAGCCGGCAACATAGACAGCCACTTTAACACTCAGACTGCCACGGCGGTACAAACAAACAGCGAGGCGTACACCGCCAACAGACAGGCGGAAGGCAATGGACCGTCCACCCTATCACAACACAGCTATCCTCCACCTTTTCCGAGGCGGAACCGACACGAATAAAATCACGGCGGAAACAGTACTCAAAAGGGAAAACACTCACCTCTCCACACCCCACGAGGAACAGGATGCCATGGAGCCCGAATTGCAGATCCTGCCGGCGATGGTCTTCCTGCTTCCCTATCAGGAGCTCCAACGATGGCGGGCGGCGATGACCACGGTGAGTACTGCACCTACAACACATGGGAAGGGGGAGGAAAAAGAGTCACACACACACACACGCAACGCCCCCACCCTCACCCACAACACCATACACACAAATAAATGCTGCAACATTACATATACACCCCCCCACCCACCCTTGAATAACACAAGGACAAAAGGAAATGATAGTAACGATTGTAATCAATAAAAATCCATTAGTCAAAAGTCAAAATCCAGTATATACAAATATGTACACCAACTACACAAGTCCGGATAGTGCACCAGTCATTGCCCGTGGACCACTGGGCCCAAAATGCATGGGCAAGGCCCACACATGATACCTGCCTCCGAACGGAGAAAACACTGGAGGGGCGTCACATAGAAAATATACAGGTACCTCAGGGGGAGGAGGGCACCTCAGTCTGATGAACGCACAACGCCACGAGGGGGCTCCAGGCCCACTGATGTATCCTGGGAAGTGCAAAGCCACAGTCTCGCCAGTGGGTGGTTTGCCCACTGCTTTATCCTGGGGAGTGCAAAGCCACAGTCTCAAGTGGATAACAGTCTTCACTGGTTCTGGAGGGGGCTTTGTGCCCAGAGTGCTCATCCTGCCAAGGACTGGGGTAGTAGATGTCAATCTCCACTGGTTCTGGAGGGGGGCCTTTTGCCCAGAGTCCTTCATCCTGCCAAGGACTGAGGTAGTGGATGTCAATCCCCACTGGTTCTGGAGGGGGCCTTGTGCCCAGAGTACTTCATCCTGCCAAGGACTAAGGTAGTGGATGTATCTCTCCACTGGTTCTGGAGGGGGCTTTGTGCCCAGAGTGCTTCATCCTGCCAAGGACTGAGGTAGTGGATGTATCTCTCCACTGGTTCTGGAGGGGGCCTGGTGCCCAGAGTGCTCCACGTGCAGTGTGGCCGGTACAATTCCCTCACCTGGGTGTGTGTGCCACAAGATTGCCGAGGTACAGGTAGCATGATACGCCATGGAGGCGGTGACATACCCCACACTGCTGCAGCTTCGCATTCCATATGCAGGTGACAACTGTGATGACAGTGTTGCTTCATGGAAGCTGCCAGGGTCTTGGAACTCACCACCAGCCTCGGACGACTGACCACTGGGGATGGTAGCCATGTCTGTGGTGGTGCCACTGTCTGAGGACGTCATGGGGCCGCTGGCGGTGCTTGCAGCGGTGTCAGTCGTGGCGGTGCTTGAGGCAGGGTCTGTGGCGGTGCAGGTGGTGGTGTTCTCCGCCGCACAGGTTGGAGGCAACGTGGACTGAAGGTGTGACACTGGTCCCTCATTCGGTGCCACCATGCCCTCTCCTGACCTGCCCTTCAGTTTTTGGCCCTTCCCCACCTTTGATGGTGGCACAGCTGTCTTGCCACTATCCCCTTTTGTTTTCCCTGACCCCTTGGTGGCAGATGTTTTTGGCTTCTCCCTACGGGATGTGGGCACCTTTTTCACCTTGGCAGGTAGCGGAATGTCCTTGCCCTCGCTCCGTGGCACACTGTCAGCACTGATGGTTGGCGCACTCCATGACCCCGCAGTTGCTGGCACCACTGTGCCTGGGGATGTGGTGGCTGAGGTACTGGGCTGGGACCTGGAAAGCGTGGCCCTAGGGGAAGGACAGGGGGTGTGTGTAGGGAAGAGGTCAATATTAGCCAGGAAACGTTTTTTAGACACACTGGGATGGGTAGATGGATGGAGTTTGGGAGTGGAGGTGGAGGTAGAGGTAGTGGTTGAAGGAGGTGTACGTCTGCTGAATTTGGGTGAAGGTGCATGGGCTGGAGGCTGTTGTGAGGTGGATGGCTGTTGGGTGGGTGTGTGCCTACGTTTGTGTACTTTGGGAGGAGGGTTCACAGACACACTGGGAGAGGACACTGGGGACGTGTGAATGGTAGTGGGGTGGTTAGTGCACATGAGCGGTGTGTGGTGATGGGCGTGCTGGTGATGGAGGCAGTGGCTGAGGATGTAGTGCATGCAGGTGTGAGTGGAGACGAGACTGGGAGGGAGACGTGGAGGAGGGGGGCACAGTGGAGGCAGTGGATGTTGGTGTGTCTGCATGTGTCTGATGCTTGCGTGAGTGCCTGTGGGATGTGTGGTGCTTATGTTTGCCTGAGCCACCCTTTTGTGTTGAGGTGTGTGCATGCTGGTCTGATGTTGTGCTTGGGATAGGCTGAGGTACTGGGGATTGGGTCTGGGTGGAGGAAGTTGGAGGGGGGAGGCTGGACACAGGGACAATGGCTGCCATCAGTGCTGAGGCCAGAGCCTGAAATGATCTCTGTTGGGCTGCCTGGCCAGAATGAATGCCCTCCAGGTATGCATTTGTTTGTTGCAAATGCCTCAACACCCTGGATGGTATTCAGACTGGTAGACTGCCCAACAGTGAGGGATCTCAGGAGGTCAATAGCCTCCTCACTGAGGGCAGCAGCAGGGCTGACTGGGGCAGGGCCTGAGGTGCCGGGGGCAAAGGAGATGCCCACCCTCCTGGGTGAGCGGGCACGGGAGGGCGGTGCTGGTAGTGGGGGTGGTGGATGTACCTGTTGATGCAGGGGCACAGAGGGGCCTGCCACCGTAAGGGAGCTCCCATCAGAGGGGGAGTCGCTGTCACTGCTGTCTGCTCCTGTCCCCACTGTGGAGCTCCCCTCGCCCTCCGTCCCACTGGTGGCTTCAGACTCCATTGTTTCGCCCTCCAGGGCCAAGTGGGATACAGCTCCTTCCTGCTCCGGTGCTAATGCTCCTCCGCCTGATGATGCTATTGCACACAAGAACAGGGAGAGCACAAAAGGGGGGGGGGGAGACAGAAGAAAGACATGTTCAGTGCATGCAACACCACTAACGTTGGTGGACACTACAGACACAGCAGCCCTCTGCACTACGCCATGCACTTATAGTTCCTAGATTAATCACATGCCCATGGGATACAAGGCCTAAGCCCGATTGCTGCACACATGGAAGTCACAGGAGCCTGACTAGGTGTAGATGGCACTAACCACTAGTGGGGTTGGGGTGCCACTGAGCCTGCCTCACAAGGGACCTTGCCTGCCAAGATCGCCCTGGCCTAGGGGTACCCACTGCCCACCTCCCCCACCCAGACACCTCATAATGCGCACTGAATGATAGTGTACTCACCCCCTTGTGGCTGCTGTGATGCACTCAAGCACCCATCCAACTCCGGATAGGCCACCACCAGGATCCGGAACATCAGGGTGGTCATGGTGCGACGGGAACCCCTCCCACGTTGGGAGACCATCCCCAGCTGGGCCTTCGCCGTCTTCTTGCTCCAGCGGCGAAGGTCCTCCCATCTTTACAAGCAGTGGGTGCTCCATCTGTGGTGGACCTCCAGGGTCCGGACGTCCTTGGTAATGGCACGCCAAATAGCCTTCTTCTGGTGGGCGCTGACCTAGAGGAATAGTACAGGGGAAAAGGAAAATCTTTACCCGTCCGGACCGTCATACTCCTTGCCCCCCCCCCCATTCCCACCCATGCCCTGACGCACATACGCTCACCGTCCGCACATGCAGGCCTCAGTACCCACCCATGTATCTTCCATCCACACCACTACAAACAGGCATTGCCCATGCAGCATGCTCACAGTGTACTCACCTGTTTGTCTGGAGGACCGTACAGTTGCGTGTACTGGGGGAGGACCCCATCCACTAGTTTCTCCAACTCCTCCGAAGTGAAGGCAGGGGCCCTTTCCCCAGACACATGGGCCATTGTCTCTTCCAGACTGAGGTCACAGCAGCACTCTCCTGTTGAAGGTCATGTATCAAGTGAGTGAACAGACAGAAAATGGCGGTCACGTCCGCGGCGGTGCGTACCGTCACCGCTGGCATACATCGTCATTGGCTCCTCGGACCCATAGGGTCCAATGTTAACCAATGCTTGATTGCGCTGCGGCCTTCAACCGCCTACCGCGACTGTATACAACGCCAGCACAGTTACCTCATATCGCCTTGTCCCACCTTACAGGTCAGGCAGCTGGCATTTCAGGAGGCCACATGGCATTAATATTAACTGTGTCACTCTAATGTAGGCCTTGAATACACACAGTAACAGGCACATTGTGGATTAATAAATGTGTGCAAATGACATGTTGTCATACCTCAGTGTTGGCTAACTCTCTGCTTGCTGTTCTTGTCCATAGGGCACGTCTGCTGGGGCAGGTGATGATATGGCGTCATCCTCCGGTGTACAGACCGCAGGTGGACCTGTCGACAATGGAAGAGAGACAGGTAATAGTCACCTACAGACTTGATCGTGCAACAATCCATGAACTGTGTGCCCAGTTGGAGCCAGACCTGATGTCAGCTCTCCGCCATCCCACAGGAATCCCCCCTCTAGTGCAGGTCCTGTCAGTACTCCATTTCCTGGCAAGTGGTTCCTTTCAAACTGTGGCCATTGCATCAGGTATGTCCCATCCAATGTTTTCCAAGGTGTTGTCCAGAGTGTTGTCTGCCCTGCTGAAACACATGTGCAGCTACATCGTGTTCCCTCAGGTGGAGGATTTGCCCACAGTGAAAGGTGACTTCTATGCCTGGGACATATCCCCAACATCATAGGTGCCATTGATGGGACACATGTGGCCTTGGTAACCCCCCCCCCGCAGGAGTGAACAGGTGTACAGAAACCGGAAGAGCTACCATTCAATGACTGTGCAGATGGTGTGTTTGGCCGACCAGTATATCTCCCATGTGAATGCCACATTTCCTGGCTCTGTGCATTACGCTTACATTCTGAGAAATAGCAGCATCCCTTATGTGATGGGGCAACTCCAGAGGCACTGTGTGTGGCTAATAGGTGGGGACAAGGACCCTATACAGTGTGAATAGTTGTCTGGGTAAGGGGTTGTCCTACGGGTTAGTGTGTGTCTAACAGTTGTCCCTCAACATTTGCAGGTGACTCTGGTTACCCCAACCTGTCATGGCTACTGACCCCAGGGAGAAATCACAGGACAAGGGCAGAGTAATGCTACAATGAGGCACATGGGCGAACTAGGAGAGTGATTGAATGCACCGTCGGCCTCCTGAAGGCCAGGTTCCGGTGCCTCCATATGACAGGTGGTTCTCTCTACTACTCACCAAAGAAAGTCTGCCAGATCATCGTGGCCTGCTGTATGCTGCACAGCCTGGCTTTGCAACAGCAGGTGCCTTTTCTGCAGGAGGATGGGCCAGCTGGTGGTCTTGTGGCAGCTGTGGAGCCTGTGGACAGGGAAGAAGAGGAGGCAGAAGAAGAGGATATCGACAACCGAAACAACATAATCATGTAATACCAGTGAGACACAGGTAAGAAGATGTCACCGCCTCCCACATCTCATATTATTGTTGGAGCTAGCATAACTCTGTCATTTTCACTCAGTGTATGGACCCTGACATGTCACTTTGCCTTTCCATTTCACAGATGTGGGTCCCACTTTGTGCCCTCTGCTATATTTCCAGCTGTGTTTTATCGGTGTGTGAACAATTAAATTGACATTGCTATATTCCATGGTTATTGCAATTACACGTTTGTGAAAGCACAGACTGACTCCAGATTGTTTTGTGATAGAAGTGTGTTTATTTCTGTGCAAATAAGTGGAGGGGGTTGTAAAACGGGCAGGGGGATGGTGGAGGAATGCCCATGGCAGAGTCCAGTCTATTTGTTTCACAGTTGCATTGTCCAAAGGGGCATAGGAAGTGGAGCAATGGCAGTTTAAGGATGGACAGGGTGACATTGTGGGACAGAAGGGTGACTTTCAGGGGGGTCTCATTTCCTGGCGGGTGTCTTGGCAATGTTCTCTGTCTTGTTCCTGAATCTCAGGGACCGTTTGCGGGTGGTTCTCCATCTGCAGGGGGTGGGGTGCTGGTGTCGTGTTCCTGTGGCGGTGCCTCCTATCCACTAGCGCCGGCGGAGGTGGAGGGCTGTTCATCGTCCAGGCTAGTGTCAGGGGCCCCTTGTTGTGCCACAGTGTCCCTCCTGGTGTTGACAAGGTCTTGCAGCACCCCTGCAATGGTGACCAGGGTGTTGTTAATGGACTTCAGGTCCTCCCTGATCCCCAAATAGTGTTCCTCCTGCAGCCACTGGGTCTCCTGATACTCGGCCAGTACTGTTGCCATCGTCTCCTGGGAATGATGGTAAGCTCCCATGATGTTGGAGAGGGCCTTGTGGAGACTGGGTTCCCTGGGCCTTTCCTCCCCCTGTCACACAGCAGTCCTCCCAGTTTCCCTGTTTCCCTGAGCCTCTGTCCCCTGAACCGTGTGCCCACTGCCACTGCCCCCAGGTCCCTGATTTTCTTGGGTTGGTGGGTTTGCCTGGGTTCCCTTTAGTGGTGGACATACTGCTGCTTGACGTGTCCTGGGGACAGAGGGATGGGCCCGCCGGGTGGGTGCTGTGCTGGTGTTTCCTGAGGGGGAGGCTCTGTGGTGGCTTGTGCCAGTGTCAGGAGAGAACCGACTGCCCCGGTGGTACCCGATGGGCCGGGCTGGTCATCTTGATCCAGTTGTGCAGAGCTGCTGTCATCACTGTGGGTCTCTTCTGTGGGGGGACTGGACATGTCTGGTACCTCCTGTCCGGTGACATTGGGTTGGGGTCCTGCAGGGGTGTAAAGGCATGATTATTGCATCTGTGTTTGCCATCGTGTGCAATGGGTGAGTGACCCTGTATTCCAGTGCTTGCATTCTTGTCTTGGTCCTTGTGTGATATTTGGTTTGGGGTCTGTGTGGGTATCTGTAGTGCACATGCTTTGGTGATGGGTGTCCATGCTTTGGTGTTGCATGCAGGGCTTGGTGTTGGGATGGGTGGGTTGTGATAGTGGGGCATATGTGAGGTGTTGGAGTGATGGGGCTGAGG
This sequence comes from Pleurodeles waltl, assembly GCF_031143425.1. NCBI lineage: Eukaryota > Metazoa > Chordata > Amphibia > Caudata > Salamandridae > Pleurodeles > Pleurodeles waltl. The sequence goes on from NC_090444.1 coordinate 1,067,686,031, forward strand.
GTGAGGGTGGGAGTATGTGATGACATGCAGGTAGTGTGGGGAATATAATAGTAAAGCTTTGACTTACCAGAGTCCAGTCCTCCTGCTACTCCTGCGAGGCCCTCAGGATGCAGTATTGCCAAGACTTGCTCCTCCCATGTTGTTTGCTGTACAGAGGACTGGCGGTGCACCCCTACCTCCTCCCCCACAACTATCTGGTGTCTGGAGACCACGGAACACACCTTCCCCCGTAGACATTCCACCTCTTCCTGATGTCATCCCGTGTTCTTGGGTGCTGTCCCACTGCGTTGACCCTGTCGACGATTCTGCGCCATTGCTCCATCTTCCTAGCAATGGAGGTCTGCTGCACCTGTGATCCGAATAGCTGTGGCTCTACCCGGATGACTTCCTCCACCATGACCCTGAGCTCCTCCTCAGAGAACCTGGGTGCCGTTAAGGTGCAATGATGTGGTGTGAGGTGATGAGTGGGGTGATGTTTTGGGGTGTGTGGTGTTTTGTGCGTGGATGGTGTATGAGTGATGGTGTTGTGTGCCTCTGGATGCTGGTTTGGTCTTTGCTTTTCTGTCTCTCTGCTTCTTCATGAATTTTCATTGTAAGGGGTTGTGGATAATGTGGGTGTGTGTTTTATATTGGATTGGGTGTGTGGGTGTGGTGTGTGTATGTGTATCAGGTGTGTGTATTTCGATTTGTCCAATGTAGTTGTGTTTTGTTAATGTGTGTGTATTTTGAGAGCGGCTGTGTGTACCGCCAATGGAATACTGCGGTTGAAAGACTGCCGCGTTGAATCGTGGGTTGTGATACTGTGGGAGTATTCCTGTTGGCATGACTGTGTTGGTTTTGTTATCACCTGTGTGGGTGTCTGGATTATGGCAGGTTCCGAGCTGTGGGTCATAATAGCTGTAGCGGAATTCCACGGGCGCAGCGGTATGTTGGCGGTCTCCTGCACAGTGGTAAGCAGCATTTACCGCCAGGGTTGTAATGAGGGCCATCATCTCAGTCTTCTCCGGGTTCACAGAGTATCCCGACACCCTACCAAACTTCTCTAACAGAGTGAGTCTGAGAAGAGAATGAATCAAATCCCTGGTATAGATTATAAAATCATCGGCAAATAAGGCAACCTTCTTTACCCAGCCCTTACTTTGAAAAGTGAGAATCTGTTTGTCGGCCCTGATTGTTGCAGCCAGCGGCTCAATATATAAATTGAAAAGGAGAGTGGATAATGGACTGCCCTGACGAGTCCCTCGCCCAATCCTAAATTTCCGAGATACCTTGTCATTATTCAGAATACTAGCGATCGGGCATTTATATATAGCCTTAATCACTCTGACAAATGTTGGCCCAAACATATAGGCCTCATGACAGACTGTAAAAAGGACCAGTTAACCCGATCAAAAGCCTTAGCAGCATCGAAGGTAAGAACCGTTTCATTTAGCTTTGTCAAAAGCTGATTTGTAAGACTTTCTGGCTGAGCTAATTGCATTTACATTTGATAGCCTGGATTAAATGCTTGCTTAAGGAGCGGCACTCTGTTAAACCAGCGATGCCTACCCTTGAGCCTCTTACTATCAGAGGCTATGTCAGCCGAGAAGAGGGCCTCAATACCCTTGAAACATGAGGTGTGAGTTAATCTTATTTCCTCATTGGGGATTGCAGAGCCCACCTTTAAGCCCGTCAATGTGGTCCTCAAGGTATTAGCAGCGTCCATGAGTGTAGGTAGAGCCAGAACCTGGTTCCACTTTAGGTGGCGTTTGTCATTAGCCAGACTGATTCCCTTTGGTGCTTTAATTGAGGTGTTGATCATGGATAGGTGGTTGCTCAAAGCTGACAGGTGGACTGAGAGAGGATTATAGTCACTTTCAGATCTCTCAATAACCATGTCAATGACTAAAGGCCATAATCTTATGTCAACTACACAATCAATTCGACTAGTGTGGTTAACTGTGTTATACGTGTGACAACCCTTTACATCTGATTTAGTCCTGCCATTGAGTGCTGTTCAAGTAAAATCACTGACTATGGAATTTGGACCAAGGGCAACTTGTGACCACCTTTTAATGGGTGGGATATCCAGTGCAGGGATAGACCAAACCTGATCCTTCTCGTGGATGGACCCAAGATCATCCAAGTCAAGAGGTTCAAATGTGACATTATAGTCACCTGCCACAATAATTTTGTAATGCCTGGCACAGTTTGCAAAAATGCCTCCAGAATGCAGAGGGTTTTAGAAACTCGAACTCCTCTGGTATAGATGTTAAGAATAATCACAACTGCATCAGCCCCAAATGATAAGCGAAGACCTAGCAGATCGGGGGAATCAATGGAGAGATGTAATATACAACAGTTTAGTGATGTTCTACTCCAAATGGCTAGACCCCCAGAAGGCCTGCCCCTGATACTGGTTAGAGCAGGAATCTAAAAGTTGGAATAGCCAGTTCAAAAGAGTGGGTAGGTCGACCATGTCTCTTGATGAAGGCACATGTCATGTTCCTCAATAAAGGATGTGAAGGTCGGGAGGGGGAGGTTCGATCTCAGACCTGCCACATTCCATGAGACAAGTCGTACCCCGGTGGTTGAATGGACACCCCTGTCCACTGACATATTTGAGAGTTTGATTACCAGAGGGTGGTTTAACAGGTGAGGTTGCTTGGGAGGAGAGGAGGTGTCATTACTATTGTCCAGCAAACCCTGTGTCGAGTAATGATAACCATCTGGGGAACCCAACCTTGTCCTAGGTGTGGTATTCTCATGCTTTGTTATCTGTAATAAGTGAGATTCACGGGGAAAGAATGTACAATGTTATCATGGATATGCAATGGATCACGGGTGGTCTGGTGGGATCTGTAAGAAGAAGAAATGTGAGTGCTTGTGGAGGCGATATTGGGGGCTACAGCTAGACCAGAGACAGTTGTTTCATGTAAGTCAGGGGAAGTTCAACATGTATTTCAGATGATGCTTTAAGTCCATTCTCGCTAAGAACAGATGGATTACCTGTTGGGCAGTGAATGGGACGAGCCCTACTGTACACAGGTGGACTAGGATATTTGAACTGGATACAGGATTGCCCTGGAGCACTTGTCCTTGCGTCTAGTGCCATCAAGTTGTCCACCATACTCATATCCCTAAATGTCAGCTGTAGAATGTCAATGCGTGCCTATGTTGGGCCTTCTTACTGCATCAATTATATCCTCACGTATTACAGAGTAACAGCCTCTTACGTGGCAAATCCAATGAATTGCCTTATTTCTAATGGAATCTCCCCCTTCTCTTTGTGCCAGTGGGTGTAGCTTAGGAACATTGACCATTATAACAGTCCTTGTAGATTGGAGTTGGTCAATGATGGGTTGTGCAGTGTATTAAGAGACAGTATTGCTTGTGGATTTTGTAGTTGGATAGCAGTCATCAAATGCCTTCCCTGCACCTAAGCTGGTGGGTGGGGGGTGGGCTGATCGGATTTCTTGATCTTAGCATCAGCTAGAAATTCGTCAGCACAACTATTTGCTAGCGTTGTGGGCAATTTCGTCATGGTACCTGAATGGTTTGGCATTGGATTGCGGTAATGATTTATGGAAGTCGTTGTGTCTGGAGAAATTAGCTGCTTGACTATTGCAATTAAGGAATTAACCATAGACTTAAGTTCTGACACCTCCTTCTTTACATCTTGTATGCATAACATATGCTGTGCATTTGACTGGGCTGGGTGCTCATTTACATCTACATCTACTGACCCGCCCAACCCGATGCATTGGTCAGGGTCGTCCTGTGAGTCTGAGATATTTATTAAAGGGGTAAAGCGGTTGATGCACTGAATAGGGTCACTGGGATTAGTTGGAGGCTTATCCGCTGATAATGGGGGAGCGTGGATGATGACATCCCTACCCTCTCCCTGCCCTGTGGAGGCTATAACCTGTTGGACCGTGTTTTACAAATATGTTAGCACATTTCTTGTGACCACACCCTTCCTGACTGGGGAGCACACTCCCTCACTTTCGTTGGGGCCGCTGAACGGGGAGGAAGATTCCTTCACATTTGTCAAGAAGGTTGTCGATTCTGTCCATAACAGTTATTGGCTATAAGCTTATGTCTCTTCCACTTAGTTTTTGATACTGCCCCTGCCCCACCCTCTATTGCTTTCCTTTTGCCTATTGAGCTATAATTGATGGATAAGTGTTCTATAAAAAGTTAGTTCAATGATACACCTACAAAGGGGTGCCGTAGTGGCAAGAGTCAATGGTGCCGGCTTAGAAGAATATTGAGGGAGTGGCCCAGCCCACCCTCCTCCAGGCTACGACTGGCGCAGACGGGCCTGCCATTGGCCCAGGCTTTGCCCACGCGTGGCCCGCACGCATCCCGCTCCGCGAAGTGCCCCCACGCGCTATATAACGCTCGTTGGTCTGGTCAAGTGGATGCAGGTGCTGGTAAGATGGCCGCCTCCTGGGGCCACAAAGCAGTCTGGGATATGTAGATCCTTTCAAAGTTCCAGTACATATGTCTGTACCCCCCCCACTGTTCAGTGAGGAGCAGCTATACACACCTATTTTATAGTGAAAAAGTATAGTAGATGAGAATAGTGGACAAGGGAACATACATGTCTACAATAATGTTTAATAGATATAATTATATCAGACTAACTATTATTTGTCTTCTTTCTCTTTAAATGCAGATCAAAGGATAATGTTTTTAGCAGTAGTGTAGGTAAGTATTTAGATGTTGCTCCTTCAATAGATAATCCATACATATACTTACACACCCGGTCGCTCACCCTTACAGGCACTCATGCACCCATTCACTCACCCATACATCCACTCATGCATCCTATGAGCCACCCATACAGCCAATCACATACCCACTCACTCATATAGGCAATCATACACCTAGTCACTCATCATGTCACTCATGCACCCATTCACTGACCTATATAGTCACTCATGCACTGAGTCACTCAACCATACACACACTCACACAGCCAGACATTCACCCATACAGTCACTCATGCACCCATTTACTCACCCATACAGCCACTCATGCATCTTGTTACTTACCCATACACCACCCATGCACCCATTCACTCATCAATACAGCCGCTCACACACAGTCATTCACCTATACAGTCACGCACAGACTCAGTGACCTTAACAGTCACTCATACACAAACTCAACCACCAAAACAGCCACTGACCTACTGAGTCACACATATCGACACTCATGCACTCAGTCACTAACTGGTACAGCTTCTCACACAACACTCACCTATATAGCCACTCATGCACCCAGTCAATCACCCACACAGCCACATATGCAGCCAGTCACACACACAGCCACTCATGCACCCAGTAACTCACTCATACACCCACTGGTGCACCTGCACAGTCACTCATGCATCCAATTAATCATCCATGAAGGTACTCATGCACACACTCACTCACACAACCACTCATGCACCCATGTGCACACTCATTCCACCATTGACACACAAACTCACTCACCCAAACAGCCACTAACACACCCAGTTACTCACCTATTCAGACACTCATGCAGCAAGTCATTCACCCATACAGCATCTCACACCCACTAATACTCACCTATTCAGACACTGACAAATCCAGTCACCCACACACAGACACTTATCTACCCACTTAATCACACATACACCCAATGATGCAGTCACTCACTTACACATAACATTTCTTACACAGCAATTCACTCACACACACTCATGCAGCCATTCATTCTCTGATACACCTACAAATGCATTCACTCATTCATCCTATTTTAAAAGTCAAAGGGATGGTTATTACACAAACCGTTTTAAAGTGTGCTTTTTCTAACAATATTTTGCAATTTTTATGCTTTTTAAACTTTCTTTACATGTAGTTTTTTTTATTTTTGCAATAAAAGTAACATCACTTGCAACTGCAAGTTAAAAAAGTACAGAAAGTAAAGTTCTAAAATTAGGAAAAAAATAAAATGTACGTGCATGTATTATTTACACAAGCATAGGGACAGCTTGCTCCCCTATGGTTCAAGTTCCCCTATACTTTGGGCAAAACATTCTACTTTGCCAAATTCTGGTATTGTAGGTGGCACATTGGAAACATGGAGAGTGTTGGACAATGTTCCTGGTTGGTTGTTCCCAGATGTTGCTCCGTTCTATCTCCAACCTTTTCATCTCAGATCTCACCAAACAAGTAGAGTGAATGGTGTTGAGATGCCTGTACATGCTAGATGTACCACAACTGTACTTTTTTCACTACCCTGTAAAAGCACCTTCTGGCAGATATTACATGTGACTTGATGTGCATTAACCTTCTTCAGTCCCTCTGGGATAGTGAATAACTCCCACACTATACTCTTCTTTCTTGGAGGTTCTTGTAGTTCTTCTTCCTTCAGGATGTTTTGGTCTTCATCGGGGACAGTTTCAGGAGCAGCTGCCATGATTTCTATAGGTGGATATCCAAAGAAGCAAAAAAAAATCAGTTTTCCAGTGAAAGTGTTCACATGTGCTGCCACTCCAAGAATGATACAGAAAAGAGGTGGGACCTTTCTGTATTTGTGATGGAAACGTCTTCTACCTATTAGAAGTAGATTTTTTAATGTCACATGCGGTGCGTGACCCCTACCTGAATCCGTCGCATCGAGGTCACAATGCCTTAATATGTTGGAGTGGTATTAGAACTCAATATTTTCATCATCTGCTCTATTTTTTCATTTACTCATAAAAGTCTTTACTTAATTTACACTTCATAACTGTCTAATATCATATTTTCATCTTTTTTTAAATACCCCAGAGTCTTACACCTGCTGCGATCCCACAAATATGTGCCCTCGGAGTCGAGTACTTGTCGCGGAGGTTCGAGAGGGTTGCGCGATTCCCAAACTTTTATTAAAAAAAATAAAAAATATGTAGTAGAAATTATTTTCTAAATAAAATGTATTGAAAGTCCTTAAGGACTTTCCATTCTGTCAACTGATTACATACAACATTTATAGTGGTTTGACTGTTGGAGTGTAAATATATTCTTTTATTTTAACAAAAACCTGAGGAATTTACTAAAACAACCATAAGTAATAAAGATGTTTTACTTATAAAATATAATTATAGAAGTCCTGAGAGTCGGAGAAGAAAGCAAATGCTTGAGGAATGGAGTACGTAGAAAATATATTTAAAAAAAAACATTGAAATTCCTTGAAAAAAACAAGGGTTATAGGTACGTTATGGTTAGGGAATAGAATTTAAAAAAAACTTAGATATTCACTGAAAAAAAACAGAGGTTACAGGGACGTTACAGTGAGGCTCACATTTCATTTACAACAAGCCAAATAAATTCAGCAGTTCTAGTTAACTGAGCGAAATATAACTAGCATCCCTGTAGTGCACTGCTTATGACCTCAGATATTACGTCACTCATGACATGGTCAGTGATATCACGGATGACATTTCAAATGACATCACTGATGACATCTCTTCTTTTTTGCATAATTTATGCATCACTCGAACCCTGAAAGGGCTTTGTTTTGACTTATACCTGGTGCTCCCTTGCGTCTTGACAAAGCTAAACCTTTCCGAAGAGCTCTAATGAGAGTGAAACCTGTGTGAGGGGGTTGCTTTTACTCACTCCAGGTTGGCTTGGATGGTATTTTACCAGTCCAAAGTTGTAATACTGTGCCTGAAGTTGTGAATGGCTTTTGTCATTTTAGATCTCGGCAAGGATGACACTGTGTCAATCCTATGCTTAAAGTTTTAGCTGTACAAATGGAAAAATACTTTTGGTGTGGATAGCAGTGTGCTGATATTATGCCTAAAAACTTACTTTGCTAGATAACAGACATTTGAGGTAAGCAAATCTAGAATGCTGCTGGTGTTGCAGGGTGCTCCTTACTGGAGCTGCTCTCCACCCAAACTTGGGACCTACCCAAAGTTATCGCTTCTTTTTTGCATATATATATGTGTATGTATATATATATATATATATACCCTCCTGCATGCCATGCACCAAACCCAAACTGTACACAGCCTTCAGCCATGCTCAGAATGAGGTTGGATGCAGTGAGTAGGTTTTAATTTTTTCTCTGGATCTGCGGATTGTTGGAAAATGGGTTATTGCTAAGGGCAGGTAGGTACCTACACTTGGCAATAGGCCACTAACCTCCACTTAGGTCCAGTTAGGTCTCAGTAAATTAAACCCAGCTCAACCCTTGGTAGCTTGGCAATGAGCAACAAGGCTTAACTTAGGAGACAAAGCGTAAAGCATTCAAATATCACAAAACAGTAAATAAATAAAACACAGGAAACAGTTTAAAAATCCCAAACAAGTTTTTATAAAAATAGATTATATTTTTATCTTTAAAATGACACAAAAACGAATAAAATCTGATAAGGGGAACCGTATATATGAATTTTTGTGTTTTTAGCGCCTAGAAACAAAAAGCGTCAATCGGGTCATCTGGTTGCACCTCGACCGGGGCAAAGTCAAAGTTTAAGGCCGACCACAATGGAGCCCTGCTCGGCTACAGCTCGCGGGAGGCCTCGGTCAAAAGTTTACCTTTGGACTTAGGTTCGTCCCGCTGAAGACTGAGGTGTGGGTGCAGGTCTGCCAGTTTTATCCTTGCTCCTGGGTGAAAAACAGGGGGGTCCTGATTCTCCAATCAGGTGCAGGGTCCTTCACCCTGTGATGACCACTTCCTGGGAAGTGTGGTAAAAATCAATCCCAGGAGGCAACATTCCTCAAAAATCCATCATGGCTGAAAGTGATTTTTGGAGGTTACATCTGGCTGAGCCCACCCACTGGTGTGGCTAAAATTCATAAACACACCCCTCTCCTGCCTTCTCCTAATCTAATCAAGGGAGCACCTAATTGTCTGGGGTTGCATGATGTGGGGGGTTTTCTGGGTTGCTCCAAATGTCCTTCTCGGCCTTTGAAGACCAGTTTGGCAGCCCTTCCCCTTCCTGCCTCACCATCTGCTGAGTGGAAATTCCCTCCCACAGGAACATCTTTGTGTGAATCCAGGCCACTTCACACCTCATCAAGGCAGCCTGGCCAGGCTGCCAGAGGCTGGCCAATCAGAGCACAGCAGCAAAAACAATGCAGGGCTGAAATTGGCAACTTTTCAGGTAAAGTTTAAAACTCTTTACCTGAACAAGTTATAATAAATCCCACAACTTCCAGTTGTTGGATTTAATATAACAATTTGATACCAAACTCTTTGTATCTGTCATTTAACGGGACTTTTAAAATTAAGTCTCCCCATTCTAGCCTATGAAGGACATTCACTACAATGAGGGAAAAACAATTTGACTTTGGAACTATGTTTAATTCCAAAGTTGAATATACATGTAACTTTAATTTAAAAGGAGTCAGCAATGACACTGGGCACCTCACAGTGCACCTATGGGTGCACTATCTATGCTGTGATCCCTAAACCTACATGCCCTACCATATACTAGGGACTTATAGGTAGGTTGACTTAGCCAATTATAATTAGCCTAATTTGCCTATTGATTTTACATAGAGCATAGGCCCTGGGACTGGTTAGCAGTACCCAGGGCACCATCAGAGTCAGGAAAACACCAGCAAAAAGTGGAAAATGGGGGCAAAAAGTAGGGGGCCTCTGCAATCAGCCCTGTTTTCTCACAAGGATCCACTGGGGATCCATGGGCCCCTGGATCTACTCCTGGATCTGCAGAGTGGGCAAAAAAAATCTAGTTGGGCAATTTATTTGCCCATGAGAGGTCCCTAAGGGACCCTTCTAGGTATCCTATATGGTCAGGATACCTGTATCCTGACCCCTTAAGTATTTTTGCACTCTTACTTTCCCACCTCCCCCAGCTGATGAGAGAAACTAAATGGCAGCTGCAACTCAGGTTGTGGCCAGCCAATCAGGCCCTTGCTTTTCCCAGGGATCCACAAATCCTGGCCCAGATCCGTGGGTCCGAATCCAAGGAGGATCTGCGTCCCCATATATCTATATTTTCTAAACTCTAATATCTCAGAAATTACTGAACAGATTTATCTAAAATCACAAAAAAGCATAATCTGCTTACCAAGATTTAGCTTTCTGTTAAATTTGGTGTAATTCCATTCAGCAGTTCAGGCTGTACATGTATCCAGAGATCCTTTTGGAAAATTAATGGGGAAAACACGTTTTGGAAACCCCCCCCTTTTTCTCAGCCCCTGCATGACAGAACACCCCAAAACTTTCAAGAAAGCCACTGAACAGAGCTAAGTATAAGTTTTGAAAATTTAGTGAAGATTCGCAAGCAGCGCCAAAGTTCTTGGCAAAACAAAAACATTCGTCCTATGGAAACTAGGTCATACCTATAACAACCTACTGGCACTGGCAGTAGGTTTTTTATATATATATATATATATATATATGTGTATATATATATATATATATATATATATATATATATATATATATATATAGAGAGAGAGAGAAAGATCTAAGTCTACTTATATATATATATTTATATATATATAGCTAGAAAAATAGAAATCTATTTATAAATAGTTATACATGTATATAATATATATATTTGTGTGAGTGTGAAAAAAAAACCAAAGGTGACAGGGATGTTATAGTTGGACTCAGTGGAATATGGTTTTGTGTGTGTAAAATTTGAACCTGAGTCCCAAAATGGCTACCAACACTTTGTACTTGAAGTTTTGCCAGCCAATCAGATATCAGCATGGGACTGTTGGATCCACAGAGGATCCGCATCCTAGACATGTATATTTTTCCTTTTAGAAATCTCAAACTACTGAATGGATTTTCACCAAATAACAAAAAGAAATGTTTCTGGACCAAGCTCTACCTTTCTGGCAAATTTGGTACAATTACATTCAGCAGTTCAGGCTGTAGTTGGGTTCAAAATTCCCAAGTGAAATTGCAAGGAGAAAACATGTATTAAAACCGTGCCTTTTTCACAACCCCTCAACTTGACGAATCACCCGGAAACTTTCTAGCGCGAGCTGATGTGAGTGGCAGAAGTTTGGACAGTGGATTATTGGTAACACCAATTTATAAAAATAGTTTATATTTTTATCTTTAAAATGACACTAAAATATCAAAAATCCAAATATAAAGAACAGGAGATATTAATTTTTAAAGATTGAATGTTTTCTAGCGCGCAGAAATCAAAAGCGCCAATCTGGACATCTGGTCACACTGAACCAGGACAAAAGTCAAAGGTCAAACATTGAAGTCAATTGCGATGGAGCTCTGCTCAGCTACACTGAGCAGGGAGTCTTGAAGTTTTACCTTCCCACTTCAGTTGTTTTCTTGAAGGTTTTTCCTCCACCAGGATTTATTGACAGCAAAACAAAACAACTCCAACGCGTTTCAGCATTACGCCTTTTTCACGGATAGTCCTATTTCCATTGCACGTTTAAATACACTCAGATACTAAGATAAACAGAGAACTAATTTCAAAACGATTGTACCAATGGTGGCCATCTTGAAAGGTCTATTCAATACAAAATAAACACATGTCACATGTTGAGGCTGACCTCGCTGGAGCCCTCTTTGGATACACATTGCGGGAGGCCTCAATCCGGGTTCCTACATTCGGTCTTACAAACATTTTCACGAAGGACATTTTTCTCAGGGACAAAGTCGAAAGTTGAAGCTGACCTCGATGTAGCCCTCTTCGGATACTCTTCGTGGGAAGGTTGGTCAAACTTTTACCTTTGGACTTAGAAACTCCTTTGGTGCTTTTCTTCTCTGACGTCTGACGATCGTCCACTGCAAGCTGATTTTGATGCAACATTGTCAGATTTCCTTTCCACAAACTCCCAGTCAAATCCTGGAAGTCTGGGACACCGGAGCTTTTCAGCAGGAAAAACCTACAAGTCAGGCCGGATCGCTGTTGACGTTGGGGGCCGTATTTATACTCTGGTTGCGCCGAATTTGCGTCGTTTTTTTCGACGCAAATTCGACGCTAAACTAACGCCAACTAACGCCATATTTATACTATGGCGTTAGACGCTTCGGGCGCCAAAGTGCCCGGAGTGTGCGTCATTTTTTAGCGTGAACCCCTTCCTTGCGTTAATGATATGCAAGGGAGGCGTTCCCGTCTTAAAAAATGACTCCCAGGCCTTTACGTGGTATTTATACTCCCGGGCAAAAATGACGCCCGGGAGTGGGCGTGGCCAAAAACGGCGCATTTGCGCCGCTTTTTAACGCCTGGGTCAGGCATGGCGTTAAGGGACAAGTGGGCTCAAAATGAGCCCAGAGTGCCCTCCCCTGCCCCCAGGGACCCCCCCTGCCACCCTTGCCCACCCCAGGAGGACACCCAAGGACGGAGGGACCCATCCCATGGACATTAAGGTAAGTTCAGGTAAGTATTTATTTTTTTATTTTTTGTGGCATAGGGGGGCCTGATTTGTGCCCCCCTACATGCCACTATGCCCAATGACCATGCCCAGGGGACAGAAGTCCCCTGGGCATGGCCATTGGGCAAGGGGGCATGACTCCTATCTTTACAATGATAGGAGTCATGTTGATGGGGGATGGGCGTCGTTAAAAAATGGCGCAAGTCGGGTTAAGACGATTTCTTCGACGCAACCTGACTTGCCCCATTTTAAGACGCCCATACGCCATTTTCCCCCTACGCCGGCGCTGTCTGGTGTACGTGGTTTTTTTCCACGCACACCAGGCAGCGCCGGTCTGGTAGCGCCGGCTAACGCCATTCAATAAATACGGCGCCCGCATGGCGCTTCAGAATGGCGTTAGACGGCGTTAAATGTTTTGACGCTAAACTGCGTTAGCGCAGTTTTGCGTCAAAAAGTATAAATATGGCCCTGGGTGTCTTGACTCACGATGTCGGGTTGGTCCACTTATGGATCTTTTTTTTCCAAAGTTGCCCCAAACTTCTGGATAGTTTTCCAGAAGTAAATTTTAGGGACCTTTGTGTCCACAACTCAGCTCAAAGTTCATGAAGCTCGGAGTTGCTCCTTGGGGGTTAGGACTCCAACTCCCAGAATGCACTTGGTTCAAATCCTTAAATGACCACTGGTCAGCTGGTTAATTTTTGCAGGGCTTGATGCAGGGGACTCTGGTCAGCTCTCTTCTACCTGTAGCTCACAGGGAGTCCCTTCTTGGAGCAGTAGAAGCCAGGCAAAATCCTTTTCTTGGTGAAGCCCAAAGTGTGCAGCTGGTGCAGTCCTTGAGTGCAGTGTCAAGGTGCAGCCCATGGGGTCCAGCAGGGCAGTCCTTCTTGTCTCTTTCCAGTAGGGATCTGAAGTGTGGGGCAGCTCTGCTATATTTATCTTTGCTCCTGGGGTGGCAAACTTGGGGGTACTCCTGCCCAATCACATGCAGGCCACCACCCTCTTGAGTGACCGCTTCCTGGGAAGTGTGGTAAAATCAATAGCAGAGTTTAGATCAGGCTGAGTCTACCCACTGGTGTGGTTAAAAGTTCCCTTAGCACACCCATTTCCGAGCCCTCTCCTAATCTAATCAGGGGTCACCTGGTTGTCTGGGGATGCAGTCAATGGGGGCGGTACAGTTTCTGTCCAAAATGTCCTTCCCTCCTTTAAAGTCCAGTTTGGTTGCTCTCCCCCCATGCTGTTCTACCGTCTGTTGAGAAAGATCTTCTCCTACCAGATGCTTCCTTTGTTTCAACCCAGGCCACTGCACATCCCATCAAGGCAGCCTGGCTCACAATCAGAGAAGGGCACTACATGGCTGAAATTGGTAATGATTAGCAAGCGCTCTAAACCTCTTTCCAGGTACAAGTTATAATTAATTCAATAGGGTAAGTTGTTGGATTTATTATAACTTTTAATTTGATACTACACTTGCTATATTTAGCACCTTCTTATGGAAAATAAGACTTTATTATTTTCAATAAAGTCTCGCCATGTAAGCTTATGGAGCCCATTCACTACAAAGGGGAATAACACATTTGACTATTTTTTTCTCTCACCAAGGTTTATAAAACATCTTTTATAAAGCCCCTGCTTATAGTTACACTGCGCCCAACCCTGAGGTCACTCAGGACATACCTTTGGGGTGAGTTATATGCAAAATCAAGGTAGCTTTGCACTTTGATAGTACTTTTAATTCTAAAGCCGAATTTGGGGTTAACTTTAACATAAAAGCAGCGAGCAAGGCAGGCCTGTCTTTAAAATGGCATTGGGACCACAGCAGTGCACCTATGGGTGAACTATCTATGCAGGGCCCCTAAACCTACATGCCCTATCATAAACCAGGGACTTATAGGTAAGTTGGTGCAGCCAATTATAATTAGCCTAATTTGCGTAATCCATTTTACACAGAGCACCGGCCCTGGGACTGGTTACCAGTATAAGTCAAAACGTTTTAGGATGACCTGGGTTAAAAGGAAGATGTTCATACACAAACTAGTTATGGCTCCCCTCCCCAGGCTGATCTTGGCCCCAGGGACCCCATCCCCTGGTGCCTGTCCTCAATATTTATTTATTTTTTGGATAGGGGGCCAGGCCAATCTCAGCTCCAGAGTCCCCATCCCAGGAGGCCAGGTCTAAATATATATATTTTTTTTGGTAAGGGGGGAGGACTGTGGCTCCCCTTCCCAACGGCTGATCTCTGCCTTGGGGACCCTATTCCCCAGGGCCCAGCCATGTGACCTGGGTGTCCCCAGGGTAGTCAGTCACAATGTTGGGGACTGCAGGGGGTGCCTGGAGACCCCTGTGGTCCCAGTCAGCTCCCCACTTCCAGTGGGAGCCAGCATTGCTGTGACAGAGTGGGTGCTGCTAAAGCAACTCCCTCTCTGTGAGAGCAATGCTCCCTCTGTTTCCCTGCCTGCATCTCATGGTCAGGGAAGCAGATGTAACCTCTGCTCGCAATGAGGGAGAACTGTTTGACAGCTCTCCCTCACTGCAAGCAGTGTTTGCTGTGACTTGGTGGGAGTTGTCAAAGTTTCCACCGAGTCACAGCAAAAAGCTATGTCCAGTATGTGGGCCCCAGGAAGGTGGCAGTCCCCAGGACTGTGGGGGGCTGCATGCCCCCCCACATTAAATTTTAATTTCTGCCCCAGGGAAGTGGCAGTCCTGGGGCTGTGAGGGGGTCAGCTGGCTCTCTGCATTAGTTTGGGAGATGTGCCCCAGGGATGTGGTGGTCCCAGGGGCTGTGAGGGGCCTTGCGGCCCCCCACACATATAGGGGGTCATTCTGACCCTGGCGGTCTTGGACCGCCAGGGCAAGAATGACGGAAGCACCGCCAACAGGCTGGCGGTGCTTCATGTCCCATTCTGACCGCGTCGGTAAAGCCGCGGTCGCACCGCCGGGGTCGGCGGTGTCCCGCCGATTTTCCCCCGGCGGTGATAATCCGCCTGGCCAGCGCTGCAAGCAGCGCTGCCCTGGGGATTATGACCCCCTTACCTCCAGCCTGTTTATGGCGGTTTACACCGCCAGGAAGAGGCTGGCGGTAAGGGGTGTCCTGGGGCCCCTGGGGGCCCCTGCACTGCCCATGCCACTGCCACCGTCGCACGGCCGCAACCCCGCCGGCTCCATTAGGAGCCGGCCCCTGTGTTGCGGCCCCATTCCTGCCGGCCCAGCGGATATGTCGGAATGGGGGCCGCGTTATTTCGGCCGCATGGCGGTTCCCGTCTGGAGGGCGTCGGTAGCCGCCCGCCAAAGTTGGAATCACCCCCATAATCTTTAAAGCCCCAGGGAGGTGGCAGTCCCAGGGGCTGCAGAGGGGAAAAGCAGCCCCCCATTAAAAATGGCAATGCCCCAGGAGCTTGGCCCACCCGGCGGCTTTAGATTTAGCAAGCGCCGGAGATCACACTTGGTTATTTTTTATTTATGTTTTCCCACAAATTAATTGTGAATTTGAGGTGCAAATCTGTACAGTAGAGCTAAGGGGTCAGGGTCTTCCTACCGTCTTGTCTTAGTTTTTTGCCCCAAGATGGCTGCCAATACTTTCTGATTGAAGTGTTGGCAGCCATTCAGGGGTATGCATTTCTCTGCAAGAGCTCATTGTTATTCGTTAATCCTTCACGCTGCCAGATATTTATATTTCTTTTTCTTTTAAGGTCTCAAAAATTACTGACCCAATATACACCAAACAAGAAAAAGGCCTCTTTCTGGACCAAAAACTACCTTTCTGCCAAATTTTGTGTAAATGTGTTCAGCAGTTTGGGCTGTAGTAGTGTTTAAAATCCCTATGGGAATTAACATGGGAAATGCAACTTTTTTGACACCCCCCTTTTTCTCGTCCCCAGCTTGAAGGATCATCCCAAAACTTCCCATGTCCAACAAGATTTTTGGGAACTTTTTTGGGGGAAAACAATGTCAAAGATATAGGCAAGTCAAAAAAACGCTTTTTCTATTTAAACATGGTCACTACTGTAACTACCTACTGACGACTGCTACAAGGTTTTTTATATATATATATATATACATATATATATATACATACAAATATCACTCCACAAAATTTATCCCGGATTGCCGCCGCTGGAACACAGCGGTCGTGGTCGGGCCCCGAGATGCCCAATATAAGAAAAACACACTCTCTGTAATTCAAGAGCATCAGGACGCCTCCGTACACGCAACGCTGATTTATTGACAGCAAAACAAAACAACACCAACGCATTTCAGCATTACGCCTTTTTCACGGATAGTCCTATTTCCATTGCACGTTTAAATACACTCAGATACTAACATAAACAGAGGACTAATTCCAAAACGATTGTACCAATGGCGGCCATCTTGAAAGGTCTATTCAATATAAATAAACACAAGGTAGATGCAGCCTTTTCCATATCCCCTCTGCACTTCCTCACCCAAATGTTGTATATAAACAATCAGTACTGTCATGATCTCTCATTTATCGAATATAATCTAATGCGGACTGTCATAAATCCAAGTGTGAGACAGAGTAGTGTGATTGGCTAACCACAAGCTGCTGAGAAAGTTTTTGCTGCCATTTTATCAACTAGCAACAGTCCTGGTGGATGGATTTTCACTGAGAAATAAATAGAAGACGTCAGGGTAGTGGTACGCTGACCCCATGGAGGTAATGAATGTGTTTGTGTTGGACCCATCAAGGACCAGATTTACAAGGTGATGTAACGCCACTTTTTATGGCATTATGCCTCCATGTAAATGTGGACCACTCCGATTCATTTTTCTGAGTCATAGGGGCGTGCAATGGATGTTGCAGTAGGCGTTCTATTGCAACACCCATTGCTTTTGATGCGGCCCTAGATTTATGAGAAATCATAAATCTGTGTTAGCGCCAAAAACTAACACCACCCCAGGGGTGGTGTTAGAATGACAAAAGGAGAGGAATGCTTTTATTCCTCCTCGTTTTTTGCTTTTTCTTTGTGTGCTGCATTCAGCAGCACATATTGAAGAAACGAAATGCCATTGATGATTGTTTATCTGCAGGAAGGTGTCACTTCCTGCATATAAACAATTGTTAACAAATTACGATTTGGTGTTTCTGTGTGCTACATTCTGCAGCACACAGAAGTGCCAAATCACCATTGTAGATTGTTTATGTGCAGGAAGGTATCCTTTCCTGCACATAAACAATCTACAAAAATCACTCCCCTCAATGCAGACACCCTTGCACTATAGTGCAGCGATGCGTGCTTTGGTGCAGGAAGCTTTATTTAGCACCGATGCTGGAGGAAAAGCTTGGCTGTGCCGCATTCTTGTGAATACAGCACAGACCAGCATTTCAAAACTGGCACAGCTGATTTTGACACAGCACGGTGCTGCGCCAGTTTCTTGTAAATCTTAACTTATGAGGTTTAAAAGGTGAAAACTCCTTTTTTTTTTTTGACGATCATGGACTCAGAACTCAGTCACAGTGCTCAGTCTGGCCCACCCTGTTAGGTCACAACGGGGTCACAAATCCTGCTGTTAAAGAAAAAAATATATATTCACAAACTTACTGTTAAACACACTGTCAGACCCACTCACCCACTCACAGACCCACTCTGACCATCAGGCACCCACTCACAGAACCACTCAGAGTCAAGCCCCCACTAACAATCCCAGTGATACTCCTATACCCATTCACAGACCCACTCTTTCACACACACACTCACAGACACACTGAGACACTCACATACCCACTCACAGACCCAGTCACACATTCATGCACCCACACTCAGACTCACTGACACATAGACCCTTAAGCACCCACTTGCAGACCCCAATGAGTCATACAGCCACTCTCAGACCCACTCACAAACCCCCTCACATAGCCACTTGGACCATCATGCCCCCACTCACAGTCCTATTCAGAGAGTCAAGCACCCACTCACAATCCCAGTGAAACTCATACACCCACTCACAGAGCCACTCAGACACTCACATACATACAGACCCAGTCAGACACTCAAATTCCCTATCACAGACCCACTCTGGCACTCACAGACACACTGACACTTCTACACCCACTCACAGATCCAGTCAGACTCTCACACGCCCACTCACAGACCCACTCAGACACTCAAATACCCACTCACAGATCCAGTCACACCGTTATGCCCCCATTGCCAGACCCACTGACACTTTTACACCCACTTACAGACCCAATCAGAGTCTTATGCACCCACCCAGTCACACACTCCTCCATCCACTCACAGACACACTGACAGTTATACACCCACTCACAGAGCCACTCAGACACTCACATACATACAGACCCAGTCAGACACTCAAATACCCTATCACAGACCCACTCAGATACCCACTCAAAGACCCAGTCACACACTTATGCACTCTGTTACAGACCCACTGCCACTTATAAAACCACTCAGAGACCCACTCATGAACTCACTCAGTCAGTGACACTAATGTATCCATTCACAGTCGTACTCAGACACTCAAACAACATCCTCTCACAGACCCATTCATTCCCTCATAACCTCACTCAGACCCACTAAAACCCTTATGCACCCACTCACAGATTTACTCGGACCGTGAAGTACCCACTCACAGATCCAGTCACACTGATACACCCATTCACAGACCTGTTCAGACACTTACACACCCACCCTTGGCCCACTCAGACACTCACACGCCCACTCAAAGACCCACTTAGACACTCGGATAACCAGTCACATACCCACTCAGACACTCACATACCCAGTCAGAGATCCACTGAGACACTGGAGACACTCAGATACCCACTTATCAACCCAGTCACACACTCATGCACATTTCCCACTCATGCATCCTATAATATACCCAATTATACTTTCACTGAGGTATTTAGAAATGTACTGCTACAGGGAGAGTGAAAATAAAAACATATGAAAAATATGTTGGGTGTTGTGCATTTAATTTCTGCTTTTGATTTGTGAACCTGACAGAGTTGCAATTCCTTTTTGTTAAAAACAAATCAGATTTGCTTTTAAATTTAAATAAAGTTTGGGATATAGGGTGGCTATTGTCAGAAACTGGGTTATTGGTAAGGGCAGGTAAGTTCCTACACTTAGCAGTAGGCCACTAACCTCCACTTAGGTCCAGTTAAGTCTTAATAAATTAAACCCAGCTCAACCCTTGGTAGCTTGGCAATGAGAGACAAGGCTTAACTTAGGAGACAAGTGTGTAAAGCATTTAAAAATCATAAAACAGTAAATAGGTAAAACACAAAACACAATAAAAAACCAGCACCAATGTATAACAATAGATTATATTTTTATCTTTAAAATGACACCAAAACAAAATCAGATAAGGGGAACCGGAGATATTAATTTTTATAGAATTACTGTTTTCTAGTGCATAGAAATGAATAGCGCCAATCTGGTCGTCTGGTCGCACCTCAACCGGGGCAAACTTTAAGGCCAACCGTGATGGAGCTCTACTCGACTCAGCAAACTGGAGGCCTTGGTCAAAAGATTACCTTCGGACTTAGTTGTTTTATTGAAGATTTTCTTCAGCAGGATGAAGTCACCAGTCTGATCCGACCTCCTGGAGCCCTTCCTCGGACACACGTCACAGAAGCCCTGGGTGAAGACTGCTACATTCGGACTTTGCCAATTTTTCGAGATGAAAATCCTTTGACCGGGCCGAACCTAAATCTTGATCCGACATCCCTAGAGCCCTCTTTGGATATTCTGCCTGGGGGTCCCAGTCAACTTCCTACATTCGGACTTAGTCACTTTTTCCGAGATTTTCTTCAGTGAGACGAACCTGGAAGTCAGCCCGTGTTGCAGTTGAGGCAAGCCGCCTAGAGTTGCCACTGCGGGTCAGTCCGTCTATGGAGCATTTTCCAAAAAGCTTTCCAAACTTCGGGATCTTCTTCCAGACGTTCCTTTAATGTTCTTTTGGAGTCCACAGCTCACCGCAAGGTTCCAGAAGCTCTGAGTTGCTCCTTGAGGGTGCGGACTACAACTCCCAGAATGCACCTGGCTCAAACTCCAAAACGGCCACTGGACAGTGGTCAGCTGGTCAGTTTCTTCAGGATGTGAGGCAGGGGACTCTGGTTAGCAATTTTTCACCTGTAGCAAACAGAGAGTCCCTCCTTAAGTCAGGCAAAGCCCTTCTTGTGGTGGAGCAGCTGGTGCAGTCCTTCAGAGTGCACTGTCCAGGTGCAGGTCAGGGGTCCAGCAGGGCAGTCCTTCTCCTGATGTTCTTCCTTGTAGGGAACGTGAGGTATGGGTGCAGTTCTGCTGTATTTATCCTTGTTCCTGGGTAAAACACAGGGGTTTCCTGGTTCTCCAGTCCGATGCAGGGTCCTTCCCCCTGAAATGACCATTTCCCGGGAAGTGTAGCAAAAATCAATCCCAGGGATTCTTCAAAAATCCATCATGGGTGAAACGGATTTTTGGAGGTAACATCTGGCCCATTGGTGAGGCTAAAAATCTTAAAACACACCCCTCTCCTTATCTAATCAAGGGGGCACCTAGTTGTCTGGGGTTGTGAGGGAGGTTCTGGGCTACTCCAAATGTCCTTCCCTGCCTTTGAAGACCAGTTTGGCAGCCCTCCCCCTTCCTGCTGCTCCATCTGCTGAGGGGAGTTCTCCTTCCACAGGCACATCTTTGTGTTCAGCCCAGGCCACTTCCCACCTCATCAAGGCAGCCTGGCCAGGCTGCCAGAGGCTGGCCAATCAGAGAAGGGCACTACAGGGCTGACGTTGACAACTTTTTAGGTAGAGTTTAAAACTCTTTACCTGAACAAGTTATATTAAATCCAACAATTGTAAGTTGTGGGATTTATCATAACAATTAATTCGATACCAAACTTGAAGTATCTGACACTGAAGGGGACTTTGTTAATTAAAATAAAGTCTCTCCATTTTAGCCTATAAAAGCCATTCACTACAATAAGGGAAAAACAAATTTCGCTGTTATACCTCACCAGGGCTTATAAAACTATTTTGATAAGGTCCCTGCTTATAGGTACATGGCACCAAACCCAAGGGACACATAGGGCACACCTTAGTGGTGACTTATATATAACAATAAGGTAGTTTAAGACTGTGGAAGTACTTTTAATTCTAAAGTTGAATTTGCATATATCTTTAATTTAAAAGCAACCAGCAAGGCAGGCCTGCCTTTAAAATGACACTGGGTACCTCAGCGATGGGTGCACCACCTATGCTGGGGACCCTAAACCTACATGCCCTATCATATACTAGGGGCTTATAGGTAGGTTGACTTAGCCAATTATAATTAGCCTAATTTGCATACTCATTTTACACAGAGCACAGGCCCTGGGACTGGTTAGCAGTACCCAGCATACCATCAGAGTCAGGAAAGCACCAGCAAAAAGTAAAAAAATGTGGGCAAAAAGTTAGGGGGGGCCTGCAATCATCCCTGTTGTCTCACAGCTATAAGTAGTGCCTTTTTGTTTGTGTGTGTATATGATTAGTACATATACAAGTGCATGCAGAGTTTTAATTTGCTCAAACACTGTGAAGTGAACACCATCTTTTCTATATACCCCATCCATGTCAATGTGCAGGGGATTATTGTAGATTGAGCCCATGCTATAGTTTTTGAGGAATGTTGAAACTGTTTTATTAGCATGTTTCCCGGCTTTGTCTATTTGTGGACAGAATTCAGGTGACCACTTCCATTTCTGCCTCTGGCATATGTTAATACAAAGGCAGTGCAATGGAAAAAGTGAATCAATTGAACAAAGGAACCCTTCTTTAGGATTTGTAGTCCTACCCTTGTCAGTGTGCCCAGGTCACTACCACCACAGAGCACAATAATGAGGTGAGGGGGTTGACAGTCTCTAATTCTTTCATCCAATGAAAACAATTGTTTCCATTTTAACCCTCTTTGGCAAACCCAAGTAATATCCACATTAGACAAACCCAGGTCCCTGTTAATGCCACCCTTTCTAGCTTACTCATTAGCCCAATAAACACAGCTGTGACCTACAACCCACACTCTGAACATTTTGAAAGAAAGGAGCAGTAGCACACAGTAGAAGGCTGCAGCTGAATGATAGAATTTTCTAAATGTGAGGTGGTTAAAATGGAGGGAGAAGTGGATTTAAAAAAACATCATTTTGATACAATATTATATATTGGTAGATAGAAAATAGGCTGTGGTGTAAAAAATTAAAGGCAGTCAATCTGATATTGGTTCTGATTTCTTCATAATGAAGTAAAGCCATTCTGGATATACTAGCATTCTGTGATAGTCAACCACATCTGCTACAGCAGACATTGAAGCAAGTATGCTGGTAAAAAAAAGTCAATTAACTTTTGAACTAAGGCTACAGTACAGTGCTCTAAAGGAGGTTGCTATGACAGCTGAGGTGAAAGAATGTGGGGAGAAGGTGAACTGCCAAAGGACACATAAACATTTTTAATAAATGTTTTCTTATACAAATATAATGAATATTTTTTCCAATTCCATGTGATATCGCAGAATGTAAAATGTTGAAGAAACTGTAAAAAAAAAAAATAATAATGGTAAATATATTTTTAAACCCCGACTAGAGTTGTGACTCTGTTGCATATTTACATGGGGGGCCACATTGGGCGCTTCAACAGAATCACGTCTCCAAGAGCACACAGTAGCAGATTGGGCTTCTTACTGAAAAAAACAAGAGTTAATAGCCACTAATTATTTAGATGTGGCATAACATAAAGAAAAGATTAAATACAGTTTGCGGTTAGATAATTAGGGCAGTGTTGATGAGAGCAGAGGTGAACAGTTTGCCATTACTGGTTACTTAGTTTAGGAGAGGGATGCCATTCTTATTGTGAGATTTAATTGTAATAAAAACAAAGAATAGAAGGTGTATTGTTACAGCTTTTTATCTATCAACAAAAGCTATTAACAGGTATATGAATTAGTTTTAAACAAAGCTGTGTTTGTAAATAAAAGTAATGAATGTGTATATGATATATACATAAAACTATTTCAAGTCAGGTATGAGTACAGAGGTTTTGATAATTGTATTTATATATGTAGTACTGTATGCATCATTTTATAGAATGAATAAAAGAACAAGATTCACAATCATGCTTTAAATATAGTACTATTATTGTTTTGTGCGTACTTGAACTTGCAAGTTGAGTTGGTATTTGAAAACACTTAAAGACATGTAGGCCCTCATTATGACTCTGGCGGTAAATCCCACTTACCGCCATGCTCTGGCTGCCAACTTACGGCCATGTTGGCGAATATCCGTTCACCACATTATGACACATACTCACCAATCCGACAGAATACAGCCACATAAACAAATCCACCAGACCAAAAGTCAATGATAAACTCGCATTACCAAAACCTACAAAGTTACGCCAACAGAACAACACCCATCACATTATGACCCACGAATCACCACAGCGGACATTCAGCGGCAGTAAACCATTCGCAGTACATACCGCCGCGCTCACAATGGACACCCACATGCAAAACAACACTACATTGGACAATTCAAACAACACACATCTGACACCCATAAACACACCACTATAAAACACCCACCCACATTACCCACAACCCCTTACGAATGGAAATCATTGGCACAAGACTGACACCAAGACCAGTGCGACAACTAGACCCACACCACTCACACCCATACACCCCTCATGCACTCCACATCACACACCCCAACACATTACCCAACACACACTCACCAATACACATCACACAACTCCCCTGGCACCACTAAGGCAGCCCTGTTTCACTGAGGAGGAGTTAAGGGTCATGGTGGAGGAAGTCGTCGGGGTAGACCCACAGCTGTTTGGAGCACAGATGAAGCAAATATCAATAGCCAGGAAGATGGAGCTATGGCAGAGAATCATGGAAAGGGTGAACGCTGTGGGACAGCACCCAAGAACAAGGGACGACATCAGGAAGAGGTGGAACGACCTACGGGGGAAGGTAGGTTCCATTGTAGCAAGACACCACTTCACCATGCAGAGGACTGGCGGTGGACCCCCACCTCCTCCCCCACAACTCACAGCATGGGAGGAGCAAGTTAGAGCAATACTGCATCCTAACGTCCTGGCTGGAGTCGGAGGAGGACTGGACTCTGGTAAGTCAACTTTCAACAATTACCCCCCATACCTGCATGCCATATACACCCTCACCCTCACTCCCATCACTCCACTCCATCCCACACACTCCACCCCACACACTCCACCATCACATCTCACTGATCCCAATGCCGAGCCCTGCATACTGTACCAATGCATGGACTCCTCTCACAGCCCTGCATGGACACTCATCACTAAAGCATGCACAACAGTGAAACTTTCAATCCCACCATACACCAACATACACAAGTAAAAGCTGGCAGGGCAACACCAACCATAGAGGGGAAGCCAGGGATGTACAATATGTCATACACATGGAGCATAATACATCATTTACATCCCCACAGGTTCCCCAGCCAATGTCACTGGAGAGGAGGTGCCAGCACTATCCAGTCCCCCAACAAAAGAGGCCCATAGTGATGACAGTAACTCTGGTCTTTAGGATCTGGACAATCTACCTGACCCATCAGGGATCATCGGACAGCCGGTTACCCAAGCCCAGTCACAGACCACCACAGAGCCTCCCAATCAGGAAACAACACCACAGCACCCACCAAGATTACCAAAACCTCTGTCCTCAGGACACGTCAATCAGCAGTGTGCCCACCTGTACAGGAACCCCAGGCCACACCTCACCCCCAAGACGATCAGGGACCTGGGGTCAGTGGCAGTGGGCACACGGTTCAGGGGACAAAGGCACAGGCCAACAGGGAAACTGTGAGGATTGCTGTGCACCAGGGGGAGGACAGGAGCAGGGAACCAACTCTCCAGGAGGCACTCTCTGAGATCCTGGGAGCCTATCAACATTCCCAGGACACAATGGGCCAGATCCTAGACAACGTGCAGGAGAACAGGCGGCTGCAGGGGTGACAGTATCAGGGGGTCAGGGAGGGCTTGCAGGCCATCAACAACACCCTGATCTCCATAGCAGGGGTGCTAGCAGACATGACCAACATTATGAGGGAGGCAGTGTCACACTAGCCAGTCATCTGAACAGCCTTCTACTGCTGCTAGTGGCCAGGAGGCCCTGCCACAGGACCCACAGGCCCCCAGCACACCTACCCCTGCAGAAAGTGAACCACCCCGCAAACGTTCTCTGCGATCCAAATAGAAGCCAGAGAAACTTGCCGAGGCCCCACCAGGAAATTAGACTCTCCTGATTGTCCCCCCCCCCCCCTTGTGTCCCACTTAGTCACCCTGTCCACCTTGAAATGCCATTGATCCACTTCTTATGTCCCCTTGGATAATGCACCTGTGCTACGAACAGACTGGAACAATACCCTGGACTTTTCTCCATCATCACCCCATCCCATTACACTTTCCTCACTATATATTAGTACTAAAATAAACACCCTTTGATATAAACCGATATCGAGCATGTCATGTACTTCAAATATGTATTGATTGAAACAGGTACAACCATTGCAAATGAACTGTACATAGAATGAGCATAGAATCAATGACCTGTAGCTGGCTGTAGTGATCACGCCAGGAGTATTTGTCAAATCACTAACATCTACAAAATGAATAGCCAGAGGTAACAGTAAGTGGGCATATACCAGCATGCCAATGCCACACAGAATACAACCAAAGTCACTGAAATGTAAAGTTTCACTCTCACCTGTGTCTCATTGAAAGTACTGATGGATCATAGATGTTCTGTTGGCTACATCCTCATCCTCATCCGCTGCCTCTTCACTGTCCACAGGGTCTACTGCTGGCACACGGGCATCTCCAGTCTCCTCTTCCTGCAGAAAAGGGACAGAGGGCCATATTTATACTTTTTGACGCAAAACTGCGCTAACGTAAAAAATTAGCGCCGGCTAACGCCATTCTGAAGCATCCATGCGGGCGCCGTATTTATTGAATGGCGTTAGCCGGCGTTAGCCGACCGGCGCTGCCTGGTGTGCGTGAAAAAAAACCACGTACACCAGGCAGCGCTGGCGTAGGGAAAAATGGCGTTTGGGCGTCCAAAAATGGGGCAAGTCAGGCTGAGGCAAAAAAATCGTCTTAACCCGATTTGCGCCATTTTTTTACGACGCCCATCCCCCATTGAAATGACTCCTGTCTTAGCAAAGACAGGAGTCATGCCCCCTTGCCCAATGGCCATGCCCAGGGGACTTCTGTCCCCTGGGCATGGTCATTGGGCATAGTGGCATGTAGGGGGGCACAAGTCAGGCCCCAATATGCCAAAAAAAAAATAAACAAAAATACTTACCTGGACTTACCTTAATGTCCCTGGGGTGGGTCCCTCCATCCTTGGGTGTCCTCCTGGGGTGGGCAAGGGTGGCAGGGGGTGTCCCTGGGGGCAGGGGAGGGCACCTCTGGGCTCATTCTGAGCCAGCAGGTCCCTTAAAGCCTGCCCTGACCCAGGCGCTAAAATCCGGCGCAAATGCAGGTTTTTTAGTCCCGCCCACTCCAGGGCATCATTTTTGCCCGGGAGTATAAATACGACGCATATGCATCGCAGTCATTTTTTAAGACGGGAATGCCTACCTTGCATATCATTAACGCAAGGAAGGTGTTCACGCAAAAAAATGACGCTAACTCCATGAACTTTGGCGCTAGACGCGTCTAATGCCAAAGTATAAATATGGAGTTAGTTTTGCGTCAAATTTGCGTCGAAAAAAACGACGCAAATTCGGCGCAAACGGAGTATAAATATGCCCCATGGTGTCTGAGGGCCAGGTTATGCAATATGCAGCATGCCACTACTATCTGACAGGCCTTCTTGGGTGAGTAGCACAAGGATCTACCTGTCAGATGGAGGCACTGGAACCTGGCCTTCAGGAGGCCAAAGTTCCTTTCAGTGATCCTTCTGGTACGCCCATGTGCCTCATTATAACGTCGTTCTACCCTTTTCCTGGCATTCCTCACAGGGGTCAGCAGCCATGATAGGTTAGGGTAACCAGAGCCAACTGCAAATATTGAAGGACAACATTTAGCCACACACTATCCTATATGGCCAACACTATGGCCAACATATACTGTGTGGGAACCAGGGCTCATCTATTAGCCACACCCTGTGTCTCTGTAGTTGGGACATCACATTTGGGATGTTGCTATTCCTCAGGACAAAGGCATCATGCATCAAGCCAGGATACTTGGCATTGACGTGGGAGATGTACTGGTCTGCAAAGCACACCATCTGCACATTCATGGAGTGAAAACTCTTACCATTCCTGTACACCTGTTCATTCTGGCAGGGGGTACAAATGGAATATGTGTTCAGTCAATCGCCCCAATTATATTGGAGATATGTCTCATTGCATAAAACCCGGCCTTCACCCTGGGGGAATGCAATGTAGCTGCACATGTGTTTAATCAGGGCAGACAATACTCTTGTCAGCACTATTTAGAACATTGACTGACATTCCTGCTGCCATGCCCACTGTCACTTGGAAAGAACCAGTTGTAGGAGGATGGCCTGGCTTGTAGTGGGTCCCAAGGGGTACTTACACTCTGTACCAGGTCCAGTTATCCCTTATTAGTGTAGAAGAGGTGTTTCTAGTAGCTTAGGCTGATAGAAGGTAGCTATAGCAGAGCAGCTTAGGCTGAACTAGGAGACATGCAAAGCTCCTACTATACCACTGGTGTCATATGCACAATATCAGAAGAAAACACAATACACAGACATACTAAAAATAAAGGTACTTTATTTTTATGACACTATGCCAAAAGTACCCTCAGTATGAAGATGCCAAATATACACAAGATATATGTACACAATACCAAAATATGTAGTAATAGCAAAAGGAAGTAATGCAAGCAATGTAAAGTTACAGTAGATTGCAATAGGAGCACATAGGTATAGGGGCAACACAAACCATGTACTCCAAAAGTGGAATGCAAACCACGAATGGACCCCAAACCTATGTGAGCTTGTAGAGGGTCGCTGGGACTGTAAGAAAACAGTGAGGGTTAGAAAAATAGCCCACCCCAAGACCCTGAAAAGTGGGGGTTATAGGTGCACTTTACACCTAAAGAGCACATAAGTCGTGATAGGGGGTTTCTGCAAGGAAAACCAACACCAGCAAAGCAACCAAAGTAGATTTCCGGACCGGAGTACCTGTGGAACAAGGGGACCAAGTCCAAGAGTCGCGACAATGTCGAAAGTGGGCAGAGGCCCAGGAAATGCCAGCTGAGGGTGCAAAGAAGCTGCCACCGGATGGTAGAAGCTGTGGATTCTGCAAGAACGAAGAGGGCTAGAAACATTCCCTTTGGAGGATGGATGTCCCACATCGTGAAGAAGCTTGCAGAGGTGTTTACACGCAGAAAGACCACAAACAAGCCTTGCTAGCTGCAAGGGTCACGGTTAGGGTTTTTGGATGCTGCTGTAGCCCAGGAGGGACCAGGATGTCACCACTTGGATGAGGAGACAGAGGGGGCGCCCAGCAAGTCAGGGAGCACTCACAGAAGCAGGCAGCACCCGCAGAAGTACTGGAACAGGCACTTGGAAGAGGAGTGAACCGGAGTCCACCCGAAGTCAGAAAAGGGAGTCCACCGACGCCGGAGGACAACTCAGAAGGTTGTACACTGCAGGTTAGAGTGTCGGGGACCCAGGCTTGGCTGTGCACAAAGGATATCCTGGAAGAGTGCACAGGAGCCAGAGCAGCTGCAAATCACGCGGTACCCAGCAATGTAGTCTAGCGTGTGGAGGCAAGGACTTACCTCCACCAAACTTGGACTGAAGAGTCACTGGACTGTGGGAGTCACTTGGACAGAGGGGACCACGCTCATCATGCTGAGAGGGGATCCAGAGGACTGGTGATGCAGTCTTTTGTTGCCTGCGGTTGCAGGGGGAGGATTCCGTCGTCCCACAGGAGATTTCTTCAGAGCTCCTGGTGCAGAAAGGAGGCAGGCTACCCCCAGAGCATGCACCACCAGGAAACAGGCGAGAAAGCGGCAGGATCAGCGATACAAGGTTGCAGTAGTCGTCTTTGCTACTTTGTAGCGGTTTTGCAGGCGTCCTGAGCAGTCAGCGGTTGATCCTTTGGCAGAAGGTGAAGAGAGAGATTCAGAGGAACTCGGATGAGGACTTGCATTCGTTATCTGAAGAATTCCCCAAAGCAGAGACCCTAAATAGCCAGAAAAGGAGGTTTGGCTACCTAGGAAGGAGGATAGGCTAGTAACACAGGTAAGAGCCTATCAGAAAGAGTCTCTGACGTCACCTGCTGGCACTGGCCACTCAGAGCAGTCCAGTGTGCCAGCAACACCTCTGTTTCCAAGATGGCAGAGGTCTGGGGCACACTGGAGGAGCTCTGGGAACCTCCCCTGGGAGGTGCAGGTCAGGGGAGTGGTCACTCCCCTTTCCTTTGTCCAGTTTCGTGCCAGAGCAGGGCTGGGGGATCCCTGAACTGGTGTAGACTGGCTTATGCAAAGATGGGCGCCATCTGTGCCCATCAAAGCATTTCCAGAGGCTGGGGGAGGCTACTCCTCCCCAGCCCTGACACCTTTTTCCAAAGGGAGAGGGTGTAACACCCTCTCTCTGAGGAAGTCCTTTGTTCTGCCTTCCTGGGCCAGGCCTGGCTGGACCCCAGGAGGGCAGAAACCTGTCTGAGGGGTTGGCAGCAGCAGCAGCTGCAGTGAAACCCCGGGAAAGGCAGTTTGGCAGTACCCGGGTCTGTGCTAGAGACTCAGGGGATCATGGAATTGTCTCCCCAATGCCAGAATGGCAATTCCATGATCCTAGACATGTTACATGGCCATGTTCGGAGTTACCATTGTGACGCTAACACAGGTAGTGACCTATGTATAGTGCACGCGTGTAATGGTGTCCCCGCACTCACAAAGTCCGGGGAATTTGCCCTGAACAATGTGGGGGCACCTTGGCTAGTGCGAGGGTGCCCACACACTAAGTAACTTAGCACCCAACCTTCACCATGTGAAGGTTAGACATATAGGTGACTTATAAGTTACTTAAGTGCAGTGGTAAATGGCTGTGAAATAACGTGGACGTTATTTCACTCAGGCTGCAGTGGCAGGCCTGTGTAAGAATTGTCAGAGCTCCCTATGGGTTGCAAAAGAAATGTTGCAGCCCATAGGGATCTCCTGGAACCCCAATACCCTGGGTACCTTAGTACCATATACTAGGGAATTATAAGGGTGTTCCAGTATGCCAATGTGAATTGGTGAAATTGGTCACTAGCCTGTTAGTGACAATTTAGAAAGCAGAGAGAGCATAACCACTGAGGTTCTGGTTAGCAGAGCCTCAGTGAGACAGTTAGTCATCACACAGGGAACACATACAGGGCACACTTATGAGCACTGGGGCCCTGGCTGGCAGTGTCCCAGTGACACATACACTAAAACAACATATATACAGTGAAATATGGGGGTAACATGCCAGGCAAGATGGTACTTTCCTACACCAGTTGCCAGGAAATGGAGAACTGATAGCACTTGCACAGAGGGGGGATCCCAGTGGGCTGACGGATAGCAGATATCAGGTCAGGCTCCAACTGGGCACACAGCTCTGTGATTGTGGCCCTGTCCAGTCTATAGGTGAGGATAATGTGCCTGTCTTCCAGTGTAGCTAAGTCCACCAGGGGTCTGTACACGGGGTATGGCTCCACCTCCTCTTCAGCTGCAGCAGTATGTATCTAAGGGATACAAGACTGAGTAGGCTGTCATAATTGGAACAAAATAACCACAACAGCAGTCCACATGGTACACTTATGTATTGGAACAGTGTTAATGGCGAAGTATGTGGCAATCTAATCTGTGACGTAGTAATTGTCGATATGCCAGTTCCCCCCCTGAAATGGCGTCCGCCTGTCTTGAAGTGAGGTAATGCCACTCATATTGTGCGCCGTGGTGGTAGGCGGTGTAGGACTGCAGTGCAACGCCTCATTGGTTATAATTGGGCTCTATTGGGTATAGTGGCCAAAGGTGATTTACGCCGGCGGTGACGGTATGCCCCACCGTGGATGTGTCCGACATTTTCTATCATATTCCTCACTCGATTCCTGACATTCTATAGGAGAGGACCTACACTGCATGTGCTGCTGTGACCTGTGTTTGGAACATATCATGGCCCCTGTGACCAGGGAAAGGGCCCCGGCCTTCACTTCTGAGGAATTGGAGAGACTGGTGGATAGGGTCCTTCCCCAATACGGACTGCTGTATGGGCCACCAGACCAAGGGTGAGTACACTCTGGGCACGATGCATGTGGCATGAATGATGGAGTTATGTGTGAAGGCATTGTGGAAGGGGGTGGGTGGATCTCCTCTTGGTGGTGTACACATTGTGTGCTGGGCTACTGTGCCAATGATGAGGGAAATGGGTATTGTGGACCATTGGTGTTACTGGCTGGACTGTTTGCTTCTGTCTGTATTGCCTCTGCAGGTCAGAGGCCATCAAAAGAAGGGTATATGCCGTGCCATCG
Source organism: Pleurodeles waltl (assembly GCF_031143425.1). NCBI lineage: Eukaryota > Metazoa > Chordata > Amphibia > Caudata > Salamandridae > Pleurodeles > Pleurodeles waltl. Next base: position 1,067,717,875 of record NC_090444.1, read on the forward strand.
CCAAGGAGGGTGAAGACCCTAAGGGTCTGTGGCAGGCGGAGCACCCACTGTCGGAAACAATGGGAGGACCTGAGACGCTTGGCATGGGAGACCTAGCTGGGGTGGTCTTCCAATGAGGAAAGGGTGCCCATTGAACCCTGACCCCCCTGATGGCCCACATACTGTCAGTGGCCTATCCAGAGCTGGATGGGCGCTTGAGGGCATCACAGCAGCCACAAGGGAGTGAGTACAGTGGCCATTATTGAAGCTCACGGCTGGAGGGGTGGTATCTGGGTGGTGGTTGTGTCAGTGGGTGCCACTGGAGGGTATTCACGGTGGACTGGCAGCCCAACAGTGATTGATCCACTATCAGCATCATCACCACACCAAGCAGAACACGCACCTCACTGGCAGACACCTCCACAACATCTATGCACAAGTCCCCTGTGTCCTCTTCCACCGTGTCTGTCCCCCCTCCTAAAGTACACAAACACAAGCACTCAGACACCCAACAGCCAGCCACCTCACAACAGCATACAACCCATGCACCTGCACTCAAATCCAGCAAACAAACACCTCCAACAACCACTCCCTCATCCTCCGCTCCCATTTCTTCTCCCTCTTCCCGCCTCAATGTCCCTAAAAAGCTTTTCCTTTCCCAGATTGACCTCTTCCCTACCCCTCGCCCCCCCCCATCCTGCACATAGGGCCAGGGTAGCAAGGAGCCAGCCAAGCACCTCAGCCAAACAGTCCATGGGCCCAGTGTTAGCAGCACCTACTCATGGTGGAAAGGATTCTAGGCCACAATTACTGAAGGGGAAGGAGCTTCCACCAGCCACAAAAAAGGGGAAGGCGCTTCCACCAGCCACAAAGAAGGCGCCTGCACCAGCCACAAAGAAGGAGCCTGCACCAGCCACAAAGAAGGGGAACAAGCCTGCACCAGCCACAGAGAAGGGGAGCAAGCCTGCACCAGCCACAAAGAAGGGGAACAAGCATTCACCAGCAGCTGTCACAGAGCCCCCACCACCAGCCATGTTGTGCAGTCATCGGAGGGTACAGAGGCTGAGCAGGAGCCTCCCCCCAACCACCACCACAGTGGACCCATCGGAGGGTGTAGGGGCTGAAAAGGAGCCTCCCACAACCACCACCACATTGCAGCCATCGGAGGGTGCAGGAGCTGAGCAGGAGCCTCCCACAACCACAGTGCAGCCATCGGAGGGTGCAGGAGCAGAGCAGGAACCTCCCACAACCACCACCACAGTGCAGCCATCACTGCAGACAGACGCCATATAGTCTAGCCTCCATGGGCTGCTGTGCGGCCTGCCCCCACCAGAACCAGTGAGGTATTCACCCACTCAAGAGACTGTGTCCTTGTACTCTCCAGGACAAAACCATGGGCATGTTGTCCCCTCCAGAACCAGTGGGAAAGTCAACCACTAGAAAGACTGTGACCTTGCACTCCCCAAGACCAAGCATAGGGTATGTTGCCCCCTCCAGAACAGTGGTCTTGTTTCTGCATCCGGCTGAGGTGCCCCACCCCCGAGGTGCCTGCCTATTTGCCAACTGATGCCCCTGCAGTGTTCTCTCTGTATTGGTGCAGGAATCGAGTGGGGCCTTGGACTTTGCCCTGTGGCCATGTGGGCCCTGTGAACTATAAACTGGGCAGTGTCCCTTTTTCGTACATTTGTACCTATCTGTTACATTGCCACATCGACTTATTATTTTTGATGTTGATCTTATTACAATCACTTTAGTCAATTCCTGTTGTCCTTGCATTATTTTGCATATTATCGGGGACAAATTGTTTTTCTTGTGCATCTGCTTGTGTGTATGGCGTTTGTGTGTTGGGGGTGTGTTGTGCGTGTGTGTTTCATTCTTGTTTTCCTCCCACCCTTCCTTGTGTGCTAGGCGGCTGAACTCACTGTCGTCGTCTTCGCTGGCATTGGTGTTCGTGGTGGAGCATGATGTAGAAGATCATCGGGGAAACATGCAGTGTGTGTTCCATGGTGGCGTGGTTCTTCCCTGTGTCTCCAGTGGTGAGTCCTTTGACTTCTGTGCTCTGTTTTCACCAGCCTTTGATGGTGTTGGTTCCACCCAGGGAAAGGTGGTGGATTGAAGGGTCTTAATATGGTGGGCAGAACTTTTTCTTCCGCCTGGCTGCAGGTGGCTACCGCAGGGGTGCCTGTTTCCGCCCTGTCAGTCAGTGTGGTATTTTGGTTGACTTTCGGAGATATCATCCAATGGTCATAATTTGGTGGTAGTTACCACCAGCCTGTTGGCAGTATGACCGCCACCTTATTACCCACCGCCAGGGTCGTAATGAGGGCCATAGTTCCTTTTTCCCTACATAGAGGTTACACCTGAACTAGGGTATACATTAGTTATAGGAAGGATGGTATGTGCTTATAGTGAAAGACATATCGGTCCTCATTTGCAAAGCCTATGCTGCAATGCAGTGAAGCAAGTGTTATGTAGTGTTGCCCTACCCCACTTCAACATGTGAGAAATGTACTGTATGTATAAGATAGAGTGAATTTCTGTACTTTATCTTTGCAACCATGCAGAAAGTTTTGGCTAGTGCTAATGCAGACAGGCTTTCACCATGGTGCATGGCTGCCTGTGTTGTGGGGATGTTTTTTTTTTTTGTGCAGGAAACTATACCATCGTAGACAAAAGCAATCATGAGAGGCATTCTCATATTTCTTTGTGGTGCTAACTGCAGCTAAGATAGAAAGAAGAACAAATGGGGTCAATTAAAGATAAATAACAAAATAGAGTGAAAAAGGTTGGTGTAGGAATCTGATGAATTAGTAGATTTCTATAGCTAGGGCTGAATGATATTAATGTGGATTCAACATAAGAGTCTAATGGAATCAGTAAAACACTATGTACAGGACTATGTACACAATAGCACATATAATAGAACACTTATAAATACACTGATACACCCACTTAGATCCCAATCCATACAGTAAAACAAGAATGCATATATTTATATATGCAATTAACCTCCCAAACATAGCTTGATATATATGCTGACACACCCAGGGTCACAGTTACGTATAGACTAGAGAAACACTATTGTAGGTGAGAAGATACCCACGAATACATTGATATACAGTATACCTCAGTGAAACACATATCGATTTATAAACTAGAACATTGAGTCAGACGATCATACATATGATAATAGAGAGAGGTGTACTGTTATTTAAACACACAACTAAGACAGAGTGTGAGAATATAGTGGTGTCATGTTTTATTGCACTGATCTGGTTACAATATAAAATTGAGTAGTATATGATAGAGGGTATACATTTCCGTATTTTTTTTATTTTGGGAGGTCTATTCATATATTACAAGACATATCTAGAATGCTAAAGAAGAAAAAAAAAGAAATTAAGGAAACTATGGGCCAGATGTATGAAGAATGTCATTTGCGAGTCCCTGATAGCGAATTTGAAGAAATCGCTATTTCCGACATGCAAAATGTGATGTAACAAAATTGCGAGTCGGGAAATAGCGATTTCTTAAAAATCGCTAATTGCAATTTGCGAGGTCCAAATACCGAATTGCAAAAATAATTGTGATTCGGTATTTGCAAATTGCGAAAACGGTCACCTGGCACAGCCTGATGATATCACAAGCAGGAAGTGAGCCAGCCCATGCTGTTTCCAGGTACCACACCCACAGGAGCAGTCAGTCACAGACCAGCCCCAGGGAGCAAGTTTGTGAGCAAGCCAGGACCTGACACCAACATGGCCAATGCTGGTAATGGGAAGGAGAAGGGAGAGAGGAAGAGGAAGCTGAAATTCAGTGAGCAAGAATTGGAGGTGCTCACTGAGGAGGTGGTCAGGAGTCATGACTGGCTCTTTGGGAAGAGCTCACTCCAGGTACTAGAGCGTGAGAAACGGAAACTTTGGGCTGACATCCAGACCAAAATCTACACAGTGGGGGTTGCGCAGCGCTCGGTGGAAGAGATACGCAAGAGGTGGTACGACCTGCATTCCCGTGCCAAGGAGAGGGTGGCCATCAGGCTAAAGGAGGCAAGGAGCACAGGAGGCGGACCATCCTCCCAAACACCCTCCACCCCCATGGAAGACCTGGTGGAGTCCATACTGCTTCCAGAAGCTGTCAGTGGGGTCACTGACATTGACACTTCTGGCACACCCAGCACCAGTAAAGGTAAGTCCAATAATGATATGTAACCCCATATGTGCATGTACAAATGCCCCTTAGGAAATAGCAAGTAGTGCAAAGCATTGTGATAAGTAGTCCATTCCACATCTTAGATGCGGCACAACAATGCCTTATGAAAATAGCAGATAGAATACAATTAAGTATAGCGACACACAGAAGAACAAAACACCCAGTTCTTAGTGATACGATGTAAGTGTACATTTATTACCATTGTGCCACATTTGGTGATACATACATAAACGACATGCTGCACATTGTCGTTGCAGATGGCTCAGGCCCAGCAGCAGCAGAATGTGCCAATGTGGGGGATGCAGAAACACAGCCTCTGTCCGACTCCAACACCAGTGAGTCATTGTGTATAGCACCAATCGGACGCAGGGCAAGGGTGTTACCTCTCCACGATTTGAACCAGGACTCCAATGACATGCCAGATGAAGGCCACACACCACCCCCAGAAGCTAGATCCACAGGAAGGCAGCAGTCCCTGCCCCAGCGTCACTCAACTCCCCGCAGGAGGCCTCACGATGCAGGCACACAGCACACAGATGTAGGTGAGGGCCCATCATTCTTTGGGGGACTTGAAGCGTCCATGCTCAAAGTGAAGCGCCTGCAATGCAAAAACATGAGGGTAATGCACAGGCAGTTGCAGTCACACAATGCCAATATGGGGGGGCTGCACAAGCAGTTGGAGTGTCTGAATGCAAACCTCTGCAAGCTGCATGAAGGACGGCAAACAGCTGCAGAGAACACCAAGGAACTGATAAATGCCATTAAGGAACTCTGTACTGAGATCAGACATGAACGTGTTAGCCACCGCAGGCGCAAACGGTAATTCATGTACAATGGCTTTTGCAGATCTGTAAATCGTCTTGCTACATCTATTACCCTTATATCACGGCATGCTGTGGCCGCACAGGTGGAGGCACCACATACCAGTCGGGATGTTGCCCAGGGATTGGTACAAATTACAAACGTTCTGGATGTTATGCTGACAGCACGCAGTGCTACACCCAGCGAACTGGGAGTTGGGGAGACTGAGGAGTCATCTAGCCTCAGCAGTGTTGCCGTACCCGTGATGGATCCTTGGCGTCGCATTGCCAGGCACAGTACTGCCTGTGAGCCTGGTACAAGAGGTGCCGGCGAGGCCATTGCGCACTCAAGTGGAATGCGTGGTCGTAAGAAGTGACATTGATGGCTACAGGGGACTACCTTCGCATGTAGCAATACAGTAAACTATGATGACAATAGTGTGACACTGTTAATGGCTCATGTCTGACTCGTGTATTGCTTTGTACTAGTGACATGTATGTTACCTGAAGTCAGGGTAATAAAGGTGCTAACTACCGGAATACATGTCAGTGAGGTAGTGTTGTCATTACTTACATCTAAAATGGATGTGCGTGATGTCAGCATGCCTTTGCCTGCCCTCTGCTGCACTGGTCCTGTCTGCTGTCCTGTAGGGGTGGTATGGGATCATCATCCTCATCTGAGTCTGGCTCCGATATTTCCACAGGTATGCCCTGGTGGTAGCTATATTGTGCAAGATCTCACATGTGGCCACTATTCTACAGGTCGTGTCCAGGCTGTACTGTAGTGCCCCTCCACTTTTGTGGATGCATCGGAAGCGACTCTTCAGCAGGCCAAAGGTGCGCTCCACAACATTACGGGTTGCCCTGTGTGCTGAATTGTATCTCCGCTCTGCTGGTGTTGCAGGATATAGATAGGGCGTCATCATGTAGGTGCGTACTGCGTAGGCACTGTCTCCTGGAAGGAACAGAGGGTATAATGAGTAGCTGTGCCATCTGACGTCACACTGCCATCAATGCACCATTGTAAAGTTGGAAATTACCTAGCAGATATCCTTCACCAATTTCCCCAACTAGCAGTCTTGTGTGAATCCCGCTGTGGCAAAAGATGTACGAATTATGGGGGTGATTCTGACCGCGGCGGACGGCGGTCGCCGCCCGCCAAGCGGTTCCCGCCGAAAGACCGCTCCGCGGTCAAAAGACCGCGGCGGTCATTCTGGCTTTCCCACTGGGCTGGCGGGCGACCGCCGAAAGTCCGCCCGCCAGCCCAGCGGGAAACACCCTTCCCACGAGGAAGCCGGCTCAGAATGGAGCCGGCGGAGTGGGAAGGTGCGACGGGTGCAGTTGCACCCGTCGGGAATTTCAGTGTCTGCAAAGCAGACACTGAAATTCTTCGTGGGGCCCTCTTACGGGGGCCCCTGCAGTGCCCATGCCATTGGCACTGCAGGGGCCCCCAGGGGCCCGCGGCACCCCCTACCGCCATCCTGTTCCTGGCGGGAGAACCGCCAGGAACCGGATGGCGGTAGGGGGTGTCAGAATCCCCATGGCGGCGGAGCGCGCTCTGCCGCCATGGAGGATTCTCAAGGGCAGCGGGAAGTCGGCGGTACACCGCCGACTTTCCGTTTCTGGCCGCGGCTGAACCGCCGCGGTCAGAATGCCCAGCGGTGCACCGCCAGCCTGTTGGCGGTGCTACCGCCGACCTCCGCCATGGCGGTAATTACCGCCGCGGTCAGAATCACCCCCTATGTGTGCTCCCTGGGTACCTGGCCACGAGATCAGTTATGATGTAGGAGGCATTGCAAATCACCTGTATGTTCATTGAATGTTGGCATTTACGGTTGTGGTACACATACTCTGTGGCCGATGTTGGACAGATTGCAACATGTGTCCCATCTATGGCACCTAGGACGTGGGGGAACTTTGCTATCTGGTAGAAAACTATTTTTGTCTGCTGTATTTCCTGTGGGGTATCGGGGAATCTGATGTACTGATGTATCCTGCTCAGCATGGCATTTAGAAATGCATTGAAAAATCTAGAGAGGGCACTCTGTGAGACCCCTCCAGCAGCTGCTATGACCCCTTGATAGCTCACTGAGGCAAGTAGGTGCAGGGAGCATAATACCTGCACATGGGTGGGTATGCTGTTGGTCCTGTGTGTTGTGCGCTGCAGTATGGGTTATAGCTCAGCTATCAGGTCAAGTATCATGGCTGAGGTCAACCTGTACTTCTCCAAAATGTCCTCCTCTGTCTGGTCAAAAAGGGTTATGCGCACTCTGAAAATGCACTCCTGTCTCCTCCTCCCTCTCCTCAAACCTGCCAAGATCCTTATTCTCCTAGCCATGATGTAGAGTGCAGCCATTGTGGAAAAGAGGCTGAGGCATTCTAGGCCTCTTTATATAAGTTGCACCTGGTTACCACCTGGTTTCAATCCGTGATAATTTGCATGTGCAAAAGGTCATTCTGCGAATATTCGCAATTTGCGTTTTTTTTTTATGCATCGAATTGCGACATGGTTTTGCGTGTTGCAATCTGCGTATCGCAATTTGCGACGAGAAATACTGGTTCTGTATTTGCGAGACGCTATTCGGACTCACAATTTGCGATATGCAAATAGCGATTCGGTATTTCATGTCACAAATTGTGATTCCTTGTTTTTGGCCTGCGAATGCCTTTCATACATCACAAATCACGTTTTTGCATTAGCAAACGACTGATTTCTGCGAATCGCACTGTTTGCGAATGCAAAATCGTTTGATACATCTGGCCCCATATTACCTACTTGCAAGTCAGAAAAAACAAATACAGCATGTGGACAATGTCACTAAAGAGACAGGAGCTGCTGGTAAGAAAACCAAATAAAGTTTTTTAAACTGTTTGTGAGAACTGAAATGTTTGCAAAATGAAGAATACGAAAAGGACACTTTTAAATCAGTCACAGAAAGTTAAAAAGGTTGTCAGACTAGAACCAAGAAATCAAAGAAGTATGACAAAACCTCAGCCAGAAGCAAGTAATAGTTCAAAGAAACTAAAGAGAAAAAGTTTTGATTAGAGCGAGAATGTTTCATGCCAGTCATTCCAAATCTCATCAAAAATATGAAAACAGAAGGAGAAGACAAGTAGTGAAACAAACAAAAAAATGTTGCGGCTGTAGTTGATAAGACGTTTGCCTTGAAGAGGAAGCTTTTCATTTTGTTTATTAGTAGAATGAGAACATTGCATAAAATTGCATTGGGTATGAAAATATGCAGCCAAAGAAAAAGAATTAATAATAAAACTATGTTTTGTAAAATATTCAGTGGTAAATGGAAATGTACATCAAGTACAGAGGCCCGTATTTATACTTTTTGACGCTAAACTGCGCTAACGCAGTTTAGCGTCAAAAATTTTTGCGCCGGCTAACGCCATTCTGAAGCGCCATGCGGGCGCCGTATTTATTGAATGGCGTTAGCTGGCGCAAGCAGACCGGCGCTGCCTGGTGTGCGTGGAAAAAAACCACGTACACCAGGCAGCGCCGGCGTGGGGAAAAATGGCGTTAGGGCGTCTTAAAAATGGTGCAAGTCAGGTTGACGCAAAAAATCGCCTCCACCCGATTTGCGCCATTTTTAACGACGCCCAGATGCCATTTACATGACTCCTGTCTTAGTAAAGACAGGAGTCATGCCCCCTTGCCCAATGGCCATGCCCAGGGGACTCCTGTCCCCTGGGCATGGTCATTGGGCATTGTGGCATGTAGGGGGGCACAAATCAGGCCCCCCTATGTCACAAAAAAAATATAAAAATAAAAATATTTATACTTACCTGAACTTACTTGAATGTCCCTGGGGTGGGTCCCTCCATCCTTGGGTGTCCTCCTGGGGTGGGCAAGGGTGGCAGGGGGGGTCCCTGGGGGCATGGGAGGGCAGCTGTGGGCTCATTTTGAGCCCACAGGTCCCTTAACGCCTGCCCTGACCCAGGCGTTAAAAAGCGCCACAAATGCATTTTTTTTTTACCCGCCCACTCCCGGGTGTGATTTTTGCCCGGGAGTATAAATACGACGCATTTGCGTCGCAGTCATTTTTTTGGACGGGAACGCCTACCTTGCATCTCATTAACGGAAGGAAGGCGTTCACGCAAAAAAATGACGCTCTTTACTCCTACTTTGGCGCTAGACGCGTCTAACGCCAAAGTATAAATATGGCATTAATTTTGCGCCGAATTTGCGTCGAAAAAAACAACGCTAATTCGGCGCAAACGGAGTATAAATATGCCCCAGAGTCTTTCTTTAATGATGAAGGTTGTTTCCAAGACAACAAATTAGTAAATGTAGTTTATTCAGCTCGTCAATGATACAAGATTAAAAAGAGAAGATTGTTCCTAGAAATATGGAAGGGGCGGTAGCTAAAGATGTTCAGGGAAGGCTTAGACTGTTTATAAATGGAATTGTAGTAGTATTTTCAGAATTTGCTAGCAGTCTTTTGATTTATTACAAACTTTTGTATGTGACTTTCCATGTACAAGTCTTAAGAGAAAAATTTCAATTTTACAAGGATTAGATTCATACAAAGTTAGAAAGCATACAAATTTACAAGGACAGTCAGTAGCATGTTTATCCAAGAACGTGCACCAAAACACCTTTTATCACTTTAGGATGTTGGTGGTTCACCATTCAAAAATACAAAGTTTAGTGACGAGATTTTCCTTTGTAAAGACTCCAGCGTTATATTTAGGAGAGATTAATAGAGTACTTTTGCATGGAAAAGTTTGTAAGGATGTGCAGTTTTAGTTCTTTGGTCCTAAAGATGATTCTAGGGAGAATGAGGAATTGGTGAGTATGTTATTGAGGAAAAGAGTGCAGGTAATCCTACTGAGAATTTTCAACAAGAGATTATAAAGTTTAATACAGCTATGTTTGCATTTGCTGTAGATGCACTGACTTTAAAAGTCAAGCACAAAATGTAGACTTATTTTCCAAAACTGAAGGGGGAAACAGAGAAAAATCGCAATCATTTGCTGCTTATTTATTTGCAGACGATCTTTTTGACTTGTCCACTCTGCAAGTTGTATGCAAGTACTGCTATGATAAGTTAGAGGAAGAGAAAACACCAGCTACAGCAGGATATAACAGGTTAGAACTTGTGACTATTCCAGAACAAATACAAGACTTAAATGTATATGAATCTATCCTTACAGAAACAGTTTATCCATTTCAAGTGATTATATGATGGGAACCAAAAACAGGTAAATTGCATCCAACAGTGTTATTGAAAGGCCTTAAGGGAAAAGACGTTTTTTTGCCATTGGACTTCAAAGAAATGTTGAAACTTTAGTAAAAGAGAAAGACAATGCAGATTCACTTATTTGGTAAGAATAAAAACATGTAGCAAGAGTTGGTTAAAAGCAACATTATAACTGGTGCAAAATAATGTTTATTACAAAAATGTTAATGTTGAGCCTCATGTTCCAAATGTTGATGATGATGACAACAGTTTGCTACCAAGTGGCCTAAAAATACAGTAGGTCCATCCTGATCAGAAGAAGTTTGTGAACACCACAGCATCCAGCAATTACATTCTAAACAAGTCATTGATGGTGCTCTAGACCATTTCCAAATTAAGCAAGATAAAGGAGCTCCTAAGAGTGTGTGGGGAAAAGAGTTTAGAGACTCCCTATTTCTCCTACTTGTTTCCCACAGGAGTAGAAGGTTGGTATGATGACCAGCCCATACAAATCCCAGCAGCTGAATATCGATCAACACATTTGTATGAAGAGGACCCAAGATTCAGTCAGTGTGGCCAGCAGCATCCTGACACAGACCAGTTTTTTTTTTTTTTTTAATTCAGGTTATTAGACATAAAACTCATGCTGTTCCAGAAGAGTAAAACATTATTTAAAACATCCTGAGTAACTTCTCTGAGGCTAATGAAAGAGAGAGAGGTTTGAATGAAATAGAAATGTAGTGGCATTAAATACACTCCTGATACCCCTTCTTAACAAACCAGGATACAGCCTTACCTAAAGTGATTTATTTCCTTTTACATACGGAGACTCCTTTTCAAACAAATAGGTTTCTGACAGCTTTTTAACATCTCTGGCATTGAGCTGAATACATTCTGTAATTCCTGTGCCATTATCTGTAATTCCAGTAAATGTAATAAATAGTGTACTTATTCTGAAGGGCTATTGCACACCCAAGCTCGATCATCTTATCATAGTTCACTCATATGAAGGCCCGCAAATGACTCTTACACCCTTGATCAGTCTCAAAGTAAAACTTGGATATCAGAACAGTGGCTTCAACTGTAAGGAAGTGAAACCCCAATGTAAGGCAGAGGTGTCATACCCTGGCACCAAATGAAAGCCATTGGGCTTGCTTCCAGCTTGTGCTCTAACTTGTACTTATCTCTTTCTCCCTTTCAGTCACCTTGAATCCCTTAAACACTTACCTCTCTTTCTCTTCTGCTTTTCTTTCTCCCCTAGTTCTCCCTTCTCCTCTCTTCTATCTTCATTGTGCACATCTCTCCCTCAACATTAATCTGATCTACCTGCTGTCTCCAACTCTTTTCTAGCTCATCCATATGTTATCTTTCATTCCTTTCATCTTTGCTCTCCATTTCTCCCTTATCATTTATCTCCCTAATCCGTCCCTGCACTCCACGTACCTCAGCCAAGGATAAGCACACTACCAGACAACAGGCAGTGCATAATTTGAGCCAGTGGTTTCCAATGCTTGACACCTGCACCAATACTTGCCCCTACGACAGTCTGCCACACGGTGGTGCTGTTTGTGTAATTTGGCGCATGATTTAGTGTTTGGCTGAGAGTTACTCCATCACAGATGTGACGGATATCCTTTATGGTGTATTACGATCCTATTATTTCCTGTTGAAATCATAATACAGCAGACGTGATGTCATTCACATTTCTCAACAAGTAACCCATTCTCCAAACTCGAAATCAGGTCCTTAGACATAAGCACACAACAGTTGTTTAATAATTCCATGACCATTAAAAATGACTAATACCTGCCACTGAAACCAGTCTTACAGCTTTTGGGGGGCTGCAAAAGCCTAGAAATTCACACTTGTACAACTGTGATGGCTAGTAATTGTATTTATACTGTCATTGGCAGCTGAAATGGGTAGTGCAAGCTGCACTGGCTCCAGGCGAGGTTCTCAACACTTATTTTTTTTTTTTTTTACAAATCAAGCACTGCTCCAGGCTGGCTCTGTGTTTAAATCATTCAGAGTGGGATACCTTTTTTCTAACTTCATTTGACAGAGGGCAAGCTGGGCCCTTATCCCCCCTGTAAGCATTGCTGCCACTGCTCTTGGTGCTACACACGATGCAATGAATGTGCTTTCTCCTGCCTAGTAATGATGAACCAGCCACAAACCATTACTATTCTGTAGCATTCCCAAATATTTTTAATGGCTCTTTATTAAATGGCCATGCCGGTTTGAGAGATTTATTGACAAAAACCCTAAAGAGAAGGTGAAATAAGGCACAAAGAGACACAGACATTGGAGCCTATAAATTCTATCGGTTCAGACTATAGCTGCTGCTCTTGTGGCACCGCCCCCCTCCCTGCACCATGTTTCCCCTCCCTCCGCCTCCCAGCTGAGCTACCCCTCCCACCTACTTCCCCTTCTTAATCATGGCTGCTGCGCAGTGAAGGGACCGCTCTTCACTGATCCCTAGTCAGTGAGAGACCCACTCCCACGCACAGCACCACCTGTTGTTGATGCTGCCCTTTGACCTCTGAGCCTCCCTGGCTCTTAGGTGTACGAGGCCCTCACCCTCATGCATCCGTCTGCGCCTCGTTGCCAGTGGTGGCCTTCTGTCTCTGCTGCTTTCTGCCTTTTTTGCCAGTCTCTTTCCTCTATTTTTGGTTTTTCTCTTTTTGCCTTTCTTTTTCCTTTATCTTTCGTTTTTGTGCCTCTTTTCACTCTTTTTATAGTTTTTCTCCTTTCGTGACACCCTCGGTGATACCCTGCCGCTGCTGTCCCTGTGGCCCCTACCAGTGCCAGGTTTCCCACCCTCCAGCCTCCCATCTGAGCGACCTCTCCCCTACCCCCTCCTTTTTAATGGTGGCCGCTTGACAGCTGTGCCTCGGCCACGCCAAAGGTACACCAGAGGCAAGCCTGTCTGCACCCATCCGCACCCCGACTGCACCTAGAGCCACAGTCTGGTTCCTGCACCATACATCGGTATGAAGCAAGCACCCTGTGAAGAACCAGAACCTTATGGGCCTGGCGGCGCAGGGTACGCCTGAAATCTCCTTGGATTCACCTGCCTCAACTAACAGAGACACGGGACACTCTGTCAGGCGTAAAAGATCAGATTTATTAGCTGCAGCTAGTACAGTTGTCCAAGAAGTACACAAGGTATGTTCTCAGGAGACTGCCACTTTACTTTGTGGCGCACAATCTTATATACCGTATAAAAACCATTTATTAACTACATACACTCCCAGAACACATAGAAAGGAGCCAGTAAGAATGATGTAAAGATAGAACCGAGTCAATAGAAATGTCGGAAAACAAGACAGAACAAAGTATCGAGTGACTTAAGGTTGCCTCCCCTCCAGCTGTGTTTGTCACCCCTCCCTTGAACTAATTCATTAACCGATCCACAACGAAGTTTGCATGTGGTGCGATAAGTTTGTGTGCGTTTGGAAGACAGTTGTGAAATGAGAGAATACTAGCAAAGGACAGCGAAGGCCAGACGATAAGATAAGATCGGCGGAGAATAGTGTGAGCCTACAGATAGTTGAAACAAGGATTAGAAAACCAGACAGGGATTAGTGTACTCGGTCAGACCTTAATACCAGTCTTGTAAAGATAGAGGCAGAAGGCTGTTTTGAACACCATGTTGCAGAATAAGCAGAAAAGGCAGAATGGACTTCGTTCGCTGTGCTGCCTGAGTGAAGGCAACATAAAATGGCGGCGGGCCACAAAATGGCGGGTCGATACGATCGTATTAAAAAATCTAATTTCCTCAGACCCTCCTTTTGCCAGAACTCAGGCAAGATACACAAACTCATGTTAGTCTGAGTCGATGTCTATGGCCATGAGGTCATCAAGCTGTTGCTGTACCATCATTTTGATATTCTCTGCTCTTTGTGACTTGGGTTTGGGAATACATGCAGTAGTACATAGGTTGCAGAGGGCAGGACCGCAGTGCATACAAAGACAACAAGAGAATATGAAAGCTAAAATTACTCCAAAGAATGTCAATACCTTCCAACCCCATTTGGACAGTAATCCCCAAAACCACTCTGAAAAGGACCAATCTCCTTCGTCCTGATGAATCGACTCGGAGATTATGTGTAACTTAGAGATAGCTTGGTATACTGTCGGAGCGTCATTAGGTATGAAAATACAGCAACTTGATCCGATCAATTTGCATACTCCACCACGGTCCGCAAGAACAAAGTCTAAGGCAACACGGTTCTGCAAGGTCATAAGACGATCAGCCTGTAGTTCAGCTGTAATGTTACTTAAAGCTCCTACAGGGATGTCTATGGTGGTTTCTACGACACGAACCAATTGCCTTATATTTCTGCTGTTGGCCATTGGACCCCAGAAGGGAAGAAATCCTTTGAGGAAATCTCCTCCCTCTTGTCCTGCTGTGTCTTTCGAATCCACAATCCCTCTGCCATATCTATTTTTATGATGGTTCGCAGGAGCGGTGTATGTAGGGGGAAGAAGAAAGGCTATATAACAAGTACCAGAAAAATCAGCTGGCAACCATGTATAAGCCCTATCGTGGCAAACGAAGTATGTACCTTGAGATGGTACTAACGGCGGTGAATTCAGGGCTGAATAAACATATGTATGGGAACATAAACTTTCTCTTTGTCTGGTGTTTGGAGTTCTTCCATTTATTTGCAGACAGAAATTTCCTTGTTGGGGTATGACCCGTATCGGAGGAGATTTTCCTTGCTTAATCTTATCATTGAGGCTGGAAATGTAATTAGTTATGTTCCAATTGGTATATGCTTTTCTTTCATCTATGGAAGCTTCACTTTTTTCCATGATTTTAGCCATAGCTACCATTCCCTTTATCAATAAACTATGACTGAAATCTGAACCAACACTATGTGAACTGACAGGTTGTTTAATTTTACTTTGATATGCATTATTGAAAATGACAAAATAAGCCCAAGCGGAACCTTCATAGGAGAATGGAAGAACTAAATATGGCATTCCATTTTCTACTGTATGTGGTATGAGTCCACACACCCAACAGTCAGTTGTATTGATCACTAACTGATGTTGATGTAACAACTGGACGAAGGAATTGTTAAAGTATTCAGTTCTTCTGATGAGTTCATGCTGGGGAAGAGTGTGAAATAGGTGCGGAGAGATAGTAGAAGAAGATGTAGAGGTAGGAGAAGAGACAACTTTTTGCTGCAGAGTAATAATGATCCAGTTTACAGATGCCAAAAGAATACACGACAATATAATGACGCATAGAGCAATACTACAACGACTACATATTTCTTTACAATTATTCTTTACATTTTTACTTTCTCTTTTATTTAATGTAGCCTCCATCTTTCTAAGTGGATGCTCACGGCAATCTTCCTCAATCACTGTAGTCACGATGATCTACCGTCCTATGACACTGTGAGGTCCTGCAGGCCTATTGCCACTTACTCAGGTCGTGACTAAGACTCCTACCGTGACCCTGCAACCGGGATAGAGTACTACATAGGAGAGAAAGTTACAAGTTCTTTGGTCTTGGTCTCAAATTATAGCGTTCCTGTCCAGAGGCAGTCTGGTTTTGAAACAATGTTCCTGGATTTGTCGTGTTCAAGCGTCGATGCGATGGTATTGCTTCTTGAAGGATGTCGTCGTCCTCTTTCTCAGAAAGTGTTCCAATTAGACGCGCATCACTGAATGGTACAAATTGCGGAACTTTCTCACTTTCAGAGTCACTGATGCCTCTACGGACCCACTGATCGAAAGGCAAAGGCAAAGGCACTTTCTTGCAGTGCACGGCATGCACCCAGTTTTTCTTTCCTTCGACTTTAACTGCTGTTCTTGTGGTCAAAAGAACCAGGCGTGGCTCTCTCCATCTGGGCTCCAAATTTCTCTGTCGTTGGAAATTTTTCGTGCAGACCCAGTCACCTGGTCGGATGGAATGACCTGGGTCTGTGGAAGCCTCTGGTAGAGCACTCTGAACCTGTTGATGAAGAACACGCAATTTAGTTGTAAGGTCATGCAAGTAGTCAATCAACATCGGGTATGGTAAGTCTGAGTATTTCTTAGGGCGAGGAACTCCCCATACATTAGCTGGGCGACCAAATATCACTTCGTAAGGGCTAAGCCCCAAACGAGAGTGTACTGCTGTTCTGATGGACAGAAGAGCCAATGGTAAAGCATCAGGCCAATTAAGTCCTGTGCTAGCTTGCACCTTAGCAATTTTAAGCTTCAAGGTTCCATTGTAGCATTCTACTAAACCAGCCGACTGTGGGTGATTCGCCGCGTGGAACTTCTGTTTTATGCCAAGACCTGCACAAACTTTTTGCATGACTTGACCCACAAATTCGCTCCCATTGTCACTCCAGACAATGCGCGGCAAACCAAACCTAGGGAAGAATTCTTTCAAAAGTATTTTGGCAGTTGATAAAGCAGTATTGTCCTTCAGAGGGTAGGCTTCTACCCATCTAGAAAAAGCACATACTACCACCAGAACATATTTGAGGTTGTTGCATCGTTCCATGTGAATATAATCGATCTGCAACACCTCAAATGGATATGTCGGAGGAGCAAAATGACCTGCTGGAGTTGGGGTTCCCTTTCCCGGATTGTACATCAAGCAAACAATACAATGTTTTACTACATTATTTGCACACTTTGGGATCCCCTCATTTTGCCACACTGGAGCCAGAAGTTTACATATTCCTTTTGCACTTAGGTGAGCTGGACCATGTGCCATAGTAACTACAGGTAGTACATAAGCATCTGGTAACAGCCAACGTTGATGTTCTGATAATTCAACCCAACATCCCATCTCATCTAACATTCCTGTACTTTCCTTCCACTTTCTCAACTCATTCTCCGTAGCCTCTCCTTGAATTGATTTCACACTCTCTACTGTATCTTCACACATTCCCTTTTCTCTTACGCAGTTTGCGGGACCTGCAACATACATTCGACTTGTGTTGTCTCTGGCTGTCTTTTTCGCTACCTCATCTGCAAATGCATTTCCTCGACCAACATCATCCACAATCTTTTTGTGTGCACTACACTTCACAATCGCTATCTGAGTAGGCATTGTAAGTGACTCAAGAAGTTCAGTCACTAATTGACCATGTTGTATCTTAGTACCATGGGAAGTAAAGAATCCTCTTTCCTTCCATAAGCGCCCAAAGTTAAACGCTACACCAAAAGCGTATTGGCTATCAGTGTACACGTTTACTCTTTTTCCTTCGGATAACACACACGCTCTAGTTAAGGCTATCAATTCAGCTGCCTGAGCTGAATTATGTCTAATGCGTGCTGTCTCCACAATCGTATGCAAAGTAGTAATAGCGTAGGCTGATACTGTATCTCCATTCGGGAGCTTGAAACAAGAACCATCTACCCATAGTGTTCCATCTGGATTCACTAATGGCGTGTCTTTTAGGTCAATTCTACCCTTAGTCTCTTCTTCAGTACGGAGAAAACAATCATGCTGTTCAGAGACATCTCTCTCTTCTGGAAGAGGCAACAAAGTAGCTGGATTCAGGGTATTACATCGTTTGATGTGTATGTGACTAGCCAAAAGCGTCAGCTCATATCCGGACAACCGAGCACTCGTAAGATGCTGCGTTTTTGTCCTATTCAGTAAAATATCCACTGCATGTGGCACCATAACAATGAGAGTATTATCTAGCACTACTCCAGCAGACTGTCGGATAGAAATTGCTGCTGCCGCTGTCGCCTTAAGACAACTAGGCAATGCTTTAGCTACTGGATCTAACGTAGCTGAGAAATATGCGCATGGTCGCTGTTGATCTCCAAAACGCTGCGTTAAGACTGACAATGCACAACCCTCTCTTTCGTGGACATAGAGCGTAAAGGGTTTACTGTAATCAGGAGTACCCAATACAGGAGCAGAACACAAAGCAATACGCAAATCAGTAAAACTCTTCTGACACTCGTCAGTCCACGGAAGAGGCTGAGGCGTATCTTTTAAAGTTAGCGCCAACAGCGGTTTAGCCAATAAAGAGAAACTCGGAATCCACTGTCTACAATAAGAAGTAATGCCCAAAAAGGCACGTACCTCTCTTTGTGTGGATGGCACTGACATTTGTGCAATTGCCTGAATTCGTTCGGGGGTCAATCGTCGTCCCTCCTTTGACAAGAGATGACCCAAATAAGTCACCTCGCGACAGACATATTGTAATTTAGAAGGAGAAACCTTGTGATTCAGATCAAACAAATGACGCAACAGTGCAACGGTCACGTTTTTGCAAATCTCCTCTGAATCAGCGGCAACTAATAAGTCATCCATGTACTGAATGAGAGCGGCACCGGACGGTAAGGAAAAGGCATCAAGATGACATTTTAGAGCTTGACTGTAAACAGAGGGACTTTCACAATAACCTTGAGGTGCGCGTTTAAACCGGAAGCTTCGGCCTCCGAGGGAAAAACCAAAAATATCTCTACTCTCTTCGGCGATGGGAATACTAAAGAAAGCATTCTTTAAATCGATAACTGAAAACCAAGTCGCTGTAGAAGGTATCATCGTCAACAGAGCAGTGATATCTGGGACTACAGGAAACTGCGGTACGACAATCTTGTTTACCTCCCGAAGATCAATTACAAAACGATAAACAGGAGGCTGAGAAGGATCAGTGCGTTTAAGAACCGGAAGAACAGGACTGTTACATGTATTTCCTCTCGTTTCCTCAACCACACCCTTCTGAATCAAATCATGGACAATTTCCAGAAGTGCTTTCTCACCTTCAGTAGAGATTCTGTATTGCGGAATACGTGGCATTTCAGCATTGGGCTTAAGAGTAACAACATAAGGTGGGATCTCAAGACAACCAACGTCATTCGGACCCGTAGCCCAAAGCGTTTCGGGAAGAGAAAGCAATTCAGGTGGGAATTGATCTTTTGATAAGTACATTGGACTAGTCATTTTCTGTCCTAGAGTGAGGTATACACCAGAAGGTGAACAATATATCGTAGCATGCATTCTTTTTAATAGATCTAAACCCAACAGATTTTCACCACAACCATTCGTCAGAAGAAGCGGAGCTTCTAAATCATAAGGGCCTATTGAAACAGGCAAAGGGCAAGAAACTGGATTGCGAACAGGGGCGCCAGAAAATCCTACAGATACATTCGTTAAGCAAGACAAAGGTGCGCCAGGGAGTTTAGAATGAATGATAGAGCTTCTCATGGCACCAGTATCTAAAAGAAATGGCTCTGAAACACCCATTGTAGTGACATTAACATAAGGTCCATTCTGATCCACTGGAATTGACGTAACCCCCTTACTTTGTCCATGGCTGTCCTATTCAAAATGAAGACTTTCATTCCCTCCTTCAATATACTGATCCTCACTGTAATACTGTGTAGACCTAACATTTTGCTGGTCAAAGTAATTTCCGGAATTTGGAGGAACAAAAGAACGCTGCCCTTGGGTTAACACACCTCGACCTCTACCTCTATTTGCTGACTGAAGACCACCACGACCTCGTGAAGCAGATGTTGCTCCATTACGCTGCAACAATGCCGGACAACTGTTCTTAAAATGACCTTCCTCCCTACAATAAGCACATTGATTGGGACCTAGCAAAGGTCTTGGAATGAATGGTTCAGGCTTTTGATACAACCTCTGAAACTGCGGAGGCTGTTGAAACTGAGGCAGAACATAACGAGGAGGATAAGCCTGTTGCAAGAGAACTTTAGTTTTTAATTCTTTCGTCTTTTTCTCTTGTTTTTCCCTTTCTTCTTTGTCTCTATTTTCATAATATTGTGCAGTAGCCAATATCTGGGCGGAAGAAGAAACTGCCCATGAACTCTCGGAGTCTTTTAGCTTGTGTGATAGTTCAGGAAGCAAGTTATATACGAACTTATCCACAAATAATCGCTGTCCCCCTTCTGTAGCCATATCTTGACCACTGTGATCAATGAATGTCTCCTCAAATCGGGTAAAGAAATCGGAAACACTTTCATCTTTCTTTTGTTTACATGCTGCTAGCTTATCCCAATTAACTCTCAAAGCAGGCATCATTGTTTTCATTAATGTAATAATCCTACCAGGGAGTTCTGAGATCAAAGCGTCGGGTTTTGCACCACCTACTTGACCTCTATCTGCGGCAATAATAGCGTTCCAATCGCCACCTAATTCTTGAGCGTGATCCTCTCTACGAATTTTAGCCCATATTGTCTGTGGAACTACATTTCCCATCAACATGTCAATATCTGCTAGATTCATAGTACATGCATCAACTGTTTGCGACAACTCTTTATAGTAACCAGCAGGATTTTTGCGTGAATCTGGTAGTGACTGTTTAAGTGCTAAAACTTCAGACCTTTTCCAGGGGACATGTATCCATATGCGCTGAAAATGCGCAGGAATAGCTGGATTAGCACCTGCTGCTGCAACTTCTTCCTTCCATATTGGAGAAACCTCTCTCATGGGATAGTTTTTCAGTGCTGTCCTAACTGAAGGATCAGAATCAGGAAAAGTCTGTGAGAACAATAGGGATCTGAAAGAAATAAGTGTTCTGACAGCGTTTTCAACCTTAGGACCCACAATAAGTCCTTTGTCAAAGTCAGCCTGAACATCTAACAGATCCTGTGGGACCGAACCCAAATTCATATCCTCCCATTCTTTAGCGAGAGTATCGCACATAACTTTAAAAACATATCTCTGCGTAGGTGCATTCCATTGCAGAAAGGTGGACATAATATCAGACGTACTATATTGAAGACCCTTCTTGATCCATCTACAAGCAAGTGAGTCCAATTTTTCTCGCTCTTCGGAGTCTGGGAATTGACTACGAGACTGTCTTCGAGAAAAAGCTGGAGACACATTTAAAGCTTCAAAGAAAGGTGATAAGAGACCAGAGACAGTATCTGCAAATCGCTTACGCGTAGATGGAGAATTTGACATAAGGATAGGGGACAAGGTATTAGGTGAATTAACTAAAGGAGCATTAGGAATTGCCAAAGGAGCAGAAGGCAAAGGAGTTAAAGGCAAAGCTGGCATAGGCAATACTTGAGGAGGCAAATGTGGAAAAGCTGGAGCAGGCGGAAGCACAACTGGCGGCTGAACAGGCTGTAACATCGGGGGTGCATTAGCACCTTGTACATAGGGCGGAGGCAATTTCAATAAGTGGGACATTAAGGAATCTTCCTCAAAATCTTTTCTTTTATCAAGGGAAGAGATAGGCAACGTCGGATAGCATTTATCTATTGCCATTCGATGCTGTCTGTCTGAAATTTCCATTGCATTATCTATTTCATCATCTTTGAATTGCTGAGCAGCCTGTATAATCGTCATTCCCTGTGTTTTCCTATCTCGTTTCGCTTGTTTAATTTCTCTCTGTTTGGCTTCCTTACGCCAAAGGCGAAAAGAGTCAAACATTGCCGGCCGGGCTTTTCTTTTAAATAACGTTGCTTCTAAATTATCTAGCACATCAGTTTCGAAACTACCATTTTCTGGCCATTTTAAAACACCATCTTTCTTTGTATATCGGGTCCATGTCTTATTAAAGGCAATAGGACCAACACCATGTTTAGAATAGAGCTCATATGTGGGAGTTCCAACCGAAGGAATCGGACAGGAGTCCTCAAGCTGGGAGTCCCTATTACAACCAAAGCAACAAAGTTTTCCAAACTTAGTCAGACCAGACATCTCACGATTTTTACTGGCTGTTCACAAACATCAAGGGGGTAAAACTTTCAGTTTACACAGCACAAATGCACTTACCCCTCGGCTTTGGCCACTGCAATGGCCAAATCTAAGAACCTAAGGACAAAACAAAGACCAAAATTTGTGGGCGCGACCCACCAAATACTTAACTAAGGATGTCTTCTTACACCAACAGAGGCCCGTCTATCGTCTCGCTTTACCATACATCATCAAAGAAAGGGCCAAGGCAGGGCGGCAGTCAGGGCAGCAGTCGTCAGTAGCCGTCAGGAAGGAGTAACCGCGCTGAAAAAGACCTTAGGACCACTTCGACATACAGGGGTCGCTTGACGTGGCTCGCGATTCCTCCAGAATTTTCTTGCGGGGTTCCTCACAACCTTCAGGCAGAACCGGTACCGCTGAAGCCGCCCCACGTTGGGCGCCAGTTGAAGAACCAGAACCTTATGGGCCTGGCGGCGCAGGGTACGCCTGAAATCTCCTTGGATTCACCTGCCTCAACTAACAGAGACACGGGACACTCTGTCAGGCGTAAAAGATCAGATTTATTAGCTGCAGCTAGTACAGTTGTCCAAGAAGTACACAAGGTATGTTCTCAGGAGACTGCCACTTTACTTTGTGGCGCACAATCTTATATACCGTATAAAAACCATTTATTAACTACATACACTCCCAGAACACATAGAAAGGAGCCAGTAAGAATGATGTAAAGATAGAACAGAGTCAATAGAAATGTCGGAAAACAAGACAGAACAAAGTATCGAGTGACTTAAGGTTGCCTCCCCTCCAGCTGTGTTTGTCACCCCTCCCTTGAACTAATTCATTAACCGATCCACAACGAAGTTTGCATGTGGTGCGATAAGTTTGTGTGCGTTTGGAAGACAGTTGTGAAATGAGAGAATACTAGCAAAGGACAGCGAAGGCCAGACGATAAGATAAGATCGGCGGAGAATAGTGTGAGCCTACAGATAGTTGAAACAAGGATTAGAAAACCAGACAGGGATTAGTGTACTCGGTCAGACCTTAATACCAGTCTTGTAAAGATAGAGGCAGAAGGCTGTTTTGAACACCATGTTGCAGAATAAGCAGAAAAGGCAGAATGGACTTCGTTCGCTGTGCTGCCTGAGTGAAGGCAACATAAAATGGCGGCGGGCCACAAAATGGCGGGTCGATACGATCGTATTAAAAAATCGAATTTCCTCACCTGCATGCCCTCAACTCGGAGGCTCTGCCGCCTGCCATTGCGTCTCGTCCAAGTGCATTCTAGGCCTGTTCTCCTGCTGCAACTGCACCTTCACCTGTCCATGAACACTAAATCCCCCCTCTGCTGGACCTCCCGAACACCTCAGATGTATACTACTCAACACCTCCTCCCTCATCAAGCATGCAATAGAAGTTTTGGGCCTCCTCAACTCCACCACCCCGACACTGCCTTCTTTACTGAGACCTGGATCACCACCTCCTCAGCACCAGACATGTTCACTGCCATCCCCGAAGGCTCCAAAATCATACATCAAGACCATGTCAGCCGTGTAGGTGTTGCCATCATACACAAACTCAATCTGCCTCATGACCAGTGTCGTGGAACACCTGCACTGTCAGATCCAGACAAATCCAAACACCACCCTACATGGCACCTTCATCTACGGTCCCCCCGGACACTGTCCACCCTTCTGCAAAGCATTGGCTGATTTCATCACTCCCCATGCCCTCAACTCAATGAACTACATACTCCTCGGTGACCTCAACTTCCAACTCGACAAACACAGCGACTCAAACACCTCAACCCTCATGGACAACCTCACCACCCTCAGACTCAAGCAATTTGTCAACCACCCTAGGCACTCAGCAGGACACACCCTCGACCCCATCTTCTCTCCCTGCAACCATATCGCCTTCTCTTGCAACTCCACTGAACCGATTAACACTGCGTCTACTTAGCAATCACCAAGACAATCGAGCGTCCCTACACATTGTCCCCCTAGCAGGAACTAGACCAAAGTCACTGAAGCCCAGCTCACCACTGCTCTCAGCCACTCCCCACCACCTGACATCAATGCCCTTGATCACAACCTCCAGAAATAGATCCCTGACTGTGCCTACACCGTAGCCACCCTAAGGAAACTCACCTGCAATCAACACTACAAGAGAACCAACTGGTTCTCCTCCAGCCTCCAAGAATCCAAGAGAGCATACAGAGGACTCAAGAGAAAGAGAAGCAGTAAAAGCCCAACAGACCACAAAGCCTTCAAGGTCACAGTCACAGCATACTACCGACTCATCAGAGCAGCTAGAAAATCAGCCATTCTGGAGAGAATGAACACCAACACACACAACAGCAAGGAACTCTTCACCACAGTCAAGGAATTCACAAAACCTGGCACAGAGTCTTCTGACATCTCGCCCTCCCAGGATCTCTGCAATAACCTCAACACCTTCTTTCACCAGAAGGTACAAGACATCTATGAGGGACCCGCAAGCAAAGTCCTGCCCACCGCCCACCAGAACCACTGTGGACTTCAGCCACCAACCAATCATGAACCACTAGACCCTCCTCATCCCGGAAGACACCCTGAAGCTCATGGACATCATCCACTCTGGGGCACCTGGGGACCCACGCCCCCACCACATCTTTAATCGAGCCGACACTACCATCGTACCCACACTATTCCGCACCATCAATCGCTCCATTGAGACCGCCATCTTCCCAGACACCTGGAAACATGTGAAGAAGTCCTTTGCAGGCTTAACATTTTTGAAAAACTACAGGCTGATCTCACTGCTCCCTTTTCCAGCCAAGGTAATTGAGAAAGCAATCAAGGCACAGCTCAGTGACTTTATTAAGACTAACCACGTCCTTGACTCCTCCCAGTCCAAATTCAGGTACAAATGGACCTTGACAAGACTGCAGCCCTCATCCTCCTTGACCTCTCTACCGCCTTCAACATCATCTCTCACACCACCTTGTGCACCAGACTACATGACGCCGGCATCCACGGCAAAGCTCTGGAGTGGATCCGATCCTTCCTCACAAGCGAATCCAGAGATTCAGACTCCCACCCTTCACCTCGATGTTGACAAAAAACAGATGCGGAGTGCCCCAGGGATCCTCCCTGAGCCACACACTCTTCAACCTCTACATGATCGTCAGACACCACAGGCTCAACATTGTCTCATACGATGATGACACAACTCATTCTCTCTCTCATATCAACAAACCAATAACAGCCAAAGAACTTTCAAAATAGAATGAAGGCAGTTGATGACAGGGTAAGAGACAGCTGCCTCAAGCTCAACTCCAACAAGACGGGGATCCTCAACCTGGGCCCCACCACTACAGCAAGGGATGACTACTGATGTCCTAGCGCACTCAGAACTGCCCCCACTCCTACCGCCCATGCACGCAACCTCGTCATCATCCTCGTCTCGTCACTCTCCATGCTCTGTCAAGTCAACACCATCTCATCCACATGCTTCCATACTCTCTGCCTACCCCGGAAGATCTTCAATGGATACCCATTGTCGCAAGAAGGACAGTCACCCACGCTCTCGTCAGCAGCAAAATCAACTACGGCAACACTCTGGGCCATATTTATACTTTTTGACGCAAAACTGCGCTAACGCAGTTTTGCGCCCAAAAAATTAGCGCTGGCTAACGCCATTCTGAAGCGCCATGCGGGCGCCGTATTTATTGAATGGCGTTAGCCGACCGTCGCTGCCTGGTGTGCGTGAAAAAAAACCACGTACACCAGGCAGCGCCGGCGTAGGGAAAAATGGCGTTTGGGCGTCCAAAAATGGGGCAAGTCAGGCTGAGGCAAAAAAATCGCCTTAACCCGATTTGCGCCATTTTTTTTGGGCGCCCAGACGCCATTAACATGACTCCTGTCTTACCAAAGACAGGAGTCATGCCCCCTTGCCCAATGGCCATGGCCAGGGGACTTCTGTCCCCAAGGGCATGGTCATTGGGCATAGTGGCATGTAGGGGGGCACAAATCAGGCCCCCCTATGCCAAAAAAAAAACTTACAAAAAATACTTACCACAACTTACCTTTTCTTCCCTGGGATGGGTCCCTCCATCCTTAGGTGTCCTCCTGGGGTGGGCAAGGGTGGCAGGGGGTGTCCCTGGGGGCAGGGGAGGGCACCTCTGGGCTCATTCTGATCCCACAGGTCCCTTAACACCTGCCCTGACCCAGGGGCTAAAATCCGGCGTAAATGCGGGTTTTTGTGTCCCGCTCACTCCCGGGCGTCATTTTTGCCCGGGAGTATAAATACGACGCATATGCATCGCAGTCATTTTTTAAGACGGGAACGCCTACCTTGCAGATCATTAACGCAAGGAAGGTGTTCACGCAAAAAAATGACGCTAACTCCATGAACTTTGGCGCTAGACGCGTCTAACGCCAAAGTATAAATATGGAGTTAGTTTTGCGTCTAATTTGCGTCGAAAAAAACGACGCAAATTCGGCGCAAACGGAGTATAAATATGCCCCTCTGTGTCAGAATCAACAGGAAACTCCAAACTAGACTTCAGAGAATACAGAACACCACGGCCAGACTGATTCTGGACATCCACCACCACACACATCTCTACCCACCTGAGAGGGGAAACATCCTGAACAACTAGGTCTAAACCACTACTTGCCTGAACCACTACTGCTAAACAACTAAAATGTCTCTACAACTAAGTACTGAACAACTACTACCTAAACAACAATTGTGCCTGAATAACAATTGCCTGAACAACTAATTTTAAGGTGAGTTTTTCTTTTTGATTTTCATGGTTTATTAGTTGTTTAGAATATATATATATATTAGTTGTTCAGGCAATTGTTATTCAGGCACAATTGTTGTTTAGACAGTAGTTGTTCTGTACTTAGTTGTAGAGACTTTTTAGTTGTTTAGCAGTAGTGGTTTAGGCTATAGTTGTTTAGGACCTAGTTGTTCTGTCACATATTCCCTGAGAGACCTACACTGGCTTTCCATCAACAAACGCATCACTTTCAAGTTCCACATGCATACAAAGCTCTTTACAACAATGGACCTGCCTACCTCAACCACCACCTTTCCTTCTACACACCCTCCAGGCAGCTCCACTCTGCTCAACTGCCCCTAGCGACCATCCCCACTGATCAGGAAGAACACAGCTGGAGGAAGATCCTTCTCTAACCTTGCTGCAAAGGCCTTGAACACAATGCCGTCCCACCTCAGACAGTCCCCCTCGCTGGCTGAATTCAGGAAGGACTTCAAGACCTGGCTCTTTGACTGAACCGTGTTCACCAGATAATGCTTTGAGACCCCTCGGGTGATAAAGTGATTGATATAGGTTCTTCCTCAGATGGCTTCACTTCAGTAATGACTGTCTGGGGTTTTCTTTCCGGAGCCTAGATTAGGAAACTGGGAAGCTGTTAGGTGATTTTGATGAAAAATATAAGCAAATTAAGTTGCTACAAATTAAAGTTAAGGTGACATATGGCTACACACTGTCTAAACAGGTATTTGGGAGATATAAACACAGTATCATCTGCCAGCATCCACACCAAAGAATTGCAAGTGGTCTAGGATAGTGTGGAGCAAGGAACTGCATGCCATCAGAACATTAGCAGTAATATCAGCAGGGAAGATCTGTCAAAAGTATCTCATCCAAACATTGAATCTAAGGCTCACGGACTGGACACAAGTAGTGAAATAAACAGAAAACCCAAATAACAGAGTTGATGAAGAAAGAAACAAAGGTATGGGACCACAAGGCCTGTGAATGAACTAGAAAGGAAGCTGAGTAATCTGCATTACACAAAGGCCCTTATTTATACTTTTTGACGCAGATTAGCACTAGCGCAGATTTGGGTCAAAGTTTACCGCTGGCTAACGCCATTCCAACGCGCCAGCCAGGTGCCTTATTTATGGAATGACGTCAGCCGGCTATGCAGCCTGGTTAGCGTCAAAATCAATGACGGTAACCAGGCAGCGGAGGCGAAGGGAAGGCTGGGAGTTGTGCGTCAAAAAATGGTGCAAGTCAGGTTAGAGAAAAAATATTGGCTCTAACCTGACTAGCACAATTTTTTGATGCACAACCTCCATGGAAATGACTCCTGTCTAAGCAAAGACAGGAGTCCTGCACCACTGCCCAATGGCCTTCTGTCCCCTGGGCATGGCCATTGGGCACAGTGGCATGTAGGGGGGCCCAGGTTAGGCCCCCCTATGCCACTTAATAAAAAAAAAAAATTATACTTACCTGCACTCACCATGGATGGGTCCCCCCCAACCATGGGTATCCTCCAGGGATGGGTGAGGGTGGCAGGGGGGTGTCCCTGGGTACAGGAAAGGGAACCTGTGGACTTTTTCCATGGTATTCCACCATGGAAATGAGCCCACAGGTCCCTTAACGCCTGCCCTGACCCAGGCGTTAAAAAATGGTGCAAATCAGGCTGGGCGCCATGTTTGAAGGCACGCCTCCTCCTGTGCGTCATTTTGACGCTAGACGATAAATAAGGTGCACATGCCTTAGAGTCATTTTTTGCACGGGAACGCCTACCTTGCATGTCATTAGCGCAAAGTAGGTTTTCATGTACAAAAAATGACTCACACTCCATAACTTTGGTGGTAGACGGATCTAGCGCCAAAGTATAAATATGGAGTTAAGTTTGCGCCGAATTTGTGCCAAAATAAATGATCCAAATCCGGCACAAACAGAGTAGAAATATGGGCCAAAATGCTATCAAGGCTGGAGTCAACCCAGATGTGGTCCTGAATCCATCTCTGCCCAAGTGTTCTTATGTTAGAATGATGACGTGCTAGTGATTGCTGATGCCCCAGCTACCGTGGGCCACTCTACCAGCACTGCCAATAAAGCCCTTAGGGTGAAATCACAGCATTGTTAATTTGTGCCTTCACCTTGAGGAGGGGTAACTGTAATAACCCACGAAAGAGCCTTGATAAATACTTATTTAGTCCATGATAGTCTTATCATGCACACACAATAGAATATTTGTCTGGGGCTTTAAGGTCCATATTTATACTCAGTTTGTGCTGAATTAGCATCATTTTTTTTAACACTAATTCAGCGCAAACCTAACTCCATATTTATACTTTGGCGCAAAACACGTCTAGCGCCAAAGTTGTGGAGTTTACGTCATTTTCTGGAGGGGAACCCTACCTTGAGTCAATGAGATGCAGGGTAGACGTTCCCGTCCAAAAAAGGACAAGGGATGGGGACCTTAAATAATGGTGCTAAGCTTACTCAGCACCATTATTTAACGCCTGGGTCTGGGCAGGCATGAGGGGACCTGTAGGCAGAGTTCCATGGTCAGAGACCATGGAAATTGCCTACAGGTGCCCTTCCCTGTCCCTAGGGACACCCCCACCCACACCAAGAGGTCACCTAAGGATGGGGGACCCATCCAAGGTAAATCCAGTTGAGTATATATATTTTTTTTTTTTGCCCAACACCGCTCGGGGGCACTGGCTTGGGGCCCCCTGCCTGGCGCTGGCCCCAATGGCGATCGGGGTGGTGGGAATGACTCCTGTCTTTACTAAGACAGGAGCCATGTCCATGGGGCTTGTGCGCCAGAAAATGTTGCTACACTGCCTAGAGGATTTTTTTTTGCCTCTAAAAAGTTAGCACCTTAATTTGGTGCACAAGCCCCGGTTCTCCCTACGCCTCCCCAGCCCTGTCAGTGTCCTTTCCAAGGACGCTAATAGGGCCTTAGCGCTTGCTAGCACCATTCCATAAATATGTCACCCGGCTGGCATCTAGGAATAGCGCTAGCTGGCGCTATACTTTTTGACGCAAACCTGCATTCGCGCAGGTTTGCGCCAAAAAGTAGAAATATGGGCCTAAGTAGCTTACCTTCTTTGGGGCTGCTTTGTGATGAGCCAAAAACAATGAGAAAAATGGGCTATGTCAGCACCCATTTTTAAGCCTATTGAACATGTTCTTCTATTCAGAGAATATCTGGCAGAACTTGTGCCCAATTAACAGGGCACCTAAGTCTCCTCCATCTAGGAAGTTCATTCCAAAGGACATAA
Source organism: Pleurodeles waltl (assembly GCF_031143425.1). Taxonomy (NCBI): domain Eukaryota; kingdom Metazoa; phylum Chordata; class Amphibia; order Caudata; family Salamandridae; genus Pleurodeles; species Pleurodeles waltl. The sequence goes on from NC_090444.1 coordinate 1,067,747,745, forward strand.
GTATCTACTTTATTCAGTGCCATCTTGCATTCCACAAAGCAGGTGTATAGCAGGACTTTTTCAGTGAACAGCATCCCATTTTTATAGCTAGCATTAGTCATATGTTTCTTGGAGCTGGTCTTATACAATTCTTTTTTTAAAACGTGTGTTCAAGTAGGATAGGCTACAAAAACCTAGAAAGCCCTTGAATTGAGAAGGTTCTGACCCCCATGAACTTAAAAAACAAATGGTGGCTTGTGCTCATCATACACCAGCTTGTTCATGAGGCCAGACTTCCAGTGATTGGAGTATTTTGACAAATATTTGGTTGCGCAATCCAAAAGACAAGTCCTTCTAAAGTGGTAGGCTGATCACAATTTCCTCTTTTAGTAAAAAGGATTGGCAATACCCCTAGCCAAGGTGAAGACATACACTCTGGCTTTACACTATGATTAAACAGTGGGCGAAAGACTACCACCCATCATTTAGGTGATCTTGACTATTGCATTACACATGCTGTTAAGGACAAGTGCCACTTAACTGACTCAATTGCTTTTAGTTAGAGTAACTAATTACTAAAATTAGGTATGGTTAATCTGTTGCTGATAGCCCCAAAGTTTTTCTGATCAATTCCCGGTGAATCTCTGCTCTTCTTAAGCTTGGTAGAGGGTGGGGAGTGCCTGAAATAACATATGGCATTTTGGATTCTCTGCATTACTTCATTGGCTTTAGGAGTCTTTGTTTGTATCTACTCATTGTGTTATAGGGCTACATAGGAAACTGCAGCATGGAAGTATAAACTAATCAAGTACTGTTAGAAAAGGGGTCTCTAGTTGGCAGTCAGTATGTGCTCTGTCCAAGCAGGGACTCTCACTCTAGTCAGGGCAATGGAAATACACACGTAAGATAACCCCTGCTTATCCCCTTGATAGCTTGGCACAAGCAGTCAGGCTTCTCTCAAAGGCAATGTGTAAAGTATTTGCACCAAAACACACAGTACTACAGTGAAAACACTACACTACCAACCAAAGACCTCATTTCTAACATTGGTGATCAGCTGTAAGGATAGAACTTGTATTTGTACTTGACATACAGTGATTAAGTGCCAGATGTATCAAAGGGTTTTACCCGTTCTGTGTCTATGGGAAAATGTGTTCGTTCATATGGCCCTAAGTGTACACTACTGTTTTCAATGCAGACCATTACATGACCACATACTACTTGTTTTTGCTTTTTCTCTTTTTTGGATTTGTTCTAGTTCCATTTTTTTTGTGATTTTTTTTTTTTTTCTTTTTTTTTTTTTTACCTTCTCTTGGGAACTCTCTGAAGTACTTTTTGGAACTTTGCATTTTTTTTTTTTGCAAACACATACACACACCACACCCACACCACTATAAAACACACACTCACTTTACCCACAACCCCTTACAACTCAAGAAAATTGATAACTGAGGGAGAGACACACCAAGAGCACCCACAGAGCCACAAAACACCATCAGCCATACACCATCCACGCACCTCACACACTACACCCATGACACCACAAAGACACCCCACGTTCTCAGAGAAGGAGCTAAGAGTCATAGTGGAGGAAATCATCCGGGTAGAGCCACAGCTATTTGGCGCACAGGTGCAGCAGACATCCATTGCTAGGAAGATGGAGCTTTGGCAGAGGATCGTGGACAGGGTCAACGCTGTGGGACAGCACCCCAGAACAAGGGATGACATCAGGAAAATGTGGAACGACCTACGGGGGAAGGTGCATTCCATGGTAGCAAGACACCAGATAGCAGTACAGAGGACTGGAGGTGGACCCCCACCTCCTCCCCCACAACTAACAACATGGGAGGAGCATATCTTGGCAATCATGCATTCTGAGGGCCTGGCAGGAGTAGCAGGAGGACTGGAATCTGATAAGGCAAATCTTTATTACTATCACCCTCCCTACCTGCATGCCATCACAAACCCCCACCCCTACCCTCACCTTATCAATCCACCACCTCACATACACCCAACCAACACAACCCACCCCTCCCACTACCAAGCCTTCATGCAACACCAATGCATGGACACCCATCACAGACCTGCATGGACAACTATCACCAAAGCATGCACACTTGAGACAATCACCTATCCAACCAAATCACCACTCACACAAGCCTAAGATGCCAGGGCAATCACAACCATACAGGGCAACACACCCATGCACAAGATGGCACATGCAGAAACAATAACACTCCATTAACATCCCCACAGGTTCCCCACACAACGTCACCAGGGAGGAGGTGACAGCAACATCCAGTCCCCCACAGCAGAGGCCCAAAGTGATGACAGCAGCTCTGCACGCCTGGATCTGGATAACCAACTTGGCCCATCAGGGACCTCCAGACAGTTGGTTACCCAGGCACAGTCCCATACCACCACAGACCCTCCCCCCTCAGGAAACACTACCACAGCACCCTCCCAGCGGGCCCATACCTCTTTCACCAGGACACATTAATCAGCAGTGTGTCCACCACTACAAGAACCCCAGGCAACCCACAAACACAGGACGATCAAGGACCTGAGGTCAGTGGCAGTGGGCGCACAGTTCAGGGGACAGAGGCACAGGACAACAGGGAAGCTGGGAGGACTGCTGTGTGATGGGGGAGGACAGGCCCAGGAAACTGACTCTCCAGGAGGCACTCACCAACATCCTGGGAGCATACCACCATTCCCAGGAGATGATGGGTCAGATACTGGCCAAGTTGCAGGAGACCCAGCAGCAACAGGAGGGACAGTACCTGGGAATCAGGGAGGACCTAAGGGACATCCACACCACCCTGGTCACCATTGCAGGGGTGCTGACAGACGTGGCCAACACCACGGGGGAGGCAGTGGCACACCACTGGGCCCCTGACACTAGCCACACCGATGAACAGCTCTCGACCTCCACTGACGCTAGTGGACAAGAGGGCCTGCCACAGGAACAACAGGCCACCAGTACCCCACCACCTGCAGAAGAACCACCCCGCAAACGGTCCCTCCGAACCAAGCAGAAGCCAGAGAACATTGCCAAACCCCGTCCCCAGGAAATGACTCTCCTGATTGTCACCCTTGCGTCCCACTCTATCACCCTGTCCACCTTGAACTGCCATTGCCCCCCTTTCTATGTCCCCTTGGACAATGCACCTGTGATACAAATAGAGTGGAACGTTGGACAAAAAGAAAAAAGGGAGCACACTGCCTCACACTCAAGCAAAAAGTTAGCCCCAATGCATCATGGTAAATGCAGTCACTTCGTTTTGTGCTGAAAAAGTAATCAAAAGTCTTTCACCTAAGTAGGTGCAGCAAGTGCTGTGTATCTCTGGACACGTGTTTCTAGGTTTAGCCCGTCATCAGCAGAGAGCAGCCAAGTCTGTGGGGTTGCTTGAAATGCCGCCAAAAGTCTTCTCGGGTTTATGTACCACTCACTGGCGCACAGGTGCCTCTCCAGAGCTCGTCAGCTCGTTAGCTCAAGGGAGCAGTCATTGGACAAAAAGAAAAAAGGGAGCACACTGCCTCACACTCAAGCAAAAAGTTAGCCCCAATGCATCATGGTAAATGCAGTCACTTCGTTTTGTGCTGAAAAAGTAATCAAAAGTCTTTCACCTAAGTAGGTGCAGCAAGTGCTGTGTATCTCTGGACACGTGTTTCTAGGTTTAGCCCGTCATCAGCAGAGAGCAGCCAAGTCTGTGGGGTTGCTTGAAATGCCGCCAAAAGTCTTCTCGGGTTTATGTACCACTCACTGGCGCACAGGTGCCTCTCCAGAGCTCGTCAGCTCGTTAGCTCAAGGGAGCAGTCATTGGACAAAAAGAAAAAAGGGAGCACACTGCCTCACACTCAAGCAAAAAGTTAGCCCCAATGCATCATGGTAAATGCAGTCACTTCGTTTTGTGCTGAAAAAGTAATCAAAAGTCTTTCACCTAAGTAGGTGCAGCAAGTGCTGTGTATCTCTGGACACGTGTTTCTAGGTTTAGCCCGTCATCAGCAGAGAGCAGCCAAGTCTGTGGGGTTGCTTGAAATGCCGCCAAAAGTCTTCTCGGGTTTATGTACCACTCACTGGCGCACAGGTGCCTCTCCAGAGCTCGTCAGCTCGTTAGCTCAAGGGAGCAGTCATTGGACAAAAAGAAAAAAGGGAGCACACTGCCTCACACTCAAGCAAAAAGTTAGCCCCAATGCATCATGGTAAATGCAGTCACTTCGTTTTGTGCTGAAAAAGTAATCAAAAGTCTTTCACCTAAGTAGGTGCAGCAAGTGCTGTGTATCTCTGGACACGTGTTTCTAGGTTTAGCCCGTCATCAGCAGAGAGCAGCCAAGTCTGTGGGGTTGCTTGAAATGCCGCCAAAAGTCTTCTCGGGTTTATGTACCACTCACTGGCGCACAGGTGCCTCTCCAGAGCTCGTCAGCTCGTTAGCTCAAGGGAGCAGTCATTGGACAAAAAGAAAAAAGGGAGCACACTGCCTCACACTCAAGCAAAAAGTTAGCCCCAATGCATCATGGTAAATGCAGTCACTTCGTTTTGTGCTGAAAAAGTAATCAAAAGTCTTTCACCTAAGTAGGTGCAGCAAGTGCTGTGTATCTCTGGACACGTGTTTCTAGGTTTAGCCCGTCATCAGCAGAGAGCAGCCAAGTCTGTGGGGTTGCTTGAAATGCCGCCAAAAGTCTTCTCGGGTTTATGTACCACTCACTGGCGCACAGGTGCCTCTCCAGAGCTCGTCAGCTCGTTAGCTCAAGGGAGCAGTCATTGGACAAAAAGAAAAAAGGGAGCACACTGCCTCACACTCAAGCAAAAAGTTAGCCCCAATGCATCATGGTAAATGCAGTCACTTCGTTTTGTGCTGAAAAAGTAATCAAAAGTCTTTCACCTAAGTAGGTGCAGCAAGTGCTGTGTATCTCTGGACACGTGTTTCTAGGTTTAGCCCGTCATCAGCAGAGAGCAGCCAAGTCTGTGGGGTTGCTTGAAATGCCGCCAAAAGTCTTCTCGGGTTTATGTACCACTCACTGGCGCACAGGTGCCTCTCCAGAGCTCGTCAGCTCGTTAGCTCAAGGGAGCAGTCATTGGACAAAAAGAAAAAAGGGAGCACACTGCCTCACACTCAAGCAAAAAGTTAGCCCCAATGCATCATGGTAAATGCAGTCACTTCGTTTTGTGCTGAAAAAGTAATCAAAAGTCTTTCACCTAAGTAGGTGCAGCAAGTGCTGTGTATCTCTGGACACGTGTTTCTAGGTTTAGCCCGTCATCAGCAGAGAGCAGCCAAGTCTGTGGGGTTGCTTGAAATGCCGCCAAAAGTCTTCTCGGGTTTATGTACCACTCACTGGCGCACAGGTGCCTCTCCAGAGCTCGTCAGCTCGTTAGCTCAAGGGAGCAGTCATTGGACAAAAAGAAAAAAGGGAGCACACTGCCTCACACTCAAGCAAAAAGTTAGCCCCAATGCATCATGGTAAATGCAGTCACTTCGTTTTGTGCTGAAAAAGTAATCAAAAGTCTTTCACCTAAGTAGGTGCAGCAAGTGCTGTGTATCTCTGGACACGTGTTTCTAGGTTTAGCCCGTCATCAGCAGAGAGCAGCCAAGTCTGTGGGGTTGCTTGAAATGCCGCCAAAAGTCTTCTCGGGTTTATGTACCACTCACTGGCGCACAGGTGCCTCTCCAGAGCTCGTCAGCTCGTTAGCTCAAGGGAGCAGTCATTGGACAAAAAGAAAAAAGGGAGCACACTGCCTCACACTCAAGCAAAAAGTTAGCCCCAATGCATCATGGTAAATGCAGTCACTTCGTTTTGTGCTGAAAAAGTAATCAAAAGTCTTTCACCTAAGTAGGTGCAGCAAGTGCTGTGTATCTCTGGACACGTGTTTCTAGGTTTAGCCCGTCATCAGCAGAGAGCAGCCAAGTCTGTGGGGTTGCTTGAAATGCCGCCAAAAGTCTTCTCGGGTTTATGTACCACTCACTGGCGCACAGGTGCCTCTCCAGAGCTCGTCAGCTCGTTAGCTCAAGGGAGCAGTCATTGGACAAAAAGAAAAAAGGGAGCACACTGCCTCACACTCAAGCAAAAAGTTAGCCCCAATGCATCATGGTAAATGCAGTCACTTCGTTTTGTGCTGAAAAAGTAATCAAAAGTCTTTCACCTAAGTAGGTGCAGCAAGTGCTGTGTATCTCTGGACACGTGTTTCTAGGTTTAGCCCGTCATCAGCAGAGAGCAGCCAAGTCTGTGGGGTTGCTTGAAATGCCGCCAAAAGTCTTCTCGGGTTTATGTACCACTCACTGGCGCACAGGTGCCTCTCCAGAGCTCGTCAGCTCGTTAGCTCAAGGGAGCAGTCATTGGACAAAAAGAAAAAAGGGAGCACACTGCCTCACACTCAAGCAAAAAGTTAGCCCCAATGCATCATGGTAAATGCAGTCACTTCGTTTTGTGCTGAAAAAGTAATCAAAAGTCTTTCACCTAAGTAGGTGCAGCAAGTGCTGTGTATCTCTGGACACGTGTTTCTAGGTTTAGCCCGTCATCAGCAGAGAGCAGCCAAGTCTGTGGGGTTGCTTGAAATGCCGCCAAAAGTCTTCTCGGGTTTATGTACCACTCACTGGCGCACAGGTGCCTCTCCAGAGCTCGTCAGCTCGTTAGCTCAAGGGAGCAGTCATTGGACAAAAAGAAAAAAGGGAGCACACTGCCTCACACTCAAGCAAAAAGTTAGCCCCAATGCATCATGGTAAATGCAGTCACTTCGTTTTGTGCTGAAAAAGTAATCAAAAGTCTTTCACCTAAGTAGGTGCAGCAAGTGCTGTGTATCTCTGGACACGTGTGGAACGTTTACCTGGACTCTCCTCCACCACCCCCCCCAGCCTATAGCAATACCCCATCCACTTATTAGCACACAAATAAAGACCCTTGTAAAAAATACAAGTATTGAGTCTGTCAATTGATTGAACTATGTATTCGTTTAACAATCTGTAGACATTGCAATTCAACCCTACAGTACGGTATACATAGGTATGACCTGTATTTTGCTGCAGTCAGTGCACCAGGAGCCAGAGTGGGGCACATATATCTGTAAATAGACATGTCAAAGGGTACGGTAAATGGCCATAGTAGTGGGAATATCAGCCTGCCAGTGACAATATTTAATACAAAACTGTCAATGGAAGGTGAAGTTACAGTGTCTTACCTGTGTTTCACTGGAAGTACTGTTGTATGATTGATGTTCTGTTGTCCTCATCCTCTGCCTCCTCTTCGTCACTGTCCACACGCTCCACTGCTGCCACACAGCCATCTCCAGCCTCATCCTCCTGCAGAAAAGGCACCTGGCGACGTAAGGCAAGGTTGTGCAACATGCAATGATGATCTGGCACACCTTCTTGGGTGAGTAGCACAGGGAACCACCAGTTAGATGAAGGCACCGAATCCTGGCCTTCAGGAGGCCGAAGGTTCGCTCTATGATTCTTCTTGTTTGCCCATGTGCCTCATTGTAACATTCTTCTGCCCTTGTCCTGGGATTCCTCACAGGGGTCAGTAGCCATGAGAGGTTGGGGTAACCAGAGTCACCTGCAAATATATCAAGGGATACCTGTTAGCCAGACACTAACCCTTAGGGCCAACCCCATACCCAAACATATACTGGGTGGGGACCATGCGCTCACCTATTAGCCACACCCGATGCCTCTGGAGTTGAGCCATCACATATGGGATGCTGCTATTCCTCAGGATAAAGGCATCATGCACAGACCCAGGATACTTTGCATTGACATGGGAGATGTACTGTTCCACCAAGCACATTATCTGCACTTTCATAGAGTGAAAGCTCTTTTGATTTCTGAAAACCTGTTCATTTCTCCAGGGGGGAGGGGACAAATGCAATATGTGTACCATCAATTGCCCCAATTATGTTGGGGATATGTCCCATTGCATAGAAGTCAGCTTTTACTGTGGCCAAATCCTCCACCTGGGGGAAAACGATGTAGCTGCGCATGTGTTTAATCAGGGCAGACAACACTCTAGTTAGCACTATGGAGAACTTTGTCTGTGACATTCCTGCTGCCTAGCCTGCTGTCACTCAGAAAGAACCAGTTGCCAAGAAGTGGAGCACAGATGGGACTTGCTGAAGAGGGGGGATCCCAGTGTCGTGACGGATAGCAGAGATCAGGTCTGGCTCCAATTGGGCACACAGCTCTTGAATTGTGGCCGTGTCAAGTCTGTAGGTGAGGATAATGTGACTGTCCTCCAATGTTGCCAAGTCCACCCGGGGCCTGTACACGGGGGGTGATGTCTCCATCTCCTATTCATCTGCAGCGGTTGCAATCTAGGGGGCAAAACAATGAGCATCTGGTCAGTATTCAACATTTCCAAAATGTACAGTGCATTGCATGCTGTGACTGAAACAGTATGTTGTTGTATAGGCCCAAATGGTGCCTATGTGTGCTGTGACGCAGTTAGGTGCCATGGCCTGCCCCCCCCTGAAATGGCGCCCGCCTGTCCGGTATGGATGGACATGTGGAAATGAGGTAATGCAGCTGACATTGTGTGCCATTGCAGGAGGCGGTCGAGTACCGCTGTGCAACTCCTCATTGGTTGTCATTGGGCCCTATGGGTTACAGTAGCCAATGGTGATATACGCCAGCGGTGACGGTACGCACCGCCGCAGATGTGACCGCCATTTTCTATCTGTTCACTCACGTGCTACCTGACCTTCAAAAGGTGAGGACCTACACTGCATGTGCTGCTGTGACCTGTGTCTGGAACCGACCATGGCTCGTGTCACTGAGGAAAGGGCCCCTGCCTTCACAGCGGCAGAGTTGGAGAGACTGGTGGATGGGCTCCTACCTCAGTACCGAATGCTGTATGGCCCTCCAGTCCAACAGGTGAGTACACTCTGAGCGCGATGCATGGGGCATGAATGCATAGAGTGCTGCATGTGTGGGCTTCGTGTAAGGGGGGGTGGTTGAGGGGTCCTGGGCAGCGTGCTGCATGTATGGTGGGCAATTTATGTGCATAAGGGGATGGGAGGGATATGGCGGTATGACTGATACATTTTTTCTATGTGTATTTCTCTGTAGGTCAGCGCCCATCAAAAGAAGGGTATTTGGCGTGCCATCGCCAAGGATGTGTGGACCCTGGGGGCCCACGGCAGACGGAGCACCCACTGTCGCAAACAGTGGGAGGACCTGAGACACTGGGCAAAGAAGATGGTGGAGGCCCAGCTGGAGATGGCCTCCCAACGAGGAAGGGGTGCCCGTCGAACCCTGACCCCCGATGTTCCTCATACTGGCGGTTGCCTATCCGGAGGCGGATGGGCGCTTGAGCCACAAGGGGGTGAGTACAGTTTCACATCATACTACTTGTGCATGGTGGAGTGGTCTTCGGGTGGGGGATGTGGGCCTGTCGGTGCCCCTAGGCCAGGCCGGACATTACAGGGTAGGTTCCATGTTGGGTAGGAGCTGATGAACTCCACCTCCAAACAAGCTAGTGGGCATCCACTACTGGGCAGGGCTCTGCGGGTCTCAGGTATTCTGCAATTGGCATTGGGTATTACTGTCCATGGCCTGGTGACTCGCATTGTGACTGGTAGTGCATTGCCTAGTGCGTAGGGAGTTTCCCTGTGTGTGTGTGTATGTGTGTCATGTACGCCAACGGTTGTGTTGTTGCTGCCATTGACCAAGTGTATCCTCTGTCTCCCCCCCCTTTTTGTTTTGTCATCTTGTCCTTATGTGCATTAGCATCATCTGGCAGAGGAGCAGAGGCACAACGGCGATGGATGGAGCTGCATCCCACAGGGCCCATGAGGCCGAATCCATTGACGGTGTGGGCACCAGTGGGACGGAGGGCGAGTGGAGCACCACGGCGGAGACAGGAGGGGACAGTTCTGAAAGTGATACCTCCTCCGATGGAAGCTCCCTAGTGGTGGCGGACAGCTCTGTGGCCACCCCAACTACAGGTACATCCCCGCCCCTATTACCAGCACAGCCCTCCCAGCGGCCCCTCAGCACGTTTCCCGTGTCCGCTTACCCAGGAGGGTGGGCATCTCCTTTGCCCCAGCCACCTCAGTCCCTGCCCCAGTTAGCCCTGCTACCCTGAGTGAGGAGGCTATTGACCTTCTGCGATCCATCTCTGTTGGACAGTCCACCACAGTGAATGCCATCCAGGGGATGGCAGGGCATTTGCAACAACCAAATGCATTCCTGGAGGGCATTCAATCTGGCATGGTGGCTCAACAGAGATCAATACAGGCTCTGGCTTCCTCCCTGATGGCAGCCATTGTTCCTGTCTCTAGCCTCCCCCCTCCAACTTCCTCTGCCCAGTCCCATTCACCTGAACCCCAACCTATCCCAAGCACGCATTCAGACCAGCATGCACCAAAGACAACACACAGGAGCGGCTCAGGCAAACACAAGCACCACACATCATCCCACAGGCACTCACAAAAAGACTATCCAGATGCAGACACACTAACATCCACTGCCTCCACTGTGTCCCCTCCTCCTCCACGTCCACCTCCCTCCCAGTAGCGTCTCCACTCACACCTGCATGCACTACATCCACATCCATTGCCTCCATCACAATCACACCTATCACTACACGCCCCTCACTGGCAGTCACCACCCCCACATCCATGCACACATCCCCTGTGTCCTCTCCCACTGTGTCTGTGCCCACTCCTCCAAAAGTACCCAACGCAAGCACTCACACCCAACAGCCATCCACCTCACAACAGCATCCAGCCCATGCACCTGCACCCAAACACAGCAGACGGACACCTCCAACAACCACTCCCTCTTTCTCCAATCCCAAACCTTCACACTCTCCCCGCCCCAGTATCCCTAAATCTTTCTTCTTTACTGTTGTCCTCTTCCCTACCCCTCCCCCCCTCCTTCAGGTTGGACCAGGGTGGGCAGAACCCAGGCTAGCACCTCAGCCACCAAGTCCACGTCCACAGTAGTGTTTGCAGGCGGGAGATGCTCCAGGGAAACACCCATCAGCACTGGCAGCGTGCCTGCACCAGCTGCCAAGGGGAAGGGCAAGTATGCACCACCAGTTGGCAACGGCAAGGAGGCACCACCAGCTTACAATGGAGAGGGCAAGGAGGCACTACCAGATGTCAAGGGCAAAGGGCCTGCCCCTGCAGGCAGGAAGGACAGGAGGCCTGGTGCTGGGACTAATTCTGAACCCCCCACACCAACCATGGCGCTTCAGCTGTCTAAGGCTGCAGGAGAAGGGGTGGAGCCTCCTCCCACCACTGGCAGCCCTGACACCAGCACCGCCACCAGCACCGCCGCCAGCAGCCCCAGTGGGTAGCCATCAGAGGCTGCAGGGCTGGAGCTTCCCCCCACCACTGGCAGCCCCAACACCAGCACCGCCACCAGCACAGCCGCAAGCAGCAGCAGACCCAGTGGGCAGCCGTCCGAGGCTGCAGGGGAAGGGCTGGAGCCTGCCCCCACCACTGGCAGCACCGCCACCACCACTGCTGTCCGCACCGCTGCTAGCAACAGCAGCGGCAGCCCCAGTGGGCAGCCATCCGAGGCTGCAGGGGAAAGGCTGGAGCATCCCCCCACCACTGGCAGCACCAGCACCGGCACTGCCACCACTGAGCAGCCATCGCTGCTGGCGGTCAGTGTATAGTCCTGAATCCATGGACTGTAATGCATCCTGACCACTGCAAATCGTGTGGGTCTGCCACCCAGGTGAGAGACTGTGACCTTGCACTCCGCAAGATCTGCATCACAGGGCACAAAGCCCCCTCCAGAAACAGTGGAAGAAGGCGTCAGCTCACCCCCCCCCCCCTGACAGGATGAAGCACACTGGGCACAATGCCCCCTCCAGAACCAGTGGAAGAAGGCATCCACTATGTAGATTGTGGCCTTGCACTCCCCAGGACCAAGCAGTGGGCAAACCACCCACTTGAGAGACTGTGGCTTTGCACTCCCCAGGACCCAGCAGTGGGGAAACCACCCACTTGAGAGACTGTGGCTTTCTACTCCCCAGGACAGCACACAGGGCATGTAGCCCCATCCAGGACCAGTCCAGTGGCGTTGGGCCATCTTCCGGCTGAGATGCCCCCCATTCCCTGTCCCCCTGAGGTGCCTGTGTATTTTTGACCTGATGCTCCTGCAGTGTTCTCTCCGTATTGATGCAGGAGTCAAGTGGGGCCTTGGCCTATGTGATGTGGCCCATGGACATTGTGGACTGGGCAGTGTCCCTTCCTTTGTATATATGTAAATACTGTTTTGATTTTTGAGGATGTATCTCTAGTTTATCTCATTACACTCACTTCAATCACTTCCTTTTGTCCTTGCATTATTCGTGAGGGCTACGGGGTGGATATGTAATGTTATTGCATCTGTTTGTGTGTATGGTGCTGGGGTGGGGGATGTTGCATGTTGCGTCTGTGTGTCTCACTTTTTTCCTCCCCCCGTGTGCTAGGTGGCAGTACTCACTGTGGTCGTCTACTCCGGTGTTGGTATTCATGGTGTAGGAGGAGTTAGACCAGCATGGGGAACACCTGCAGTTCAGGCTCCATGGCATCGTAGCTGTTCCCTGCCTGTCCAGAGGTGAGTTTTTTCTCTTCTGTGTTCTGTTTCCACCGTGCTTTTAATGTACTCACTGTGGTCGTCTTCGCCAGTGTTGCTGCTCGTAATGCTGGAAGAGGTAGACGAGCATGAGGAAAAGGTGCAACTCTGGCTCCATGGCATCGTGGTTGTTCCCTGAGTGTCCAGAGGTGAGTCCTTTAACTTCTGTGTTCTGTTTCCGTCATTGGTACCGCCCCGGAAAAGGTGGCGGATAGGTCTGTTGTAATACTGTGGGCGGTACATTGTCTTCTGCCTGGCTATTGGCGGTTACCTCCGCGGTGCTTGTTGCTACCGCCGCGGCGGTTGGTGTGTTAAAGTGGCTGGCTGTGTGGGCGGTTTCCGCCATGGCCATAATTCCATTGTTTTTTTTTACCGCGGGCTTGTTAGCGGTATTATCGCCACTTTATCACTGACCGCCAGGGTTGTAATGAGGGCCTGAGTCTTGTAGACATGGTGGCAGCAGTTCCTCAGTGCAGCCTGAGAGGGAGTGCACATTCCTAAACATCTGGTGAAGGATTACAGGAGGGATAATGACATCTATCTGTGGTTCAAGGGGTATGAGTCTGCTCTCCACATGAACCTCATTCCGGAAGCACATTGGTGGCCGGGTCTGTGGCAGTACTTCGAGGTAGAGGGGCTCACTTCCACTATCATGAAAGACGCTGTACTCACAAGATATGGTCTTACTCCTGAGCAGTACAAGGACAAGTTAAGGTCTTACAATAAGAAGGAATACCACACCTGGTTGGAATGTGTAGACTCTTTTTGCAGGTCACAGGATGGTTGGATGAAGGGTAGTAAAGTAACAACTTATGAGGGGCTGTACAATTTGATTGCTTGGAAACACTTGTATAGTCTTTGTTTTCCAGAGCTGTGCCAGCATCTAATTGACAGCAAGCTGACTGACCCAAGGAAGATTGCTCAGGAAGTGGACGGGAGGGAAAGTACCAGGGTCCATAAGAGGTATGGGGGAGACTCTGCCAAGGATCGGCAGGGTCCCCATCAGAAGAAGTGGGGGGTAAGGGTAAACAGGGGGAGTTCTCTAAAGGGCCCCAGCCTAGTTCCCAGGGTAAGGATTCCCAGCCCACAGTTGAAAAGAAACCATGGGTCTCTACAGAGAAACCTGAAGAGAGGGGTCCCCGCAAATGTAATGCTTGAAACCAGGTAGGTCCTGTGAGGGAGGGTCCCAAATGCCCTAAGTGGACACCGGCACCCACTAGTGCTAAGTCACAGGGTTTTGCCAGTTTAGCGCTTGGGAAGGAAATTGTTTCAGGTGGGTGGGAGCCAGCTGAGATGACCCTTGTCTCACTAGGAGACAGTGAGATGGTCCAGAGGATCCTTGTGCCTTAGAACACTAAGAAATATATGCAGTGGGTAACCATCAATGGACAGAGGGTGGAGGCTCTGAAAGACACAGGAGCCAGTGTGACTACTGTGAGAAGTCACCAGGTGTCTGAAGAGCAGGTAGTTCCCCATGCACTTCACCAACTAGTTGTGGTAGATAACTCAGAGTGCCTGTGCAGAGTGGGCAGGCTCCCTTTAACTAGGGGGGTCTCAGGTGCCTTGAGAGTCGCTGTGAGTCCAACCATACCTGTAGATTGTCTGCTTGGCAATGACCTGGAGGATTTCCCTTGGAAAGAGGTCTCACTTGGAAATGTTGGGCCTGCCTGGGTGGCTGTGTGTGTCCACCCGATCAAAGTCAGCCCTCCAGGCTGATTAGGATGCCTTGGAGTCTGAAAGACTGGCCCAGGTGCCTGCCAGAAGGAAGAAGGGACACAGGAAACACTCCCAGAAGGCCCCACAGTCTGGGAGGAGGCTGAACCTGAGGGGGACACCCCGGAGCCTTCAAGGAAACAAGTGTCTGAACTGGGAGAGGTGCCTGAGATGACTCCGTGGCAGCAGGAAGGGGGTCCCACCAGAGAAGCATTCTGTGAGGCACAGAAAATGTGCCCTACTCTGGAGGGTTTGCAGCAGCAGGCTAAGGCCAGGCGTCTGGCAAGGATTCTAGTTCACACTTGATTTATTGGCCTCCTATATAGAGAGCCTAAGGTTGCTGATCCTGGGCAGCCTGTGTGCTGGTGGTACCTCAATGCTTCAGAAACTTCCTACGAGGTCTGGCTCATGATGTGCCTTTAGCTGGACATTTTGGGCAGGCCGAGACCTTTGAAAGGCTTGCCACCCACTTTTACTGGCTGCAAATGCATAGGAACTCTGATGCGCTTTGTAGGTCTTGCCAAACTTGTCAGGCAGTTGGCAAGAGAGGGGAGAAATGTAAGGCTCTCCTGCAACCTTTTCCTGTTGTCAGCACCCCTTTAAAAGGGTTGGTATTGACATTGTGGGGCCTCAGGATTCCAAGACAACCATGAGCAACAGGTTCATCCTGGACTTAGTGAACCATGCCACCAAATACCCAGAAGCCATTTCTTTGATGTAAATCACTGCCCTTGTGGTGGGACATGCTTTGATGGGGGTGTTTACCTGCATAGGTTTCCCAAGGAGGTGGTTTCTGACAGGGGTACTAATTTCATATTTACACATATGAAGTCTCTGTGGAAGGAGTGTGGGGTAACTACACGTTTACCACTCCTTACCATCCCCAAGGAAATGGTCTGGTTGAGAGATTCAACCGCACCTTGAAAGGCATGATTATGGGCCTGTGAGAGCCCTTCTCTCGCCATGCTGTACCTTCTATTCGCCTATAGGGAGGTGTCACAAAAGGGTCTTGGATTTAGCCCTTTTGAGTTGTTTTATGGCCACCTTGTCAGGGGACCTTTGTGTCTGCTTAGGGAAGGCTTGGAGAAGACCTTCATTAAGCCCCCCCAGGATGTATTTAGTTACATGCTGGCTTTTAGGAACCAGACTTCCCGCTTCAGGGAGCTCGCCCAAGAGAACCTGGAAGCATACCAGGAAGATATGAAACGGTGGTATGACCAGAATGCCCCTTTAGTTGAGATTCATCCTGGACAAGAAAGTGTGGCTGTTGGCCCCAGTGGAGCCTTGCACTCTCCAAGATATGTTGACTTGGCCTTTTGAGGTGGAGAAGCGCAAGAGTGATGTCACCTATCTGGTGAACTTGTGGGCTCCAAGGAACCCTTTAAGGGTCCTGCATGTGAACCGCCTCTGTTGGAAAATGGGTTATTGGTAAGGGCAGGTAGGTACCTACACTTAGCAATAGGCCATTAACCTCCACTAAGGTCCAGTTAGGTCTCAGTAAATTAAACCCAGCTCAACCCTTGGTAGTTTGGCAATGAGCGTCAAGGCTTAACTTAGGAGACAGAGTGTAAAGCATTCAAATATCACAAAACAGCAATTAAGTAAAACACAGGAAACAGTTTAAAAATCCAAAACCAATTTATAACAATAGAATATAATTTTATCTTTAAAATGACACCAAAACAAATAAAATCGGATAAGGGGAACAGGAGATATGAATTTTTAAAGATTTTTTTTTTTTTTAGCGCCTAGAAACAAAAAGCGCCAGTCTGGTCATCTGGTTGCACCTCGACCGGGGCAAAGTCAAAGTTTAAGGCCGACCGCGATGGAGCCCTGCTCGGCTACAGGCTGCGGGAGGCCTCGGTTAAAAGTTTACCTTCACACTTAGGCGGTCATTCTGACCGCGGTGGGCAGTGGTCGCCGCCCGCCATGCGGTTACCGCCGAATGGCCGCTCCACTGGCTTTCCTGCTGGGCCGGCGGGCGACCGCCAAAAGGCCGCCCGCCGGCCCAGCGGGAAAGCCCCTGCAACGAGGAAGCCGACTCCGAATGGAGCCGGCGGAGTTGCAGGGGTGCGACGGGTGCAGTGGCACCCGTCGCGATTTTCACTGTCTGCAAAGCAGACAGTGAAAATCTGTATGGGGCCCTGTTAGTGGGCCCCTGCACTGCCCATGCCAGTGGCATGGGCAGTGCAGGGGCCCCCAGGGGCCCCACGACACCCGTTCCCGCCATCCTGGTTCTGGCGGTGAAAACCGCCAGAAACAGGCTGGAGGGAAGGGGGTCGGAATCCCCATGGCGGCGCTGCAAGCAGCGCCGCCATGGAGGATTCCCTGGGCCAGGGGAAAACCGGCGGGAAAACCGGCGGGAAAACCGGCGGGAAAACCGGCGGGAAAACCGCCGGTTCCCCTTTTCTGACCGCGGCTTTACCGCCGCGGTCAGAATAGCCCTGGAAGCACCGCCAGCCAGTTGGCGGTGCTTCCGCTGCCCTCTGCCCTGGCGGTCAGAGACCGCCAGGGTTGGAATGAGGGCCTTAGTCTTTTTTTTCAAAGATTTTCTTCAGCGGGACGAACCTGCCAGTCCAATCCGACCTCCTGGAGCCCTTCTCCGGATACGCGATGCTGGAATCCTCGGTGGAGATTTTTACTTTCGGACTTAGTTGTTTTTTCGAGGTGAAAATCCTTCGACCGGGGTAAACCTGGATCTTGATCCGACGTCCATGGAGCCCTCCTCGGATACGCTGGCTGGGAGGTCCCGGTCAACTTTTTACCTTCGGACTTAGTCTCTTTTTCAGAGATTTTTCTTTACCGGGACGAACCAGCAAATCAGGCCGGGTCGCGGTTGAGGCAAGCCGGCTAGAGTTGCCGCGGCGGGTCGGTCCCTCTATGGAGCTTTTTTTCAAAAGTTGTCCAAACTTCTCCAAACTTCTGGGGCTTCTCCCAGATGTCCTTTTAAGGTTCTTTTGGGGTCCACAGCTCACCCCAAGGGTCCAGAAGTTCTGAGATGGTCCTTGGGGGGTGCGGACTACAACTCCCAGAATGCACCTGGCTCAAACTCCTTTTTGGCCACTGGACAGTGGTCAGCTGGTCGCTTTCTTCAGGAGTTGGTGCAGAGGACTCTGGATAGCAATTTTTCACCTGTAGCAAACAGGGAGTCCCTCCTTGAACCAATTGAAGCCAGGCAAAGTCCTTCTTGTGGTAAAGCCCAAGTGTGCAGCTGGTGCAGTCCTTCTGAGTGCAGGTTCCAGGTGCAGGCCAGGGGTCCAGCAGGGCAGTCCTTCTTCTCCTTTGGTTCTTCCTTGTTGGAATCTGATGGGGATCTGAGGTGTGGGTGCAGGTCTGCCAGTTTTATCTTTGCTCCTGGGTGAAAAGCAGGGGGGTCCTGGTTCTCCAATCAGGTGCAGGGTCCTTCCCCCTGTGATGACCACTTCCTGGGAAGTGTGGCAAAAATCAATCCCAGGAGGCAACATTCTCTAAAAATCCATCATGGATGAATCTCATTTTTGGAGGTTACATCTGGCTGAGCCCACCCACTGGTGTGGCTAAAAATCATAAACACACCCCTCTCCTAATCTAATCAAGGGGGCACCTAGTTGTCTGGGGTTGCAGGATGTGGGGGTGTTGCTGGTTGCTCCAAATGTCCTTCTCTGCCTTTGAAGACCAGTTTGGCAGCCCTCCCCCTTCCTGCCTCACCATCTGCTGAGGGGAGATTCCCTCCCACAGGCACATTCCTTTGTGTGAAGCCAGGCCACTTCACACCTCATCAAGGCAGCTTGGTCAAGCTGCTCAAGGCTGGCCAATCAGAGCACAGCAGCAAAAACAATGCAGGGCTGAAATTGGCAACTTTTCAGATAAAGTTTAAAACTCTTTACCTGAACAAGTTATATTAAATCCAACAACTGGAATTTGTGGGATTTATTACAACAATTAATTTGATACCAAAATCTTGGTATGCATCATTTAAAGAGACTTTAAAAATTAAAATAAAGTCTCCCCATTCTAGCCTATGAAGGCCATTTACTACAATGACGGAAAAACGAATTTGGCTGTTTTTACCTCACCAGGGCTTATAAAACTATTTTTATAAAGTCCCTGCTTATAGTTACATGGCACCCAGCCCTTGGGGCACATAGGGCACATCTTAGGGGTGACTTATATGTAAAAATAAGGCAGTTTGAGACTTTGGAACTACTTTTAATTCCAAAGTCGAATTTGCATATAACTTTAATTTAAAAGCAGCCAGCAAGGCAGGCCTGCCTTTAAAATGACACTGGGCACCTCAGCAGTGCACCTATGGGTGCACTACCTATGCTGTGGTCCCTAAACCTACATGCCCTACCATATACTAGGGACTTATAGGTAGGTTAACTTAGCCAATTATAATTAGCCTAATTTGCATATCCATTTTACACAGAGCACTGGCCCTGGGACTGGTAAGCAGTACCCAGGGCACAGCCAAGAGTCAGCAACCACCAGTACCTGTCCAAAAAGTGTAGGGGTGACCAGGGCAAAAAGGAGGACTTTCCTACAGCCTCACTTTGAGCGAACAGAAGTGACTATGCACTTGGGAATAGACCATGGGGTGGAGGAAGAGAGGGATCCTCTTCCTGACCTTTTGTCTGCCAAAGGAATGATGGTTCAGTGGAGGGTGTGAACCTCTCCCCCTCACTGTCTCCAGAACAACAGAGGAATTGTCGTCCAGTGTTCCCATGGGTCACGCAGTTGTGCACACATGATGTGGACATTTGGGACAGTCCACCTGTGAAACATAAATTTTACAGGGTAACTGACAAGGTTAGAGCCAGCATTAAGGATGAGGCATAAAAAATGTTAGCTCTTAGGGTTATTGAGTTTTCCAGTAGCCCTTGTTCCAGTCCTGTGGTCTTGGTACCAAAAGGTGCTGCTCCTAGTACCACTCCAGAACTCAGGTTCTTTTTGGATTACTGGGGACTCAATGCAGTCATCGAGAGTGACGTGCACCCCATCCCCCAAGCTGATGAGCTCATTGATCGTTTAGGAGCTGCCAAATATCGAAATACTTTTGATCTGACCTCTGGATATTGGCAGATTACTCTGACTGAGGGGGCTAGGGAGAGGTCTGCATTTTCGACCCCAGATTGGCACTACCAGTTTAGGGTGATGCACTTTGGGATGAAAAATGCACCTGTCACCTTTCAGAGGCTGGTTAACCAGGTACTGGCTGGATTAGAGGATTTCATTGCAGCCTACCTGGATGACATTGCTGTATTCAGCTCCACTTGGAAGGAACACTTGCAGCACCTCTGTAAAGCGTTAGAGGCCCTGCAGAAAGCAGGTTTCACTATTAAAGCTAGCAAATGCCAAATAGAGCAGGGCTCTGTAGTGTACTTTGGGCATCAGGTAGGGAGTGGCCAGGTGATACCCCTACAACCAAAGATTTACACTATTCTGCCTTGGGAGCCTCTCAAAACCCAGACTGAGGTGAGATCCTTTTTAGGTATCACAGGTTACTATATGAGTTCTGTTAAGGGGTATGGCACCATTGTTGCTCCCTTAACAGAATTAATTTCCAAGAAACAACCAAAGAAAGTAATCTGGACTGAGACGTGCCAACAACTTTTGATGCCCTGAAGGGAGCCATGTGCACAGCACTCGTGCTAAAAGCACCTGACTTCTCTAAATAATTTTTTGTACAGACTGATGCTTCCAAGCATGGTGTGGGACAGTGCTGTCACAGCTAACTGAACAGGGCCTAGACCAGCTTGTAGCCTTCTTTAGTAGGAGATTACTTCCCAGCGAACGCATGTGGAGTGCAGTTGAGCGTGAAGCTTTTCCTGTGGTCTGGGAGCTGAAGCAGCTAAGACCCTACTTGTTTGGGACTCACTTTCAGGTTCAGACAGACCACAGGCCCCTCAGATGGTTAATGCAGATGAGTGGTGAGAACCCAAAACTGTTGAGGTGGTCCATCTCCCTATAGGGAATGGACTTTGCAGTGGAACACCGCCCTGGAACAGAACACGCCAATGCTGATGGTCTGTCCCGTTTCTTCCGCCTTAGTGATGGGAAATCCCATGCGGTTGTGTAGTTCTCCCCATTTTCAGCAGGGGGGGGGACACGTGTTAGACCTGGCATCCTTAGCGCAGTCTCCCCCATCATTTTTGCCTCTTCTTCCCATGTTTTGTCTGTGTTATGGATTCTGTTTTTGTTGGTTTTGGTACTCTGGGCACTTTACCACTGCTGACCAGTGCTAAAGTGTAGGTGCTCCCTGTGTAAATTGTATGTGCAATTGGCTTTTCCATGATTGCCATTTTTGATTTACTATTAAGTCTCTAGTAAAATGTACTAGAGGTGCTCAGGGCCTGTAAATCAAATGCTACTATTGGGATTGCAGCACCGGTTGTTCCACCCACATGAGTGGCCCTGCAAACATGGTTCAGACCTACCACTGCAGTGTCTGTGTGTGTGTGTGTAGTTTTAACCTGCCAATTCTACTCAGGTAGTTTACCCACTTGCCAGGCCCAAAACGTCCCTTTTTATACATGTAAGGCACCCCTAATGTGGGTCATAGGTAGCCCCAGGGGCAGGGTACAGTGTCCGTTAAAGGTGGGACATGTGCTGATGTGTTTTACATGACCTAACAGTGAAATACTGCCTAATTTGGTTTTCACTGTTGCAAGGCCTATCTCTCTCATAGGTTAACATCGGGGCTGCCTTAAATAACTTTCAAGTGCAGTTTTCCTTTGGGTGCAGATAGAGATGGGGTTTCTGAACTCACAATTTAAAAATACATCTTGTGGTGAAGTTGATTTTTAAATGGTCAGTTTGAAAATGTCACTTTTAGAAAGTGGACATTTTCTTGCATAAACCATTCCACAACTCTGCCTGCTTGTGTATTTCCTTTCTGGGTCAGGTGCCTGGGTCCTGTCTGTGTGTGTTAGTGCAAATACTTTACACATAGCCTTTGAGATAAGCCTGACTGCTTGGGGCAAGCTACCAAGGAGGTGAGCAGGGGTTATCTTAGGTGAGTATCTCCTTTGCCCTGACTAGATTAGGGCCCCTGCTTGGACAGAGTACAAACTGACTGCCAACCAGAGACCCCATTTCTAACAATACATATGCAAAGAAATTAGTAGACATAGAATAAATTAATGTGGTTAGTTCAATAAAACCATAATCTGTGTGCAACAAGGTACCTTCCCCTTAACTAGACAGTGGATGTATCTCCATTGTAAAGGACATTTGTGAATTTGGTTTCTGGATTGTAGTCATATTTGTCCATGGGAGATACATTGTGGATGTCATTTGAATGTTTTTTGCTTTGATTTATCATGTGATTGACTATTTCGTATGTGGGGCTGTGAAAGTGAATCATTAACTTCAGACAGGAATACGTCTACTGGTGGGTTAGCCACCTACCTTGATGCGTAGGCTTAGAAGGCCGTTGTGTGTATTGTTGTATTGTTGATAATCCAATTAAAAGCCAATATGCAGGTTCTCAATATGATATGTATGGTAACTTAGTGTAGTTGAACTGTAGGGGAATGTTATGAGACCCACTTTTCATGCTTAGGAGAAGCGGTACATGGTACCTGAAAGCTACTGTAAATGTGAAGGAATGGCAAAGAACAAAGATGCAAACACAAGGTTTATGCCACATGTAATTACACAACAGCATACACACATTTATAAAGGCAGGACTCTATAGGGCTATCAGATCATATCACTGCCAATTAAAGCCCTGTGCTTCAGCATTGCATATGGAATTTGATCTTTCACCCTTCACCACTTTCCCAAATGCTGTTTTCGAGCACACTCATTTTCAGCTTAATTGCGAAGGAGCCAGATGTACTAAGCATTCGAATGATCTGAAATACTCAAATTAGGCTAAGGGGACCATTAAAATGCATTTGCCTATGTACTACTCCTATTTCAGGAGTCTGAAAAGTATTTATGACTCCGAAAATGGGACCAAATGAATACTGATTCGGAATCTGAAAGAGAAATAGTGCAGGCTTCCCTTCCAAATAGTGAATTGGTATCTGAAGCATCTATGTTTTGAGACCAAAATCGTGTTACAAAACATTAACCACACTTCTAAGGAGATGGTAATGCCTTCACAATAATGAAGAGGTACCGTGGACACCACTTTCTATCTGAGAAAGTAGAACACAACTTTATTTGAGAGTAGGTAGTGGTCCAAATGATCACTGCCAACTACTAAATAAACTTTAAAAAGCAGTCCCCTTTACTTCAAGCATTATGGACCACACTTGAAAAAAGACTGCTTTATTTCAAACTAATCAGACATGGATGTCTGCTGATGACAGCATGCCACCATCCCTATCAGGACCTCCAATTCTACTTGACGACAGCATGCCACCATCCCTAACAGGATCTTCTACTCTAGTGAGTTGTAATTTTTGCATTTTGCTACCTCACTCGTTAATATTTTCAGGTAGGTGAGCTTGCAACCCACTCCAATTGAGTATTTTAAGAACCTACCTCTTAGTACATAGGTCATATGTTAAAATTCTTAACCAAGTAAAAAAGTACTGGTCTCAATTTAAAACAAGTATTTTGCAACAGTTATTTGGAAATCTAGCCCTAACTTCATATTTATTTGTTCATACATCAGGTAAACCTCGATGAAAGAAACGGAAACTTTGAACAAGCTAAAAGCCTACTACTTCGCAGGCAGTGGCATAATGAAACTTGAGGCCCCCCTGCAAAACACATGGAGGGGTCCCCCACGCTCAAGGCCCAGTCAGGAGCTCTCAGGCACAGGGCCTGTCGCCCCTCACAGTGCTGGAGGAGGGGCCCCTGGGGCCACACCTACATGTGCTTCTCTGGAAATAAAGGGTACATTTTCATTTACAGGGCCGCAAATTACAGAAAGAGTTGGTTGTAATTGATGATTGCCCCTTTGAAAATCATAAAGTCCATTACAATGGGTTCCACATACACTATACCTTTAAGTATTATTTACTGGCAGCATCAATCACCCAATGTAGCATCGGGAAGAAGCTCATGTTGTACCAATACCGAAAACATGTGAATTGCAATTCTAAACTTGTTTGTAGAACAACAAATTAATTATGATGCCTTTTTGTATGATGGAAAATGCAACATCCTCATTAAGATTCTCTACAAATAATTTATTGCACCAACATCAATGTGCAAGTAATGGGTGCAAAAAGTTCTCCGAAATGTGCAAGTATAATTGATTTAAGGAACTCCAATTGCCGGCCATTAAACAGTGTGATTATTTTGTAGGCCTATGTTTCAAGCAGAGTAATAATTTATCGCCAAAGCAAAATGCATGCTATTTTATAGTTAACAAGTTATTTCACTAAAGTATGTGCGCTAAAAGATTGCTTTGCGGAAAATATGGGAGGCATAACCATTAATTTCACATGTGATAATTGTCAGAAAGCAATTTAACATTAATAACGAAATATAAAGTTTACTCTTTGCTTCTTGGTCTTCAAAATGCTTGACTCTGTTTCACAAATCATGTAATTTTCTTTGGTTTTTTTTTCGATACCTCAAAACCCACGTTAGAGTGTGCTGCATGTACCTTGGAGGCCAATTATAAGTCGGTATAGAAAGACCTTTGGTCTGCCGTGTAGCTGCTCTTTTCCAGCCAACTCTCAGAGTGGTGGGAACATCACAGCGAAATCACCTGATGCGTGTAGTGAACCGTGCCGGGGTCAACACAGCACAATCCGTATAATCTGCAAACTCTCATTTAAAGATACCGTTCGGATTTGCATTGCTTTGAAGAAGAAATTCAACCGTTAATGACGTATATGAAAAAAGTAGGGGGTAAATCAACTGTCACATCACTTTTTATGAAGTGTTTGAAGATAATATTCGTTTTTGCTGTTCTAAAGGGTGGAGAAGATAATTTTACGATCTATAAAACATGATTCACCACTAGCTCTGTAACTCGTGCTGCATTGCGTTTAAAAAATCAGCACTCCACGGAATATTTTGTTTCCCCTCAAAATATTGTTCAATCCTAAATAAGCGTTGACTTGTAGTAATCGGTACCCCGGGCGGTGCTGTGCTGCAACACGAAATAGGAGTATATAACCACTGTAATGAGTTTTGCATAACAACATATTGACAATAGGACAAAGCATTCAAATTCCAGCTACCTGCTCCTCCTTCATTTCCAATTCTTCGCGCATCTCATTATGGCAGTGAATAATATACATCCAGAACACAAGATATTCTGTCATCAACTCCTAGAATTGGCCCTACAGGTACATCCACAATCGTTCTCGAGAAAGATGCTGGGAATGGATGACTTCCGCCTACGGGCCAACAAACCTGAAAATGAACCAGCTTCAAAATTTCTAGAAAAATTTGGAGGGCTTGCGCTTCATGCAAGTAGTTTGTGGCTTTATGCAGAAAGCCAACTGTGCCTTCGATCGAGTGTGGAGAGAACAATTTAACTATTCAGGAGCATCCTTACCAGAGCGTTGTGGACGCTTGTGTAGCCCTTTCTGTAATACTGATAGTGCTGGTGCACAAAACAGCACCAGTGCCGTCACCAAAAGTTGTTCCCTCATTTGCATGAGGGTGCAGCCCATGCACAGGAGGGAATCCCTTTGCCTCTGCACCTGTCCTGTATTGTAAACGTGGGTGCAGAAGCAAAGAAGCTGTGACAAGGTGCACTGACAGGGCTCGCTGTCAGAGCGCCCCCTGATGGCAGCCCTCTAGAGGGTGGAAAGGGAGTCATGTAGACCCCTCAGACATCCCCTTGCAGGCAGGTGCAGTCACACACTGCATCTGCCTCCAAAGGAATCTCTAATCCTCCCTAAAAGTGCAGGCAGATTGCCACTTGCACAATGAAACACAGTGCCTGCTTTAAAGCGGCTCTGTTTTTCACACGTATGGGCAACACGTGTTCGTGGCTGCCCTGGGGGCAGTGCATTCAATGTAATCAGGCACACTTCATCTGTTTGCGCCTGGCAAACTGGTTATAGGGTGCGCCATAGTGCAACTATAGAAAGTGTGTTCTATGTCAAATAGGGCCACTGGAGTAGCAACGCAGTGCAAGTCGCTGTGTTGTGCCACTCTGCACTGGGTAGGCATTCCATGGGTATTGCTGTGGGTGTTCCCATGCAACACCCATGGATTTTGATGCATCCCTAGATTTACAAGACCATATAAACCTGGTGATATGCCAAAACCTTATGCCTCCCCACAGGAGATGCAACAAGGAAAAAAATCACAATTTATCCACCTTTTTTGTTTTCTTCCTATGTGTGCCACATTCTGCAGCACACATAGGAAGAGGAAAGAGCCTCCTGGGATTGTTTTCTGCAGAAATATGCGCCTCCCTGGACATAAACAATCGTGCATGCAATGCACCCTTGCACACTAGTGCAATAGTGCCTATGTTGTCTCTAGGCTGCCAAAATGTTGCCAGTGTGGGGAGAAAGGACAGGAAAGTGCTGTATTGGTTAAATACAGCGCATTCCTGCCCTTTCCCTTTTGCGCCAAAAAATCGTAAATATGCTCCTTAGTTTTGACTGTACTCTAGCCATTCACTGGTTGTATTCTACTTTCCCGTTGTGAAATGCTTTTTGTGTACTGTAATATCCTTAAGGTCAAAAAGGTCAACCACTTTGAAAGTATGAACATGTCAAAATGTCCCAAGTCCGTCTTGGCAATCCAAGCAAAAGATCATGGATAAATATACTTCAAAAATCATTTAAAAGCCCTATGGCCCACAATATTTCATCCTTATTAGTCAGTGTGAAAGGCCAAGCTTAAACCACACACTTCGGAAACTACGTAATGATCAAAAAGTAATATTCTACCAAATTCATCTGCAAAGTCTCTAACCAATCAAGGGAAATATTTAACCTCCTCTACGACCTGTCTAAATTGGGTACTTCAGAGCACATCCCGAATGACGTTTTAAGACATGGGCAAAGTGGGCTCCAGCCCAGGGCCAAAGCATTTCAGGGGGTCCCCTAATACAGCCAGTTCTTGTGGAGTCTTGCCCCGATGACCTTGAGTAATTCTTAAACAGATTGGTTTAAATATATTTCCCTTTAATTTATTTTTCATGTTATTTGTGAGAGTCTATTACAAACATTATTCAGAGAAATTTTGTGTTTATGTTTCCAGTAAGCTCCATAAAATAGTTTTTTTGAGCTCAAAACAGGACCTCACATGAGAAACGGGAGGGTATCACACAGATTATTTGCAGTAATTTTAGTGAGCTGCTCCTGCATTTCAAATATTGAAAACACATGTCACTATCCCGAGCATTAGATGTAAACACAGTTAGATTTTGGGAAAGTGTGCCTATGCACTGTGTGTGATCTGGCCATAGAGGGTATCAAGATGTGAAAATCAAAGCTGTTCTGAACTGTTCTGAATACGTTTGGCACAGGGTCCTCTAAATCCTTGCGATGTCCCTGAGCTCAGCAGCTTTACAAGGACTTCACTCTTTCTTCAAAAAGAAAGCAGAATAGGGAAGTGTCCCTATAACATGTATCTATACCACCCAATTTTGAATGCATCTATAAGAGCATTTCATTTGGAAAAGCAATAATGTGCAAATTACCCTCATAATCTGATCGTGGTATTTGGCACTGGTGAACATATGATTTTGATCAACAGATTAAAGGAAATATGAGTTCAAAGCAATGCATTGGATTGGATAGCCTCCTTTGTTAAGGACCAAACTTTCCAAATTATAGAAAATAGAAAATCCATGCCTCTCGGAAAGTATGTCTTCCAAGTGTGCAGTGCCACAGGGCTCAACACTAAGCCCCACTTTCTTTAACATCTATATGCGACCATTGGCAGATATTGTACAGGAGTACAGTATGACTACAATCTCTTATGCAGACGATATGCAACTAGTGGCATCCTTGGCTAACAGTCAGAACCTGGACCATTAACAATTGGCCCCAGGCATGGAAAAATTTGTCAGATGAATGGCAAATTGTTGCCTAACACTAAATGGTGGCAAAACAGAAATAATTTTCTTGGGGAATGACATAATTCCAACAACAGTCATAAACTGGCCAGATTGTCTGTGGGGCCCACGTATCCCCAACACCCCTATAAAAAAACTGGGAATGTGGCTAGATAAAGCCCTAATTATAGACGCTCAAATAACAAAAGTGTCTGTCACCTGTTTTTGCTTATTAAGAACAATCCTGTAAAATCCTTGACCTTATCCCAGAAAACTCCAGAAGTACAGTGGTACAATTCTCTCATGGGATCCAGCCTGGATTATGGTAATTACCTTTATTTGGGCTTGCCAAAATATATTAAAAACTGCAGGTAGTGCAAAGCGGGGTGGCCAGAACTTTTCTCAAAATGCCTAGATTGGAATCATTGAAGGAGGCCTTAAAAACGCTGCATTGGCTGCCCATTGAGTTAAGAATTAAATTTAAAATGTTATGCCTGGCACACAAAGTTATCAATTCTAAGCTCCCTCCCCAAGTTAAGAGACTGTTAATCTCCTAAAATCCCAACCATGTACCTACGATATCTGTTTTTACTTGTGTTTGCAATTCAGTATTAAAATGGGGAGTGTTTAGGGCGCCCCTTCCTAATACCCGTTCGCTGTGGTGTGTGTGAATGTTTTGTGACTGAAATGTGGTCGCAAAACATTGGCATTTCACCACCTACTTCAAGCAGTTGGTAATTCATTTACAAATTAATGTTTGTAAAATCATTTTTTAAGATCAGACAGTTGTCCCATTAACCACTGTCTACTATGAAAAAATGAAAAGAAAGCGTATCTTTCTTTTTGAAATTCATCTTGTTTTCGTATAAGGAAAACAGGCTGCATTTGAAAAAAATTATTGTTTTATTTAAAATCAATCACAGATATGGTCGGCTGCTGACCTGGGCAGGCCACCATTCCTGTTTTTGCAATTCCCAATGGGTAGTAAACTGAGACCTACCTCATTGATATTTATGAGGTAAGTCTATTTGCGACCCTCTGGCACTCGTTAAATGTGTAAAACACATTTGTACATAGGTCTTTCCTATTACCAAATAGAGAGTCACAAAATGTTGCTTTTTCGTAATTGCAAACGATTACTTGCATAATGTGGCCATAAATCTTTTCCTTTGCAAATTCTAAATTCAACGTCCTCCCTTCACTGTTTTCTATTAACTGACTCAGTTGGATCTCATCCTTATTTTGTCTCCCAAAAATTTCAGTTTCTAGGGTGTTGTGAAGATTTTCAGAGAAAAAAACAATTTACAAACACCTTTCAAGCTATCTAGATCTATCTACAGATGCAAGGTGTCACTGCACACCTCATTTCAGTCATTCTGTCCCACAAATGACATGCAGCACTCTTTATAGCAGCTTTTCTGGTGTTGCTATCATCTTTCCAATGTAAATTTGTTCCTGCATACGTGTTTCTCCTTGCACTATTTATAAAGTTAGAGAACACAGTTCTCAAGAGTTCTGCACTGTTTTGCACAACTCTTTAGAACTTTTGGCCAACCTGTAACTGCAGTATCAAACCCTCTCTCTGCTACACAAAAGTAGATAAACACTGTAAAAAAGTGGTTAATAGATTGGGGTGGATTGGTGTCCAACAAAAGTAATAAGGTCACTATCTTGTTAAGTCCAGTCAAAGGCTTCAATAATATAAAACTGAGTTCAACCTGTGGTAGCCATGACACATAGCAGACAGGATCAACTTAAGAAAATTATACAAAGCGTTTAGAAGTATCAAAACAGTTAAAAAGTAAAAGTCACAACACAGTAAAAATTGCACTCCAATTTATAAAAACAAAGAACATTTAGTAAGTAAAAGGACACCAAAACAACAAAAATCCAATGAGGAGAACTAGAGGTTTGAATTTTAAAATATTTAAGAGGAAAAAGTAAAGCATTACTGATAGTCAAAGGACCCAATATGCCAAGACCAAAGTGCAATTTCAGGCCAACTGTGATGGAGCCTGTGTCGCACATATCAAGTGGGTTGGTTCTACAGAAGATCTCGAAGTCAAAAAGATTGAAAAGGCCCACTAGTCTGGGCACTAGAAGAAACTACAAAAACTTTTGAAAACTATTCCTCCAAACAACCATAGCACTTGTAAGGTCCCCGGGACTTCATTGGAGTCAGGTAGCGACTCACGGGTTGTCAGACAGAGACTAACCACAGGGTCTATTCCAGGTCCAGTTGCTACTGATCAGATTGGCAATGTATTAAACAGGCTTCTTGTAGCTTGTTGTGTCCCTGTAGCAGCACAAGATGACAGCCAACTGACTTTTGGAGTGCACTTGGTTGTTCTGAGTACAAGTGGGAGCAGGTCAGCCCTTCAGGATATCTCCCAGGTCTCAAGCAGCAGGTGCAGTCCTTCTGTTCTTCCCAGGTCCAGTAACTAATGCTACATTTATGCATGTCACCAGTTACTGGGTCAGGGTGATTTTCGGCAATCAGAAACCAATGGCTAAAGGTTCCCGGGGGCAACCTTACCCATTTATTTTTTCAGTTGTTCCTGTTCGCTTTACACACAAACAGTTCCAAAATGCAATGTACCAGGGCAATGTACCAGGGCAATGCAAGATAGCTGAAGTCTTCAGCCATACTAAATTTGGGCTCTGAAGGCTGGGGGTGTGTAGAAGAGTGGACAATTAAAATCACCAGTGCCTACCCACAACCTATACTAAAATCCAGTTGAAAGCAGGCCCTGTACCCATAACCAAACCAGAAGACAGATGTATGGTAGGATAAAAGGAGAGTCGTTCAACAACCAGACAGAGGATACAAAGGAATTGCCTTGGCATTTTGTTTTCCCCATTTTACAGGCCAAATACAGGCATTCTGTATTTCCTGTCTGAATTTATTTTTAAAAGTAGAAACGTACTGAAAATTCTGCTTCGTGTGAGAGATTCTCCATGGTGTGTCATGATTTCCAGGGAAATGCTGTGCAGATTGACAGCAAGGAAATTAAAAAACAGGATGAGAATTCTTTAGGTACAGGCATATTTTAACATATATTTGTAGTATTATGCTAATATGCACTTATGAATGTAGTATTTTGTTATATGTGGCTGCTTAACTTGATAAAAATGCAACATGCATCCACTTATGAGGGCACATCTAAAAATTAAATAAATGTGGAAATCCAGCATTTTAATGCTCTATTTAGTCTCAAATCAAAATATAAATAGGGATAAATACAAATAGGATGGCCAAATAATAAATATGGATAAGTACAGATGGAAATGTTGAAAAGATAAATACAATAAAACTGGGAGCCATAATTATTTTTCTTGTGGGTCCTGTTCCCTAGATGCAGTAGTAGTATTTTAATCTGTACTCTCATTTTCTACACAGGACAGGTAGGGCTTCCACAGTGAAAATAGCTTTTAGGGCCTTGTCACTGTAGGGACAAGCTAACCTTGCAACACTTTTAAATACCATTAAACTTATTTGGGGCATACAAAGCCTACACACATAAGTGCAACTTACTAATATTCAAAAGGAAGATTTTTACTTGTCAAGAAGGGATTTTTAACAGGTTGCACTGCGGGTTTAAACTGCAGCAGTCAGACTACATTGGTTGGCCTAAATCCATGTTTTCTTGTCACACTAATGAATAGTACAATAAGTGCTGCACTCCACAGGTGACATTTAAATTTCCACGCCATGGTACACCAAATAATATAGCCTTATATGGAGTTAAATATGACAATCCGGGTTTAACAAATTGCTCCATGTTTAAGGGATCAGAGCACATACAGTGGGTGCTATATAGCAGTGCCCACTGTGTAGAGTGCAAAACTAGGCGTGGGCGGTGAACTCTGCTGGCAGAGTTTGTGGAGTTTTTCCCACTCCGCTTAGAGCACAGAGTACCAAAAAACTGCGTAGTGGAGCTGAGTGGAGGTTTTTCCTTGCTCGCACTCATCAACGGTCAGCCAGCGAGCATGAGCACGGAAAATCTTACTTAAGACCACCTTCTGGTGAGATTTCTCAACGCGAGCGGTCGCGGATATTTTTGTGACCGCTTAGGTTTAGAAACCTTCCGTTTGTGTTGCGGTAGCTGCCGCTCAAGCAGCAAATCAACTTGAGTGGCAGAAAAGAGTCTCCTGCACTATGCAGTGAGCCATTTGCGCAGATTTTTCAGTGTGGGACAAACACCTGATGCTAAAAATCAGCGCAACTCCTTGAACTCCACCTAGGCCTGTGTAAAACTAGCAATAAAATCAGGTGCTAAAATGGGGTGACTGTGAGAAAACACCCTCTTTTTGCATAAACACAATTTCATTTTAGTAATTTCCAGTATGAGTTCATTTTATTTTATTCTGTGGACTGTCATTTCTTTTTAAGTCTTATTCCACTGTATCTTTATTTTGGTATCTTTATTTTGCTAGTGTTCTTCACTACTCATTAATTGTCACTCCCATTTCTGCAGGCTTGTGGATTCATGTGTTTTTCTCCATGTCATCTTCTCTCGTCAGGCAGGGCCATCACAACAGGGGTTCCATGGGGACATTGTGCACCACAACTCATGCTGTTAAAATCCAATATATTACTCCATAGGAGATCCAGGAAGGGGTTATAACCCTCCTCTTGACACAGTCCTGTACAATTGTCATTAGTCCCAATTCAAGCAATATTATAGGCTTTCAATTCAGCTTGTCAAATGAGACTGAGTCAAGAGGAGGGTTATAAACCCTTGTGAGATGGAAATTCGTTGGATTATTTTGTAAAAATTTTTAACTTCCTGAATCCTATTGAGTAACATATTTTATTTTGATAGTGTGGAATTGTCTTATTCATTAATTGAAGACTGGATCATATATACACAAATTATATCTAAACAATTCCTCTAGGATAATTTTTAAGTAGGTCACTTTCTAAAAGTGGCATATTCAAACTAACAATCTACAAACCACCTTCACTAAAAGATATATTTTTTAATTGAGTTCAGAGACCCCAAACTCCATATTTCTATCTGCTCTCAAAGGGAAAGTGCACTTTAATGATATTTAAAGGCACCCCCCTGTGTTAACCTGTGAGAGAGAGAGGCCGTGCAACAGTGAAAAACGAATTTGGTAGTATTTCACTCTAAGGACATGTAAAAACCATCAGTACATGTCCCACCTTTAACATACACTGCGCCCTGTCCATGGGGCTACCTAGGGCCTACCTTAGGGGTGCTTTACATGTATAAAAAGGGAAGGTTTGAGCCTGGCAAGTAGATATACTTATCAGGGCGAATTGGCAGTTTAAAACTGCACACACAGACACTGCAGTGGCAGTCTAAGCCATGTATACAGGGCTACTTATGTGAGTGATACAGTCAGTGGTGCAGGCCCACTAGTAGCATTTGAGTTACAGGCTCAAAGCACCTCTAGGCCATTTTACTGGGGACCTACTAGTAGATCAAATATGCCAGTTATAGAAAAGCCAATAATACATACAATCTCACAAAGGGAGCACTTGCGTTTTAGCACTGGTGAGCAGTGGTAAAGTGCCCACAGTAACAAAAACAGCAAAAACAGAGTCCAGCACACAGCAGCAACCTGGGAAGTAGAGGCAAAAAGTTAGGGGAGACCACACCAAGGATGTCCAGTCTAACAACCTGTACCCGCAAGCAGCTGTCAGGCATATATTTTGCATCCCTGTACCCTCCTAAAAAACCTTTAGGACTTGATGAAGATCAGAAGAAGACTGCAGCTGCTACCTGAGACCTAAGAAGAGCCCTGATTAACTTGACCTGCTCTCCTTCTTGTACCCAGAACAAAGAAGTGGACTCTAAGGGTCATAATGCTGACATCCTGTCAAACAACAGGAACACAACAATGCAACAAAAGACCTTTCCTATAACATTTTACCTGTCTAAGACCATGCTAGTGTCCTCTAATGTAGTAAGTCTTGACTTCCAAGTCTTGTTAGTAATGTCCTGGATCTGTTGTCTGTAACAAAGTGAAGAAGTCCCCCTAACATCCTGAAAAACCAGGGACTTAGAAATGTTGTGGCTTCAAAGATATTCAGAGCCTCTGAACAAACCTGTCCAGATGACTTAATCAAGGTGCGATGCCACTAGGCGGACGATTAGTTTCACCCCACTCAATGCAGTTCCAGGTACCTCCAGAACTACTGTCAGGACAATCTTACACTCTGCATGATGTTATCGATCTGCTCACTTATGCTAAGAGAAGTGCTGGGTACTTGAATGCAGCATTTCATCATTAACATTTTACATCCCTTAGTTGCTTAAAGATAATCTGAAGCAATTTTGTTTTGGGTCAGCATTTTGCCATAGGCATCTAACTGATCTAACACTAACCACAAAGCTAGTGCAGTAATTCTAATGTCTCTACATTCATTCTTTATTTTATCTAAAGCAACAGCCATTCCGTACAAGTGTATTAAAGCAAGGAAGAACCTAGAAATAGTTGAAAAAGCAAGCCTGCTCCTTTTTTGCAGCCCACAAAAAGGCTGTGATGATGGTGTCCCACATGGGTCTGGGTCGCCCATGCCCACAGAAGTGGAAACAGCTAATGGCACAGAGGAAGGAGAGGAGCGGCTGGACAGCATGGGAGTTGGCTTCCCGAGCCACTCCAATTAAAAATAGAAAACAAGTGCCACATACCAGGTGCCCCTTTGAGAAGACAGGGGCACTTGGGTCCAAAAACAAAAATGCAGCACATATCCATATGAATAATAAAATAAACATAGCATGAGAATGCAAAGTACATATAGAAATTCAAGCATTCAGATAAAGGATTCAAGTCTCAAAGCTTCGGAGTACCCCATAAGCCCTTGAGCAAGGCTTAAATTAAACCTGTTATTTCATGCAGTGCCCCAAGTAGTGTAGTGGCACCAGCAATGTGATCAGAGAGTGTTTGGGGTTGACTGCACTGATGCAACAGCCAGAAATATTTTTTTTAAAATCATTATAAGTCACTAAGCGGGCTATATGGAAAGTCTTGGGAGAGTTTTCACTGACTCTCAAAGCTCTCTCTAACCTGTCATTTTGCACATGGGTTTGGGAGTGCAGACACTCCTATCAGTGAGTGTAGGAAAGTACCATCTTGCCTGGCATGTTACCCCCATTTTTCACTGTATATATGTTGTTTTGGTTGTATGTGTCACTGGGACCCTGGTAACCCAGGGCCCCAGTGCTCATAAGTGTGCCTGAATGTGTTACCTGTGTAGTGACTAACTGTCTCACTGAGGCTCTGCTAATCAGAACCTCAGTGGTTATGCTCTCTCATTTCTTTCCAAATTGTCACTGACAGGCTAGTGACCATTTTTACCAATTTACATTGGCTTACTGGAACACCCTTATAATTCCCTAGTATATGGTACTGAGGTACCCAGGGTATTGGGGTTCCAGGAGATCCCTATGGGCTGCAGCATTTCTTTTGCCACCCATAGGGAGCTCTGACAATTCTTACACAGGCCTGCCACTGCAGCCTGAGTGAAATAACGTCCACGTTATTTCACAGCCATTTTACACTGCACTTAAGTAACTTATAAGTCACCTATATGTCTAACCTTTACCTGGTAAAGGTTAGGTGCAAAGTTACTTAGTGTGAGGGCACCCTGGCACTAGCCAAGGTGCCCCCACATTGTTCAGAGCCAATTCCCTGAACTTTGAGAGTGCGGGGACACCATTACACGCGTGCACTACATATAGGTCACTACCTATATGTAGCTTCACAATGGTAACTCCGAATATGGCCATGTAACATGCCTATGATCATGGAATTGCCCCCTCTATGCCATCCTGGCATAGTTGGCACAATCCCATGATCCCAGTGGTCTGTAGCACAGACCCTGGTACTGCCAAACTGCCCTTCCTGGGGTTTCACTGCAGCTGCTGCTGCTGCCAACCCCTCAGACAGGCAGCTGCCCTCCTGGGGTCCAGCCAGGCCTGGCCCAGGATGGCAGAACAAATAACTTCCTCTGAGAGAGGGTGTGACACCCTCTCCCTTTGGAAAATGGTGTGAAGGCAGGGGAGGAGTAGCCTCCCCCAGCCTCTGGAAATGCTTTGTTGGGCACAGAGGTGCCCAATTCTGCATAAGCCAGTCTACACCGGTTCAGGGGACCCCTTAGCCCTGCTCTGGCGCGAAACTGGACAAAGGAAAGGGGAGTGACCACTCCCCTGACCTGCACCTCCCCTGGGAGGTGTCCAGAGCTCCTCCAGTGTGCTCCAGACCTCTGCCATCTTGGAAACAGAGGTGCTGCTGGCACACTGGACTGCTCTGAGTGGCCAGTGCCACCAGGTGACGTCAGAGACTCCTTGTGATAGGCTCCTTCAGGTGTTGCTAGCCTATCCTCTCTCCTAGGTAGCCAAACCCTCTTTTCTGGCTATTTAGGGTCTCTGTCTCTGGGGAAACTTTAGATAACGAATGCAAGAGCTCATCCGAGTTCCTCTGCATCTCTCTCTTCACCTTCTGCCAAGGAATCGACTGCTGACCGCGCTGGAAGCCTGCAAACCTGCAACATAGTAGCAAAGACGACTACTGCAACTCTGTAACGCTGATCCTGCCGCCTTCTCGACTGTTTTCCTGCTTGTGCATGCTGTGGGGGTAGCCTGCCTCCTCTCTGCACCAGAAGCTCCAAAGAAATCTCCCGTGGGTCGACGGAATCTTCCCCCTGCAACCGCAGGCACCAAAAAGCTGCATTACCGGTCCCTTGGGTCTCCTCTCAGCACGACGAGCGAGGTCCCTCGAATCCAGCGACTCTGTCCAAGTGACCCCCACAGTCCAGTGACTCTTCAGTCCAAGTTTGGTGGAGGTAAGTCCTTGCCTCACCTCGCTGGGCTGCATTGCTGGGAACCGCGACTTTTGCAGCTACTCCGGCCCCTGTGCACTTCCGGCGGAAATCCTTTGTGCACAGCCAAGCCTGGGTCCACAGCACTCTAACCTGCATTGCACGACTTTCTAAGTTGGTCTCCGGCGACGTGGGACTCCTTTGTGCAACTTCGGCGAGCACCGTTTCACGCATCCTTGTAGTGCCTGTTTCTGGCACTTCTCCGGGTGCTACCGGCTTCAGAGAGGGCTCCTTGTCTTGCTCGTCGTCCCCTCTCTCTGCTGGTTCAATTTGCGACCTCCTGGTCCCTCCTGGTCCTCAGCAGCATCCAAAAATGCTAACCACACGATTTGCAGCTAGCAAGGCTTGTTGGCATTCTTTCGGCGGGAAAACACTTCTGCACGACTCTCCACGGTGAGCGGGATCCGTCCACCAAAGGGGAAGTCTCTAGCCTATTTCGTTCCTGCAGAAACCTCAGCTTCTTCTGTACAGTAGAAGCTTCTTTGCACCCGCAGCTGGCATTTCCTGGGCATTTGCCCATCTCCGAATTGCTTGTGACTTTTGGACTTGGTCCCCTTGTTCCATAGGTACCCTAGATTGGAAATCCACAGTGTTGCATTGCCGGTTTGTGTCTTTCCTGCATTATTCCTCTAACACGACTTCTTTGTCCTTAGGGGAACTTTAGTGCACTTTGCACTCACTTTTCAGGGTCTTGGGGAGGGTTATTTTTCTAACTCTCACTATTTTCTAATAGTCCCAGCGACCCTCTACAAGGTCACATAGGGTTGGGGTCCATTCGTGGTTCGCATTCCACTTTTGGAGTATATGGTTTGTGTTGCCCCTATCCCTATGTTTCCCCATTGCATTCTATTGTAACTATACATTGTTTGCACTGTTTTCTAAGACTATACTGCATATTTTTGCTATTGTGTATATATATCTTGTGTATATTTCCTATCCTCTCACTGAGGGTACACTCTAAGATACTTTGGCATATTGTCATAAAAATAAAGTACCTTTATTTTTAGTATAACTGTGTATTGTGTTTTCTTATGATATTGTGCATATGACACTAAGGCCCGTATTTATACTCCGTTTGCGCCGAATTTGCGTCGTTTTTTTCGACGCAAATTCGGCGCAAAACTAACGCCATATTTATACTTTGGCGTTAGACGCGTCTAGCGCCAAAGTATTGGCAAATAGCGTCATTTTTTTGCGTGAACGCCTTCCTTGCGTTAATGAGATGCAAGGAAGGCGTTCCCGTCTAAAAAAATGACAGCGACGCAAATGCGTCGTATTTATACTCCCGGGCAAAAATCACGCCCGGGAGTTGGCGGGTCAAAAAACCCCGCATTTGCGCCACTATTTAACGCCTGGGTCAGGGTAGGCGTTAAGGGGCCTGTGGGCTCAAAATGAGCCCACAGGTGCCCTCCCCTGCCCCCAGGGACCCCCCCTGCGACCCCTGCCCACCCCAGGAGGACACCCAAGGATGGAGGGACCCACCCCAGGGACATTCAGGTAAGTTCAGGTAAGTATTATTTTTTATATTTTTTTACTTTTTTTTGGGTGGCATAGGGGGGCCTTATTTGTGCCCCCCTACATGCCACTATGCCCAATGACCATGCCCAGGGGACACAAGTCCCCTGGGCATGGCCATTGGGCAAGGGGGCATGACTCCTGTCTTTACTAAGACAGGAGTCATGAAATGGCGTCTGGGCGTCGTAAAAAAATGGCGCAAATCGGGTTGAGGCGATTTTTTTGCCTCAACCTGACTTGCCCCATTTTAAGACGCCCTAACGTCATTTTTTCCCAACGCCGGCGCTGCCTGGTCGACGTGGTTTTTTTCCACGCAAACCAGGCAGCGCCGGTCTGCTTGCGCCGGCTAACGCCATTCCATAAATACGGCGCCCGCATGGCGCTTCAGAATGGCGTTAGACAGCGCTAAATTTTTTGACGCTAAACTGCGTTAGCGCAGTTTAGCGTCAAAAAGTATAAATATGGGCCTAAGTGGTACTGTAGTAGCTTCACACGTCTCCTAGTTCAGCCTAAGCTGCTCTGCTAAGCTACCATTATCTATCAGCCTAAGCTGCTAGACACCCTATACACTAATAAGGGATAACTGGGCCTGGTGCAAGGTGCAAGTACCCCTTGGTACTCACTACAAGCCAGTCCAGCCTCCTACAGTGAGTCATGGATTTGCAGCAGCAGCAGCTTAATAAAGTTGGAATAAAATTCAGGGACACATGTTTTTGATTTCAATCCTTTATTAACTATCATGTTGGCTAATGATGAACTGTTTTACAATATAATTAATGAAATAGAATGTTGATACTACCACCATTGATTTCAAAGGTGGGTTATGACATGTATTGAATATTGATTGTGTCTACATTGATTTTAATGGGGTTGCACGCCCCATCCTAATATCGAATTGCAAACAAAAGCAATGGGGTTGCAGTGGTGCAATTTAACATGTTCTTTAGTTTTACTGATGTGGAGACACTGTGAAAAAGCCTGTATGTCTGCCCTATTTAAAATGGCACTCCCTTATATTTTGATATTGTGTTTAGTAGAAGCAGGGGTATTTTGGTTATAGGGCTAAAGACGCACTAGAGGTGTAGCATGACGTGAGGGTGTCACCAAATGTATTTCCATCTCTCTTGTTGTATATTTTTGTAATCTAATGTGTAGTTCTTAGTGTTTCCTATTTTATAAAGAAACAGTTATTTTATTATACAAACTGACTGGACACTGATTTACAGAGCACTGTTGTAGTGTACTATTGAGCTGAGGCAGGAGTTTTTATACTGATTGTTAGCATATACAATATTCCTATTCTTCCTATAACAAAGGGGTGAAAGTTTGGTGTACACAGATTTGTATGAGATTTTAGAGCCATAAAGGCCATGTTTTCCTATGGTCGCTAATTCTGCCGCTATCCAATCTTGTATCCCTACAAATGTCCAATGGTTAAATGTGGTTAACATATGTTCTGCCTTTTTCTCCAATGCCATGCAGGATGAGAGTTTGGTCATCTTTATGTTCTCATTTTGTGGGTCTCAAATTTTGCACCAAAGATTCCCTCCAGGTTCTATCGATCTTTTCCCAGCAATTAAACTAGGAATTGGACACTTTGGTCTTTCTTTCCCGGGGCCGCTAGTTGTTACTTTAGCTCACTTCAATGTTGATTTCATCTACATCCTCAGTGAACTGACTAGGAGGTAGCATAGAGCTCAAAGGAGAAACTGAAAGCAATAGTATCTGTGTTGTAAGAACTATTTGTCACCCCAGGCATCTACCTTATTATATGACCCTCATGCTACATAAGGGTACTTGTGCACTATGTAGAACTTTAAAAAAAATGCATTACAGTCCTGCAAATAAAGGTTCAATACTATATGACAATTAGTGTTAGATATTTTAACATGTTTGTATTGTTTTCACTAAAAAAAGAAGACTGTAGCATCACAATCAACAGCAATACAATCCTGACAGATAACAATGTAAAGACTTCAAGCTTGACTGGTCAGTCATGGTCTCACCCCTCCTTCCCCTCAAAACAATGATTACGTACATGCAAATCATGGCCACATTGTCTGGGATCACCAGGGAGCTCCTCAGAGTCTCATCTTTTGTCATCACTGACTACTTCACCTCTCCTGGGTAACTGAACCCTGTATTTCTCTACTTCTCACCACCCGTCCCCATGTGCTTCCTGCGTGTTCACCTTCCTCACCAGTCAACTACCCATCAGTCCCAGGAGCCCCGACTCCGCTTCCTGAAATCCTTCCAGTAAGGCTGCCCAGATCTACAGATCCTGCTCCACTCTGTTGTCTATCCTGGACAATCAAATATGCATCTCCTCCACCAGGGCCCCTTCTACCACATCCCTACCCGACAGGAACACAGAGGGGATGGGTTTCCCCAACCATCCCATTGCTACCTGCCACTTAGCAATGACCAGTGCCAGCTGTCGAACACTCCACCCTATTTCCCCCAACGGGGTACCTGAGCCATACCCAGAATGCACTGTCCAGGGGCCTTCTCCAAGGCGATATCAGTAACCCTCCTCAGTCTTGCTGACAACTACACTCAACATCCAAGCCATGTGCAAAATGAAGACACCGCCACCCTGCATCTTGGACAGTCCACTTACGTATTAGCATACATTCTACTCAGTTTAATTCAAATCAAATAGGTGCAATGTACATAGTTGAAATGGATCATTTTAAACCGGGCACTATAGGACACCCGACGCACAACTTCACATGCCTCAGTCCACTCTTTGTCTGGACAGGTTGCTCAAAGTCATCTACCCAAACCTGACTTGCTTTGCAAATCCTCTTAGCTCTGTCCCTCTTAAGTGCACCCTAAAACAGTCACCAGCTGCCCTTCATCTCCCACTATCAGCTGGAGCTGCAGCATTTTTGATAAGCAGGGGGCTCCCGGAAACCCCATCCAGATCTCCCTGGTTGTACTGGCAATTTTATCATATTGTAAGAAGTGCCCAACACCTACCTCACACTCAACTTGTGCATCCTCAAATGTAACAAACCGCCCATCCAGATATAAGTCCCTCAGCATCTCCCAGCCCTATTCCAGCCAGCAAGCTATGGATATAGTCTTGCTAAAATGTTTAAAGGGAATCAAAGACCAAATAATTAACTCAGTCACAAACAGCAGCCTCTTCAGGACCTTGCCAATCACTCTTTCCCCGATCGCTGCAGTTCTCCACACGAAGTGTGAAAAGCGCTAACGGCACTCTCACCCCCATCAGCCTCAACTCCAGCAGGGTCTCATGTTGACAGGATCCTCTCAGCAGCCATTTCTTCCAGTTGTCTTCCTCTATAACCCACCGCAGCAGTTCTGCAGCTGGGACACAAAATAATACAACTCTAGGTCAGGAAGGCCATGCCCCCCACTTCCTATTCCAGTTTAAGTGTTTCCAGTGTCACCTCGCTTCTCTTCCACACCCCCACTAGTGAGATCAACAAGCCATCAAATGCCATGAATGTACAGTGGGAAATTATATTGTGCAGAATTCACATCGTACAAAGACACTGAGGCCCATATTTATACTTTGCGATGCAAAACTGCGCAGACGCAGTTTTGCGTCAAAAAATTTACAGCCGACTAACGCCATTTTGCACCGATCGGATGTCAAATTTATACTTTGAAGCACAGCGGAGCAAACCACTGGTGTGAGTAATTGTTTTTTACTCAAACCAATGCGTCACAGTCATTTTCACCACATTAACTTTGTTTTTCTTTAGGACGTGAGTCTGTTTACGACGTTGCAAACCGCATACGTGCCTTTTTTTTATGCAACTGCATCAAAAAGCGGTGCAAACACTGCAAAATGTGCTAAGGAGAGCCAGAATGGATCCCAGATGCTTGGACAGATCCCAGGAAGACAACAGACCAGGAACCAGCCAGGAGGACCCACACAAGACCCAGGAGAGGGTGAAGAAGAAAAAAAAAGTGTTGGTTCAGTGCAGAGGAGCAGGAAATACTGGTGAAAGAGGTGACGGAACACCAGCACCAACTCTTTTTACCTCTAAATTGCCAATTAGTAGGAGACAGGCAATATGGCAACAAATTGTTGACAAGATAAACAGTGTGGCAGAAGTACGGAGAACAGTCATCAAATGCAAGAAGCGCTGGCATGACTGTAAGCACAGGACAAAGAGAAAGATGGCCAGGAACAGGAAGGCAGCACTGCAGACTGGAGGTGGGAGACCTGCACCGCCGGAGGCCCTGGACCACATGGAGGAGATGGTGGCAGCCATCATCCCTGAGGAGATCGTCAGTGATTCAAGGACAGGACAGCATAAACTACCAGGAGACAACACAGATGCAGGGTATGTGGCATGGGGAATTAAAATGCACAAATGTTAACTGTAAGCAGGGGGGTTGACATACCTACTACACAATGCATGTAAGTCATGATATTCAGGGAGTGGAAAGGGTAAAGGGGCACGGCCTGTTCATAGGAAACCTGTGGCACAGTACTACACCAACAATCTTTGCATGGGGGGTATGCTGCCATGCCAAGAATGTTGGAAAGATAAAGCCAGTCCAGAAGGGTAGGGTACAACGTAAAACTGGTCTGCTGTCACACAACAGCTG
This sequence comes from Pleurodeles waltl, assembly GCF_031143425.1. Classification (NCBI taxonomy): domain Eukaryota; kingdom Metazoa; phylum Chordata; class Amphibia; order Caudata; family Salamandridae; genus Pleurodeles; species Pleurodeles waltl. The sequence continues at coordinate 1,067,789,884 of NC_090444.1, forward strand.
GTATTCTCCCTACATGAAATAGGGCTCAATTAACAGTCTCAGGCCATATCCGCAAGTGGAATGTAATATTGACAACAGTTTCCACTACCACCTCTGCTGTGTGTGCTGGCCAAGTAGCTAATGGCAGTTATGTGCCCATGGATCAAACACACCCAAATTAGAGGGTTCAGGATGACAACTTTATCAATTCCCTGTAATCAATACAAATGTGCTAATCCTGTCAAATGTGAATCTCCGTAGTTGCTACAAACATCAGCCATTGTCATAAACATTATGAGGTACACAGCACTAATGTCATACCCATGCTGCATATGTCAGGGTCCACCATGTGCCTGGGTCACAATAGCTGCAATGACACCATGCAACATCCCAACTGTTATGTCCTCCCCCTCAATGCTGTTGCTGAGCAGTATATGTCACCGGCTAGTGAAATATACCCGCACAGTCAGAAGAGGAAATGGAACACTGCTAGGACCATCAGTGCAATCTTATGTAGCACACATTCCCCAACATCAATATTACACACTACCAATGCTGACATATGTAGTGTGCCATGCCAATGGTATACATAGTAAATGCTAGGTCTCAGCAACATATAGCTGGATGTGAAATTTCAGAGACTGGGGCAGTTCCACATTGTTCAGTGTGGTGCAAGTGCCATCAGAACTTCCACAGCCAGTGATAGGCCTCACCATGAGAATGGAAGTAGACGGAGGGTTGAGTAGGACAAGAAGGTGGCAATATACAATTTGGGAAGACCCTACACCTAGAGGATGTGATGCTGACAAGTCCCCAAACTGACCACAATACATGTGACATGCAGGTGGGGCATAGGCCTGGGAGAATGGTAATATTAAAGACAGGAACAATGAACAGGAACCAATATCTCAATGTGCAATTAACAGGAAGGCAGGCACGTCACATTCCAAATGCCACAGCACAGACACTTTAATTGTACAATATCTCATTGCAGAGGATGATGGCTCTCCTGGGGATAAGCCTGTCCTGGACTTCCCTGATGACATGGATGACGAGCTGACAAACATCAGCCAGCAGACCCTCCCAGATGTCCTTGGAACCCTCCAGACCCCACCTTCAGTTGCAAGGAGGAGCAAAGTTACAGCAGCCATCACAGAGGACCCACCCACCACCCCAATAGTACGACCTGCCAGCTCCAACCCAGCTGACTACTCTGACGACACTGGCACCAGTTTTGAGAGAACTGTAGTTGGAGTACAGCGGGAGATGGCCAAGGAAGTGTGGGTGGGGATGGAAAATATGGCAGCCAGCCTAGAGGGGGTGCGTTTGTGCATGATGTCAACTGCAGATTAGGCAGCAGCCATGCAAAGGCGAACATCAATCTTGCAAGAACTTAAAAAAAGTGTGAAGGAAATCAGTACAGCAGTAAGAGAGTTGAAACAATACCTCCAACGACAAACCTTTCAACGCGTGCACAAATGCAATATTGACTCCCTCAGGGCGGACCTGGCTGCCTACCACAGTGATGTGGCTGCTATTCGTGAGAACCAGCAGCTCCTCCTTGCTGCAGTACTGCCCTTAATAGCCCCACAGTTCCACAGTTAGCCACTACGGGATTTCTGAATCCACGCCTTCAAACACTGAGGTGTGTGTTGCCTCTTCACACCCACCACCACCAAGGGCAGAGGAGACAACGCACACATAAGAAGATGAAGACGTGGAACAGATCACCTTCACCCGTAAGAGTACCCCATAGCACTAGTCCCTGCTACCTGGCCACTTATAACCAAGGTCCTATGCTTTGTAACATGCCAGTCTTGTAACAGCTGCTCTCGAGCACTGTTCTCCAGCCCACTGTTTACCTTGTCACAATGCCCTGTGATTGTCTCTCCCCACCTCATTGGCAATTCATGTCCCTCTGCACTGTCTGACACTTCACCCCAGCATGTCCAATGACATGTCCTTTTGCACTTGTGTAGGATCACAATGGAAGGTGTCACACTAATGGACTCACAATCATGGACAATGAAAATATAGCAGTACAGCACTTTAAAATAAATAGCACTTACACAACCACTTTGTCTCTGTGTAATGTGACACATCAAACGTGAGGGAGATTAGTGATGTCTTCCTCATGTCAATGCCCATAGAATGTCAATACAACTGCCTTGGAAGATTGTGGGCTGATAACTATGCACTGGGGTCTGGATAGTACCATCATCTGCCCTTTCTGAGGTTTAATTCAGAGGTAAATAGAAAATACACACCATAATGTTGTGCTGGACAGAATAGGTTTTCTTCAAGGGATGTCTAAGCAGAAAAATATTTTGTAATCATTTTTCTTCCAGCCAATCTTTACGTATGTGACATTTGACTCAAATTTTTCATCACACACAACATACAGCAGGAATGGATGTGTATGGGTGTAAGTACAAATAAGTAACCTGGCTGTACAATGTAACAAAGGATAGGTGTTAGTCATGTATAATATACTACATGAGATTATACCACCACTTACCTTATCAGGATTCATATGAACATCAGGCTGCAGGCAGACGTAACACAGGGGGTGATTCTAACCTTGCCGGGCGGCGGAGGCCGCCCTCCAAAGTTCCCCCAACAGAATACCGCTATGCGGTCAGAAGACCGCCACGGTTATTCTGTGTTTCCCGCTGGGCTGGCGGGCGACCGCCAGAAGGCCGCCCCCCAGCCCAGCGGGCAACCCCTTCCCACGAGGAAGCCGGCTCCGAATGGAGCCGGCGGAGTGGGAAGGGTGCGACGGGTGCAGTAGCACCCGTCGCGATTTTCAGTGTCTGCAATGCAGACACTGAAAATCTTTTAGGGGCCCTCTTACGGGGGCCCCTGCAGTGCCCATGCCATTGGCATGGGCACTGCAGGGGCCGCCAGGGGCCCCAGGACACCCCTCACCGCCATCCTGTTCCTGGCGGTCACGACCGCCAGGAACAGGATGGCGGTGAGGGGGTCGGAATCCCCATGGCGGCGCAGCAAGCTGCGCCGCCATGGAGGATTCCTCAGGGCAGCGGAAAACCGGCGGGGGACCGCCGGTTTTCCGTTTCTGACCGCGGCTGTACCGCCGCGGTCAGAATGCCCTTGGGAGCACCGCCAGCCTGTTGCCGGTGCTCCCGCGGTCCCCGGCCCTGGTGGTCAATGACCGCCAGGGTCGGAATGACCGCCACAGTGTCCTCAATACCCAATCTGGTCTCAAACTATGTCAGATTGAAAACATACATCAAAACTTAACAACACATTGGGATCCATAGTAACCTTGAGTGGTGGGTGCAATGGATGGAAGTAGCTTTGGTGTAGCTGCCAATGTGACAGCTCAAATGGGATTTGGATGCAGGTTGGAACACAAATGTAAATACTAAATTGACACTGTTCACCCATGCCAAGGCCCTGATCCCCAAGCATATGATACTTAGTGTAAAGGAGTACCTAAATATTTATTTAACTGTAAAAAAGATACTAAAACCAGGGGAAACACCTTAACTAACCTAACCTATCCTAACTACACATTACCCACAAATGGCCCTAACTAACCTAAGCCAAACTTCCTAATCACATTTAACTAAACACTCTAAACATCAGCCCCTCAACCCTCTTATAAGATGGGACACATGGAGGACAACATATACTAAGCTAAACACATACTATCTTGTACTAAACAAATATATATTTTTTTGTATTTTTGTCTTATTTATATATATATTTTTTTAACACAAAACCTCCATCATCCCCCATACAGGCAACCCACTCACAAGCATAAAAAGAAACATGTAAAAATATCATACCCCCACCCTACTACTACTAACTAAATTAACAGCCTATTCTAACCTAACACTAAGCCCCCTAACCCACTAATTAAAAGAACCAGGAGAGAGGAGGGAGGGGAGGGAATTATGGGTGATGGTATTGATAACGCGTCCCTTTATGATAATTTATTACTCATCAGGACTCGTTTTAGGCCAATGAATCTTTTGACCCAGTTGAGAGACACCTCAGGACGAGATAGCTGATCAATATGTCAATCAATACGTCTATGATGTCATCAATATTTATCACAACAATACATTTCACTTTAGTCAAAGTCATTAATCAATTCAAAAATGCTACCATGACCTTTCAGCCATGAATAACCACACCAGTTTAGTAGAATTTTATGAGTTTTATTCCCTATTGATTACAGATCTAAGAGCAGATGCGTTAACCTCAACACCAAGAAACATAATAGCATAGTCACGATATGGCAACTCTGGTAGGATTTCATTAAGGCGAGAATCACAAACATCAGAACATAACACAGCGTGAACATAGAACAATTTAGCAGAGTGTCAATAACACGTCAGTTCAACAAAGCATAGTTTCGGTCGTTTGTCTATTTGCGTCAGTTTGGGGAACACCTGTCCTAACCACTGATTAGCATTCGCATGTTGGGCTTCATGCAAAACAATTTAGAACACCAATTTGAAAAACATCTAACTATGGTCTCTGTCAAAAGTAAGCAGTTGGTACCTAGAGAGGAAAAGCAAACAGACAAATTACAATTGCATTGTCAAAATTACCCTCCAAAGTTTAGGTCAGCACACAGGTTCAGTCTTCGTCTTTAGGACATCAGTCAAATCGCCATCAGTCAGGACTCAACTCCGGGGCAAAAAGGGCACTTCCCTCATAAGGAGGCAAAGTGTACTATGGACAAATATAAGGGCGAGGATGATTTTAAGTAAACCTACAAGTCACCAAACAGAGTGACAACGTTTCTGGATAAAATCAATAGCATTCCCTACCTAATTCTAAATGGCTCCCCGTGTCATGGGTTTTTATCCCTTTTTCATTGTACATTCCCCCAAAATTCTATTGGACATTCGTTATACCCCACTATCTTTAACCTATCAGAAAACATATGAGGTCACCTAACTCTTCACCCCATATTATTTTACAGACATTTTATTGGTCTTCATAATTGACGCCTTCAGATGTGGCACATCCGGTATGATTTCATCTTTTTGTAATTCTTTGCACATCTTTTGGTCAGTAGCTCTATTGTCTTCACCGGTTTGAATGACCTTAAACATTACATTAATCTACACTGTTTCATTTTGTTTTAACATTATTCTACAAGCAATAGAAAATTGCATGGGAACAGATCTAGCATGGTTACATTTGTCTTCTAGTTTTGAAGAAAAAGTAAAGGTCGTGTCCTTTGTGAGTCAGCACACTGCAAGATAGAAAAATACATTTAATATAAGAGCGAAGCAGCTAAACATCTGCTCATGCTAACTTACGGCCTATAAGGATTTCAGCATAAATTCAATAATGCAATTATTAATAATTAGTATAAACTTATTTGATATAATAGTAATACTTAAACATTTTAGCCATCAGTATTAGTCCACGTATACATTGATGGCCACTCCCCGTGGTCACATTTCAGGTGCACGTTTAAGCAAAATTTTACTATTACAGTTTCTATGTGGCAGTATCACACATTAATTCATAAACATTTCATGTTAATACAGATTATATGAGCTACGCTCTCTCAGTCCCTCCTCTGATGACGTTTGTCATCACACAAACCTTTCCCTTTGACCTTTCACTTTAATTTTTCATCTTGCGCATAATGCGCATTTCAACATCTGGGGCCAGATGTAGCAAACCATTTGCGACTCGCAAACGGCGAAAATCGCCGTTTGCGAGTCGCAAACGTGGGTTGCCATGCAGAAATGCATATTGCGAGTCGTTACCGACTCGCAATATGCATTTCCGACTCGCAAATAGGAAGGGGTGTTCCCTTCCTATTTGCGAGTCGCAGTGGGATGCAATACCATTTGCGACCGCGTACGCGGTCGCAAATGGCATCGCAGTTACCATCCACTTCAAGTGGATGGTAACCCACTCGCAAATTGGAAGGGGTCCCCATGGGACCCCTTCCAGTTTGTGACTGGACCCAAAAACATTTTTTCAGGGCAGGGAGTGGTCCAAGGGACCACTCCCTGCCCTGAAAAAATACCGAAACAAAAGGTTTCGTTTTTTTTTTTAAGTGCAGCTCGTTTTCCTGTAAGGAAAACGGGCTACACTTAAAAAAAAAAAAACTGCTTTATTTAAAAGCAGGTCACGAACATGGAGGTCTGCTGACGTCAGCAGGCCTCCATGTTAGCGAGTGCCTGTACTCGCTATGGGGCCGAGATTTGCGACCCACCTCATGAATATTCATGAGGTGGGTCATTGCGACCCCATAGCGAGTCGCAGTCGGTGTCTGAGACACCGTACTGCATAGCAATTTGCGACTTGCAAATTGCGAGTCTCAGGGACTCGCAATTTGCAAGTCGCAAATTGCCGTTTTGCTACATCTGGCCCCTTGTCCCTTGTGTGAACTTTCCCAAATTTCATTAAACATTTTCTCCCTTTCACTTTCTTCGTTCCTTTTATTTCTCTTTGTCCAATTTCTTTTGATTTTGTCATTTATTTTGCATGCTCCCCATAATCCTAATAGACAGGCCAGAACAATTAATAGACCCCCCTAGTATTTTTACAAGAACCCCATTCCAAATATTGCTAAACCAGCTCCCTACTCTGGCAATTCCTTTTCCTAATTTCTCCCACACTCCAGGTTCCTTCAAATCCTTCAAGTCTGCACTATCTTTAGTTAGGTTGGTAAGCATTCCTCTAATCTTTTTACTATTGTCCGGTATATATGAGCAAAAATGACACTCGTTGAGTATCTTGCAGACTCTGCCGCTCTTTGCTAAAAGAATGTCTAATGCAAGCCGATTTTGAAGAGTCCTAGCTCTTTCTGCAGCAAGTTCAGTATCCATCAGGAGTATAGCCCCTGTAAAATTTGTCAGCATGTTATCCACAATAGTAGACAACATTTGAATCTTTATGGAGTTTAAAATGACCCCTACTGAAGGAATTATGGCTCCAAATATGTCACCAACGAAAGCAGCCGCTGTCTCTCGTTTTTGTCTGACATGTTGTAATTCAGATGCTTTAGGTATTTGCTTTAAGTCATCAATCTGGTAAATCTTTGGGAAAACTATTCCCAAATAACATGTCCCATACCATCCCTTAGGGAGACGGTAATAAGCATTAAGTCCACAAATATAATAGATTCCAGGGATCGCTGGATCCTGTCCATTTAACTTGAATGTCCACTTACTCTGAAACAAAAACACATGCCTGCATTCACTCATTCCCACAAATGAAGTGTCATGTTCAGATTTCGGCCTATATACACAGAGCCTTCCTACATGTAATGCATCTATAGCTAGTTTGCCTTGCGTCTTTATTGCAGTGTAAGCATAATCATTTGCATATGTGTGTTTCTCTAGCCCCTTTTCTAATCTCTCTTTCAATGCTTTGCGTCTATCATAAGTGTGATCTAAAAAGTTATTCTCTACAGGTGTCAATAAGCAAGTCAGATTATTGCGGTGTGCATAAGCTGTCCCAAATGTAAGCGTTGGTTCAAAGAAACCTCTAACTAATTTTATACTGTGCTCCTTAGCTAACTTGTTCAGAAACTCAATCACAGGCACAAAAGAAAACACTACATCCAAGTTTGAATAAAAATATTGCACATGCTCTTGATTATAGAATCTTGTTAGTAGCAAACTGCAGCTTATCCCGTATGTTAGTGGCAAGCTACGGTAGGTGACCCCTTCTTGCACTGATGAAGGAATCTTTGTGCACTCATAACAGTTTTTCGCATCCATTGTTTCAACATACTCATTCAGCAAGCGATAGAAGATATTAGTAGAAAGTTCCCCCTTTGAGTTAGTTCCCTCATGCAAGTGTCTTGCATCCTGCTCAAACTTTTCCCACGGTGTTAATGTTGTAGTTTCAGGTTTTGAAGCATTTTTAGTTGCTTTCTTATCCAACCACGGCATTCCCACAATCACACCTACAATTATTATTGCACACACAATACCTAATATAAGACTTAACCAACCACACACCTTACCCTTTTTGTTACTACCTCTATTATAAGCCATGCCTGTAAAGAATCAGATAGCAGAATGACAATCAACTTGAGGACGATATAAACTCTTTTGCATTAAGAAAGAAAGAAAAAAAAAAAAAGGTCTCTCTCTCTCTGTGTGTATTTACAGCGTTTCACTCACTCCAGGACCCTTTTGTCAAATCAAGTTAGCAGCTTGTCATAATCGGGTTTTCAAAGTCAATTTATGTTATCAGTGTCACATCCGGTAATTTATAAGTCTCTTTCTTAGTTTTTTTTTTTTTTTCAGCTTTCTATTTTCCTTTTCAAATTTCAGTTTCAACACAGTCTCTTTCTCTGATTGATTTCAGGAACCGTAGTATTGGCCTGGTACTTCTCGATCAAAACAGAACGATAAGAATTCTTGTTGCCATTCAGATGTCGTTGCATATGCCCATTCCGGACCTGCGTACCTTCTATTTGCAGTTCTTTTTCTGTTCAACATGCGTTCACTTTGTAATTCTCCTTCACTTAGATCCTCTATACGGGATTTATCAGTCTCTTCTGTTATTGTTTTACCTGGTACAACCCTTTCTTTCGCAGCCTGCTTCTCTGGCCAGTTATCTCCCTTATGCGTCTTTTTCCTGCTTGTCCTTTCAGGACGGTGCACAGCACCCTCCTCTTGTGCTATGGTGTTTTCTCTTGATGGGCCTGCAACTGGCTCAAGGGATGCCGGTGTGCATTGATTTCTCTCTATTATTTCCCCTTCTTCTTCTTCTGGATCTGTAACGGGTTCAAGCTCTAACCCGTATCCACCTGCTTCTGGGAGAACCTCTCCTTGATTCAGTTCTCCTGCTGCCTCTACTGAGATAGGCACATTGTCACCTCTCTCAAACTCATTCACTGTTTGAGGGACGAGGCTGTTCTCAGTGGGCTCTCCTGCAGTCTCAGTTTCCCCTTGGCTATTTTCAAGCCCTGAGACTTCCCTCTCTGGACTTGCTGAGTCGTATACTTCAAGTTCCTCATCAGTTGGACATGTTACCTTCTTTGTGTGACTGGCATGTATCCAGTTTGGAACGCCTGCACATTTCACAGCAGTTGTTGTTGTCAGTATTACTTGATATGGCCCCTTCCAGCGCAGCTCCAAACACGACTTTCTCACGTGCTTCTTGACAACCACCCAGTCACCGGCTTGCAGGGTGTGACCTGGATCACTGATCGGTGGCAATGTGTTGGCTTCCACCTGATGAGAAAAAGAGCGAACCACATCAGCCAAACCTTTGCAGTAGTCCAACACCATATCACCAGTGATATTCACAAGAGCATTTGCAGGCACTGCGGGCAGCCTCATAGCTCTACCCATAAGGATCTCATGGGGTGATAGTCCTGTCTTCTTATCAGGGGTGTTTCTCATCGACATCAGCACTAAGGGTAATGCATCTGGCCATTTCATATTGGTAGCTGCGCACATTTTTGCCATTCTCGACTTCAAGGTACCATTCATTTGTTCTACTAATCCTGATGCTTCTGGACGGTAGCTACAATGCAGCTTCTGTTCAATGTCTAATGCGGCACACAAGAGCTTAATCACCTCATTGTCGAAGCGTCTGCCCCTATCTGATTCTATAGAGACCGGAAACCCGAACCTGGGTATTAGTTCCCTAAACAGCAGTTTTGCAACTGTGAGACTGTCATTTCTACGTGGTAGGTAAGCTTCAATCCAGTGGCTGAAAACACACACAATCACCAACACGTACTTCAATCCTCCACAAACTGGCATTTCAATGAAATCCATTTGCATCTTGATAAATGGAACGCCAGCTCTCCCTATGTAGCTCAAAGGTACCACAGTCCCTTTTCCTGCATTCATCTGTTGACAGATGATGCATCTGTGACAAGTAACTTCTGCGGCGTGTCTGAATTTCAGGTTAAACTAGTCAATCTTGAATTACCTGATCATTGCATCTCTCCCAAGATGTGCCTGCCTATGATAAAGCCTAGCAAATTACGACAGAAGGCTGTTTGGCAAAACCAGTTTCCCTTCCTCTGAGACCCACAAGCCATCAGCTCTTTGTACGCATTGCATTCTCTGCCAGGAGCGTTTTTCCTCTTTGCTAGCATGACCCTGTAGTGTTTTTAACTCATCTAATGTATCAACCACCCTTAATGCAAGGTGCAAACACGTGTCATTTTCGGTTTGGGGTAACAATTCCCACTGATCCTTGCGACTTGATCTGCATAGCAGTTTCACATGGACACAAAGTCTTGTGACCTAACATGAGCATTGCATTTCACCACGGCAATTTCAAGAGGTAACTGAATCGCATGAAACAAATCCTTAATTTGTTCACCATTTATCACAGGAGAACCAGAAGAGGTCATGAAACCTCTCTGTGACTACAATTGGCCAAAATCATGTACAATTCCAAATCCGTATCTGCTGTCAGTATAGATAGTGATTTTCAGCTGCGTGGCATGCCTTAGTAAGGGCAATTAGCTCTGCCACTTGTGCGGAATACACTCTCTCGAGCCACGAAGCTTCAATGATACCAGCTATGGTACACACAGCATAACCAGCTCTCAGCATTCCGACTGAGTCTCTCAAACAGGATCCATCAACAAACATAATGCAGTCATTTTCTTTTAACTGCGTAGCTTGAACATCAGGTCGGGGCTTGGTACATAGTTCTGTTACCTCAAGACAATCATGTTCCACCTCCTCTTCGTTATTAATCTCAGTGCTCTCAACAGGAAGTAGAGTTGCCAGGTTTAATACAGTACATCGCTTCAGAGAAACATTAGGCGACCCCAAAATAATTGTCTCATATCGGGTAAGTCGAGCATTTGTCATCTGCTGAGTTTTGGCTAGAGTCAACAGGATTTCAACTGAATGTGGAACCATTACTGTCAAGGGATGTCCCATCACTATGCCTTCATACTGCATGAGGCTTTGACCAACTGCTGCAACTGCGCACAAACAACCCAGTAAGGCTGCTGCGACGGGGTCCAGGGTAGCTGAGAAATATGCTACAGGGCAGTTTGCACCTCCATGGACCTGTGTTAAGACAGACAAAGAACAAGCATCACGTTCATGACAAAACAGTAGAAAAGGTTTCATGTAATCAGGCATACCCAAAGCTGGTGCCCTGCACATGCACTCTCTCAATTCCATGAATGACTCAAGCTCTTCCTTGGATAAAGCTATGGTATACAGCTCATCCTTAATCTCTTTACCTGTCAGCTTTATCAAGGGTTTTGAGATAATTGAGAAGTTGGGTATCCACTGGCGACAGTAGCCCACCATTCCCAAAAACATCCTGACATCTCTCTTTGTTGTTGGGGGGTTCATCTGCAAAATAGCTGTCACCCTTTCCTTTGATATTTTCCTGGACCCTCTCTCAATCAAGTGTCCTAAGTACTTCACCTCTTTCTGACAGTACTGCAGCTTCTTTGGCGAAACTTTATGTTCGTTCTTTCCCAAATGATTCAGTAAGGCAATTGTGTCATACTTACAGTCATCTTTTGTCCTGGACGCAATCAGTAAGTCGTCAGTGTACTGCACTAGAGTTGAACTGAAAGGCAGTACTAAGGGCCATATTTATACTTTTTGACGCAAAACTGCGCTATCGCAGTTTTGCGCCAAAAAGATTAACGCCGGCTAACGCCATTCTGAAGCGCCATGCGGGCGCCGTATTTATTGAATGGCGTTAGCCGGCGCTAGCAGACCGGCGCTGCCTGGTGTGCGTGGAAAAAAACCACGTACACCAGGCAGCGCCGGCGTAGCGAAAAATGGCGTTAGGGCGTCTTAAAATGGGGCAAGTCAGGTTGAGGCAAATAAATCGCCTCCACCCGATTTGCGCCATTTTTAACGACGCCCAGACGCCATTTACATGACTCCTGTCTTAGTAAAGGCAGGAGTCATGCCCCCTTGCCCAATGGCCATGCCCAGGGGACTTATGTCCCCTGGGCATGGTCATTGGGCATTGTGGCATGTAGGGGGGCACAATTCAGGCCCCCCTATGCCAAAAAAAAATAAAAAAAATAATAATTATACTTACCTGAATGTCCCTGGGATGGGTCCCTCCATCCTTGGGTGTCCTCCTGGGTGGGCAAGGGTGGCAGGGGGGTCCCTGGGGGCATGGGAGGGCAGCTTTGGGCTCATTTTGAGCCCACAGGTCCCTTAACGCCTGCCCTGACCCAGGCGTTAAAAAGAGGCGCAAATGCGGGGTTTTTTGCCCCGCCCACTCCCGGGCGTGATTTTCGCCCGGGAGTATAAATACGACGCATTTGCGTCGCAGTCATTTTTCTAGACGGGAACGCCTACCTTGCATCTCATTAACGCAAGGAAGGCGTTCACACAAAAAAATGACGCTCATTCCTCATACTTTGGCGCTAGACGCGTCTAACGCCAAAGTATAAATATGGCGTTAGTTTTGCGCCGAATTTGCGTCTAAAAAAACGTCGCAAATTTGGCGCAAACGGAGTATAAATATGCCCCTAAGGATTCTAAGTCCTTTTTCAATATCTGATTGAAGATGAATGGTGACTCAGAAAACCCTTGAGGAATTCTGCACCAACTGTACACCTTGTCCAGGAATTTGAAACTGAATAAAAACTGGCTGTTCTCATGAAGAGGCACCGAAAAGAAAGCTTGTGACAAGTCTACAACAGTGAACCATTCAGCATCACACGGAACCTGAAACATTATCACTGCTGGGTTTGGCACTATGGGGCAACACTTCACCACAATCTCGTTTATTTTTCTCAAATCTTGTACAATTTGAACTTTCCCACAAGGCTTTTTCAGACCCATTATCGGTGAATTACGTGGGCTGCTCAATACCTCCTTCAGGACTCCTTGTTTTACAAAGTCCGCAATTATTTGTGACACCTGAATAAGGACATCTTGTGCCATGTGATATTGTGGCACCTGCGGAAACACTGCATTTGGCTTTACTTGTACTTTAACTGGTTCCACTCCTTTTATCAGTCCTACTTCCTTTTCTGTCAAATCCCACACTTTCTCTGTCACCGTTCCTTGTAACTCAGCTGGTAAATCGGTCACTGTAAGCATCGGTAATAAGGTTATCAAAGGGCAACCTTCATTCACGGTTTCTGTCTCTGACTCTAAGAACTGACCATCATCCCCTTCATCATCACTGTTTGTCTGCACCTCAATTCCATCATTGGAACAGGTAATCGAGCATTTCGTCTTACACAGTAAGGCCGTCATTCTGACCCTGGCGGTCGGTGATAAAGCGGCGGCCAACCCGCCAACAGGCCGGCGGTCCAAAAAATGCAATTCTGACCCTGGCGGGAACCGCCAACACAGCCCGCCGCATTAACACTCCGCCCGCCACGGCGGAACAAACAAACAGCGCGGCGGTCCCCGCCAACAGCCAGGCGGCAGACAATGTACCGCCCACCCTATCACGACCCACCAATCCGCCACCTTTTCCGGGGCGGGAGCACCGCCGATAAAAACACGGCGGAAACAGACTACGAACGGGAAAACGCTCACCTCCACATACTCCACGCGAGATTCCGGCAGTATGGAACCCGAGTTACAGGTCATCCCCGCACTCCTATACCTGCTCCTGTACCAGGAGCACGCCCGGCGGCGCGGAAGACATCGGTGAGTACTGCACCTACGACACAGGGGAGGGAAAAGATTACCGGCACACACCCACCCACACCCACTACAACACACACATCAATGCATTCCCACAGATCACTGTCACAACCCACAAACCCCCCCCCTCCGAAATAATGCAAAGACCAAAAGAAGAGATCTTAAACGGGCAGATATATTGAAAAATGGACAGCAGTAATCCAAATAAATAAATAAACTATGTACAAAATATATACATCTACTATATGTAGTCCAACCACTGTCCGTGGACCACAGGGGTCCTGAGCAAAGGGGCAAGGCCTAGTCCCACGACAAGAACTCCACGGAGAGAACACTGCAGGGGCATCAGAAAGAAAAAAGGACAGGCACCTCAGGGGGAAGGGAAGGGGGGGCACCTCAGCCACTTGAGTACACGACGCCAGATCCACGAGGGGACTCCATGACCACTGGGCCATCCTGGGGAGAGCAAAGCCACAGTCCATACAGTCCATACAGTGGGTGGCCTGCCCACTGGGCCATCCTGGGGAGTGCAAAGCCACAGTCCATACAGTCCATACAGTGGGTGGCCTGCCCACTGGGCCATCCTGGGGAGTGCAAAGCCACAGTCCAAACAGTCCATAACAGACTCCACTGCCACTGGAGGAGGCATGTTGGCCAGAGGACATCCTGCAGCCCTGCCCGAGACAGATCCTGCCCTGCCACGTCTGCCAAAGGGCCAGCGGTTCTTGCCTGGAAGGGCCCAGTTCAGCGGTTCTTGAGACGGCGGTCCCCAGCGGAGCGGTGCTGGAGACGGCGGGGCCCAGTTCAGCGGTTCTTGCCTTGAAGGGCCCAGTTCAGCGGTTCTTGCCTTGAAGGGCCCAGTTCAGCGGTTCTTGAGACGGCGGTCCCCAGTGGAGCGGTGCTGGAGACGGCGGGGCCCAGTTCAGCGGTTCTTGCCTTGAAGGGCCCAGTTCAGCGGTTCTTGAGACGGCGGTCCCCAGCGGAGCGGTGCTGGAGACGGCGGGGCCCAGTTCAGCGGTTCTTGCCTTGAAGGGCCCAGTTCAGCGGTTCTTGCCTTGAAGGGCCCAGTTCAGCGGTTCTTGAGACGGCGGTCCCCAGCGGAGCGGTGCTGGAGACGGCGGGGCCCAGTTCAGCGGTTCTTGCCTTGAAGGGCCCAGTTCAGCGGTTCTTGAGACGGCGGTCCCCAGCGGAGCGGTGCTGGAGACGGCGGGGCCCAGTTCAGCGGTTCTTGCCTTGAAGGGCCCAGTTCAGCGGTTCTTGCCTTGAAGGGCCCAGTTCAGCGGTTCTTGAGACGGCGGTCCCCAGCGGAGCAGTGCTGGAGACGGCGGGGCCCAGTTCAGCGGTCCTTGCCTTGAAGGGCCCAGTTCAGCGGTCCTTGCCTTGAAGGGCCCAGTTCAGCGGTTCTTGCCTTGAAGGGCCCAGTTCAGCGGTTCTTGCCTTGAAGGGCCCAGTTCAGCGGTTCTTGAGACGGCGGTCCCCAGCGGAGCGGTGCTGGAGACGGCGGGGCCCAGTTCAGCGGTCCTTGCCTTGAAGGGCCCAGTTCAGCGGTTCTTGCCTTGAAGGGCCCAGTTCAGCGGTTCTTGCCTTGAAGGGCCCAGTTCAGCGGTTCTTGAGACGGCGGTCCCCAGCGGAGCGGTGCTGGAGACGGCGGGCCCAGTTCAGCGGTTCTTGCCTTGAAGGGCCCAGTTCAGCGGTTCTTGCCTTGAAGGGCCCAGTTCAGCGGTTCTTGAGACGGCGGTCCCCAGCGGAGCGGTGCTGGAGATGGCGGGGCCCAGTTCAGCGGTTCTTGCCTTGAAGGGCCCAGTTCAGCGGTTCTTGCCTTGAAGGGCCCAGTTCAGCGGTTCGTGAGACGGCGGTCCCCAGCGGAGCGGTGCTGGAGACGGCGGGGCCCAGTTCAGCGGTTCTTGCCTTGAAGGGCCCAGTTCAGCGGTTCTTGCCTTGAAGGGCCCAGTTCAGCGGTTCTTGAGACGGCGGTCCCCAGCGGAGCGGTGCTGGAGACGGCGGCCATTCTATGGCCAACTGCTCATTGCCTGGTGGTGCCCTCCTGGGCAGCGGGGATGGTGCTCCTTCAATGCCCACCTGGGCTGTGGGTGGTGGGGCCCTCCTGGCCAGCTGGGCTGGGTCCTCCCTGGGCAGCGGCTATGGGGGTGGTGGGCTCTCCCTGGGCAGCTGTGACGGTTCCTCCCTGGGCAGCGGCTATGGGGGTTGCGGGCTCCTCCTGGGCAGCTGTGACGGGTCCTCCATGGGCAGCAGGGCTGCTGCCTGACTTCTCCGCCTTGCTGCCCTTGCCCTCCTTAGTCGGGAGTCTGTGGCCCTTTCCTCCCTTTGGAGCTGTGGCTGTTGACGGTGGCTGGCTAGTGTCCTGGGGGGATATAGAACCCGGGCTCCTGCGGCGGCCCTTCCGCCTTCTGCTCCTCTTCCCAGGGGGTGGGCTGGCTGTCCCCTTGCTGCTGGGCGAAGATCCAGACCTGCGGGCTGGTGGGCTCCAATACCCCTGCACCCTTGTCAAGGGGGCTGCAGGGCTGGTGGTGGCTGAGGTGCTCTTCTTACCCCGACGAGAAGGAGGGGGGGGCTCAGGGTCAGGAAAGAAGGTAGCAGTAGAGAGATAGATTTTCCTGGGACAATGGATAGTGGTAGGTACAGTGGGTATGGGAGTGGAGGGAGAGGATGTGGTTGTAGGCGAGACAAGTTTGCTGTCTTTGGGTGCAGGTGCAGGAGCGGCAGGCTGTCGTGAGGTGGATGGCTGTTGGGTGGGTGGGTGGCTGCGTTTGTGTGGTGTGGAAGAGGGGGTGACAGACACAGTGGGAGAGGACACAGGGGACGTGTAAATGGCAGTGGGGGTGGTGACTGCACGTGTGCGGACTGTACTGGAGGGTGTGCTGGTGATGGAAACACTGGCTGATGGTGAGGTGAATGAAGGTGTGAGTGTAGACGTCACAGGGAGGGAGGAGGGAGACGAGGAGGTGGGGGTCACAGAGGTGGTAGTGACTGTTGGCATGTCTGCATCGGAATGTTACTTGTGTGAATGTCTGCGTGATCTGTGGTGCTTATGTTTGGATGTGCTGCTCTTGGGTGTTGAGGTGTGTGCAGGCTGGTTTGATGGTGTGGGTGGGACAGGCAGAGGAACAGGAGACTGGGAGGAGGGAGTTAGTAGAGGGAGGCAGGAGACAGGGACAATGGCTGCCGTCAGTGCTGAGGCCAGAGCCTGGAACGATCGCTGATGGGCAGCCTGACCCGAATGAATGCCCTCCAGGTACGCATTGCTGCGATGAACCTCCCTCTCCACCCCCTGGATGGCATTCAAAAGGGTAGTCTGCCCAACAATGAGCGTTCGGAGGAGGTCAATGACCTCCTCACTGAGGGCAGCGGGGGTAACAGGGGCAGGGCCTGAGGTGCCTGGGGCGAAGGAGATGCCCGGCTTCCTGGCAGAGCGGGCACGGGGCGAACGCTGAGGGGCTGCTGGGAGGGCGTAGATGGTGCGCTGGGTGGCGGCTGTACCTGTAATGGCGGGGGGCACGGATGGTGCCACCCCCGCAAGGGAGCTCCCTTCCGAGGACGTGTCCGTGTCGCTGCAGGGTCCAGTCGTCCCCGTTGTGGAGCTCCCCTCGCCCTCCGTCTCACTGGTCCAGTCAGACTCTGTGGCATGGCCCTCCTGGGCCATGTGAGATGCAGCTCCCTCCTGCCCCGATGCCACTTCTCCTCCGCCTGATGATGCTGATGCACACAAGCACAGAAAGACAAACAAAAAGGGGGGGGGGAGAGAGAAATAAAGAGATTTTGAGTACATGGATCACCGGTACAGTTAGCGGACATGACAGACACAGATGCCCCCTGCACTAAGTTGCGCACTTGGGGTCCCCTACGCATTCCGTGGAACATGCCCTACACGCCTAGAGTTGACAACTGCACCCATGGATGACACGTCCCAGGGATGGCTGTACTGGCACACTACTGAGGGTGGTGGCTGGGGACACAGGGGCTTACGGGGTGCCCAGCCTACAGATATCGCCCTGGCCTAGGGGGACCCACAGCCCTCCTCCCCCACCCAGACACCTCCACTGCGCGACAACAGAGTAGACTATGCTTGTACTCACCCCCTTGTGTCTGCTGTGCTGCCCTCACGCGCCCATCCAAATCAGGGTAGGCCACCGCCAGGATCCGGAACATTAGGGGGGTCAGTTGACGGCAGGCACCCCGCCTACGTTGGGAGGCCATCCCCAGCAGAGACTCGGCGGTCTTCTTGGTCCCGCGGCGGATGTCCTCCCACCTCTTGCGGCAGTGGGTGCCCCGTCGATGGTGGACCCCCAGGGTCTGGACTTCCTTGGCGATGGCACGCCAAATCCCGATCTTCTCATGGGCGCGGACCTATGTGACACGTACAGGGAGGGAGAAATACCACGTTCAAGTTTGTCTGCATTTTCGTTGCCAGTGGCCCAACGCCCCCCATCCCTGCCAGGCCCCCCGCCAGGCCCCCCGCCAGGCCCAACATGCCCCCCATCCCCGCCAGGCCCCCCGCCAGGCCCAACATGCCCCCCATCCCGCCAGGCCCCCCGCCAGGCCCCCAAGCCAGCCAGTGGCCCCAAATCCATATTGAATTAAACTCACTTGTTGGTCTGGAGGACCGTAGAGTAGCGCATACTGGGGGAGGACCCCATCCACAAGTTTCTCCAACTCTTCTCCAGTGAAGGCAGGGGCCCATTCCCCAGGCGCAGCAGCCATTGTCCCTTCCAGACCGAGGTCACAGCAACACTTGCAGTATAGGTCCTCTCCTGTGAAAGTTCAAGTCGCGAGTGAATAAGTAGATAGAAAATGGCGGTCACGCCCCCGGCGGTGCGTACCGCGGCGGTGCGTACCGCCACCGCCGGCGCCCTTCGCCATTGGCTCCTGAAACCAATAGGCTTCAATGTTAACCAATGCGGCTTCGCGCCGCGGTCTTCGACCGCCAACCGCCGCGGTGTGCCACGCCAGCGCATTGACCTCACATCCCATTGTCACACTTCACAGGTCAGGCAGCCGCCATTTCGAGGGTCCACATGGCTCAATTTCAACTGCGTCACACAGGCCTAGGCCTTGCATAGCCACTCAGACACGCCATTCACTGCATAGAGAATCGTTTACTGTGCAAGCTGTGAGTACGTACCTGTGGGTTGCTTGACTGTGTGCTCCATGTTGTCCTTCCTAGGCACCGTCCGCTGGGTTTGGCGAGGAGACGGATGAATCCTCCCGTGTACAGGCCGCTGGTGGACCTGTCGACAATGGAAGCACGCCACATTATACTAACCTACCGGCTTGACCGTGCCACTATACATGAACTGTGTGCCCAGCTGGAGCCCGACCTGATGTCCCCCATCCGCCAACCCACAGGGATTCCCCCTCTGGTGCAGGTCCTGTCATTACTCCATTTCTTGGCAAGTGGGTCATTTCAGACAACAGTGGGAATTGCTTCTGGGATGTCTCAGCCCATGTTTTCGAAGGTGTTATCCAGAGTGTTGTCAGCCCTGATGAAATACATGAGGAGCTACATCCTTTTCCCTGAGGTGGGCGAATTGGCTGCAGTGAAGGGTGATTTCTATGCTCTTGGACATATTCCCAACGTCATTGGTGCCATTGATGGGACCCATGTGGCTTTGGTTCCCCCAAGAGACAGGGAGCAGGTGTACAGGAACAGAAAAAGTTACCATTCCATGAACATCCAGGTGGTGTGTTTGGCTGACCAGTACATCTCGCATGTAAATGCAAAATTCCCTGGGTCAGTGCATGACGCCTACATCCTAAGGAATAGTAGCATCCCTTACGTGATGGAACAGCTAGAGAGACACCGTGTATGGCTATTGGGGGACTCTGGGTACCCCAACCTGTCGTGGCTACTGACCCCAGTAAGGAATCCCCGGACCAGGGCAGAGGAACGGTACAATGAGGCCCATGGGCGTACTAGGAGGGTGATCGAACGCACCTTCGGCCTCCTAAAGGCCAGGTTTCGGTGCCTGCATATGACAGGTGGATCCCTAATGTACTCACCTAAGAAGGTGTGTCACATCATCGTGGCCTGCTGCATGCTTCACAACCTGGCTTTGCGCCGCCAGGTGCCTTTCCTGCAGGAGGATGGTCCAGATGGTGGTGTTGTGGCAGCTGTGGAACCTGTGGAGAGTGAAGAGGAGGAAGACGACGGGGATGAAACAGACAACAGGGACAGAATCATTGCACAGTACTTCCAATAGGACACAGGTAACAATTCAAACATAATTTTGTAAATGTAAAATACTCTCCTGCATCTCTGCTGCCTGTCTATTTGCCCCAGTGTATGATGACTGAGTTGTGGCTTTTCCCTCCCTATTTCAGATCTGGGGTCCCCACTACGAGTCCTGTGCTTCGTTTCCCCATGGACTACAGCTTTGTGGCAGCTGTTTGTTGACTTCACTATGTACAAGGACATATTTGCACTGTCATGTCAGTTACAATATTTTGAATTCACAGCCAGACTCCAGATAGTTTTTGTGCAAAATAGGTGTTTATTTCAGTGCTCAAAATGGGATGGGTGGTTTCAAGTGGGTGGGGGCTATGGTGAAGGAATGTCCATGGCAGAGTCCAGAGTAACAGTCACACAGGTGCATTGTCCATAGGCCTGTGGAGAGATGGAGCATGGGCAGTTCAAGGATGGACAGGGTGACAATGTGGGACAGTGGGATGACATCAGGTGGTATCCTTTGCTGGCGGGGGTCTTGACATCCTACTCTGTCTTCTTGCGAGATCTCAGGGCCATCTTGCGGGGTGGTTCTTCTCCTGCAGGAGGTGGGGGTCTGGTGGGCTGCTGTTGTGCGGGGGCCTCCTGTCCACTAGCGCCGGCGGAGGTGGTTAGCTGTTCTTGGTCCAGGCTAGTGGCAGGGGCCCTTTGTTGTTGTTGTGTCCATCCTGGTGTTGATGAGTTCCTGCAGCAGCCCTACCATGGTAACCAGGGTGGAGGTGAGGGCTCTGATGTCCTCCCTGTACCCCCGATGTTCCTCCTGCAGTACCTGGATCTCCTGGAACCTGGCCAGTACCGTCGCCATCGTCTCCTGGGAGCGGTTGTATGCTCCCATGATGGTGGTGAGGGCCTCATGGAGAGTGGGTTCCCTGGGCCCGTCCCCCCCCTGTCGCACAGCTGCCCTCCGAGTTGCCCTGTTTCCCTGGGCCTCTGCCCCCTGGCCGGTGTGCCCACTACCACTGCCCCCAGGTCCCTGTTGTTGTTGGGGTGGTGGGTTATCCTGGGTGCCCTGTAGTGGTAGACACACCGCAGATTGACGCGCCCTGGAGACAGAGGCATGGGCCCGCTGGGTGGGAGCTGTGCTGGTGTTCCCAGAGGGGTTTGGGTCTGTAGTGGCCTGTGCCTGTGTGAGGGGAACCGACTGTCCAGAGGTCCCCGATGGTCCGGGCTGGTCATCAGTGTCCAGGTCGACAGAGCTGCTGTCATCGCTGACGGCCTCTTGGGTGGGGGGTGTGGAGAATTCTGGGCCCTCCGTGGCGGTGTGTTGGCGGTCGGGTCCTGCAGGGGTATAGAGGTATGGTTATAGTTTCAATGTGTGCCATATGGGTGTATCTGTGGGTTCCCGTGTCCCCAAGTGCTGGCATTCATGTGTGGGGGCTTTGGTGAGGGTGGCTTGTGGGGGGGATGTGTATATGCATTGGGCATGCTTTGGTGATGGGTGTCCATGCTTAGTGGACGCATGCAGGCCTAGGTTTTGGGATGTGTGGGTTGTGATGGTGAGACATTGGCAGGGAATAGGTGTGCTGGGGGTGGGGGTGAGGATGGTGGTGGGGGTGAGGATGGTGGTGGGGGTGGGGGTGAGGATGGGGGTGGGGGTGAGGGTGGGGTTCGAGGATGGGGGTGAGGGTTGGGGTATGATTTGGCATGCAGGTGGGGGGGAAGCAGTAGTGAAGCTTCAACTTACCAGAATCCATTCCTCCGCCGACTCCTGCGAGGCCGTCAGGATGCAGGATGTTCAAGACTTCCTCCTCCCATGTTGTAAATTGTGGGGGTTGAGGTGGGGGTCCTCCGCCAGTCTTCTGCACGGCGATGTTGTGCCTGGATACCATGGAACGCACCTTCCCCCGTAGGTCGTTCCATCGCTTCCTGATGTCTTCCCGATTTCTGGGGTGCTGTCCCACAGCGTTGACCCTGTCGACAATCCTCTGCCATAGCTCCGTCCTCCGGGCAATGCTGGTGTATTGGATCTGTGTGCCGAAGAGCTGGGGCTCTACCCGAACGATTTCCTCCACCATGACCCTGAGTTCTTCGTCTGAGAAGCGGGGGTGTCTTTGGGGTGCCATGGAGTGGTGTGTATGATGTGTGGGGTGGAGTATGTGTAGTTAAGTGTGTTGAGTGTGGTGGTGTGTGTTGTTTTGTGTGTGGATATTGTGTGGGTGATGGTGTAGTGTGCCTCTGTGTGATGGTGTTCTATGATCGCTGCTGTGTCTCTCAGTGCTTCTTTTTGGATTTTGGTCGAAGGGGTTTGTGGGTGATGTGGGTGTGTGTTTTATATTGTATTGTGTGTGTGGGAGTGGTGTGTGTATGTGTATCAGGTGTGTGGAATTCAAATCGGCCAATGTGGCTGAGTTTTGTTCGTTTGTGTGTATTCTGACCGCGGCGGTGTGTACCGCCAATGGAAAACCGCGTTTGAAAGACCGCCGCGTGGATTCGTGGGTCGTAATGGCATGGGCGTATTTCTGTTGGCGTGACGGTGGAGGTTTGGTCACCTCCACTTTTCCGCCGACCGCTGGTCTGGCGGTCTGTTGTGGCTGTCGGATTTTCGGAGGTTTGGCTGCTGCGGGTCAGAATGACCGTGGCGGGTTACCGCGACAGCGGCGGAATTATGGAGGATTTCTGACCGGCGGTAGGCGCCTTTTACAGCCGAGGTCAGAATGACCACCTAAGTCTCTTCCCAGTAAGGACACAGGACTCGAATCACAGACTACAAACTTATGTAGTCCCTGAAAGTTGCCAATCTCAACTTGCACCGGATCTGTAATTGGATTTGTCAAGTACTGGTTTGCTACTCCGACCACCCTTATGGTACATCCTGATAGTGGTAATTTTGGAACCTCTGCACTTCTGACTGTAGAGCGTGTAGCTCCGGTATCGACCAAGAATGAAAATTTGTGACCCATTACCTTTCCTTCTACATAGGGTCCCCTCTGATCTACTTCTAGGGACGCTGCAAATCAATCGGTTTAGCTTGCCAACAGATCAAATGATTTTTAATCATCTGGATAACCTCTGGTCTCAGCCCTTCAACAAATCTGAACACGAAATGGTTCATGTCTTTCGGCTCAATGGTCTTAGTACCACTGTAATGTTTGAATGCCTTCAACAATATCTCATAGTAAGCATGTATCGATTCTTTAAAATCTTGTGAGGTTCGGTCGATTGTCTGTCAATCAGTCACATTCGGCGATACTTTCTGTTTCAAAAAATCTATTACTTTATGATAGTACTTCATCACCTCCTCAGAGGGTGCTCCGGTCACCTTATCCCTTGCCGGCTCCTGTGTCAGCCAGTCTAACCCTCTCTTGCACTCAAGCCATAAGTCAGGCGGAACAATGATCTCAAACAGGGTATTCAAGTCTTCCCAGAGACACTTCGCAAGCTTCACAAACCTATCTGTTTGCTGATACATTCTATTGGCTTCTCTCTCAACCTGGGATAATCATTTGTAAAAGATAGGATGTCTCCCCTGGACCACGGTACATGAATTAAACCCCACCAGCTGTTTCTCTCATGGGTAACATCTTTACTGATTCCGTATCTGGTGAAGCTTTAGCCTGACTTGACCCCGGACTGTCACCTTTCTCCTTAGAAAAGTGGGAAGGCAGATGGGCAAAAAAAAGAGCTAAGGCTCCCCAGATCTGAACACTTTGCAGTATTTCTTTTAGATGTGCTTTCATCCCAGCAGACCTCATGTGCTCGAAGTCCTTTGAGTCAAAGTCTAATCTGTAACTTCTTTTCAAATGTTTAGTGTTCTCAATATCGATATGGTATTTGTCTGCCAGGTTCGCCAACTTCTGATGTACTTTACCTACTTCTTTAGTGATCTTAGGGCACAGATACCTCAATTCTGCTTCTGTGTATGACTCTAATCTGTTCACCCCCATTGTTCAATCCACTAGTTCAGCAGCTTCCACACCCAGTCTCACAAAGTTCAGGTACTCATCTCTCCCCAACCTTTCCGGTTCTACTGCAGTTACTGTAGTCTTTTGTGAAGCATAGGTCTTCTCTAACCACTCATTTAACTGTTGTACCGTAAAACCTTGCAGTGTAATGTTCCCTGAATGCATCATTAGCGACTGTGAAGCATTCGTACTTATTGTTTGTGGGGTTAGCACTCCTAGTCCTGCCTGTCTCATTGCTTCCAACGGTGCTTCAACCGGGCTAAGGTCTAACAAAGACCTCGGTCTTTCGACCGCTTGCTCTCCTGGGGCCATTAACTGGGGACTTCCTATGCACCCTCCTCTTATTACATCTTGGGTCATCACATACACCAGGCTTACCTTGTGCATACAATGGCACAGGTGGACCAACAGTAATTGGCAATGATATGGCAGCTGGTGTCTGACCTGGTCCCAAACCTCGCGGAGCAGCGACTCCAAAGGTCTGATCCACTGAAGCCGGGGCAGGTATTAATGGAGGTCCTGCTGCTGGGTTATATCCAGGTATCAGTTGTGGCTGTGGCTGGGGCAGCAATTGTGGAGTTGGCTCAATCTGCACTAACCTCGATTTTGTATATATCGGGTCTGGCGGCAATATCAGGTTTGTAGTAGTCTCTAGTACTGGGACATCTGGATAGATTCTCTGTATCTGCGGTGGAGGTTGCAACTGTATCTGCATGTCTGGCGCAGTGGGTACACTGACACCATTCTGTATCAAACTCGTATCACTAGTCTGTGCTGTATCAGTAACTCCCTTCTCCTGTGTCTGGTTCCTAGGACCAGCACTAGTGCTCGGGACATTGTCGCTTACCGCATAAGGTGGCGGGCGATCATGCAATAGCTGATTTAGAAATTCTTCGTTATCTGAATCATCTTCTTCTTCCCAAGATCTCTCAGTTTCTTTAGGCTTACTAGAGTCTTTGTCTGTTTTACCTGTGGCTTTCTTTCCCTGCGTCTCATCTCCCTGTGTTATTGCTGGGAATAATTTGAGTCCATCAACTATTCCCCGTCTACACATTTTGCTCTCATTATCCCACCTAGCGTCAGCTAGAGTCTTTTCTGCCCTTTTTATTCTCCTCTCGAATTTCTGTTGTCTCTGTTTAATAGACGGGTCCGTACATGAACAACCAACCACTTGGATAATTTTGAGCACAAAGCGCCACACTCATATGAAGTACGCCGACTTCCCTACTCTCATACTGCGGACTACGCCCACTCCTACTAAAACAACATTTACCTGACCTAAATACACACAAACTTCACAAATTACCTGCAAAATGCATAAGCTAAGCAAGTGCAAATCCTACACCACACATGCTATGACGCCGAGAACATCCCCAACTCACTAAGGCAGGCTCCAAGATCCCAGGAAAGTCATGGTGAATTTAGAAACACATCAAACCTCCAATTTGCATTATCTCAGAAAAACAGTCTAAACAATAATTCTCCGTCTTATGGCCCCAAAGGGCCAAACCTTTGCTCTGCTACCAGAACTGACAACGCGTCCCTTTATGATAATTTATTACACATCAGGACTCGTTTTAGGCCAATTAATCTTTTGACCCAGTTGAGAGACACCTTAGGACGAGATAGCTGATCAATATGTCAATCTATACGTCTATGATGTCATCAATATTTATCACAACAATACATTTCACTTTAGTCAAAGTCATTAATCAATTCAAAAATGCTACCATGACCTTTCAGCCATGAATAACCACACCAGTTTAGTAGAATTTTATGAGTTTTATTCCCTATTGATTACAGATCTAAGAGCAGATGCGTTAACCTCAATACCAAGAAACATAATAGCATAGTCACGATATGCAACTCTGGTAGGATTTCATTAAGGCAAGAATCACAAACATCAGAACATAACACGGCGTAAACATAGAACAATTTAGCAGAGTGTCAATAACATGTCAGTTCAACAAAGCATAGTTTCGGTCGTTTGTCTATTTGCATCAGATTGGTGAACACCTGTCCTAACCACTGATTAGCATTCGCATGTTGAGCCTCATGCAAACCAATTTAGAACACCAATTTGAAAAACATCTAACTATGGTCTCTGTCAAAAGTAAGCAGTTGGTACCTAGAAAGGAAAAGCAAACAGACAAATTACAATTGCATTGTCATAATTACCCTCCAAAGTTTAGGTCAGCACACAGGTTCAGTCTTCGTCTTCAGGACATCAGTCAAATCGCCATCAGTCAGGACTCAACTCCGGGGCAAAAAGGGCACTTCCCTCATAAGGAGGCAAAGTGTAATATGGACAAATCTAAGGACGAGGATGGTTTTAAGTAAACCAACAAGTCACCAAACAGAGTGACAAAGTTTCTGGATAAAATCAATAGCATTCCCTACCTAATTCTAAATGGCTCCCCGTTTCATGGGTTTTTATCCCTTTGTCGTTGTACATTTTCCCAAAATTCTATTGGACATTCGTTATACCCCACTATCTTTAACCTATCAGAAAACACATTAGGTCACCTAAATCTTCACCCCATATTATTTTACAGACCTTTTGTTGGTCTTCATAATTGACGTCTTCAGAGGTGGCACATCCGGTATGATTTCATCTTTTTGTAATTCTTTGCACATCTTTTGGTCAGTAGCTCCATTGTCTTCACCGGTTTGAATGACCTTGTACATTACATTAATCTACACTGTTTCATTTTGTTTTAACATTATTCTACAAGCAATAGAAAATTGCATGGGAATGGATCTAGCATGGTTACATTTGTCTTCTAGTTTTGAAAAAAAAGTAAAGGTCGTGTCCTTTGTGAGTCAGCACACTGCAAGATAGAAAAATACATTTAATATGAGAGCCAAACAGCTAAACTTCGGCTCATGCTAACTTATTGCCTATAAGGATTTCAGCATAAATTCAATAATGCAATTATTAATAATTAGTATAAACCTATTTGATATAATAGTAATACTTAAACATTTTAGCCATCAGTATTAGTCCACGTATACATTGGCGGCCACTCCCCGTGGTCACATTTCAGGTGCACGTTTAAGCAAAATTTTACTATTACAGTTTCTATGCAGCAGTATCACACATTAATTCATAAACATTTCATGTTAATATAGATTATATAAGCTATGCTCTCTCGGTATTATAGTCACAAGTTCGCCCTCCGCAGGGTCTTCTTTATGGCATGCACCCTCTTCTTGATTTGTGACACCTCCTGCTGCAGCCTGTCCAGTCTCCGCAACATACGTTACATGTCACGTTGCATTGCTCTAAAATCACCAGGGTCAATGACTGCAGCAAAGTGGTCTGAGTGCCAGTTGTTGAGGTTTGTCCGGTTGGTGGTGCCATGCTTGGAGGAGGAGGTGCAGGTGCAGCTGTCAGTGGTCCTGGAGCTGAGGAAGTCAATGGTCCTGCAGTGGTGGCTCTCATCCTTGGTGCCACCTAGGTGATAGTGGTGGTGCTGGTAGCTGTTGTGGACACCGAAGGGCCCCCTTGGGCAAATGCCCTCCACACCCCTGAGGCTCTTTCATGGCGATGATGCCGTGCCATGTGGTAGAACCCAGACTCCACATCCAGAATGTGGTGGTAACGCATCGCCTGCCGCTGAAACTCACGGATCTGGCTGGCATCCATATTGGCTGCTGTTAAAAAAGATAAAGCCAAACATTAGGAACTTCATTGTGTGATATAGCTACTGCTGAGAATCAGACAATACATCTAATGTAGCTAAAACAGGCCAGATCACCATACAGATCACAGATTCTCCCTGAGAAAGTACATGCCAACACAGCCTACACATGTCCTATCTAACAGCACAGCAATGCTCTAGAAAGATGTGCACAAACTTAAATTACCTATACATAATTGTTCAGCCATTATTCATGTAAAAACTGCTGCAAGTCCTCCACATGTGACAGGCCAACTAATGACTATCTTCTGGATGACAATCAAGGGCCACAAGATCTGTGATTTGTAAATGGAATTGCCAGGATGGTATGCAGTTGCTAATCAAGAGTGGGTATCCTAGGTATGGACAAGTGAATACAGATTTACATGTCTGTGTACCAAACTTGGATCATAACACCTCGGTACACATATTTCATAAACCTAAGCCTGTGCCTCACGGGGGGGATGGACAAGCAACACATACTTTCAAACATCAAGGACACCCAGGAAGCTTTGTACAGCTGTACATGGGTTTACTCAGTCTATCACAGGTAAGGAAGGTGTCCAACTAGGATAGACACAAACCTTGGACAATCCCATCCACATTTATGTTTGTAATTGCAGACAATTGTCAACATTATTTGATACCACTAATACCTGTCCTACAACAAGCAGATAGATGCAAGCACACATCTGGGCCTGAGCTGCATGCACACCTATGACATTGTGCTCAAGTGCCACATACACGCAGCACAACATGTGGAGCTAGATGCTGCTAGTAAGTCAAACATACAGTCGAACATGTTCATTAGTGAACAGGGAGGTTCAAGTCTGTGGGTGAGACTTTGGCATCCCTATTCTGTGAGATTCAGGCTCTGACTTGCTGACTAAATCATGAACATGGCCCTCTGCTACATTTTATTTATAAAGATTTCAACAACAAATATCACCCTATTCACATGGCCATGCCTACAGGGCTACACTACAATCCCAAAATATGACTATACGCTACTGATTGTCAAACTCAAACATGGAAAAAATAGTGAAACTCTAGTCAAATATCAGATCATGTGCCAGCACATCATACCTTGCTATGTGTCCAACACACAGGAGTCAATCACACAACAGCTGCAAACACAACACAGAACAGAAATATCAACACTTACTGGATATGCCTGGGTCCACAAATTGAGCCACTTCTCCGATTGTGTAAGGGGAAGGTCCATCTGTAAAGCATGGAAGGGTGAAATGTGCTCAATGTCTGTGCACTGTACAACACTTTCAAATACAATTACTGTGTGTAACATTGTATCTGAAAGTCCAGCCTCTCACGTATGATGATACTCCAACATACATACCACTGCAAACATGTATAGACCCTGTCACTCCAGTGAGTGATACACACACATCTGCACACATGCAGTGGCCCTAACAATCATGTGGTGACAAACATGCTCCATCAATTGTTTGCAGACTCATTTTTGGAGTGTACTCCTCTCATCATTTGTAGTAATGAGAGACATGCAAAGCCACATTCCTGGGGCACTGCAAGACCAGTTACTCCGGTATTGTGGCTTGTGCATCAAGGGACAATCAGTTACTGTGTGATGCTCATGTGGGTTGATTGAAGGTCATAATTTATTATGCTTTCTAAGGTCCCTTACATGTAGGGCCTGTGTTGTCTATAGGTTACATATGCTACATTAACAGTGTACCCTGAGCCACATATGCCCCCTATGACACCATAATGGCAGGGATCCTATGCGTTACTTGGTGACAATTTGAGGCAAGCCATGGATTGGCCATTTTTAAAATTTTAATACAACAATGAGATATATGCTGACAGTGTATATTGTGGTAATCCATGACAGAATGCATGGGAACAGGTGTAGTCATTGCACCTGAAATGTGTCACTCATTGCCCTGTGTACCCATAATGGGGTTTGGATATCACAGTTAGCCACATTCATCATCTTACATTTGCCAACTTGGGAGATCAGTGGGTATACAGCAAACTGACACTATCACATTATTAAAACATGGTTTAGCAAATGTACCACTGTGTCAATCATGATGATGCAGGTTTCCATTTGTATGTATCTTCGGAATGGCAGCAGTCACAGGAATGTTGGTCTTCTGATCTTAGCATACACCCATGTCTGTGATAGCCTCCATATTGGGAAGTTAGTTATTGTACATATGCTGCAGTAGATCAGCAGGGGTTGACCAAAGGAAACTAGCAAAGTATTAGGGCACTTTATGTGTATGATGGAATTGGTCAGGAGTCCCTTGCATGACATCATGCACGTAATACATTGTGACCATGCATTCCCCAACGTCAGGTATCCCATGATGACCCCATAACTTATGAGAAGAGCATGGCTATGGAGTAACACAGATGGGAAATGCATTAGCTCTGTCCCAGCTATTGTGCCCAAGACCAATTTAAAACACACAGGTACAATGAACAGAGGGCCAGGGATAGTTGTTATCCCTCAATTTGTATCATTTGCTTCATGTTATATGCTACAGCTATGAAAAGTAGCACCAAACATTTAGAAATTAACCTGTGTGCATTACTTTGGCATCCATTCCTAATTTAATCGAGGCACAACCAAGTCAAACTATCAGCCTAAGATATTACCTGAGGTTAGAAAGAAATTGGTACGTATGGGCCAGAATACAGTTCAGACATATATTCGAAACAATTGGGGATCACATTAATTCTTGGAATTAGCTGGTGAAAAACATCTCTTTCCTGGTACACTCACAGACCATGGATAAAACATTTGTTAGAGCTGCATTAGCATCATTTATTGATATGAAGGCAGCCCTAATTTACAAGCTCCAGGTGTGTTTTGTAAGTTAGTGCAGCTGTTGGGTCAACAAATGACGGTAATGTGTAGCAATTATTGTATAACTCAGGGCCACTGTATGTTTAACTTGCATTCCACATGTCCCAAAACATTGCCTACAGCATATCAACAAATCTGCTAGTGTCACTACAGAGCATTTACTCTGAATTTTACTCACCAACAGAGCCACCAATCACAATATCCAGGTGGTCCAGCAGGTCTTGCTCTCTGGCAACAAGGTCAGCCCAGCAGTGCTTTAGTTGGTGGTCGTTGTGCGGTGTGTTGTAGATGCGATGCAGATGGTACAACACCTTTGAACCCTGGAGCCTCTTCGCCTCTGTGTGATACCCTTGTATCACCCTGCCACCTGCTTCGATCATCAAGGGGAGGAAGTGGCACACCAGCCAAATGAATTCCCCCAGCTCTTCCTCACCCATTCTCCACAGACATGGCCTACCCAACATGACAGAAATAATATGAAAAGTATAGCGTACAGAGGATAATAAAATGAAGCAGGAAAATGAAATAAAAGTAACCCTAAAACAGCCCAACTATCCCCAAACTAACAATACCCACAACAGACTCCCAACAGTACAAAGACAAAATTAGACACCAAAAATGACAAACCCTTACAATGAACAACTGAGACAGTTACAAATAACACAGATGACAAATAGAATGGCATACAGGAGACAAAATCACAATTGGGACAGACAAAACTCTAAGCACAGTCAAACAGCCTAGAAAAATCACAGACTGCAAAGTGAAAGTGAAAGTACACCACTGTACCAATTCTGTAAACAGGATATCCTATAACATCACTTCCTGCCTCAAATGCGATGCGTTTTTATTATGATGCGCCAAAATATTATGACGCTTACAGTCTGTGCGTCAATTTTTTTTTACGCACATGCTGAAAAATGACCCTGCATCCATAGTTCCAAATATTTTGCATTGGTAACCAATTTCTTGGGGTACAGTGTAGGAATTACCGCTTGCGGCCAATGGGTGTATCGTGGCTGTGAGTGTCATTTTTCTACGCATATGGAGCGATTTTTGACGCATATGTATTTTTGCATCAAAATGTATGTCTTTTACTGGGTTTGGGTCATTTCTCACATTTTTATAGTACATGACAGCTGTAACTGTACAGAGATAGGCTGTTTGCACCTACATTGTGCATTCCAATGTTTGGGCACATGTGGCAGGTCACACTACTGCGGACCATGATCCTCTAGTTGTTGTACCGGATTAGCGCTCTTCACTGACGCAATAGATACCCAAACTTTTGGAATACAAATTGGCATTACCCAGTTTGAGCAGGTTGTGCGTCAATAGAGGATAGCAAGGCTATGCCACTTAATACATTAACTCATTGCCTGTGTGTCAATGTCTGTGACTTGGCTATTTCATTTTTAGTTGGCCCTTTGTGCGAACATCAGAAGACGTGATTTTATGAATGTGCTTTTATGCATGTTTTGTAAATGTGGATAACCATCAGATGCTATTCAGTGTGGAAATGAGTTTGAGTCAGATAAATGACTTATGTTTCTCCTGTGGCAGTGGACGACCAGCAGACCAAGCAGCATGTGTTCACATATTTCCAGTGGTTAATTGCACAAAGGTGTCCAGTACAAGTGTGTGGCAATGTATACCCTGTGTCATTATTGGGATCCATGTTGTCCATGTTGTCACAGTTACGTGCAGGTCTAGTCATGAGTCTGTGGAGCCATTCCCTGCATTAACAGAGTATCCTTCAAAGCAGAATTGAACGAAAGCCAAACAGGAATTGAAAACACACATGGGGATAGTCCAGCTATGGCACTGCAGAAGTTTTATGAGACTGACAACAGGGCAACCCCATCAATAGGTTGGGGCCGATGTGAATCTGTGTGTGGACTGTCAGGGCAAAAACATGTTTTGTCCTTTCATGCACATTAGCAAACGTTGTTTGTTGTGCTGGAGGCACCATACCCAATCCATGCATACAGCCATGGGACACTGTCACTGTCTGTCACTCATGCATAAAAGAAACCCAGACATGGGATGGGCTGTGATTAGGCTATTTTAAGATGTGTCTCACACCATGATATGATAAGTAAACGGATTACGCTATACAATCTATTTGTGGATTCATCGTAGACCTACCAGACACAATACCCCAGCAGGAAAGTGAGGACATGGAAAGCAACTATGAGACAAACGCAGCCACAGGGAACCTTTATGGTAACGGAAAGACAGGAACTAATCAGGCTAACAGGATGGAGGCTCTGTCAGGAACTAACATGAACAAGGCAAATTCACAAGCAGAATGAGACTGGGAAAAGCTGGAACAACACTGTGTAAAATGAAAACTGTATTTGTCCTGTGGGCTGCAACATTACACAATCACCCAAAGCCTGTATTACACAAGTGATTTATAAGGCAATGTATAACAAGGATATACATATAATGGCAGCTTCTAAGCCGTTCCAGGTAGCAGCAAGGGTGTAGTGTCGCACCAGTGATGAAACTGCGCGTCGGGCACTACCAACAATGTTTGGTGCTGGAGAGGTGCTGTTACTCCTCCGCACCTCGTGGTGTTTTCCCATGTTAAGGGGTTGTGTGTTGGTTTAACCTGTGGTCATGTGACTCGGGTAATAAAAAGGCTTGGAGGGCCGGAAGACGTACGTAACAGAGCTGCGGTAGACAGACGAATGATACGTGTCTGTCCGCAGCACTTTGCATCCGCCTCTGGTCTGCCCCAGCATTCCGCAACACTAAGGACTAAGCCTCAATTATTTCTCTGATTTAGTGCCGGCTGTCGCCAACACTACAATTTGGCCATGAGGGTCCGGAACCCTCGCAACGTGCGCTACCCCGCAGCGGACGCGGTGCTCGTGCCACAGGGGGCCTTTCAGACTGTGTACTGTTGTCTGGCAACAGCGTCCTCGCCGTGGCCTCGCTCCGGGTGAAAAAGGAGTATTCAGGCCAGCTGGCAGGCAGCGGAGTGCACGCCACGTGCTCTGAATAGCACAATATGGCTCTACCTGGAGTTTTCCAATAGAAGTGGCAGTGAGGAAAAGACTGTTTTTTTTTTTGTTTTTTTTTGTGCTGGGCATCATGTGACTGCTGGGATTGAACACAACAGACATGCCCTGGGCAGGAAACGTCCTAAGGCCCCTGATGTCAGTAAACTGAGCTGCCCTAGCCGAGATCAACACAAGGTAACACACTCTGCCCGTGCCTGCAGAGAAGGACCCACTTGGTTGAGTGCTGCTCCAACCAGCCTGAAGTTGTTTCTCTACAGATAAGAAAAAAAATGTGCCTGGAGATCCTGCCCCAGGTACAAGAAGAGGGTACTGAGCTGCCATAAAGACTGCCCTGCAATACTGCCCAGGTCCACGTTAGTCTTACAGCCTCGGCCCCTATCATCCATCATGTCTGTCATACCACCCATAGAACCATTTGTGGAGGAAGGAGCCCCGTCAGCGCAAGCTCCAAAATGGAGAGACTGGGTGGCAAGAGTCATTTTGTTTTTTGAGGCAACAAAGGTGGAGGACGATTAAAAGAGAGCAATGATCATTCATATAGGGGGAAAGGACATTTATAATATATCCAAGAACCTTCAAGAAGACGCCCCCAAAACGCATCAAACCCTGATAGCTGCTCTGAACAGACACTTTGAACCAATGGCTAACACGGACTATGAGTGTATCGTTTTTAGACAAGCAAGACAACAACCGGAGGAATCCATTGACTCGTTCCATTTGCGGCTTCACAGCCTGGTCAGTACCTGTCAATTTGCTGATCAAGCGGAAGAAATACGAGGGCAGGTAATACAGAGGTGTGCATCAATAAAACTTTGTGAGCGAATCCTGGAGGAATCAGGGAGGTAGTTAGCTGACATTCTCATGATGGGACGAACCAAGGAGCTGTCGGAGGAAACACAGCAGAGACCCATCAAAGAAGAAACTTTGAATCAGGTGTCTGCACTCACAACAAAGACAAAGCCGCGCATGCCAATGTGGGTATTGCGGTGGCACACCACACCGGCCGACGGAATGCCCGGCAAGAGGAAAGAAGTGTGCAGGATGCGGGAAGCTCAATCATTTCGTGAGAGTATGTCGATCTGGTAAACCACGCACCAGCACAGCAGCAGTAAATATCACAACCAGTAAGTCAGAACAAGGGAGTGACATGGGTGACAATGAGGCTGAGGAGCATGCCATTCACTCGCTGTTTACTATTGGGAACATTGCCCAGTCATCAAAAAGAATGCCTACATGCCAGATAATAGTGGATACTCATGACATTCTTGCTGTTGTCGACACAGGGGCATCCATAAATATTCTCGCTGCCAGGAATATAAGAAAATGAGCCTGTTACGACACTCACAAATACAAAAGTCAGAGTGTATGCCTATGGACAGAACACCCAGCTAGCACTAGAGGGTATGTTTCATGCAACAGTAGCACATGAGTCTAACGCAATTAGTGCTAAAATCTATGTAGCCAAAGATGGACATGGAATGCTATTAGGCTGCCCGACGGCAGAGGACCTGGGGGTTGTCACTTTTGCATTTGCGATACATCAGGAGGCGGTGACAGAACTCTTAGCCCAGTACCCTGGGGTATTTGAGGGGATTGGTTGCCTCAAGGGCAAGGACGTGAGGCTGCATATCGATGAGACTGTCCAACCTGTGACCCTCAGGCACAGAAGAATAGCATTCCACCTCAGGCCCCAAGTAGAAAAGGAATTGGAACAATTGGAGAAGGCTGGCATCGAGAGGGGGACAGGACCGACCCCATGGGTATCGCCCATACTGGTTGCGTGCAAGCCAAAGCAACCCAGACAAGTATGCATATGTGTGGACATGCGCCTTCCCAACACCGCGATCAAAAGTGAGAGACATCTAACACCCACCATAGATAACATAATAGTGGAGCTTAGTGGGTCATGTTGGTTTTCCAAGCTGGATTTACGTTCAGAATATCACCAGTTGGTTCTTTCCAAGGAGTCGAGGTATATAACAACCTTCTCCACCCATGTTGGTTTGAGGAGGTACCAACGTTTGAGTTTCGGAGTATCAAGTGCGGCGGAGGTGTTTCAAAACACCATACAAGAACTGTTGAGGGATCTGCCTGGCACGATTAATGTAAGTGACGATATTTTGATTCACGCCCCCACTGTTGCGGAGCATCACTCTCGGCTCCACAATGTCTTACGAAGGATTCAAGAATCGGGTCTCACTCTCCATCGCCAGAAGTGTGAATTCTTAAAGGACCACATTCAGGTTTTTGGCTGTGTCTTTTCCGCTGCTGGTGTAGCTCCTGATCCTACGAAGGTAAAAGATGTCAAGGATGCTCCTCCCCCGACCTGTGTGACTGAGGTTTGCAGTTTTCTAGGGATGGTCAACTATTGTGTCCGGTTTATCCAAGACTTGGCGTCGTTAACACAACCGCTTCGAATTCTGACGAAGTCATCAGAGCCTTGGGTGTGGGGTTCGGCTCAGCAGGAAGCTTTTGAGGCTGTCAAGAGTGCTCTATCAAGTGACACCACGTTAAGGTACTTCGACCCACAGAAGGAGACCAAGGTTGCAGTGGATGCGTGCCCAAAAGGATTGGGTGCGGTACTTTTTCAAAGACAGAGCTGTGTAGACTGGTCCCCAGTGGCGTTCGCAAGCAGGTCTCTGACTAACACTGAGCAGAGGTACTCTCAGATTGAAAAGGAGGCCATTGCGGTGCACTGGGGCTGCAAGCACTTTCATATGTATGTTTATGGTCGCCCACTCTTAGTCACTACAGACCATAAGCCTCTCATACCTCTGTTTAACGGCACTGCTTCGAAGCCTCTGCCAAGAATTGAAAAATGGATGCTCCAGCTGCAGGACTATCAATGCCAGCTGGAGTATCGTCCGGGGTCAGACAATCTGGCAGATTACCTTTCCAGACACCCCAGAGCTGCCTCAGATCACGAGATCAACGACGCTGAGGAAACAGAAGAATATGTCAGGTTGATTTCTGACCGATCCCGGCCGAGACCTCTCTCCGTAACTGAAATTGTTCAAGCCACAGCCAGCGATGAGTGTCTCCAAAAGGTATTTCGAGCCATCCAGAGTAATCAGTGGTTCTTGGTAAAAAAACAGACTCCCACATTGAATTCCTTGTCGCAAAGGATCTTGGGGAGTTTGTACCAGGTGAGGGATGAATTGACGGTAGATACTGAGGGGTGCCTCCTCCGAGGATGCCGATTGGTGATCCCGTCGTTGCTCACATCCCGAGTGATACAGTTGGCTCACAACGGACACCAAGGCATGGTGAAAACGAAGAGCCGGTTAAGGTCCAAAGTGTGGTTCCCTCTCATGGATGAACAGGTGGAAGAGGTGGTAAAAACCTGTGAGTGGTGTCAAGCGTCAGGAGAGTCAAACCCAGCTCCTGTGGAAACTGAACCTGGCCCAACCTCTCCGTGGAGTTCTGCCAGCCTGGACTTCGGGAGCCTTCTGGATGGACGACACACGTTGGTTCTTGTTGATGACTTTTCCAAATATCCCGAAGTGGAAGTGATCTCCTCTCTTTCCGCGGAAGTGGTAATCCCTCGTCTGGAAAAGATAATGGCTACTCATGGCCTCATATTTGAGAACAAGACTGACAATGGGCCTCTGTTTCAGAGCAAGGAACTGGCTGATTATTTTTAAAAATCTGGTGTTCGCCACCGAAGGATCACACTGAGGTGGCCTCAGGCAAATGGTGAAGTTGAACGCTTTATCCGTACGCTAAACAAGGTGTTACGCATCGCTCATGCCAGTGGCCAGCAGAGTGAATATGCAATATATTCTTTCTTGAGAAATCATTGTCAAACTCCCCATTCCACAACTGGTAAGGCACCAGGGCATGTCGTGTTTGGGAAGCCGGTTGTGGACTCCATACCTCATCATAGGACATGGGATCCCAATCCCATTGATCCTGTTCAAGTCCAGGAACGCCGGTCTGCCACCAAACGATGCACAAGCTGTCGCCAGAGGGACTAGGCCATCTGATCTGAAAATGGGAGATCAGGTACTGCTCAAGGTCACCAATCCAGGCAGCAAATTCCGCATGCCTTTCGATCCTGTTCAATGGAGGGTTGTTAAGCGATGTGGGTGGTTGGTGGTGGCTCGAAGAGGAAATTATGTGGTAACCAGGAATGTGTCTTTATTCAAGAAATTCAACTGCCCAGAAGGATCTCAAGTGGATGCGGAAGTTCACGAATCCAATGACGACCTATCATGGGTCACCACTGGTGAGGACTCTGAGGAACGCTGCATCAAGAGTGGAGTTGGTGTCACGCCTGTGCCTGTGTCAGATGATATGTCATCCCTTGTGTCAGGTTCATCTGTAAGCACAGGGCAAGCAGAGAATACCTGGTACAATTTGTGCCATAATCCTGCCCCATCAGTCAGACTTCGTGACCATATGGTGGATTTTTAATATGTGACAATCTGTAGTATGCCCAGTTGTTTGTTTTTCAATTTTTAGGAGGAAGGTAGTGTTGCGCCAGTGATGAAACTGCGCTTCCGGCACTACCAACAGTGTTTGGTGCTGGACGGGTGCTGTTACTCCTCCGCACCTTGTGGTATTTTCCACTGTTAAGGGGTTGTGTGTTGGTTTAACCCGTGGTCATGTGACCCGGGTAATAAAAAGGCTTGGAGGGCCGGAAGATGTACGTAACAGAGCCGCAGTAGACAGACGAAGGATACGCGTCTGTCCGCAGCACTTTGCATCCACTTCCGGACTTCCCCAGCATTCCACAACACTAAGGACTAAGCCTCAGTTATTTCTCTGATGTAGTGCCGGCCGTCGCCGACACTACACAAGGGCAGTGCAGGTTCAAATGGCTGGTCTGCATGGAAGTGCTCACAGGTGTGTGCAGCTTCTGTATCTCACAGGTCCTGCAGGTTAGAATCAAGTTCACAGGGCCAACGGTACCTTTCACATGGAAAGCAATGGACAGGTGATTGCAGGTCCTACAGACTACCAGGCAGTGCATTATCTGACCTGAGGTCCATGCAGACAGATGAACTATGACTATGGCATGCTATACTAAAGAGGGAAGCACACTGGGGTCAGAATGTGAGTCTGGGTGTGTGTAGATGGACTATTTGTACCCAGATAATCCTTCATTTCCAAGGCCCCCTAGAGAAGGGTGGGGAGAGACTGAAAACATGGCAGTGGCAGGACGTATGACCTGGGATGGACTGTGCAGGGCATGTCTTGTGAGCAATGCTAGTCATACCTGGGGCACTACTGCTATCCATTTGCAGCTTACATGGACTTCTTGTCACACATACTCCTTGCAGAGATAGCTGATGCCACACTTACTTCTGTCAAGGGTCTGCTCATACATTCCTGATACCAATGCAATAGCACATCCACTTCCTCATGTGTGAAGCAGTTTTTTACCTTATGAATGATGGTGTCTTAGTTGTGTGCCATATGCTGCAATGAACCATGTTGCCAGCATGTATGTGTGCCATAGCTGTGGTCCTCTGATATTGACCTTCAAATACGAAATGGACAGGATATATGTCATTTACACTGTGTGTGAAGTTGGCTGTACATTCATACCCATCAAATGTGATGTAGATTTTTCAGTATCTTAATCTGCATATCTGCAATGCTCCATGAGGCTAAACTCTGATTATGAATTGTAGGGATAATGTGATGCCTAAATAATTACCCAGACCATGATTTAGTGATTAGATTAGGTGTTTAATGAGATATGGTAAGACAGTGGTGATGGTGAGTAGAGTTAAAAGAAGTTTTGTACAATGTGTTGTCTCAGACGCAATCCTGCTGCAGTGTTTGGATGGTCGCCCTCATGTTGATGGACAACATCCTCCTCTTCCTCCTCTTCAGGCATTTGTTGGTCTCGTTCATAGAGGGTAATGTTCCTCTTTACACAAATGTTGTGCAGGATGGCACAGGTCAAAATGATCTTGCAGACCATTTCAGGTAAGTATAGGAGGCTGCCTCCGGTGATGTCAAGGCACCTAAATATTGCCTTCAGGATGCCCATGTTCCTCTCTACTATGGTGCGTGTCCTCCGATGTGCATCATTATAGGCATGCTTCATGCTGTGCTTGGGTTTGCAAATGAGGACATGATCCATGGCTGGATCACATACCACTGATCAGCAGAAAGAGAAAATGAGTGAAAAATGTTGATGGAGCTTGCACCATGATTATCACTTTGCATGGCAGTTGTTCTCTTGTGTTGTCTGTGACTCATCTGTGTTTGTGTTTTTTGTGTGGAATCCTAGGCTACTAGGAAGTACCAACGGCATTAGGATGTTTCATTATCTGAACTGGTGTTTGGCTGATTGACCGGATATCAGCGGTATTTTTGTAAACTTGTACTACATTGTGTACTTCCATGCATTAGGAAATGTGAAAGACGTGTCCATGTGTCTTCACTGGGGGTGACATGACACTTCCATACACAGAATCAATTCCACAGTGGTGGGAACACGGTTGCATCTATATGGCCTGGACAACCCATCCAATTTAACAAATGCAATAGAATTTGTTAAACATCAGGAGGCCCCTTGATTTGGCTGGGTGACAATGTACAGCACATCTCCATAGGTTGGCAGCACTGACGTATTGACAATTGACAATGCACAAATATCCCATGTGTGACAAGTTGTCTGCAGACCTATTTATCTGCCCTTACCGAGTTGACTCATGTTCAAACGTGTACCTACACTACTGAACCTGGTCCAGTTCAGCTGGCTAACTTGGTTGTGGGGGTGAAGGTTTAAGTGTCAGCAAGTCCATATGCCTGTACATCTGTTATGTATAGGTGTAATTGTCTCAAACCGTATGTGTAGGAATGTGCACTTTGCAATATTGTCACACCAATATGGGTTCTTAGCACAGTCCACTTGCTTATTGGTAGTGGGAAATGTGAGACCAGGAGTGATGTGAGATGTTGGTACAGCTTCAATTATTCCATGCCCCATTCATTAGAGTCATCATCATCATACTATGGCCCATATTTATACTTTTTGACGCTAAACTGCGCTAACGCAGTTTAGCGTCAAAAAATTTTGCGCCGTCTAACGCCATTCTGAAGCGCCATGCGGGCGCCGTATTTATGGAATGGCGTTAGACGGCGCAATCAGACCGGCGCTGCCTGGTGTGCGTGGAAAAAAACCACGTAGACCAGGCAGCTCCGGCGTTGGGAAAAAATGACGTTAGGGCGTCTTAAAATGGCGCAAGTCAGGTTGACGCTAAAAAATCGTCGTAACCCGACTTGCGCCATTTTTTTTCGACGCCCATCCCCCATCAACATGACTCCTATCATTGTAAAGATAGGAGTCATGCCCCCTTGCCCAATGGCCATGCCCAGGGGACTTCTGTCCCCTGGGCATGGTCATTGGGCATAGTGGCATGTAGGGGGGCACAAATCAGGCCCCCCTATGCCACAAAAAATAAATAAAAAAATACTTACCTGAACTTACCTTAATGTCCATGGGATGGGTCCCTCCGTCCTAGGGTGTCCTCCTGGGGTGGGCAAGGGTGGCAGGGGGGGTCCCTGGGGGCAGGGGAGGGCACTCTGGGCTCATTTTGAGCCCACTTGTCCCTTAACGCCATGCCTGACCCAGGCGTTAAAAAGCGGCGCAAATGCGCCGTTTTTGGCCACGCCCACTCCCGGGCGTCATTTTTGCCCGGGAGTATAAATACCACGTAAAGGCCTGGGAGTCATTTTTTAAGACGGGAACGCCTCCCTTGCATATCATTAACGCAAGGAAGGGGTTCACGCTAAAAAATGACGCACACTCCGGGCACTTTGGAGCCCGAAGCGTCTAACGCCATAGTATAAATATGGCGTTAGTTGGCGTTAGTTTAGCGTCGAATTTGCATCGAAAAAAACGACGCAAATTCGGCGCAACCAGAGTATAAATACGGCCCTATGTGTGTCACTGTGTTATACCTGCAGCGAAACACATTGCATACCCCTTACACTGTACATATTGTTTGTAAGGGTGTGTGATTGAGTGTTAGTGATGTGATATTGTAAGATTAATCTTCCAAGTTGTACTGGCAGTTAAGGCCTTGTCATGGTCACTGTGTGGTTTTAAATTGTTCCCTTGTGTCTGGGGACTGGCATCTCTTGTTATTTGCATCTGTCATTTGTCCCTAGGTGTGTATCCCATTGGGTGAGGATATCAAACATGACTAGCAGTGTCACAACCTCAGTGTCTTCCTGGCCACGTGTCAATGTAGTGGTGTATGTGTTGTGTGTTCTACAGGGTTGCTGTGCTGTGTGTAAATTACTGAGTTTCTGTACTTACCAACAAGTAGGCCATTGCCTAATCGTCCATCCTGGAAGTGTTGATTGATGGTGCAGTGGCGGAAGATGAATGAATCATATACACTCCCAGGATACTTTGCCATGATGTTGATGATCAAACCCCAGTGATCGACAATGGCCTGCACAGTGATGGCGTGTGTGTGCTTCCTGTTGCAGTGTAGATGTTCGGTTGCAGCAGGTGGCACAATCCATATATGTGTGCAGTCAATGGCACCAAGCACGTGTGGGAAGCCGTTGATTTGGTAGAAGCCCTGTTTGGTCTCCTGCTGCTTCTGCTGTGTGTTGGGGAAGCTGATGCGGCGGGGTGTGAGGGAGATGATGCCATCCAGTACCTTGGGTAGGAAGGCAGAGAATGAGGGCTGTGAGATCCCGGCAACCAGGACACCAGTGGTTTGAAACGAGCCACTTGCCAACTTGTGGAAGACAGCTAGCAGCTTGGTCTCTGGTGGAATGATGTGGGGTATCTGCAAGCTGGGTGCCAACTGTGGCTCAATGTGGCGCAGCAGCTGCTGAATGCCTTGCCAGTTGGGTCTGTACCTCTGGATGATTTCTTGTTGCCTGAGTCCCAGAAGAGTTGTCCTGGTCCTAAATATCCACTCCTGCTTTCTGCGTTGCCTTTGGGGTCTCTGCTGGTGTGGTGGAAGCTGCTGCTGTTGGTCCTGTGCTCTGCGTCTTCGTGCCTGCTGGATGAATAGCACCTCGATGTCTTCCTTTTGGAGCTCTGCTGTTGCTTCTGTGTGTTTTCCTGAAGTACTGGTGTGTTGCCCCATTTTAATGCCTGCCATGACTCAGGCGTTATTTTTTTACGCAAATCGGGCTGTGTATAATTTTCCGACTCCGCCTCCCAGCTGTGCGGGATTTTTACGCGATAGGATAAATATGGTGCACGGGTGTTTAAGTCCTTTTTTGGAAGGGAACGCCTACCTTCCATGTCATTAACGCAAGGCGGTTTCACGCATCCAGAAAATGACGCACAAGGTGAAATTTTGGCATTCGCGGGGTCGGGCGTCAACGTATAAATATGGTGTAGGGTTTGCGCTGAATTTGCGTCAACATTTTTTATGCAAATTTGCCAAAGGCAGAGTATAAATATGCCCCTTAGTTTTGGCATTTGTAATGTGAAGTGCCTGACTTCCTATTAGTTGTACATTGTGATATTGGTTCCTCTTCATTATTCCTGTCATTAATATTAGCATTCTCCCAGGTCTATGCCCTTCCTGCATGTCACATGTAGTGTGGGCAGTTTGAGGAATTGTCTGCGTCACATCCTCTAGGTGTAGGTTTTGCCCAAATTGTATGTTGCCACCTTCTTGTCCTACTCAAACCTCCGTCTACTTCCATTCTCATGTTGTGGCCTTGCACTGGCTGTGGGTGTTCTGATGGCACTTGTACCACACTTAACAATGTGTAACTGCCCCAGTCTCTGATATTTCACATCCAGCTATAGGTTGCTGAGACCTAGCATATACTATGTATAGCATTGGCATGGCACACTACAGATGTAAACATTGGTAGTGTGTAATATTGATATTGGGGAATTTGTGCCACATTGGATCGCACTGATGGTCCTAGCAGTGTTTCATTTCCTCATCTGACTGTGTGGGTGTATTTCACTAGCCAGTAACATATGTCCCCCCCCTCAATGCTGTTGTTTGAGCAGTATAACAGTTGGGATGTTGCATGGTGTCATTGCAGCAGTTGTGACCCAGGCACAGGGTGGACCCTGACATATGTAGCATGGGTATGACATTAGTGCTGTGTACCTCATAATGTTTATGACAATGGCTGATGTTTGTAGCGA
This sequence comes from Pleurodeles waltl, assembly GCF_031143425.1. Lineage (NCBI taxonomy): Eukaryota > Metazoa > Chordata > Amphibia > Caudata > Salamandridae > Pleurodeles > Pleurodeles waltl. Next base: position 1,067,833,266 of record NC_090444.1, read on the forward strand.
CTATGGACATTCACATTTGACTGGTTTAGCACATTTTTATTGATTACAGGGGATTGATAACGTTGTCATCCTGAACCCTCTAATTTTGGTGTGTTTGATCCATGGGCACATAATTGCCATTAGCTACTTGACCTGCACACACAGCAGAGGTGATAGTGGCAACTGGTGTCAATGTTAAATTTCACTTGCGGATATGGCCTGTGACTGTTAATTGAGCCCTAGTTCATGTAGGGAGAATACCAGCTGTCATGTGACAGCAGGCCAGTTTTATGTTGTACCCTACCCTCCTGGAATGGCTTTACCTTGCCATCATCCTTGGCATGGCAGCATACTCCAATGCAAAGGTTGTTCGTGTAGTGTAGTACTGTGCCCCAGGTTTCCTCTGAACACCCCATGCCCCTGTGCCATTCCCCTTTGCCCATTCCACTCCCTGAATATCATGACTTCCATGCACTGCGTACTAGGTATGTCCCCCCGCTTACAGTTCACAAATAGGCATTTTAGTTTCCCATGCCACTTACCCTGCATCTGTGTTGTCTCCTGTCCTGTCCTTAAATCCCTGTGACGATCTCCTCAGGGATGACAGCTCTCCTCCCAATTGGCAATTTAGAGGTGACAAAAAGTTGGTGTGGTGTTCCCTCACCTCTTTCACCAGTATTTCCTGCTCCTCTGCACTAAGCCAACATTTCCTTTTCTTCTTCTCCCTCTCCTGGGTCTTCTGTGGGTCCTCCTGGCTGGTTCCTGGTCTGTTGTCATCTTCCTGGGGTCCCTCAAAGCTTCTAAGATCCATTTTGGCTCTCCTTTGCACATTTTGCAGTGTTTGTGCCGCTTTTTGATGCAATTGTGTCAAAATATGGCGCCTATCCAGTTTGTAACATCATAAACCGGATCAAAGTAATTTTCGCCGCATTGATGTAGTTTTTCTTTATGACGTGACGCATTGGTTTGACTAAAAAAAAAAATGACTCACACTAGTGGTTTGCGCCGCCTGCTTCAAAGTATAAATTTGATGCCCGAGCGGAGCTAAGAAATGGCGATAGCTGGCATTAAAATTTTTGACGCAAAACTGCGTCTGCGCCTTATTGAGTCAAAAAGTATAAATATGGGCCAGAATTGTATTTTGTATGTTTGCGCCACTTTTGCGCCAAAAAATGATGCAAATGCAGCATTAAAAAAGTATAAATATGGGCCTGAGTGCCGTGGTACATGAGGTCTGGGGAGTGTGTGAAGTATCACAACATTCCATGAAAGCTTCACAAAACTGCACACAATTTGAAACGTTGTAGAAGAAAGTGAAAACGATTTGAATACTAGAGAATACTGTGAACCTAAGGGAATTTTGTCACCATCGTACATGGAGTCAGGGAAACAGAAAAGTGACCTTTCCAATATTCTTTCACAGAGACCATGGTAGAGTCCGCACATTTCCCATAAACATTGATGGTGGTACCAGGCACTGATGCAATGTCACTGAACCATTGGAGTGCGTTGGAGAAAATGAAAGCGCATAAGATGATTTCATTCGATGTGTACTGGATAGTCTTTCCTTGCATAAATAAGGGCATTACATGAGTGCCGTTGCATATTTGTAGTTCATGCAACATTTTGCTAATGATTATATTTCACTACAGGGCATGAGCAGTGAACGTGGGCATGAAAAGTGAAACTGGTGGGTAAAACATAACATGAGACATAAGATTAAGGCCCGTATTTATACTTTTTGACGCTAAACTGCGCTAACGCAGTTTAGCGTCAAAAAGTTTAGCGCCAGCTAACGCCATTCTGAAGCGCCATGCGGGCGCCGTATTTATTGAATGGCGTTAGCCGGCGCTAGCAGACCGGCGCTGCCTGGTGTGCGTGGAAAAAAACCACGTACACCAGGCAGCGCCGGCGTAGAGAAAAATGGCGTTAGGGCGTCTTAAAAATGGTGCAAGTCAGGTTGACGCAGAAAAAATCGCCTCCACCCGATTTGCGCCATTTTTAACGACGCCCAGACGCCATTTACATGACTCCTGTCTTAGTAAAGACAGGAGTCATGCCCCCTTGCCCAATGGCCATGCCCAGGGGACTTCTGTCCCCTGGGCATGGTCATTGGGCATTGTGGCATGTAGGGGGGCACAAATCAGGCCCCCCAATGCCAAAAAAAAATATATATATATATTTTTTTTATACTTACCTGAACTTACCTGAATGTCCCTGGGATGGGTCCCTCCATCCTTGGGTGTCCTCCTGGGGTGGGCAAGGGTGGCAGGGGGGGTCCCTGGGGGCATGGGAGGGCAGCTGTGGGCTCATTTTGAGCCCACAGGTCCCTTAACACCTGCCCTGACCCAGACGTTAAAAAGAGGCGCAAATGCGGGGTTTTTTGCCCCGCCCACTCCTGGGCGTAATTTTTGCCCGGGAGTATAAATACGACGCATTTGCGGCGCAGTCATTTTTTTAGACGGGAACGCCTACCTTGCATCTCATTAACGCAAGGAAGGCGTTCACGCAAAAAAATGACGCTCTTTCCTCATACTTTGGCGCTAGACGCGTCTAACGCCAAAGTATAAATATGGCGTTAGTTTTGCGCCGAATTTGCGTCGAAAAAAACGACGCAAATTTGGCGCAAACGGAGTATAAATATGCCCCCTAATACCCATATGCTACCACACTGGTCGGTACAGAGGTGGCTCCAGATAACCAGATCGAACACCTCTTATTAACATAGAACTATGTCACTTGTCGTTATGTTCCTTATACATAAATGGCATTATCGAATAGCATAAGATGTGGTAATGAATGCGCAGGATGTCTACATTATGTACCTTGTAACATTATTAGTTTCTGGAAGATCATTCTGCCAATGTAAGTGCTGCAGATGTGCAGTGTATGATGCTATACAGCGTGCGGTTCATATCTGTCAAATCTAATAATGATATATCAATGAGAAAAGTCATCTGTTACATAAAAAAGATGACAAGCGTTAGAATTACTAATATTCAAATATTTCACACAATGCAGCACAACAACAAAATTGCTGCTCCACATTGGGTAAAAGGAAGGACCGAGAATCAGCAAATCTCCATATGTGGCACTGTTCTCCCCTCCCCAATGCTGGCACCTTAGGAGCCTGACCTGCACCACGCACATACCCCTTCCGTATTTTTACACATTGGATGTGTGCTGTACAATGTAACACACATGCTGTGTTGGAAACGTTAGGACAAATAAAAACATTTTCTCCTTTATAACGTGTGCCAGGACAACCACGTACAGTAGACAGGGCTTTGCGCATCATAACCTCTTGAGCGGTTGCATGGCAATGCCCATGTACCAGCCATGGGATGCCTCCTAGTGCTATTTAGCATTACTTTAGGGCGATTGTCCAGTGCAAATAAAGCTTTGCTTTGGAAAGCAACAGTTTGCACACGTTTTTGTCACGTTTGTGACAAAACCCAAAACAAATTGTTAGCAAATCTGCCCTATTGTATTTTGGCCTAGAACACTTACACAGTTGCAAATTCAACCTGGGTGAACTGCATCTTTGTGAAAGATGAATGCACATGGACAGAATTGTGGTGGAAGACTATTGGCCAGATGTATGAAAATATTTGGCACTCGCAAACGGTAAAATCGGCCGTTTGCGAGTGCAAAATAGTGGTCTGCAATGCATGAAAGGCATTCGCAGACCACAAAGTAGAAATCGCTAAAATTGCGATTTTTAGCGTTGCGACCTGGATTTTGCGAATCGCAATTTGCGATTCGCAAAATCCAGGTCGCAAGGCAATGCTGTAAAAAATCACAAATTGCGATTTTTCGCAGAATGGCATTTTGCACATGCAAAATACCATGATCTGCAACCAGGTGGTAACCTGGTGCAAAATTTAAAAATGCAGTAAAACTGTATTTTTAAATTGAACATGTAAAGCACACATGCCCTTTTGGCATGTGTGTACCTTACATGTTAAAAATAAATAAATTGGGGTGCAGGAGAGGGGGCCTTAGGCCCCCAGCACCCTGGCCTTTTGCATTTCCAAAATTGCGATTTCTGGTTCAGAAATCTCAATTTTGGAAATGCAAAAAATTCGCAGCTATGGCTTAACAGGCCTATAGCTGCGAATGGGGCCGGTATCGCAATTTGCGATTCGGTAATAGCATTTGCAATTTTTAAGAAATCGCTATTACCGATTCGCAAATGTGATACATGGCCCTTTGCAAGTCGGTAATAGCGATTTCTTAAAAATTCCTCTTCCCACCACACCCATGTGCTCTCTTTTCTCTCACATCCCCAGCTTCTTAGTACTACCCATCCTGTTCCAATTTCCAATTTCCAATGTGTTTCTAATTATTTTTTTTTGTGAGGGTCCGGAATCCGCAAATTGCCATAAGGCTACTTGTTTCCCTTTCTGCGCTCACTCATACTTTCGTTTGCATTTGTATTGACCAATCTAATATCAACATCTAATGCGTCAGATAAGTGAATTAAAAAAGGTAACCATGTGCCACAAAAAAGACACCTGCACGTGTGATGCCACACTCATTTGTCACAACACATGCACCTGTAGCCATCTTGGAATGGGTTTTGTCTCATATCGAAAACCCATTGAAAAATTGGTGACCATGCTTGAGTATGTCATGATGCAAACATTTACATGCAATCAATAAAAAAGCATTTGCAAAACCAGTCGCTCAGCTTTCTAGAGTTTAGACCTATTTGCTATGGAAATGCTACTTTCCAAAAGCTGCTAATCGAGAGTCCCTGAAGTTTGAGACTAAATATAAGCACTTCGATTTCTAGTAAACCGTAGGAGTGAAAAGGTTATATTTTGGTGCTAGACATCATGGTTGATCTTTTGCAGGTTAAGAAGATGTTATAGGTAGGACTATAATGTTGCAGTGCATCTAAATTAAAATATATACAAACCCCGAAACTTTCCTAGTATATTAAAATAATTGTATTTATGGATATCTGAACATCAATGGTTTTCTCTATAGGAGATTTATGTTAATTGCCAGTTCACTTTGTCACAGTTTGAAATAAGTAGGCTGGACTAATGTAAAGAGGCTGTGATTTTTTAAAATTGTCATGAAACAATTATTCCACGTCCTAAGAAATTGACAAAAATATACGGTTTAGCTGATGTGATTCATTCTGGTTACATTCTGGGCCTCTGAGACAATGTGGAATAATGCTTTTGGGTATCCAGTCCCCAGCTGATTAATATACCTAAATGCTAAAGGGAGAAGTTGACTTGCTTTAAGTAGCCATGCATTACCATCCTAAAGGATCATAATAGACATATATAAATCACAAAGATCATCATTGATAGTGAGACAAGCAACAATCAAGCAGTTTGAGCTGCAGAAATTACCTGAAGATACTGCAGGAGTGCACATTTAACTGCACAAATCATAATTCAGGTTCACGAGGTAAAAGTCGCCACTGCATATATAAGAATTTATTACTCCAAATGCAATGAGATCTTTGATGGTATATTTGTTGTATTCATCTCAACTACTTTATACAGATGAATATTTCATTGCAAATTTATGTGTTTAAATATTTGATAGATTTCCAAAGCGCTTAAATTATATGGTACAATATGTTAAGCGCTAGTGACAAAAACTGAAAGAGGAAGAAAAGATTACATGGCAGAAGAATTAATCCGATTGAAAGAAAACAGTCAGTATAATGTAGGCTGACATAATAAGTCGAAACCATCTACTATGAGCGAGATATATCGATTCATAAATCATATCATATCTCAACTGCAACTTTAAACTCGGAAAGGAAATAGGAGGCCGGACGAGCTACAGTGCACGGGATGGTAAAAAGTACTAATGAATATTGCTATGCGTGTTCAACAGACCATTTGTTAAAGATGGCAGTTGTGAGAAACTGAGTGGTTGATTGTATGAAGTGTGAGCCCTGGTCAAGCAAGAGCCACAATCACTGGCAGGATGAATCATAAAAAGTCACTAAATTAACATGTGCTTAACACTGGGTAGCTTGGTACAAAAAGCAGTCAGCCTTAACTTAGACACAATTTGTAAAGTATTTATGTAGCACACAATCATTAACAAAGAGAAAACACAACACAAGAAAAATCCCACACCAACTCACAAACATAGAGTAAATGATAATAGGTTAATTGATACCAAAACAAAAAAAAAAATTCAATCAGTAGAACTTAGTAGAGTTATGAATTTTTAAAATGTTTAGTAAAAACTTGCACCTGAAAGATCAACGTGCCAACCGCAGACATCTAGTCATGCGAGATCAGGTCAAATTCGAAAAATGTATCCTACTGCAATAGATCCTGGATCGGATGCAAGAAGTGAATTGGACACTTACATTCATACTTAGAAAAAATCTTCAAGAAAAATATTTTGCAAAGGTAAAGTTAATCAAGACAAGGCACTAAGCAGTGTCCAAGGAGGGAGTGTAACTGTTAGGGAGTTGATGGATGGACTTAGTCACTTTATTGAAAGTCAGATATCTACAGCAGGATGAGGCAGAAGGCTGTAACCAAACGAAGTTCCAGGAGTTTGGATACCCCATTGGCAAAGGAACGCCGAACAGGATTTGATGCTGTGGAGAAGAACGAAGCGGGAGCAGTCGTGAAGCCAAGACGGCCAGCGATGCACCTAGGTCAGATCGACAAACAGATTGGTTCCAGTCTTTCTTTAGTTTTCAGAGCAGTTTAGAGTCAGAAATAGACCCACATTTTGGAGCTCCGGACACCTTTAAAACCACAAACAAGGGTCTGGGTTTGGTGGCACACCACTTGGTGGTTCAGGACTCACTCTATCTAGGTCCAAGCATGGGTTTAAGATGATGGGAGCCTTGTATGTCCCCACAGCTCTGAACAGATGGCCAGCAGTGAGTCACTGTGCTAGTCCTGAGCTCAGGAAAAGATGCAGGGCTCAAACAGTAGACTGGCTTCTGAGAGTTCACAGCAGGCTCCAGGCAAAAAAGCAGCCCTTCAAGGTGCAGCAAAGCAGTCATGTAGAGTACACAGCAGACCACTGCAACAGGCAGTCCTCATAGTTATTCGGTAGGTCCAGAATTGTAAATGAAAAAATGAGTCTGAGGGCCCTATTGTTATACCTGGTGCCTCCTTTGAAGTTGGGAGAAGTTTCTAGAGGTTTCTCTGTGAAGTGCTTGGAGTTTCCTGACTCCCTGCCCTGGTTCCAAGCTGGCTTCAGAGACAATATGTGGAGGGGACAAGTCTTTTGTGTGAAGGCAAGGCACATCCTATTCACAGCCTATTCATTTGCAATTGGGGATGTGCCCAGCTTAGCCACCTGCTCATTCTGCCAGAAGATGGCCCATTCAGGCATGCCTAATCCCTCAATTGTGTGACTCTCTAGAAGGAATTCATAAAGTTTGTCAATGACACCCAGTCATGTGACCTATGACAGGCTGTAGGCACCAAAAGGCTAAGAGCAGAAAAATGCCAACTTTCTAAAAGTGGCATTTTCAAACTTTTGCATATGGCTGGATCCAAACTGGTGCGCCGTGGTGGGCAAAAAAACAATGGATTAAACCCAGATCTTTGTGACTGGGGGTGAATGTTTGCATTGTTCAGTATTCTGTCCAGCATGTTCTTTTCACTTTCTAAAAGTGGCATTTCCAAAATAGTAATGTTAAATCTGACTTTACCGTTAAAGAAGAGTTATCATTACCATTCCAAATATATGAAACATGACCAAACTACTCCTTTCTGATCAGGAATTACAGCTAAAAGTGTGGTAGGTAATTCCCAATGCTGAACTATGAGAGGGGTAGGCTTCACAGTAGTAAAACAAATTACTGTGGTACTTTTTCACTACCAGGACATGTGAAACTTTAAAGTACATATCATGCATTTTTCCTTACAGAGCGTCCTGCCCTATGCGCTAGCCAAAGCCTACCTCAGGGGTGACTTGTACATAATAAAAGAGGAATTTAAGGCTTAAGAAGAAGTTTTAAATGCCAAGTCGAAGTTTCAGTGAACAGAAAACACATACCCTGCAATGGTAGGTCTGATACATTTCTGAAAGGGTACTTGTGTGGGTGGCAAAATCAGTGCTGCAGGTCCACTAGTAGCATTTAATTTACTTGGCCCTTGGTACATGGTATACCACTTTACAAGGGACTTACAAGCGAAAAAAAAATGCTAATTGTGTACACACCAATGTTAGCATGTATTAGAGGAGAAGCCTATGCACTTTAGGCCTGGCCAACAAAACGATACCGCAACAAAGTGAAGCAAACAGCAAATATGATTGGGAGAAGACCACCCTAAGGATGTCAGGTCTAACAATTGTTCACTCAGCCCAGGATCTGTACCCTGAGGCCGAGCAGGGACCAAGGGCGAGTCTTCCTTTCACTGCCCCTTATTCTGGGCTTCTGTACCCTCTGGAGTGGAACACCCATAATTTTGAGTATTTGGAGCTGTTTGGGTGGCCACCCTCCCAAGATCTGTGGACCCTAGGGGCACCTTATTTTCCAGAAGGGTGTCTATGGACATCCAGATACTTACTAGGGCCCTTGTCTAGGTCCCCTTTCCCCGCTTTAAAGATATTAGTGACATGAGGCAGACAAGGCCTTGCCCCTGAACCTGAGCTATCCTGCACACCTGACTGCTGTACTTCACTGGGGATACCACTACATTGGTCTGGCTGATCCCAATGTCCCTCAGAGCAGTGACAGTGACCTCATTCACCTTGAGATGGTAGAAGTGAGGACCACCACCCTCAGGGATCAAAGATCTCCTGTCTAGGTTTTTCGTTTATCTCCTACCTAAGGGAGACCAGCACATGTTCTGTCATCTGACTTTTTTGGATTGTTTCCCCCAAATGCAACACTGGCCTCCCCTGTAGAGGTGGTTGGCTGGTGGTTTCTTTGTAGACACCAGGCCCCATTGCATGTGCCGCACCTGGGAGCAATCAAAGCATCAAGGTTGGGAACAGGGTATAAGGGCCTCTGCCCACTAGACCTCCTAACCCTATTCTTATAAGAGGCATGGGAACCATTTTCCAACACACTATGCTGGGACATGTCTACGTCACCGTGCAACCCCTAACTCCATTTGAAGGACCCTGAAACACCGTCCTTAGGATCACTCCCAGGTACCTTTTCAGACATTCTGGTACTCACCCAGGGTTCTGCCTTAATTGCAAGCTCCCTTGGAACAGTAAACTTGCAGTCAACCAGGGGTGATGTAGCTCTGGAAAACAATGACTGAACATGTGCTCTTTTGCAGCTAAATTGTGCCTCTCTTCAAAAGGGTTTTCCTCACTACCCTTCATCCAGCCATTCAGGGCATTCAAAAAGTAGTGCACAAAATCCACTGAGTACTGGCTTGAGAGCTTGTGGCTGTCCCAGAACCTCTGATGATAACTCTCAGGGGGTCAGTCTAAAGTTGGCAACAAGTATAGCGTTCATGGAGGCATACTTTGTTTGGTCACCCGCCTATAATGTGAGAAGTGTGTCTTTCCCTGCATTTTTTCAATAAGCCACCCCAATAGTAGCCCTTCCCGCCAGCCTGTTTCTGGTGGTTTTCACCGCCAGGAAGAGGATGGCGGGAACGGGTGTCCTGGGGCCCCTGGGGTCCTCTGCACTGCCCATGCCACTGGCATGGGCAGTGCAGAGGCCCCCTAACAGGGCCCCAGCATGCATTTCACTGTCTGCTTAGCAGACAGTGAAAAGCGCGACGGGTGCAACTGCACCCGTCGCACACCTGCAACACCGCCGGCCCCATTCGGAGCCGGCTTCAGTGTTGCAGGCCGCCTTCCCGCTGGGCCGGCGGGCGCTAACAATGTTAGCGCCCGCCGGCCCAGCGGGAAGGTCGGAATGGCCCCAGCGGTCTTTCGACCGCGGAGCGGCCATATGGCGGTTCCCGCCTGGCAGGCGGCGACCGCCGCCCGCCAGAGTAGGAATGAGGCCCTTAGTCTCTTTTTCGAGGTGAAAATCCTTCGACCGGGGTAAACCTGGATCTTGATCCAACGTCCCTGGAGCCCTCCTCGGATACGCTGGCTGGAAGGTCCCGGTCAACTTTTTACCTTCGGACTTAGTCTCTTTTTCTGAGATTTTCTTTACCGGGATAAACCAGCAAATCAGGCCGGCTCGTGGTTGAGGCAAGCCGGCTAGAGTTGCCACGGCGGGTCGGTCCCTCTATGGAGCTTTTTTTCAAAAGTTCTACAAACTTCTCCAAACTTCTGGGGCTTCTCCCAGATGTCCTTTTAAGGTTCTTTTGGGGTCCACAGCTCACCCCAAGGGTCCAGAAGTTCTGAGATGGTCCTTGGGGGTGCGGACTACAACTCCCAGAATGCACCTGGCTCAAACTCCTTTTTGGCCACTGGACAGTGTTCAGCTGGTCGCTTTCTTCAGGGGTTGGTGCAGGGGACTCTGGTTAGCAATTTTTCACCTGTAGCAAACAGGGAGGTTCTCCTTGAACCAGTTGAAGCCAGGCAAAGTCCTTCTTGTGGTGAAGCCCAGGTGTGCAGCTGGTGCAGTCCTTCTGAGTGCAGGTTCCAGGTGCAGGCCAGGGATCCAGCAGCGCAGTCCTTCTTCTTCTGTAGTTCTTCCTTGTTGGATGTGGTAGGGAACTGAGCTGTGGGTGCAGCTCTGCCAGTTTTATCCTTGCTCCTGGGTGAAAAGCAGGGGAGTCCTGGTTCTCCAATCAGGTGCAGGGTCCTTCCCCCTGTGATGACCACTTCCTGGGAAGTGTGGCAAAAATCAATCCCAGGAGGCAACATTCTCCAAAAATCCCTGACGGCTGAATCTGATTTTGGAGGTTATATCTGGCTGAGCCCACCCACTGGTGTGGCTAAAAATCATAAACACACCCCTCTCCTGCCCTCTCCTAATCTAATCAAGGGGGCACCTAGTTGTCTGGGGTTGCAGGATGTGGGGGTGTTGCTGGTTGCTCCAAATGTCCTTCTCTGACTTTGAAGACCAGTTTGGCAGCCCTCCCCCTTCCTGCCTGACCATCTGCTGAGGGGAGATTCCCTCCCACAGGCACATTCCTTTCTGTGAAGCCAGGCCACTTCACGCCTCATCAAGGTAGCCTGGCCAGTCTGCTAGAGGCTGGCCAATCAGAGCACAGCAGTAAAAACAATGCAGGGCTGAAATTGGCAACTTTTCAGGTAAAGTTTAAAACTCGTTACCTGAATAAGTTATATTAAATCCAACAACTGAAAGTTGTTCAATTTATTACAACAATTAATTTGATACCAAACTCTTGGTATGCATCATTTAAGGAGACTTTAAAAATTAACATAAAGTCTCCCCATTCTAGCCTATGATGGCCATTTACTACAATGAGGGAAAAACGAATTTGGCTGTTTTTACCTCACCAGGGCTTATAAAACTATTTTTATAAGGTCCCTGCTTATAGTTACATAGCACCCAGCCCTAGGGGCACATAGGGCACACCTTAGGGGTGACTTACATGTAAAAATAAGGTAGTTTAAGACTTTGCAACTACTTTTAATTCCAAAGTCGAATTTGCATATAACTTTAATTTAATAGTAGCCAGCAAGGCAGGCCTGCCTTTAAAATGACACTGGGCACCTCAGCAGTGCACCTTTGGGTGCACTACCTATGCTGTGGTCCCTAAACCTACATGTCCTACCATATACTAAGGACTTATAGGTAGGTTAACTTAGCCAATTATAATTAGCCTAATTTGCATATCCATTTTACACAGAGCACAGGCCCTGGGACTGGTTAGCAATACCCAGGGCACCATCAGAGTCAGGAAAACACCAGCAAAAAGTGGAAAATGGGGGCAAAAAGATAGGGGGCCTCTGCAATCAGCCCTATTTTCTCACAAGAATGAATGAATAAATCTAGTTTCTGCTTGTACACAGTACCTGAATGTTGCCCAATCTATCAACAGCTCTGGACTGCTTCATTTTTTATTCCCTGTCTTTCAATTATTCTAGTCTAGTTCTGCCCATGTGAGAACAATAACATTTGTTCCTCATCTTCAGAAACACTGTCCTTAGAGGCATCTCTCAAGCCACCCACTGCCCCTTGAAACTATCCTTTATGTCACTGCCTGCTTTTATCATTAGCCTTACAAAGATCTACGACATTGCCTCAATCCTCATCAAGCTGAAGAGGCTCCCTATTAAGGCTAGGCTAAAATTCAAACTTGGTTGCCTGGCTTACAAAGCCGCCCACACCAAGTCTCCACCCTACCACAGCAACAGTCTCAAGCAGTTGAGTGACCTGGTAGAGGTCAGAAGCAAACACATCCTTCATTTGGAGACTCTTAGCTTCAATGCCTCTCAAGATAAGTAATAATCCTTTTATTTTATGGTACTCTTTCCCTGTGGACCTTAGGAATTATTCCACTCTGCTGTCTTTCCATCAACATATAAAGATGCACCTTTCAGATTCTATTTGACCTAACAGGCCTAATGTTTTTGTGTTTAGATATGTTCATTGCTTTCCTCTCCAGTCGTACCAAGCCTGTTTTAACTGAGTGCTGCTTCTTATCTGTTATGCTTATCTCTCCCACTGCAATCCCCCCTATCGTCTTCAACATTTCTTCTAGTTTGTATGTCATGTTTCAAATGTGACCCTCAGGTTCTTGTCAATTGTACAACTTCCAAAATCAAATCAAATCAAAAAACATTTATAAAGCGGGCTACTCACCCGTGAGGGTCTCAAGGCGCTAGGGGGAGGGGGTTACTGCTGCTCGAAGAGTCAGGTCTTGAGTTGCCTCCGGAATGCGAGGTGGTCCTGGGTGGTCCTGAGGTTGGTGGGGAGGGAATTCCATGTCTTGGCCGCCAGGTAGGAGAAGCATTTCCCACCTGCCGTGGTGCGGCGGATGCGAGGGACGGCGGCGAGTGCGAGGTTGGCGGAGCGAAGTTGACGGGTGGGCGTGTAGAAGCTGAGGCGACGGTTGAGGTATTCAGGTCCCTTGTTGTGGAGGGCTTTGTGTGCGTGGGTGAGGAGCCGGAAGGTGATCCTTTTGTTGACGGGAAGCCAGTGCAGGTGTCTCAGGTGGGCGGAGATGTGGCTGTTGCGGGGTATGTCGACGACGAGGCGGGCGGAGGCGTTTTGTATTCGCTGCAGACGTTTCTGGAGTTTAGCGGTGGCTCCTGCGTATAGGGTGTTACCGTAGTCCAGGCGGCTCGTGACGAGGGCGTGGGTCACAGTCTTTCTGGTGTTGTCGGGGATCCAACGGAAGATCTTTCGGAGCATGCGGAGGGTGAGGAAGCAGGAGGATGATACGGCGTTGACTTGTTTGGTCATGGTGAGAAGAGGGTCCAGGATGAATCCGAGGTTGCTTGCGTGGTCTGAGGGGGTTGGTGCAGTGCCAAGGGCCGTGGGCCACCAGGAGTCGTCCCAGGCGGATGGGGTGTTTCCGAGGATGAGGACTTCCGTTTTGTCTGAGTTCAGTTTCAGACGGCTGAGTTTCATCCATTCTGCGACGTCTTTCATTCCATCTTGCAGGTTGGTCTTGGCGCTGGTGGGGTCCTTGGTGAGGGAAAGTATCAGCTGAGTGTCGTCGGCGTAGGAGGTGATGTTGATGTTGTGTTTGCATACGATGTCGGCGAGGGGGCTCATGTAGACATTGAAGAGAGTCGGGCTGAGCGAGGAGCCTTAAGGGACGCCGCAGATGATCTCGGTGGGGTCTGAGTGGAACGGTAGGAGGTAGACTCTTTGGGAGCGGTTGGAGAGGAAGGAGGACATCCAGTCCAGGGCCTGTCCTTGGATACCGCTGGAGCGGAGGCTGGATATTAGGGTTCGGTGGCAGACGGTGTCGAAGGCAGCTGAGAGGTCGAGGAGGATGAGGGCGACTGTTTCTCCGTTGTCCATCAGAGTTCTGATGTCGTCTGTGACTGAGATGAGGGCAGTTTCTGTGCTGTGATTGGCTCGGAATCCGGACTGAGAGGGGTCGAGTAGGTTGTTGTCTTCAAGGAAGTTGGTAAGTTGTTTGTTGACGGTCTTCTCTATGACTTTGGCAGGGAAGGGGAGGAGCGAGATGGGGCGGAAGTTCTTCAGGTCGCTGGGGTCTGCCGTAGGTTTCTTCAGTAGGGCGTTGACTTCTGCGTGTTTGCAGCTCTCAGGGAAGGTGGCAGAAGCAAACGAGCTGTTGATGAAGGTCTGGAAATGCAGGCGATGATGTCGTCGGCTTTGTTGAAGATGAAGTGTGGGCAGGGGTCCGAGGGGGCACCGGAATGGATGGAGTTCATGGTAGCTTTGGTCTCTTCCGTGCTGATGTGAGTCCAGGCGTTGAGGGTGATGGCTGGGGTTGTAGGTTCTGTGGTGGTTGGCTGGGTCTGGTGTCCGAAGCTGTCATGTAGGTCGGTGATCTTACGATGGAAGAAGGTGGCGAGGGAGTTGCAGAGGTCTTGTAAGGGCGTGATGGCGTTGGCTTTGGGATTGGAGAGCTCTTTGACAATGTTGAAGAGTTCTTTGCTGTTGTGAGTGTTCTTGTCCAGTCTGTCTGTGAAGGAAGTTCTTTTGGTGGCGCGGATCTGATGGTGGTGTTCGCGGGTGGCGTTTTTGAGGGCAGACATGTTTTCTGCGGTGTGGTCCTTGCGCCAGGCTTTCTCGAGGGTGTGGCAGGTTTTTTTAGATTCTTTGAGGGTGTCTGTGAACCAAAGAGGTTTCCTGGTGTTGGTCTGTCTTGGGAGGCGTCTGAGGGGTGCGAGGTTGTCTGCGCAGTTGGTGATCCAATACGTGAGGCGTAGGGCTGCGTCGTTGGGGTCGGTGGAGAAGGTGGGTTCGTTGTCGCTGAGAGTGGAGAGAAGCTGTTCCGCTGGGATTTTGTTCCAATGTCTGCGTGGGATGGATTGTGTGCGGAGGTGGCGAGTCTCGTGTCGGAAGGTGAAGTGGACACATCTGTGGTCGGTCCAGTGTATTACAGAGGAGTGGCTGAAGGATACGTGGTTGCTGGCAGGGAAGATGGGGTCGAGCGTGTGTCCGGCGATGTGGGTGGGGGTGTTCACCAGTTGCTTGAGACCGAGGTTTGCGAGGTTGTCGAGCAGGGCGGTGGTGTTGGGGTCGTTGTTCTGTTCCAGGTGGAAGTTGAGGTCACCGAGGAGGATGTAGTCCGGCGAGGTAAGGGCGTGCGGGGAGATGAAGTCAGTGATAGTCGCTGAAGAGGGCGCGTGGTCCAGGGGGTCTTTAGATGAGAGTTCCTCTGAGCGTGGTCCTGGGGTCGGTGTGGATCTGGAAGTGCAGGTGTTCGGCGGCGAGGGGGGTGTCTTCGGTGGAGGTGGTGACGTTGATGGAGTCCTTGAAGACTATGGCAATTCCTCCACCAATATGGTTGGTGCGGTCTCTCCTGGAGATCTTGTAGCCGTCGGGGATGGCTATGGCGATGTCGGGGGCCGAAGAGGCGTTCATCCAGGTCTCAGTGATGAAGGCGACGTCCGGTGCGGCGGAGTCCAGGAGGTCCCATAGTTCAATGGCGTGCTTGTGGACGGATCGTGCATTGATCAGGATGCATTTGAGGTGGTTGTTGGCGCGTGGGCTGGCGGGAGGGGAGGTTACGCGGTGGAAGGTGAGTTTGCAGGAGAGGCATGCGAAGGGTCCATGGGTGCGTTTAGGGTTGGCTTGGAAGCAGTTACGGGAGCGCCCCGGGTTGAGGGCGTGGAGGGTGTTGGGGTCGTAGCGGTGCTGAGGGGTTTGGGAGTGCTGGTGGCCAGGGGTCGTGGCGCTGGGCGCGGTCCAGGCGCGGACGGGCGCAGACAGGCTTGCCTTTGGTGCGCCAGCGGCGCGGCCGCCATAAGAGGGAGGAGGGGTCAGCTGGGGGTGGGGGGCGCAAGTTGGGCGATGAATGGGAGCACGGGGGCGGGCCGAGCAGGAGGTGGCGGCGGGAAAGCGGAGGGTGGGGGGGTCAGGTAGAGGGGAGGGGAGAAAATATAGGGGAGGGGGGATAACAGAGGGGGAGGGGAGTCAGGAAGAACAGAAGAGAGAGGAGTCAAGAAGAAGAGTAAAGAAGAAGAGGCGAGAAGAGTCAAGAGAGAAGAGAGAAGAGTCAAGAAGAAGAGTCAGGCAGAAGAGGAGAGACCTGAGAAGCAGAGGGGAAGCATTCAGAAGATGAGGAGAGGCCACAGAGGAAGAAAAGGAACACGCAGAGAAAAATACAGAAGAGGAGAAGAACACGCAGGTCGGGGTGCAGAGAAGAACACAGATGAAGAAAGAAGAAAAGAACACGCAGGTCGGGGTGCAGAGGAGAAAAAAGAACACAGATGAAGAACACAGATGAAGAAAGAAGAAAGAACACGCAGGTCGGGGTGCAGAGGAGAAAGAAGAACACGGATGAAGAACACAGATGAAGAAAGAAGAAAGAACACGCAGGTCGGGGTGCAGAGGAGAAAGAAGAACACAGATGAAGAACACAGATGAAGAAAGAAGAAAGAACACGCAGGTCGGGGTGCAGAGAAGAAAGAAGAACACAGATGAAGAAAGAAGAAAGAACACGCAGGTCGGGGTGCAGAGGAGAAAGAAGAACACAGATGAAGAAAGAAGAAAAGAACACGCAGATCGGGGTGCAGAGGAGAAAGAAGAACACAGATGAAGAAGAAAAGAACACGCAGGTCGGGGTGCAGAGGAGAAAGAAGAACACAGATGAAGAACACAGATGAAGAAAGAAGAGAGAACACGCAGCAAGTGGGCTGCAGAAGAGGAGCAGAGAGCGAAGGGAAATGGACAGCAGAGGTGCGGAGAGAGGTTGGAGGAGAGAGCGGAAGGCAGAAGACAGAAGTACAGGAAAAGGAGAGGTCAGTAGCACGGGGCTGGGCGAGGGGCTGGGCGGGGGGAGTACTTACTGTTTTAGCAGGTCTTGCTGGGAGGTGTCAGGAGCCTGGGCTGGTGGAGCTGCAGCGGCAGGGGGAGCGACCTACCCTCGGGTCAAGGGTCGCTGACTCTGCCGCACAGCGGGCGCCATAAGAGGGAGGAGGGAGGGAGGAGGGGTCAGCTGGGGGCAGGAGGGGGGCGACGAATGGGAGCAGGGGGGGCGGGCCGAGCAGGAGGTGGCGGCGGGAAAGCAGAGGGTGGGGGGTCAGGTAGAGGGGAGGGGAGAAAAGATAGGGGAGGTGGTGTTACAGAGGGGGAGGGGAGTCAGGAAGAACAGAAGAGAGAAGAATCAAGAAGAAGAGTAAAGAAGAAGAGGAGAGAAGAGTCAAGAGAGAAGAGAGAAGAGTCAAGAAGAAGAGTCAGGCAGAAGAGGAGAGACCTGAGAAGCAGAGGGGAAGCATCCAGAAGATTAAGAGAGGCCACAGAGGAAGAAAAGGAACACGCAGAGAAAAATACAGAAGAGGAGAAGAACACGCAGGTCGGGGTGCAGAGAAGAACACAGATGAAGAAAGAAGAAAAGAACACGCAGGTCGGGGTGCAGAGGAGAAAGAAGAACACAGATGAAGAACACAGATGAAGAAAGAAGAAAGAACACGCAGGTCGGGGGTGCAGAGGAGAAAGAAGAACACAGATGAAGAACACAGATGAAGAAAGAAGAAAGAACACGCAGGTCGGGGTGCAGAGGAGAAAGAAGAACACAGATGAAGAACACAGATGAAGAAAGAAGAAAGAACACGCAGGTCGGGGTGCAGAGGAGAAAGAAGAACACAGATGAAGAAAGAAGAAAAGAACATGCAGGTCAGGTTGCAGAGGAGAAAGAAGAACACAGATGAAGAAAGAAGAAAAGAACACGCAGGTCGGGGTGCAGAGGAGAACGAAGAACACAGATGAAGAACACAGATGAAGAAAGAAGAGAGAACACGCAGCAAGTGGGCTGCAGAAGAGGAGCAGAGAGCGAAGGGAAATGGACAGCAGAGGTGCGGAGAGAGGTTCCACATTACTTTTAAGTCATTTTACTGTAAAATGCTCTCATACCTCACATTGTTTAGTGTTATGTAAAACTGGTGAACAGAAATAAATAAATAAAATTAGTTGTCATCTTTAGCTTCCACGGGAAGTCTATTTTACTCACCATTGCACATGGTGTTATGATCTTGCTGTGGGCCACTCCATCATACTGTAATGAACCCACTGGTTTGTGATGTTCTGTGACCATATATCAGTGCTCCATAACCCAACTACTCCTGCCTGAGATGTGCAATGTTTACCATACATAGCCTTACTGTAGTGGGCTCGGCAGGAAATAAGAAATTTCAAAAAGAACCATTTGGACAGTCCTCAGTGTGAGGCTGAGAAGAATGGATGGTCTTTGATGATTTTGTCTGAATGATACGTGACCTCTGTGTGCAACACCTGTATGGAAATTCTAGCCTTCAAGTAGCTCACAGTGTCAAAGTGATTATGCATTCCAGAGTGTCCGAGCATGTAGAGATTTATTATGCTACAATGACCCTTGTGAGGAGTGGCCCATGGTTTCCAAAGTTCCTGTAACTGGAGTGTAATATGATTGTAGAAGAATATGTCACATGTTATTCTTTGGTTGTTATTTGATTGAGATGTTTGTTCCACGTTATGGCTGTGACTGTGTCAGTTGCTGTGCGTCTTCGATGCTGCCAGACCACTTCCTGGGTGTATTTGAATACACTCCTGGTTGAACTACAGCATTATCTCCTGTTACTTATGACATAAATTGGTGCAAAGCAAGAAACGAGCCGTCACACCCACCGACTGCCATGCTGCCAACTTCATTGTGCTCATCTCTTGCTGGCTTCAGTTTTGTCTTCTTCACTGAGAGGCGGTCACCTAGTTGATTCCGTTGATGATCGCTCTGTTTGGCACAAGGATTTTTGACTTTTGAAGGTATCTTTGAGGTGTCGTGGGGTACAGTTTTGGAAGAAGCAGCTCACGCGTGCTCTACATCGCAGGTTCTTTTGAATAAGCTCGTCTTGCAGACACTCATCGCGATAGCAACTTTCAGAGTGTGCATGCTCCTAAAGACAAGCCTCTTGCATGGCATACCTCATGGTTAACTTTCAGAGCATGTGAGGGAGGCACGCAAGGAAATGTTTTTTGCTCTGCTTTAATTGTAGTACACGAGCGGCGGCCGTGTGCTTGCATCCTAGCACGAGAAGGATTTCAGGCATTTCCGGCAGCAATTCATTCACGCAGATCGTTCATTTGTAAACAGCATAAGCTTCACACTGTTCTCTGCCTTGGCACATGCTGATTGGTTTATTGGCTGATTGCCTCTTGGTGACTTTTGGTTTGCACTGTGTGAAATTTCCCAGTGCAGTTACTGCATTGCAAGGGAATTCCAACATATATTACATAATAATTTCTGCTTCTTTATTCTAAATTACTCTTTACTCCTTTAAGACGAGTTTAAGCCATTTTCATCGTTTAATATGACAACCTCTCAGCACACTGTGTAGCCACCCCCTTTTTACAGCTTCCAAGTAAACCAGCTATTAAGTGGCATCACTGGTTAAGAACCTTTGAATACTACTTGGTTGGCATTGATGCTGTCAAATTCTTACCTGAGCGCAAACTGGCAATTCTTTTTAGTTGTATTGGCTTTGCTGCGCAGCAGGTATTTGATAATCTACTTGTCATTCCTTCACCGTATGGAGACTCTGGTGATGGTGAATGGTATCAGTAAAAAGAAGGTGTGGCCTGTTTTAGTAAGCAATATTCTACAGAATCAAGACATTTTTTTTTCAAGAGAAAACAGAATGGCGATGAAAGTGTAGAGAAATATGTGTCAGCATTGTGGGTTTTGGTAACAAGTTGTGAATTTGGAGTCAATTGAGACATTTATACAAGAGATCAATTCGTATTCAATTGCCTTAAAAAAATGCAAGGGAGAAAAAGTTCCATGATTTCCTCAAAAGCTTTACATGAAGAGCATACTTCTAATGCATTGTCATTGAACTCAGAGAACAATGATAGCACTGTGAAGTTTGTGCAGGCTGGTGGTAAAACTTGGGAACAATCCTTGAAAAAATGCAAGGTTATTATTTCAGATGTGTGTCTAAGTCTTGCGTAGGGAAAAATACTAAGGGGCATATTTATTCTCTGCTTGCACCGAATTAGCGTCATTTTTTTTACTCTAATTCAGTGCAAAACTAACTCCATATTTATACTTTGGTGCTAGACCCGTCTAGTGCCAAATTTATGGAGTTAAAGTAATTTTTTGGAAGTGGAGACCTACTTTGCCTTAATGAGATGCAAGGTAGGCTTTCCCATGAAAAAAATTACTCTATGGCCTTAACGCCATATTTAAGGGCATATTTATACTCTGCCGCATATTTATACTCTGTACAAAAATTAGCATCATTTTCTTTTTACTCTAATTTGGTGCAAAACGAACTCCATATTTATACTTTGGTGCTAGACCCGTCTAGCACCAAAGCCCTGATTTATACTTTTTTTGAACTGCATTAACGTAATTTTTTGAAGCAAAAGTGGCGCAAACGTACAAAATATTGGCCCTTATTTATATTTTTTGCTGCAAAACTGCACTAACGCAGTTTTGCACCAAAAAGTTTTGCACCAAAAAGTTTTGCACCGGCTTGCACCATTTTTTAGCACAAGCTGGGCACCATATTTATGGAATGGTGAAAGCCGGTGCAAAGGGTAGGCTAGCGTAAAAAAAAAATGACATTAAGCAGGTTAGAGTCAAAATAAATTACTCTAACCAGATTAGCGTCATTTTTTGACGCTAATGGGCATATTTATACTCTGTTTGCACTGAATTAGTGTCATTTTTGTTTTACTCTAATTCGGTCCAAAACTAACTCCATAGTTCTACTTTGGTGCTAGACCCGTCTAGCGCCAAATTTATGGAGTTAAAGTCATTTTTTGGAAGTGGAAACCTACCTTGCCTTAATGAGACGCAAGGTAGGCGTTCCTGTGCAAAAAATTACTCTATGGCCTTAACGCTATATTTATACTCCCATGCAAAAATGGTGCAAGGGAGGAAGGAGGGGTCAAAAAATGAGGCAAAGCTTGCTTTGCCCCTTTTTTTTAAAGCCTAGGTCAGGGTAGGCATTAGGGGACCTGTGGGCTTATTTCCATGGTGGAACACCATGGAATAAACCCACAGGTGCCCTCCCCAGGGCACCCCAACCCACACCAGAGGGACTGCGGAGGATGGGGGACCTCATCCCAGGTAAGTACAGGTAAGATTGCATTTTATTTTTGAAAGTGCCATAGGGGGCTCTGAAATGGGCCCCCATACATGGCACAGGGTGCAATGGCCATGCCCAGGGAATCCTTGTCCTCTGTGCTGGCCATTGGGATGGTGGGCATGACTCCTGCCTTTTTTAAGGCAGGAGTCATGTGGCATGGTAGGTTTAGCACCATAAAATGCCGCTAATCTGGTTAGTCATTTTTTTTAACTCTAATCTGCCTAAAGTCATTTTTTGGTTCTTAACCCTCTTCTTCTATACTGCCAGCCCCACCCGACTAAAGTCATTTTTTTTTTTTTGTACTCTATCCTACCCCTTGCAGTGGCTTGCACCATTCTATAAATATGGTGCCCGGCTGGTGCACAGAAATAGTGCAAGCCGGTGCTAAACTTTTTAAGTATAAATAAGGCCCTAAGGCCCATATTTATACTTTTTGACGCACAACTGCGCCAACGCAGCTGTGCGTCAAAAATGTTACTGCCTGCTAACGCCATTCCAACGCGCCATGCGGGCGCCTTATTAATGGAATGACTTTATCCGGCGCTGCGGACTGGTGTGCGTCAAAAAAAATGACTCACACCAGGCAGCGCCGGCGTATGGGAAAATGGGGGTTGTGCGTCAAAAAATGGTGCAAGTCAGGTCTGAGGCAAAATTCAGGCCTCAAACCGGATTTGCGCCATTTTTTTTGACGCCCAACCTCCATTGACATGACTCCTGTCTTAGCAAAGACAGGAGTCATGCCCCCTTGCCCAATGGTCATGCCCAGGTGACTCATGTCCCCTGGGCATGGTCATTGGGCATAGTGGCATGTAGGGGGGCCCAAATCAGGCCCCACTATGCCACAAAGAAAATCGGAAAAAAATACTTACCCGAACTTACCTTTACTTCCCTGAGATGGGTCCCTCCATCCTTGGGTGGGCAAGGGTGGCAGGGGGTGTCCCTGGGGGCAGGGGAGGGCACCTCTGGGCTCCTTCCGAGCCCACAGGTCCCTTAACGCCTGCCCTGACCCAGGCGTTAAAAAACGGCGCACATCAGGATGTGCGCCGTTTTTTAAGGCCCACCCCCTCCTCTGCGTCAAAATGACGCCAGAGTATAAATAAGGGGCACAGGCCTTAAAGTAATTTTTTAGAAGGGAACGCCTACCTTGCATATAATTAACGCAAGGCTGGTTCCCCCCTCCAAAAAATGACGCACATGGTGGAATTTTGACACCCGCGGGGTCGGGCATCAAAGTATAAATATGGGGCAGGGTTTGCGCCGATTGTGCGTCAACATTTTTGACGCACATTCATCGCAAACAGAGTATAAATATGCCCCTAACTGTCCTGCACTTGGGAAGCAATGTATGAGAACGCTGTTTGTATTTGGTGACCTACCTGTAGCAATGATTGAAGATGTATCACAGGTAGGAAAATATTGTTGGCCTCCATAAAGAAGTACTCAGAAATAATGTAGATACGGTCAAAAGTTTTGAGCATAAAATTAATTTAAAACCCAAATCCCAAACTATCATACATAAAGTTTGCCCTGTGCATCTGAGTGAGAGAGGGAAGAACTTAGGACGGCAGAAGAAGTAATTACACTTTCTAATGCATCTCAATAGTTGTCACCATTAGTTGTAGCCAGGAACAAACCTTGTGAGGTCAAGCTATGTAATGACCTATGTTCTTTAAATAGGAATGTAATTGTGGACTGTCACCCCTTCCCAAAATTCAGGAACTACTATCTAATTTGGGAAGGGTAAAATATTTTTCCATTCTGGATTTACATTCTGCTTACCACCAGGTACCACTTTCAAGAGATTCACAAGAACTTACAATATTTGGAACCCCATTTGGAGCTTTTAACTATTTAAAGATGCCATTTGGTCTCGCTTCAGTGGCCAGCATCTTTCAAAAGCTGATGGAAAATATTTTTGGTAAAATGTGAGGTCTCCAAAGGTATCAGGATGATAGACTGATTTTTGCTAATAACATAGAATAACACAATAAGATTTTAAATGATGTTTTAACTAAACCATTTCATGCAGGTTTGGTGGTACGACATGACAAATGCAAGTTTGGCACACAGATACTTGGGACCATATGTACGAACACTTTTTCCCATAGACACAGAATGGGTAAAAACCTTTGCTACATCTGGCCTTTGATTATCTCGGACACACTATCTCACCAGAAGTTATCAAACCCAAGGTTTCTCTCAGTTAAGCCAATTGTGATGCTCTGCCACCTAAGAATAAGGATGCTCTGCATTTCTTTCAAGGTCAGGTGGAGAATCACACTCGCTTTGTTTGTGAATATCCTCAGACAGTAAAACCTCTGAGAATGCAAGAGGTGTGAAGTATGCATGGTCTGAAAAATTTAACATTGCATTTCAAAAAGTTACGAATTTCTTTGAGGAAGCTCCTGCTCTTTTAAGACAATTGTAAATGTTTAATCACAGTAGACATGAGTGTGTCAGGACTAGAAGCCATTCTTATTCAATGGGTTTCTGGAAGAGAATGTGCTGTTGCTTACGCTTCAAGGACATTAGGAGCTGAAGAAACACATTATAGTACTATAGAACAGGAAGTTTAGCTTGTGTGTGACAGTACAAAACTTCAAGAATTAATAATGGGGTTGTGAATTTGAGATCTACATTCATCACAAGCTCTTGGTGCATATTCTCAACAATGGCGGTTATCATAAAGTATCCCCAAGGCTTTATAGTTAAGTACTTGCCTGGGTGAAAAAAACTCATGATTTTCTGTCGTGTATGGCTTTGGAGAATGAAACAAATGATTATGAGTTAGATGACACTGAGGCCCTTATTACAAATGTGGCGGTCTTAAGACCGCCACACTCGCAGTGGCACTCGGACCACCGTCATAGTGACATTCCGACCGCCACAGTATGACTGTGGAGGAGCCGCCATGG
Organism: Pleurodeles waltl; assembly: GCF_031143425.1. Taxonomy (NCBI): domain Eukaryota; kingdom Metazoa; phylum Chordata; class Amphibia; order Caudata; family Salamandridae; genus Pleurodeles; species Pleurodeles waltl. Next base: position 1,067,857,226 of record NC_090444.1, read on the forward strand.
TCCGACAGCCGTCAGCCTATCACATGACACTCAGACTACTCAGGGAAATCATGGTAGAACAGATCATACCTCTTTCTCTCAGTTGGCAAGTTTCAAACATGCAAAAATGACCAGAAGCAGCATCTTTACATTTTATGTAAAAAGGTATGAATTGCAATTATAAGGATAATGAAACACAACTCTGTTACATTGGTATCCAGGAAAGTGAAACATAGGAAAAGTCCCATCAGGCTGTCACAATAGTGTACCTAATATCCCTATCTACACTACTAAGTTTCTACATGAGAGCAAATAGCAGTGGTAGCCCTAATCCACCCATTTGTCCTGGTAAGGAAGTCCAATAAACATATCTGTGTAAGAGGTAAAGAAGAGGTCTGTTAGTCTGCTCCAAGTCCTTACACGTAGACAAAGAGGAAGCATGAGGTTTCAGCAGAAACCGCGATGACGTGCCGCATAAGATAGCAGGCTGGCTGGAATGAGCCCTCTGACTTAGTTTGGGCAGCATGTTGTTTTATAATAAAACATGTTCCTCTGAGAACTGCCCTGATTTAATAATGCGTTGTTTATGTGTAAGGTAGACATGGCACTCTCTGGACCGGCAATACGTGGTAACCTATTGTGCGCAGTCTTGGTGTAAGCACAGGATGAAATGTCGTGCAGCGAAATGAATAACAAATTCTACATGAAAGGGCAACACATAAAAATAATAACAAATGACAAGTGACTAGGGGCCACGTGTACGAAGATCCGTTTTTGCAACTCGCAAACTGCGAATCTTAGCGACTTGCAATTTGCTACTCGCAAAACCTGATGTACAAAGGTGTCAATGACTCTGACTGCGATTCGCAATGGGGTCGCAAATAACCTACCTCATGAATATTCATGAGGTAGGTCACAATTTGTGACCCCATTGGGAATGGGGGCACTCACAGGGATGGTGGGCTGCTGGTGTCAGGAGTCCACCATGTCTGTGACTTCGTTTAAATAAAGCAGTATTTTTTAATTTTTTAAATGCAGCCCGTTTTTCTTAAAGGAAAATGCATTTCGGAAACAAAAATTAAAAGTTTTCTTTTCATTTTTTCAGAGCAGGCAGTGGTCAGTGGGACCACTGCCTGCTCTGAAAAAATGTTTTTGCATGCATTCACAAAGGGGAATGGGTCCCATGGGGACCCCTTCCCTTTTGCGAATGGTTTAGCACCAATTTGAAATTGGTGCTAACTGCAATTGTTTTGCGACCGCATTCGCGGTCACAAAACAATCAACATACCATTTAGATGCAGTACTAGAAAGGGACGCTCTTGACACACCCCTTTCTAATACCGAATCGCAAAACCCAAACTGCTATTATGTAACAAGTCACTGAATCACAGTTTGGGCTTTGTACATCCCAAAATGCAATTTTCTAGTCGCACAAGGCCGATTCTGCGAATCAGACCCCTTGCAACTAGAAAAATGCTTCGTCCTTCTGACCCTAGGTGAGAGGGCACAGGCCTCAGATCAAACTAAAATAAATATGCCTACATAAACGCTACAATACCCACACAGCAGCTCACAAAGGTCACCTTGGTATATCAAAAACATGTAAGCAGTCAAACAGTACTAATGGTGGCCTTCAGTAGGTGCACAAGTACAATTTATGATTTATGGTACTGAATGTCTCCTTTCATATAAGCATTGGCAAACCAAGGAGATTCTGCTTCATCTAGGATGTTTTCCTGGCAGCCCCTGGGAGTAAGTTGGGTTGGATTTCTCTGGTATCTGACCACACTTATTGATTATCATTCATAATGGATTTACTATGAGTTTTGCGGTTCCCCTAGCACAAAAAATACTATTAAATCTTTAAGAACATATATTTGCAGTGGAAGGTTACCCAAAAATAATTGTTACTGGCAATGGTACACAATTCATTTCACAACACATGGTAACTTCTTAAACATACGCAATGTGCAACATTTTAAAGTGATTCTTTATTTCCTTTCCTCAAATGGGACGGGGAGATAGCCAACAGATTAATAAAAGAGGACATTGAAACAGCTGTGTCTTCGAGATTAAATGTTGAGGACTATTTTGAAAAATAAGGTGTGAAGTTACAACAACTCCCCCATGGGGAGAACAAGACTTGACCCCTTTATGGGATGTGCAAGAGACTTATCCTTCAGCTACTCTGAGCATGAGATCTGATCTAAATCCTCATGCTGTTTCCTTTGGTAATGTAAATGCTAGTGCAGTGTCATTGAACTGTACCTCTGCTCTTTATAAAGCTGGAGAAGCACATAGTAGGGAGAAAGTCACTAAAGATCACGCAAAGACCCCTGAGTGTTTAGAGTTCTCCGCTTTATTTATTTTGAATTTAATGTGTAACCGTTATTTATTAATTTCTTGTTTTACAGGTGTTGATGAGCTAAAATATATTGAAAGCAGTGATAGCTCTCGGGTATTTCTTGATCAGAGTGTAGGAGTGATAAAGACAAAAGTCTGGTTCTTCTCTAAAAGTGCCATACATGTGATTCTAGGTAATTGTGAGCAGTTACAGTGTAGAGGTATAGACGTGGTCCCAGTATGTGGAAAGGAAATTACATTCAATTGGCAGCAGTCCCCTCCTGTTTTATATTCAAATGATATTAAACCTCACCAAATGCCTGTTCATATTGTTTCCCCCATGGAAAATGTGAAAGTTTCCCTTTCCCTTGGCAAAAGAATGGTGAAGTTCATGGCGGATGCCCCTTCACATCTTTCAGGTGCCAAACAGGAAAATTGCAGTTGGTTGGTGGGGGCTCTAAATACCACTCAGGCAAATTGAATGTTTTCACAACCTGGCCATGAACCATAATATCTCCATGGTCTCTTGAAATGCTGCAGGAATAGGGAACCGTTCTGAAAAAAACTAGATCTTATTTGTTCTCTACAGACAGACATAATTTTCATCCAGGAGACCTGGAGCATATCTGATTTCATCGCCCTGGGTATGCGGTCTTATGTATAAAGGCACAGCCTTCTAAGAAAGGGCATAAGCAACAACCATAAATGGGAATACGCTCGTCTCTCAGTCTCCTCAAATCTTTTCCAGATAGTGAGAGTGTATCCAATATTAGAGAACGGCAGGAAAACCCCCCTGCTAATAGTAAATGTGTATATCCCACCAGCTATGGACTATGATATAGTCGTATTACATATGTTCAGTCATATTTCCACAATATGTTCAAATTCACATTAAAGTGGTGATGAGTTATTGTTAATGGGGGATTTAAACTGTAAAATTTCCACTCTATCTCTTTCCATCTTTTGCAATTTGAAGACCGCTTTTAATATTCCTTCCATCTCATTACCCCGAGAATCAGGACGGACAAGAGGGGGCTCATATTATTGAAAGTTTTGAGGGACCTCGGTTGTATCATCTTAGATGGGTGTTTTTGTTCAAATTCTCCTGCAGCCTTTACACACAAATCTCCACATAGTAGCTCCATTATTGATTACATTTTGGCTTCCTATGTTATCGCCCAATCAGTGGAGGATACAATAGTCAATGATGCATTTTTAACGATAAAATAAGGATCTTATGATCACTAAAAGATGCATCTATCCTCTATAGAGTCCTGGAATTTTTTCAGGGCAAGAACATTAGTTTTAATGGGAAAACGGGTTGAATCTATTGGACTCCTGCCAAAATGTCATCTGTTAACGAAGTACTTAAATGCTCAGTGAGAGATAATGATGAATAGAATGTGGATCCGTTAAATTACTTCACCAAACTTATTGAATACATAACTTAAAGAGATCTGCCTCAGCGTAGTAAGCCTTCTACAAAAGAAAGTAAAGCGAGCTCTCTTATTGTTGAATACAGAAATTAATAAATTGGTAAGGCAACGGTATGAATGGGAGTCTAAGGATAGGAGTAGGAGAATATCCTTACTAAAAAGAAGAAGAGCACGAGTGAAGTCAGTTATAAGGAAGGAAGAGGCTGAACAGAAGTGGGTTGCATTGAGGGAAGCTGCGGTGACTAAAAACTCCCGTAAGTTTTGGGCTATTATTTCTAAAGGTTGTGGAAACCGTAAATCTTGTATTGCCCCTCCGATAGCCAAGGCCAATTGAAGGAAGTAAATAATCTCCCTATACACAGAAAATCGGGAGATAGAGTCATGGGTAATTGACTTGAACACAAGTGATAGAACTGAATTGAATAGCTTGGCTCCCCCCTCTGTGCCTGAGATCGAGGGGTTTATAAGATCGATATGGGCATCCGGAGCAATGGGCCCTGATGAGGTCCAGATGGCATTAATTAAACAGGAACTGCTGCTCTGGGCAAGAATTATACACCCGGTCTTCTGAACCTGCTATTCACAAGGTAGAGTCCCGAACTCCTGGATTGGGAGTGTCATAGTCCCCATAAAAAGGAAGATAAATCCCTTCGCATACATTACTGTCAAATTGCATTGCTGGACGCAGCTCACAAGATATTTGAGCACTTAACTATTTGGGTTGAGGAAAACGCGATTCTCCCTCTGGAACAAGCAGGTTTTAGAAAGGAACATAATACTTTGGATAATATCTTATTAATGCAAATTATAAGTAAAAAATACGTTCAGATCAGGGGGGCAGAATAGAATATGCCGCATTTATTGACTTTTCAACGGCTTTTAATAGGGTGGATAGGAACATTTTATTGGAGAAATTGCATGAGTTGGGTGTACCTCCACACCTGTTACCTTTGGTTATACCTCTGCACTCTTCAACCTGGTGCAAAGTTTTTTTAGGAGGAGAACAGGACCTGTTGTCTAAATTCCCCACAAAAAATGGTTTGAAGCAAGGTTGTTTATTGGCACCACTGCTATTTTCTTCATACATCCATGACCTGCCTGGCGCCTTTCAGAATGCGGATGGCTTTGTACCCAAAATTGATGGGCGCTCAATCTTTTATACGATGACGATATAGTTGTGATCGACCTTTCCCCAAAAGGTCAAAATCAGCATCTGGCTGCTTTAAATCACTAAAGCATAATTTGAAAATTAATATATCCAAGTCACAAGTAGTATATTTTCTAGGGAAAAAATTGGGTAGTAAAATTATTTTTTCTTGGTTCCTGGGTCAACATAAGTTAGAGCGGGTAAAAACATATTGCTTCTTGGGGAAACATTATCCTGCTCACTCAGTGACCAAGATCACATCCGTAATAACGTTAGTAAGGCTCAATCTCAAGCACAAGGTTTAGCAGCCTTCTTTAATGCAGTTGGCCGGCGCCATTTTCATCATCTACTAATTGCTTACCAAGCAAAAATACCGGCCATCCGCTTGTATGCTTTAGAGTGTACAGAGATACCTAAATGGGATTTCCTTGATATTATAGAAGGGCAGATCCTAAAACGCCTAGCTTTTTAAAACAAATCGGCCTCAGTGGCAGATCTTTGGCTTTAATTTGGTATTAAAAACACCTTTGTACAGGGCCTAGCGGCAGTGGTCCATAGACCTTACTGCCTAGCCCATAGTATGGAATTTACACTAAGATACTTAGGGGGTCATTCTGACCCCGGCGGTCTTAGACCGCCGGGGCCAGGGTCGGCGGGAGCACCGCCGACAGGCCGGCGGTGCCCCACAGGGCATTCTGACCGCGGCGGTAAAGCCGCGGTCAGACCGGCAACACTGGCGGTCTCCCGCCAGTGTACCGCCGCCCTTCGGAATCCTCCAAGGCGGCACAGCTAGCTGCGCCGCCAAGGGGATTCCGACCCCCCCTACCGCCATCCAGTTCCCGGCGGTCCACCCGCCGGGAACCGGATGGCGGTAGGGGGGGTCGCGGGGCCCCTGGGGGCCCCTGCAGTGCCCATGCCACTGGCATGGGCACTGCAGGGCCCCCCGTAAGAGGGCCCCTACAAGTATTTCACTGTCTGCTTGGCAGACAGTGAAATACGCGACGGGTGCAACAGCACCCATCGCACCTTCCCACTCCGCCGGCTCGATTACGAGCCGGCATCCTCGTGGGAAGGGAGTTTTTCCCTGGGCTGGCGGGCGGTCTTTTGGCGACCGCCCGCCAGCCCAGGGAAAAACTCAGAATACCCTCCGCGGTCTACTGACCGCGGTGCGGTATTTCGGAGGGGGGAACTCTGGCGGGCGGCCTCCGCCGCCCGCCAGAGTTAGAATGACCCCCTTAGCCTTTATAGAAATTTTCAGCAGACTAAAAGAAAAATCCAGGTTTTTTAGAAACTATAATCTTGCTGTGCAGTTGCTTGAGCTTGACCTGAACCTGATCCCATCGTTACCACACACTGTTTTAAAAAAATCTTGAAAGAAGCATCATGGTCCAAAGGCTTCTCCCTAGATTTTGAGTCCTGTCATCTAAAGAGGACACCCGCTACATTAACTAATTCAGTGACTTTTAAACAGTCTCAGCCGTACTTTGCCTGGAATCTCCCTTATTTACTGAGGTGTTTTTTCATTCTGTTGAGATTAGATAGACTGCCTCTCAGAGAATTAACCTCTAAATGGGACGGATCCAATAACATTTGTGATCTTTGTCAGTCGGAGGTACAGAATCTTAAGCATGTATTATTTGTTTGTCCGGCTTTAACCACATTTAGGAAAAAATGGTTGAAACCCCTCTTAATGTTCTCTCTGCTGGAGAGGCCTTGGAATTTGTATATAATCCACCTAATGAAATATTTTGTTTCATGATTTTTATTTTTTTTAAGTCATTTTAAAATTTATATTGAGTTTTTCTTGTATTGGTGGTAACAAGATGACTGTAAGTGAACTACCAAGGCAGTTTTGAGGTTTATTATTTGATTTATCATGTATCAAGGGAGAGGGGTTTTCTTCTACTGAGTGGCAGAGCGCGATAATGTTTTATAATGCATGTCTGATATGCTGTGGGCTGGTTGATTTGTATCTCACTGGTCATTTCTTATCTTGGATCTTAAGTTTATGCTTTATATTTGTCCTTATTGAAGATATTACTATTGTGCGCTAGGGAATCTAATAAGAGTGGCGTTTTCTAGGGTACTCTTTTTCTGCACTGTATGATGCGATTTTTATGAGCTTATATCGTAGAGAGCTAGTGTGGTTGAGTTTAATGTTTTCACATAGAAGCTAATTTTCCTAGTTTGTTGCACTCGTATACATTTATATCATTTCTAGATTTTGAAATTTAATGTCTGAAGGCGGGATTGAGACTACATCATTTTTATAGAAAATGTAATTGATAATATTTAGTTTTATTCAGGAATTTTATCCTTATTGTTTTATGACATTTTTGTATTAGCTATGCATGTTGACCTCTAAGGAGTTCCAATTCATGAAATAAATAAATAGAATACAACAACTCCTCAGTCGACAAAACGTGTAGCACCTTTTACATTGTTATTAGGGAGACAAATGCACACACATTTATTCCCTAATTGGTTACATCAGAAAAGCAAAGTAAAGCAAGTCACAAATGACAATGATTTGATATATAGTGTCGTACAAAAACAAATGATGATGACACAACAAGTGGATGGGGAAAATAGGAAGGTGTCAAATATGAATTTGCATGTTGATGATTGGGTGTTAATACAGAATCCTAAGAGGATAAATAAAAGGTTTTCCTATATTTTCTTCACCAGCTGAGGCAATGAAAGTAAACAAAGGGTCTGTGCTTTTACAAAATAGAGGATGGTGGAATAAAATGAATGTAGGGCCTCATTTATAACAAACTCACGCATCGACATTGATGCATCAGATTTCTTGCACCTGCCACAATCCCCTTATGATTTTATAGATGCGCTGTATTTACAATGTGTATTTACATGAGTTCTATGGTGCATGTTTTCACAGAGCCGTCAGAAATTCTGATGCATCTGTTGGTGCTAAAGTGATGCATTGCTGGAGTCGCATCGTAAATGTCCCATTGCAAAAAGCCATGCGTCAATTTTACGCCTGGTCTGAGAAGGCTTTAAAATGTTGATGCAGTGAAGTTGTAGAGTGCAGCAGTGAACATTTGTGAATCTCACTGTATCAGTTCTATGTGGCTTTTTACAAGGGAACACCTACCCTGCATACATTATATCTGAGTCAGGTTAAATGTGATGTAGGGCTTTACAAACTGATGTTTTTGATCCAATGCATTAGTTTGTAAATATGGAGCTGTATAGAGTTCTGATTGTGCCGACGTGCGAAAAAAAAAAAAAAAATGACACAGCGGCAGCCAAGGGGCTTGTAAATGAGGCCCTTAGTTTGTATTACAGAAGAACAAGCAAATATCATTAAGTGTCATGATGATAGTCAAGTACAAAACTGAGATTGGGTTAATTGGTTCCAACCCCAATCATCAGAAACAAGAATGAGATCTAAAGCATCATCTACTGGTCACTCTAATATTTCTAGTGAAACGTGTGATGCAAGCTTCACACTTCACAGGAAAAAGTGTGCATTCTATCAGACCTTGATAGGTTTCTTTGGATACATCTTTTCAAGGGATGGGCTGCAAGTAGACCCGTGAAAGGTGGAGGCCATTCGCCAGGCTACAGTTCCTTGAAATGCGACAGAAGTCCGGAGCTTCCTGGGAATGGTGACATAATGTGGCCGGTTCATTCCCCAACTAGCCATGATGGCGGAACCACTCAGTCAACTCACAAAGGTGACTCACAAATGGGAGTGGAGCTGAGAAGCGGACAAAACTTTCCACAATGTGAAAGGGGTGCTATTGGACAAGGTGACCATGGCGTATTTCCACCCCGAGAAGAGGACGGAAGTGGTGGTGGATGGCAGCCCCATTGGGCTGGGTGCAATTCTGTTGCAGGAGCAGCATCACCAGGAATGGGCCCCTGTAGCATATGCCAGTAGGGTTCTGTCTGCTGTGGAGGCCCTATAAGCAACGGTAGAGACAGAGGTGCTGGCGATTTGTTGGGCATGCAAGCACTTCCACTTATACCTACAAGGCCATGAAGTTCAAGTAGTCACGGATCACAAGCCTCTTGTGTCGTTGTTTGCCGGATCCATGTGATTGGCCCCTCAGAGAATTGAGCACAGGGCTCTCCTGCTTCAACTGTACCAGTTTAAGGTCATCCTCTGATCTGGCATGAACAATCCAGCAGATTACCTGTCAAGGCATCCCCTGACAACACCACCGGATGCATCTCAGGAAGATGAAGAAGAAAGAATGGAGAGTTTCATAAATTTGGTGGTGCAGGCTGCTTATCCTGTGGCCTTGACAGTGGCTGAGATAGCAGGTGCTGCGGAAAGTGATCCTGTCCTTAATCGTGCAAAGGAGGCTCTGAGTAGACAACAGTGGAAAAATTTCCTAGATGGTGTGAGAGCCTATGAGCTGGAGGAGAGGGCAGCCATGCAAGGGGTGTGGAGAGTGAAGGACAAGTTGTCAGTGGGGTGTGATGGTCTCCTCCTGCGGGGTCCCAAAATAGTGCTTCCACGATGCCAATGGAACAGCGTGGTGGAGCTAGCCCATCAGGGGCATCAGGGAGTGGCCAAGAAAAAGGCACGCCTGAGAGCAAAAGTCTGGTTTTCCGGCATGGACTCTAAGGTAGACAACCTTGTAGGAAGCTGTCACCTCTGTGTAATCACCTCTATTGAACAGTCCACCTAATCCAGTAGTCACTGAACCTCCCAGTCAGAAGCCGAAGACAAAACTGAGCATGGACTTTGGGAGTTTTCCCGATGGGAGGCTAACGGCGGTTCTGATAGACTCTTACATGAAGTTTCCCGTGGTGGAGGTAGTGACTTCCACCTCCTTTGAGAGTGTGAGACCGGTGCTAGAGAGAACATTTGCGTTGTTTGGTCTCCTGGTTGAAATCCGAACAGAAAATGGTCCACCATTTCAGGGGCAGGAATTTAAGACCTACGTAGAAGGGTTTGCAGTACATCACCACAAGGTCATGCCATACTGGCTGCAGGGCAATGGTGATGTAGAAAGATTCATGCGGACACTGAACAGACCTTTGAGGATCGGTGTGGAACGAGGTGAGAATGTGGAAAGGTGTCTTCATCAGTTCCTAAGAGCATATCACCAGACACCCCACAGCACCACTGATTGTGCACCAGCTGCTCTGATGTTCAAGGTAGCTCAGTGGAATTGCATCCCAGCTGACTCTCAGGGGGAACCCACTGAGTTGGATGTAGAAGCTACACAACAAAGACAAATGCAGACTAGTCAGAAGGTGACTGCCAGAAGAAGAGCCAGATGCCCTGATCTTCAGGTGAGCGACCAAGTACTTGTGAAAAACTAGCGTCCTGGAGGAAAGTTTCAGACCACATTCGAACCTGAGGTGTGGAAGGTCGTGGTGGTCAGAGGGACCATAGTGACAGCCCGCAGAGGAGAGAGACAAGTGACGAGAAACATGCTGTGTTTCAAACGAGCGAATGCATCAGAGGAGATGGGAGAAGAGGACGGAGAAGACGAGGGTGTCATTGGAGGAGGAGAGTATTGGATGGAGGAGAGATCAGGTGTCTGAGGCGCCAAGTCCTGCATCGGCACGACTACCAAATTAAGCTGGTGGCTTGGTGTCAGGTGGTCGGAGTGAGAGGTATCATCTCCGGCCCAACCCTGCGCCCAGACAGAAACTCAGAGATTTTGCCTGCTAATAGAGATCGTATGACATTAGATGTGACACACTCTGGGTAACTGGAGAGTGGTTTGGTATTTTCCCCTTTTGCAACTCCGATACCCCTGGAGGACCTTTCTGTTAGATCTTTACCTCATGTGGGGTTCCCCCCCTCCTTTTTGTTCTTTGTTCTTTTCTTCCTTTCTTTTTGATTAAAGCCTCGGAGGGATGTAGAGAGCCACTCGGGCTCTCCTATACTTTTTTGCCCAGCAAGGGCGTGCCACAGACGAGGTGATAAATAAAGTTGGGGCTGCTGACCCGGCAGTTCTGGAGTAACCCTCTATGCGTGTGTGTCATTGTTCAATGTGGGGAGCTGTCGTATAACCAAACACAAAAACCAAGAGCAGCCAGGCACTTCTCCTTCATATTTCTGCAGTGGTCTTTGGTAGTTACCCGACATCAGTAGCCATGGAAGTAAGTTACCATGTGTTTGATAACTGACCATGCAACAATACCTATGAATCCTGCATTCCCACACAAGCATGCATAAACACTTCCTAGACATGCCCGGCGATAATTCAGCAAAACAAACATGGGTGTTATGAGATAGGGAGTTTTCTAAATGTAATTTATGTCAAAGGTGGAACATACATCCACATGTCCCCATAACATGTAACGCAACACATTAGTTCTGATTCCCCTTTCCCAAACCCTGTGCAAACCACAGTTTTCCAAGTTGGGTGGTATTTACAACACATAGTAATTACAGAGTGCATTAAATACCTCATGCTTCATTAAATTTCAGCAGAGCAAATCTGCTGGAATTTAACATAGAAGAAACATGTGATATTTACTGCATCATGAGAATTTGGGCGTGACATGCACCAAAATCCACATTTTCCCCCAAGAACCCAGTATTTATCGCACCTGAAAAATAACAAAGTCCATGATATTGTTTAGTTATCAGGTGTGATAATTACCATCTATTCCAACAGCAAACTTGGAAACAGGGCCAATGTCCAGAAAAGAAAGAAAAAAACATGTGGGATTAAACAAATTGTGAATACCTCTAGTCATATTATTAAAAATAAGGGCCCTAATTATGAGTAGCCTGTAATCATCCTTGTTACTTCTCTGCCCCAGATTTACTACTATTAACGCTCACAGTACCTCCTGGGGTAAGGCAATTATAGGAACTGTGAGTTTTTGTGGCGTAACATGCAGAAAACAGTTTTATCATGTTGAGTTTTTCATGTTTACTTCTAGTACTCCACCGAGGGATTCCCCTGCTTGAATCAGGTGAAATCTCTTTGTCGAATGCCACTTATCTTATCTTCATTAGAAATATTAGAGTGACCAGTAGATAATGCTTCAGATCTCATTCTTGTTTCTGATGTCTGGGGTTGGAACCAATTAACCCAATCTCAGTTTTGTACTTTGACTATCATCATGACACTTAATGATATTTGCTTGTTCTTCTGTAATACAAACTAAGGGCCTCATTTACAAGCCCTTTGGCAGCTGCTGTGTCATTTTTTTTTACACACAGCAGCACAATCAGTACTCTACACAGCTCCATATTTACAAACTAATGCATTGGGTTATATACGTCAGTTTGTAAAGCTCTACGTCATATTTTACCTTCCCCTGGGTATAATGTATGCAGGGTATGTGTTCCCTTGTAAAATGTCACATAGAATTGACACAATGAGATTTACAAATTTTCACTGCTGCACTCTACAACTTCACTGCGTCAAAAGTTTAAAGCCTTCTCAGACCAGGCGTAAAAGTGACACATGGCTTTTGACAATGGGACTCTTCTCTGTGTTCTAACACGTTGCTAGAGATGTGTCAGTTTTACGATACAACTCCAGCAATGCATCACTTTAGCACCAACAGATGCATCAGAAATTCTGATGGCTCTGTGAAAACATGCGCCATAGAACTCTGTTTTGTAAATATAGCGCATCTATAACATCGTAAGGGGATTTGCGGCAGGTGCAAGAAATCTGACGCATTGATGTCTATGTGTGAGTTTCTTATAAATGAGGCCCTACATTTATTTTATCTCACCATCCTCTACCTTGCAAAAGCACAGATCCTTTGTTTACTTTCATGCCTGAACTGGTGCCCCAACTTTATTAATCACCTCAAGCTGTGGCACGCCCTCACTCCCTTGCTGGGCAACAAGGTATAGGAGAGCCCAAGTGGCTCTCTAAAAGGAGGATCTCACCACTGCACCTATTGTACCTGTTGCACTATTTGAACATCGTCCTGTTCAAACAGAGCCAACTTGCCTACATCTCTCTTCCACCTCCTCCCCTTTTTACTTTGATGTTCTCATACCCAGAAATCAAGAAATTTGTGCGCATCACTACATCATTAATTAGATTTTTTGGCAAAGTAACATATTCTTGAGATTACGTTTATTTTTTGCATTTATTTAGTACAAGGTGTAAGCAGGTACTGCGTTTGAACAAATAAGCCATGGTTTTAGTATGATTCAGAGAGTTTGCATCTCCATTTGATTATTAAGCATGAGCTGACTTGACGTATAAAATGCTTGGCTCCATATGCAGAAGGTGGTTTGTAATTCTCTGAGTATTCCGCTAAACTTGCTAGCATTTCGGTTGAGGAAAATTGTACTGTTTGTCATCTGTCTTAAGAAGGAATTTGAAAACAACTCTGAATTTGCCACATAAAAGGCCCTCATTACAAGTGTCCTCTTAATTCTGACAATGCTAGCAATGGTAATGGGAGTTACGAATTATGAGATCCGTGGTAACTCCACACATCTGCAAATGGCTGTGAATGTAGCAATGGAGGCTCGCAAGAGAGAGACTCATCCTAAAGAGGCTGCTTTCAAAAATAAAAGTTAGCAACAATGAATAACCTTGGAAGAGTATGCAGAAGTCCCCTGGATCTCTGTATGTTTCCCTCAGTGGTGTCAGCAACTGTTCAGAAGGTGGAAGATGTATCAAGAGAGTCGGTAACTCATCAATATAGTGCCCCAACAACTACAATAATGCTTTGTACATCACTTTTCTGTGTCACTTAGGTTGGCTTTTCTTAGAGGTCAGTCCTTCACCCTGTACGGTTTACTTTATTTCTTGTGCACAGATTTGTGCAGATGAAAGATTATTTTTTCATACCTGATGTTCACTGATTCAACGTATGTGCAGTTTTCACTTGTCTCTCTACTTGAATCTTGGACGACTTACCATTTTCCAGTTTCTTCAGTTAACCTCTTAGAAATAGAATTCCTATTTGTTCCTGTCTCTGAAGATTGTTTTTTTCCCTCTTTCTATTTTTTTGCTTCATGCTGTTGTCAGACCCCCTGGATCAGGCCCTTAACTTGGGTGTCATTTTTTTGAAACTTTTCATTGTTTTTTATCTGATTTATGAATTTGAAATCACACAAGCCAATATCAGTCATCAAGATGATGTGTTCTTTTCTTCCCTTACAGTTTCATATGGAAGTTCTTATTTAGTCACTAGTTACAACACACATAGATTACTGTTCTTGGTTGCTAAACCTGGGTTTCTGGTTGTCAGAGTATGCACCCTGTAAAAGCAGAAACTACCACTTCCAGTCAGGGTAAGCTAAATGTACACTTAGAGATGAACTGTGCTCACCTTTTGTAACTTGGCACAGGTCAGGGATGCTTATCTAAGAAGGCAATGTGTGAAGTATTTGTACAACATACACACACACACACACACACACACACACACACACACACACAGTAACACTATGAAAACACTGCAACAAGACTCCACACATATTTAGAGAAATAGAGATTTTTTTCTGAGTCAAAGAAGAACAAAATGACAACAATCTAATCAGTTGAAGTTGAAATATGAGTTTTAAAAGAATAAACCAAAAATAATGCTTAGATGTTAAAAGTCCATAGCGCTAAAAGGTTACTTGAGGTCACACTAGACCAGGGTAAATCCAAAGTTCAGGATTACTGCAATGGAGGGTCGGCCGGCTACAGGACTCATACAGAGCCTGCTGAAAAAGTATGTTGGATAGAGCAAGTATCGATGTCGAGGAGCGATGCAGGGGAGATGCATTAGTTCTACTCCGCGCAGTCAAGTCGATGCATCAGTGTCTAGCCTCACATTCAGATCCCACATTGGACTCCATATAGATGTATTCAATGCCTCATCATCGAGCTGCACAGCAGTGTCCTTGTGCTTTGTCGTCATCGAACCATGCAGTTGGGTCCTGTGTCATCACCAAATCAACAATGCGTTGGAGGGCACTGACAGTTCTGAGTGGTGCAACAGCTTGGATGCGTCAATTCTTGCAGAAAAGCAGCTGCAAACCCACTTCTAAGGCCCAGGACTGGATTGGCACCACAGGCAAGGGTAGGACTCACAGATGACAGAGTCCAGCATCAGTAGCAGAGTTGCAGGCAGTCTTTCATGTCCTTGAGATTGCAGGATAACAGGGGGCAAGCTAGCAAGCCCTTGGAGTCACTCTGGGTCAGAGGAGAGGGTCTAGTCCTTCCTCAGCAGATCAAAGATCAGCAGGCAGCAGTATTGCTCATAATGGAGAGAGCAGTCCTTCTTGGAAAGCAATTCAGCAGCGTGAAACTCCTTGTAGCACAACAGTCCTTACTCCAGGCATAGTTCTTCCCAGGTGCAGTAGTTTACTCATTTGGTAGGGTCAGAGACCCAGTTGCTATACCCCAATGTGCCTTTGAAATTTGGGTGACTTAAAAAAGGGTCTTAGAAGTTCACAGAGATCCTTTCTTCCTAGCCCTGGTTCTAGACTATCAGCAGGGAGCAATTAGCTCTTTGTGTTATGACAGGCACTTCCCTGTTCAACCTTAGGAGTCTGCTCCCCACCTCCCTTCCTGACAAGGAAGAGTCATCAGAATGAAATGAATGCTCGGACATATCTAAACTTCCTATGTTTGTGGCTATCTAGAGGGAATGCACAATGTGTAGCTGTCACCCACCCCAGATGTGTAATGGAGACAAGCTGCAGGCACACAGCAGAGAAGTGCCCACTTTCTAAAAGTGGCATTTCTAAAATAGTAATGTTAAATATGGATCTGCCAGTTAGGAGGATTTATCATTACAATTCCAATGATATGAAACATGATATAACTACTCCTTTCTATCAGGAATTATAGCTTAAAAGGATGTTAAGGAATGTCCAGTGCTGGCCTATGAGATGAGTGGGCTTCACAGTAGAGAACAACGACTTTTGGAGCTTTTCACTACCAGGATATGTAAAACTTAAACATCCATGCCCTGCCTTTTATTTACATAGCACCCTGCTCTTAGAGCTACATAGGGCCAACTGTAGGGGTAATATATGTAATAAAAGGGGAGTTTAAGGCTTGGCCAGAGGTTTTAAATGCAAGTCAAAGTGGCAGTAAACTGCACACACAGGACCTGCAATGGCAGGCCTGATACAGGTTTGAAGGGTTACTTAAGTAGGTGGCACAATCAGTGATGCATGCTCACAAGTAGCATTTATTTACAGTATACCACTTTACAAGGAACTTACTTGTAAATTAAATACGCCAAACAGGTGTAAACCAATGTTACCATGTTTAGAGAAGAGAGCACATGCACTTAGCACTGGTTAGCAGTGATAAAGTGCTCAGTCCTAAAGCCAACAAAAACAAATTCAGTGAAAAGGGGAGGAGGAAGGCAAAATGTTTGGGGTGACCCTGCGGAAAGGGCCATTTCCAACAATCTTTATAAAGTCCAATGCAATATTCTTTTTGTCCTCTGCAATTTAGCCTTCCATCATGTGGTTTCTTCTTATAGAGCAGCACCAATGTCGATAATTACAAGACCTATTTTATATGTCTTCACTGATTACTGAGTTCCTACAGTCAATATAATTTACTATCTATTATTTTTAAGCGTATACACTGCCTTGCATCCAAATTATTGCTCTTAACAGTTTGCACTTTATCAATCAGTTTGCAACTTTCACTTAACTTAACTGGTGAAAGTATTCATATCTGTCCATGCCCTACTTTTGCTCCATCTCAATTTCAGTCATTTTCATAACTTGGCCCTACGCTCTGGAAGGAACTGTTGTTCATCTATTAACTTTATAGCTTATACTTCAGAAACATCTAAAAAAAACTTTAATCTTAAGATAGATGTGCTTTCTAATGCCCAATCACATTTATGAATGTCACAACAAAGATCCTTTGCATACTGCTAGACAATGATTTGTTGAGACTGCTGGAAGAATTTGTGTACATGAATGATTCTGGATTGTTGCCCAGGAGGTTCACCAGACCAGTGCTTGATTTGTAAAAAAAATAATTGCAATGGCACTGTCAGGAGGTTACTGTGGCTTGCACCTCCCTTTTCTTCTGCCAGCACTGCCAAATTACACATCTACTAACCATCACACTTACAAGTGTGACAATTAAGAATATTACAGGTCCTCAGAGCTATAAGAAAGGCACTAGTCATTTCTAATGTTCTGCTATCCTGTACATTAGACAAGCAGCACCACCATGTGGCAGGCGGTTACAGGTGCTGGTGTTAACAGATAAGTGCTGGCGCTGAGCACTGGAAATCAGTGGCTCAAATTAAGCACTGCACCAGACTGAACTTCATGTACCTACAAAACTGGATATATGTGTCTAGATGGGTTTCTGAGTCTATTGCAATCCTAACACTGAGGGGCATATTTATACTCTGTCTGCACCGAATGCACGTCAAACATTTTGATGCACATTCAGCGCAAACCTTGCCCCATATTTATACTTTGAAGCCCGACCCCGCGAATGTCAAAATTCCTGAGTGTGCGTCATTTTCTGGATGCGGGAAACCGCCTTGTGTTAATGACATGCCAGGTAGACGTTCCAGTCCAAAATATGACTCTAAGGGTTGTGCCCCTTATTTATACTCCTGCATCATTTTGACGCACAGGAGGGGACGGGCCTTAAAAAACGGTGCACAGCCTGATGTGCGCTGTTTTTTAACGCCTGGGTGTGGGCAGGCGTTAAGGGGCCTGTGGGCTCACTTCCATGGTCTCTAACCATGGAAACAGTCCAGAGGTGCCGTCCTCTGCCCCCAGGGACACCCTCTGCCACCCTCAGCCACCCCTGGAGGACACCCATGGATGTAGAGGTAAGTAGAGGTAAGTATAATTTTAATTTTTTTAAAGTGGCATAGGGGGACCTAACTTGGGCCCCCCTACATGCCACTCTGCCCAATGGCCATGTCCAGGGGACAGATGTCCCCTGGGCATGGCCATTGGGCAGAGGGGCATGACTCCTGTCTTTGCTAAGACAGGAGTCATTTCAATGGGGGTTGTGCGTCAAAAAATGGCGCAAGTCCGGTTTGAGACATGATTTTTGACTCAAACCTGACTTGCATCCTTTTTTGACGCACAACCCCCATTTTTCTCTACGCCGGCTAACATCAATCCGTAAATAAGGCACCCGCCTGGTGCGTAGGAATGGCGTTAGCCGGCCCTGGTTTGCGTCAAAAAGTATAAATATGGGCCTGCATGTGGAAAAGACATTAGACTTCTTGAGATGGCTGTTCATGTTCCTTAAAGTACTATTTCTGTAAATGACTGACAGACACAACAACAAGATGCATCTGTCTTCAAGATCAAAAAAATTCAAGAATTTCTGGGTGTTTCTGACTAGGGATGAAAACAGTCTTTATGCTTGGAGTTGCTTGTAAGCTGTTTCAAGAAACGAAGGGGCATATTTATACTCTGTTTGTGCTGAATTTGCATCTTTTTTTGGCGCAAATTCAGTGCAAACTTAACTCCATATTTATATTTTGATGCTAGACATGTCCAGCATCAAAATATTGGAGTTAGCACCATTTTCTGGATGCGTGAGCCTACCTTGAGTCAATGAGATGCAAGGTAGGCGTTCCCATCTAAAAAATGGTGCTATCCCCACAGCCCCATATTTATCTCCCCATGCTAAAATGACACATGGGTGAGAGGAGGGGCTAAAAAATGGTGCAAAGCTTGCTCTACACCATCATTTAATTCCTGGGTCAGACCAGGCGTTACTGGACCTGTGGACCCATTTCCATAGTTAAACACCATGGAATGGGTCCACAGGTGCCCTCTCCAAGCACCCACACCAGAGGGACACCAGAGGATGGGGGACCCATCCCCATGTATGTAGGCTAAGTATTGATAAGTATTGGTTAATTTCTTTTTTTAAGTGCCATTGGGGCCCCAAACTTGGGCCCACCTGCATGGCACATGGTGCAATGGCCATGCCCAGGGGATACTTGTCCCCTGTGCTGGCGATTGGGGAGTTGGGCATGACTCCTGTCTTTCCTAAAACAGGAGTCATGTGTTTGGTGGTTGTGCGCCAGGAAATGGCGCTAGTCTGGTTAGAGGCATTTTTTGTGCTCTAACCAGGATTGCATCATTTTCTGATGCACAGCCCCCTCCTTCCCTAAAGCCACCCCCACCCGGTTAGCATCTTTCTTGAAGACGCTAGCCCACGTTTAGCACCAGCTTGCGCCATTCAATAAATACGGCACTTGGCTGGCATTGTTAAATGACTCAAGCCGGCGCTAAACTTTTTGCAGCAAAACTGCGTTAGTGCAGTTTTGCAGCAAAAAGCATAAATCTGTACCTAACTGTGAGGTGGATGCTCCTTCCAATATCCCTGCTACAGAAAGCTGAATTATTTACTATGGTAAAAGTACCCAGGTTTTTTATGTGTCACAGAATACTTACTTTTTGATGTCAAGAAACTTCTAAAGGAAAGTGGAGGCAATCTTTCACAATGTCTTGTGAAACTACAGGGTATTTATGTTTTCACAGACTGCACTGTATAACAGGAAATTCAATACCTCTCTCTAATTTGTGCAACTATTAGCTAGATGCACTTCTGCTAGTTGTAAATGAATAAACCTTTGAGGCCAAGGATAAACCCTAATTGCACATAGGCAGATGTTAATGAGAGGTACAGGATTTCTACACTTTCTGTACCGGGGGACGCTGACAGCCCTGCTAATAAACCATACAGTGGTGTTAATAAATGTGTGCAAAATAGTTTGTTTGAATAATGGCTGGATCTGCACTCCAATAACTGAGGTCTTCCCCAGGTTTATGGAACATCAAATACATGTATAAAGTAACTAGTAGTAGTAACTTTACAGTTGTATTTGACATTTTAACTGACTCTACCCCCTATTTCAGGGGGTGGGGACATGTGAGTCTATATTTTTGAGTGAATTTATATTTGGAAATGGAGCCCAAAGAAACAAAGTTAATTAGAAGTGTAAAAGTAAACTCATCAGTATGGATTTACTCACCTCTGACATTACCCATAACAACAGGCTATGTTATTCTTCTTCATGGCAAATAATGGGTCGAAATCTGCAACTATGTATACGATGCTTGGTCATGGTAGTAAATAGGTGTGTGGGCTTTTCAGAGGTCCATGCTGTGGGTGGTAGGAGGAGCAGACAGCATTGTGAGGATCAGTGACTGCTTTTTTTCACCTGCTGCAGTTAGAAATTGGAAGGGACCAGGTGTAACAGCTGCCTGCAGCCCCTGATGCTCCACTGAAAAGATCATGTCCCTATATCAGGCCCAGAATTATTTGGTTTATTGTTTATAGTATTGTTATTACAAACCCAACAACACCAGGAAAGTTCAGATTGCCTAGAGTGGTGCCCTCTCCCTCGCTCCCAGCTAGTCATAATAGGGAGCTAAATGGGAAAATGATGTTAGGAATTGAAATCAAACTGATTAGTAGGTCTAGACTCATTTAATTGAAAACCTATTTTTAAAATATGGTGGAACAATCTTGAATGGTGTAGAGAGGTGGAACGTGTGACCCATACAATCTGACGTTGTCTGAGCAATAATCACTTCGTATAGACTTATGAACTGATGATATTGTTCACTGCACTTTTATTTCATAAATGGCATAAATATTGTTAGAAATTGGGTTTCAGATTGGCAGAGGTATAGCCCCTGTCCAAGCAGGAACTAGAATCCTAGTCAGGGCAAATCAGATACACACTATGAATAAAGCTGTGCTCACCCTCTGGTAGCTAGGCACGGAGCAGTCTGGCTTAACTTTAGAGGAAATAAAAAAGTATTTGTGCAACTCTTCAAACATTACAACTATGAAAGCACCACACCAGGTGAGAAAAATAGATCTCAGTTTAATTAACAAAACAAGTCAAAGAAAACAAGAATCCAATAATCAGAGGCTGAGATATGATTTTTTAAAGAATAAACTGAGTTGCAAAAAGCTGTCTGGTTGTGCTGGACCAAGTCAAATCTGAAAAGTCATGCTGAACGCGATGCAACATGGAACGGGTACAGGGACCATCCTTGGCCAACTGAAAACAATACCTTAGTTTGAAGTTGTGTCAACATTGAGAACATGATGTGAGGAGAAAAGGATATGATGAGTTGGCATTGATGCTGCAAATGTAGGTGATGAGTTGGCTCTGAGCCATGCAAAGTTGAAGATGCCTCAGTAGTGGATGTGATGCATTGCTCAGTCAGCAATGCGGTGCTTCTGATCCTTGCAGCAGTGGTGATGCATCATCCTCAACAGGGATGCAGTGTCCTTGATCCCCGCAGCAGCTGTGATGCATCAGCATCGATGGAGATGCACTGTTTCCAATGAGTGCAACGAGCTGATGTACAGGTTCTGGCAGTTGTAGCAACTTATATCCATTTCCAGGGGCCCACGACTGGATTGGCACCACTTGGCAGAGCAAGATTTGCAGCAAGCAAAGTTCATGTGCTGTTGCAAGATGAAGAGAGGTTGTTGATGTCCCCGAGGTTTCAGAAGAACAGGAGGCAAGCCAACAAGCCCTTGGTGTCACTTTGGTTCTGGGTTGAAGAGATTCAGGTCCAGCCCTTCTCACTACCAGGCAAGGAGGGTAGCGGCAGGAGGTCAGCACAGTAGAGCAGGAGTCAAAGAGAGCCCAGCAGAATGACAGTCCTCTCAGCAGGGCAAAAATCCTTCTTCCAGGCAGAGCTTCCACGGTTTCAGAAGTGTACTAAGTTGGTGGTGTTTCAGGTCCAGTTCTTATACCCAATGGTGCCTTTGAAGTGGGGGAGGCTTCGAAAAGAGATGTTTAACATGCACATAGTCCCAGCCCTTCATTCCCTGTCTACATATTCAATACAAGGGGTTATGCATCCCTTTGTGTGCAATCAGGACACAGCCCATTCAGGTGTAAGTGTCAGCTCCTCTCTCCCATCCTACCCAGGACTTCTGAACAGGCTGCTGATGGCCCATCAGTCACACCTAATCTCCCTTTGTGTGTGGCTGTCTGGGGGGAATACACAAGAGTCCAATGGTCACCCACCAAGATGTGTATTCAAAGACCGGCAGAAGGCACCAAATGATTAAAGTAAGAAAATGCCAGGTTTCTAAATTTTGCATTTTCAAAGTCAAACTCAAAAAAACTTTATTTCGGCTACAAGAGCCATAAAAGCGCATAGCAGCAATAAATACAAATAAATACACAAGGTAATAAATATAACAATACATATAATGATAAATAAATGGAATAAAGATAAAATACACTCACACAGTGCGATGGGACAGTCTTGTTGGAATCATTAGACAGATAAGAATTTCCTTCTGATAAACCAGCTAGCTCCGAGGAACTTGGCAACGGCGGTCACTAGCGTTGGCCTAGTGTCTGATATGAGGATTCGCAGGGCGATTTCAGAGCTGCAGACTCCCAGTAGTCTGCATGCCGTGGCCAGCCATTTCCTACGTGAGGTGGTGTACACGGTGCAGGCAAAAAGGACATGAGGGAGATTCTCAACAGGGGCTTTGCAGGCTGGACAGGTGGTTGATTCTTTTTGAGACCAGCGGCTGGTGAAAAGTCTTAATGGCAGCGTTCCAATGCGGAGCTGAAAGTACAGTTTCCTTTCCTTTGGGACCGTGATTATGTCCCAAAAAGACTCATATTTGCATGTCTCTTTTAGGTTAACAAAATCACAAGATAATGTAGTGTGAAGTGCGGCCCCTATATCTTCGTGATCTGCCATTTGCCAATATAGTTTATTTAGTTCGCTTTTTGAGGGAAAGACGGCGGTGGTTGGTGAATTCCAGAGTTCACTGAGCCCGAGTGAGTAAAGTGACCCCTTGATGAATCGTAGCCAGGGGATTCTGTGAAGATGATCAGCTTTTAAAATAACCTGCAGGGCTTCAGTAAAGGTTTCAAGCTCTGGGGTAGTCCAGAGACGCCGCCAATACAACAGAGGGCGTAGGCGGGCTTTATGACCGATGCGTTTTATGCCAAGATACTTAAAAAGGGGGAACAGTGGAGTGCTTGGCGGAAGGGACACAAGGTTTCTCAGGAAGTTGTTCTCAGCGATGGTTATGTCTTGGATTTTGGATTTTTTAGTTCAGCCCTGTAAAGTGCTGAGGTCACAGCCTGGGCTTCGTATATCTGTATTGCTGGGCGAATTGGTTTTGTGTATGAGAGGTGGAAGTTTTTCGATAGTGCCCCTGTTGTTTGCTTTAGTTTTAAGGCTTGCTTTCCTATGTGTGATTTCCAAGACATGTTGTCAGTCAATGTTCTACCCAGGTAGCTGAAAATGCCCACCTTCTCAAGTGTGGTGCCCTCTAGTGTAAACTTCCCTCTAAAGGATCTATGGGGATTAAGGGTCATTAGTTTTGTTTTAGAGGCATTGATTTCAAGTCCCAGCGTTGAGCAGAATTTCTCAAAGCACGTGAGGAGTTTCCTTAGTCCACTAGGGGTCTTAAATATCAGGAGAGTATCATCTGCAAAGAGCAAGACAGGGATTTTTTGTGTGCCAAGTGATGGTGCGTCAGCCTCCACTCTAAGCAGGGAAGGGACGATTTCATTGATATACAGAGAGAAGAGGGTCGGGGCAAGGACACACCCTTGCCGCACACCCTTTGATACATGGATTCTACCAGTTAGTTGCCCCTTGTTGTCCCACTTAACTCGTGCGTAGTTGTCCTTGTGGAGCCGTATCAATATTGCTAGGATATGCTCCGGGATTCCCACTCGGGAGAGAGTGTACCATAGTTTGTTGTGAGGTACTATGTCAAAAGCAGACTTTAGATCCACAAAAGCAACGTAAAAGTTCCCTTTACCAATGAACACTGTTCTCCAGTTTAAAAATAGGAACCTGAGGGCTTCATCAGTGGTAGATATTTTCTTCCGGAAACCGGCTTGGAGGGGACTAAGGATATCATGTACAGTCATCTAGTCTTCGATCTTTCCCAAGAGGCAGTGGCAGAAGACTTTTTGCACAGTCAATTAGACTAATTGGTCTGTAGTTGCAGGGGAGTGATCTGTCGCCCTTTTTAAAGATTGGGATAACAATAGCCCCTTTTAAGGACTCAGGGATAGGCGCCCCAGATGCTATTGCGTTCGCTATGATGGTGAGGTATCTTGACCAGGATGCTATGTCGGTTGAGAACAGGTCTGCTGGGAAACCGTCCAAGCCAGGGGCCCTGCCGCGTTTTATGGTGCCTGGGGAATAAGTTATGTCACTTTGAGAGAACAGCTGGGGTACTTCAGTTGTGGGTGCTAAAGACGTGTTTAGGCAGGGGTCCATGCAGACAGGAGTGGGGCTATCATGGTCATGGGAGTACAGCCTGCTAAAATGATCTACCCAGTCTTTCGGGGCGATGTTGGTTGTAATGACCAATCCACTGCTTTCTGGGCCTCACGCTGCCAGGGACCAGAACAGACTACAGTTCCTCTCGCGCGCAGCGTCACTAAGTGCTGTCCACCACTTATCGTCTTGGTCACGCTTGGCTTTGCGTATGGCTGACTTGTAGGACTTTCTAGCTAGGTGGATGGCGGCGGCATCCTTAGATTTAATAGCTTGGATTAAGCACTTATTTAGGGACCGCCACATTTTACTGAACCAGCGGTGCCTACCTATGGGTCTCTTGCCATCATGGGCTGTGGATACTGAGAAGTGGGCTGCGATATCCCTGAAGCATGAGATGTGGATTAATCTTATTTCCTTATAGGGGATTGTGGGACCCACGTCTAGGTTCATTAATGTAGTCTTTAGGGTGTTATTGGCTGCGTTGATGAGTGCGGGCCGGGCCACAACCTTGTCCCACTTTAAGTGTCGTTTGGCGTTAACCAGGCTAATACCCTCTAGTGCTGCTACTGAGGAGTTAATCGTGGGCGAGAGGTTGTCCAAGGCTAACGTGTGAACAGAGAGAGGATTATGATCACTTTCAGTTCTTTCAACTATCGTCATATCGAGGACTAGGGGCCATAATCTTTTGTCAAATAGACAGTAGTCGATTCTCCTGGTGTGGTTGGTTTTGTTGAATTTGTGATGGCCTTTGGCGTCTGATTTGGTTCTGCCATTTAACGCCCTGAGCCCGAATTCCATGGTCAGTGACTTAACTTGGACTGCGACCTGCGTCCATCTTTTAATGGGTGGAATGGACAGGGCGGGGATAGACCAAGCTCGATCCTCCTCGTTTGTGGACCTGAGATCATCCCAGTCTAGAGGTTCGAATGTGACATTGAGGTCACCTGCCACGATGGTTTTATGATGGCGGGGACAGTTTTGCAAAAGGGCTGCCAGGACACAAAGGGGCATATTTATACTCCCTCTGCGCCGATTGTGCGTCAAAAAGTTTGACGCACAATCAGCGCAAACGTTGCCCTGTATTTAAACTTTGACGCCCGCGGACGACAAAATTCCACCATGTGCGTCATTTTTTGGATGGGGCAACCCGCCTTGTGTTAATTATATGCAAGGTAGGCGTTCCCGTCCAAAAATGGCTTTAACGGCCGTGCGTCGTATTTATGCTTTCGGGCAAAAATGACGCACGGCCGGGAGGCGGAGCCAGAAAATGACGCACAGCCCGGTTTGCGTCAAATTTTAACGCCTGGGTCAAGGCAGGCGTTAAAATGGAGCAAACACACCTGTATTTAATCAGAACACACAGACCAAACAGTAGAGCAGCAGAGCAGCAACAGGGAGCCATGGAGGTGATTATAATCCAGCGTGCACGCAGAGCCCAGCAGCAATAACAGCAGCTACAAGAACACCAGCAGGGACCCCAAAGGCAGCGCAGAAGGCAGGAGAGGATATTCCGCCCCAGAACCACCCTTCAGGGCCTCAGGGAACACAACATCATCCAGAGGTACCGGTTGAACTGGCAGGCCATTCAGCAGCTGCTGCGCAAGATTGAACCGCAGTTGGCCCCCACTTTGCTGACACCCCGCACCATCCCAACAGAATCCAAGCTGCTTGCCGTACTTCATATGCTGGCAAGTGGCTCTTTCCAAACAACTGGTGCCCTGGTTGGCGGAATATCACAACCATCATTCTCCGCCTTTTTGCCCAAAGTACTGGACGCCATCATTCGACTGACACCCCGCCACATCTGCTTCCCTAACACACTGCAGAAGCAGCAGGAAACTAAACAGGGGTTCTACGCAATCAGTGGCTTCCCACACGTCCTTGGTGCAATCGACTGCACACATGTACGCCTTGTGCCACCTGCTGAAACTGAACACCTCTACCGCAACAGGAAGCACACACATTCCATCAACATGCAGGCCATAGTCGATCACCGGGGATTGATCACCAACATCGTGGCTAAATATCCTGGGAGTGTACATGACTCATACATCTTCCGTTTCTGCACCATCAATGAACACTTCCAGGATGGACGGTATGGCAATGGACTACTTGTTGGTAAGTACAAAAACCTACATATATATACACTGCACAGCAACCCTCTAGGACACACAACACATACACCACAACAGCAACATGTGAACAGGAACACACTGAGGTCGTGACATCGCTAGCCATGTTTCTATAGGAGGACACGCAGCATTGTCGAGCGGACCTTCGGCATCCTCAAGTCAAGGTTCCGCTGCCTCGACATCACTGGTGGTAGCCTCCTATATTCCCCCGAGATGGTCTGTAGGATCATCCTCACATGTGCACTATTGCACAACATTTGCATCAGAAGAAACATTCCCCTCCTGGAACCAGATCCACACATGCCTGAAGAGGAGGAAGAGGAGGATGCTGGCCTGCAACAGGAGGGGGAACCACAGAACACAGCTGCTGGTATACGCAGGCGGCAACAGATTGTAAATAATTTCTTCTGAATATGATCACCTTCACCACTTTAGTTAACTATTTTAAATAAACACCTATTATAATCACCATATCATGGTCTGGCTATTTCTTTTTACACACCTTCATCTCTACTTATCAGAATAAGAGTGTTGCCTCATGGAGCATCGCTGAGATACTGAGTAGGACACAGAACATCCCAGAGCTTATGTGATGCCTAACATACAATGGTCACATACACACACACTCTTAATGACATATATCATGTACATATCTCCTTTGAAGGCCTATAGCAGATGACCACAACTATTTCACACATACATGTTGAAAGCAAGGTCCAACGCAGCATATAGCACACAACTATGACACCATCACTCAATAAGGGGAAAACAAACCTCATAAATGAGGCAGTCAATGTGCTTTGGCATCACTAACAGGAATGTCTGACAAGACCCTTGACAGCAGTTAGTCCAACTGCATCCAATATTTGCAAGGAATATCTGTGACTAGAGCTCCATAGAAGCAGAACATAGACAGCACAAGTGCCACACATATGACATGCATTGCGCACTTGACATTCCATGCACGTCAGCCCATTTCCTAACTCCTGACACACCCATGCACCTGGTCACAACCCACCTGTCGGAAGAGGTCCCTGGAATACTAAGATGTGTACCCTGATAATACCTCCTCTACACACACAGACCAACATTAGCAAACCAGTGTTCTAAACCCTTTCCTAAGGTATGCCATTGTCATAGAACATCTGACTGCATGGACGTCAGGTCAATTTATACACTGTCTTCTAGTTTCAAAGCCCTGTTAGCACATGTAGATTGCTTCCCCTTGTGAAAATGTCTGTTGGCCCTTAGAATGCAAGTCTTACCTACAGGACTGGTGAGAAACAGATACAGCCCACACCTGTGATCACCTCCATGCACACCACCCATTACAAAAAGCACTGCCCCTGATGATGCCTGGAACAGCATAGGAGTCGCAATTATGTCAAATACAACGTCAACCATTGATAGTAATTAAGCCGTGTAACACAGCCCTTGGGTTCATTTGTCACCTTCAAAAACACAGGACGTACACAGATTGACATGTCAACTGTCTAGTTTGTCCTCCAAACAGTCTCAGTCAGACCACTGATTATTCATCAGGGGGCATTGGGCATGGGCTTCTACCATGCATACACAAATACATTGTATAGCATCATCTGCCTTTTAACTGTACCATTTGAGTTAAATCCTCTTGGAAAAGCAAAATTCATGGCCCATCCCTTGTCTGGGTTGCATTTATGCATGAATGACAAAGTGTGACAGTGTCCCAGGGTCATAGGCAGGGATTGGGTACGGGGCTTTCAGCACAACCAGCAACCTCTGATAATGTACATGACTAATACACAAATGTCAGAACCATGACAGTTCACACACAGCATCACAGTGCGCACAACATAGTGATGGGCCGTGTGTGGTGAATAGCTGCGAGAATAAACAGCACAGAGGCTATGATGTTCCCAGATGCAGTGGGAAGTGCAGAGGCCAACCTGTGTACAAATGTTGTAATGACACCTGCCGGAACATGACAATTGAGACATTATCTCACTCAGCACACCAAGGTTGCCCTGTTGACTGTCTCATTACACGTCTTTAGTGACAGGGTGGGACCATCCACATGTTGGTTCACATGTCCACATCTACTTTACTCACATTGATCAACCAAGGATACCCAGTAGTTACAGGAATAGCTGCCACTGACTCATGATGAGTCCTGGACCCAACTGTGACAAATTACACCCCAAACAATCTACAGGATCATCATTGGACCACACACATGAACAAGACACCTATGCACAATTGATCACTGGAAATATGTGGACACGTGCTGTCTTGAATGCTGGTCCACCACAGCCACTTGATAGTTGGGGCTTACTTCTATGGCCTCAACTGTGGTGTCATCATACATATGAGATTGACCCTTGTCTGTCTGTGCAAACAACATGGTACCCACTTCCTCAATGCATGTGTATGACTCACTGTGGGATTCATCAACTAGTGCCTAGGAAGCTGTTACCAATACTCTAGGATATAGGATGTAGAATTTGTGGACCTTTGACATGAACATGCGTCTGCCATCCATCTGGTGCATGCTATGTCACATGTGGTGTCTACGTGACCCTAAAACTTGGAAGTATACTTTGTGGGTGTTGTTACATGTATGACTAACAAATGCCCTTGCTCATTCCATTTGTTACTTGCATCTTAGGGATGGACACATGGAGGTCACATTCATACAACCGAATGTACAATAATGCGCCATGTGATGTACACACACACTTGGTCAACCAACAAATTAGTTGTCAAAGCACACACTTTGAGCCAAAGGCAATTAGGTATTGTACATATGTGCGTCACATTGCTATCCTCTCCTTATGGCAAACATGCACAATTAGTGCCACACATATGTGTAGGGCACCCTTATGACCATCTATGACGTCAGCCAACTGTAAACATACTGTGAAGGGTGTAGTGGATGATGTTCCGCTGCAGTATGATGTCACACATGTGAACATACACCATCAACACCATACTGTCTTCAATTAGCCAATCTCTGATGTGTTCCAAATGTAAAATAACCAAATAAGAAGTAAAAATGCCCCAAACCAGTTAATGCACTGTAAGTTTGACGTCCCTAGCGGTGTGCGTCATTTTTTGTTTACCAAAACTGTATTTGTGTCATTTTTTTTTACGCACAGGAGTGAAATTTAGCCCGCATCCAGATATTTGTACAGTCCATATATCAATATGTGGATGCGGGTTAATATTCACGTCTATGCGTCCAAAAAAATGACGCAAATACAGTTTTGTGCAACAAAAAATTACGCATAATGCAAAAAAGGCGGGACTTTTCATACAGGAAGTGATGTAATAGGATATCCTGTTTACAGATCATGTACAGTGGGTGTACTTTCACTTTTACTTTGCAGTCTATGATCCTTCTAGACTGTGTGGCTGTGTAGAGAGTGTGCTGTATTTGTCCTGTGTGCTATCTGTAAAGTCCTTTTGTGAAATAAATATTGTTTGTGTATACTGTAGTACTGTGTTTTGTCTACATTTGTCCATTTATCTTGTGTATTTCTTGTTTGTGGGAATCTGTTGTGAGTAGTGTTAGTTTGGGGATCGTTGGGCTCTTTTAGTGTTTAGGTTTACTTTTTTTCTGTCTTTTTACCCCTACTTTCACCCATTTCCCCTCTCTATATCTTTTACCCCTATTCCTTCTCTTCAATTATAAGTATGTCTGGTAGGCCACGTCTTGGCAGGATGGGGGAAGATGAATTGGGGGGCTTCATCTGGCTGGTGACACATTTCTTGCCGCTCATTGCCGCTCATGATCCAGGCAGGGGGCAGGGTCATACAGGGGTACCTGACAGAGGCGCGCAGAATCCGGTGGGGAAAGGTGCTGCATCACCTGCAGCGTGTGTATGCCAGCCAGAGGAGTGACCACCAGCTGAAGCGCCGGTGGGTTGACCTCATCACCAGGGAGCAGGATCTCTTGGACCACCTGGGAATCATGATTGGTGGCACTGTTGGTGAGTACGACTATTGTTATTGTGCACAATTAAATGCTCTGTAGTGACATCAGTGGATTAGTGCAATGTCTGCCAGCTAACTTGATGACTGTGTGTAATTTTGGGGAAATATAAGGGGATCATTGATGCACTATGGCAAGGATCACAATTGCTAGTTGTCAGGTAGCACATGCTCCGCAAACTTACAGGTAACTTTACCATGAAGGAAATTGGTGCAGCCTTTTTCTCAGCACAGCTAACAAAATATGAGCCAATCATGTCTATATAGGGTATTATTGACAGAGAAGTACAGATGTACCAACATTTAGGCCAACTATGTTGACGCAATTGCTAGACTGACTTTAGAATCACTACATGATGCTGAAAATGAATGCTGCCTTCACTTCAATTGATAATAGCAAAGTGGCTCAAACATTGGTCTCATGTTAAGCAAAACACAAACGCTGTGGGATAGTGTAACTGGATGGACGGAATGCGGAACCAATCAAACATTCACCCCCAGTCACAGATCTGGGTTTAATCCATCCATTATTTTGCTCATCATGCCACCCCAGTTTGAACCCAGCCATATGCAAATCAGTCTTGACCCTGTTCCTCATGGGAACAGTCCAGCCCGAACTGCCAGGCCAGGTTCTCCCTGGACCGGAAACAAGCATCCTGGGACCGGTTTCGAGGTTTCACCCCTCATCAGCTAGGCTAGCTTGAATCCAGTGGCACAGTGAGCCCGGGACCCACGTCTGGGCATACCTGGCGCACATAGGGCGGCAAAAGAAAAGCAAAACACAAACGCTGTGGAATAGCGTAACTGGATGGACGAAATGCGGAACCAATCAAACATTCACCCCCAGTCACAGATCTGGGTTTAATCCATCCATTATTTTGCTCAGCATGCCACCCCAGTTTGAACCCAGCCATATGCAAATCAGTCTTGACCCTGTTCCTCATGGGAACAGTCCAGCCCGAACTGCCAGGCCAGGTTCTCCCTGGACCGGAAACAAGCATCCTGGGACCGGAGGAACAGGGTCAAGCTCATTTGCATATGGCTGGGTCCAAACTGGGGTGGCATGGTGAGCAAAAGAACAATGCATTAAACCCAGATCTGTGACTGGGGGTGAGTGTTTGCATTGTCAGCACTCCGTCCACCATCCTTTTGTGTTGTATTGGTCTCATGTTAGTCTGGTGAGTGTGGAAGGAAAGCGTTCACAGAAGTACTATGAATGTGTGGGATTATTGTGTTTCTTGATCTTTTTGGATACATGTCAGTTCATGATTTGAAAACATTGTGAAAAGGTGTAAGGTGCCCTCAGCTAACATCTTAAGATGTTTGTTGGAATCGGTTGAGCCACAATCCAAATATGGATGGCAGTCCAAGTGTATGCACATGGCTTTACATCTCCATGGTTGGTGCAAATCACCATAGCTGGGCCACATCAATTGACTATACTGTAACAACAGGATGGCTTACAGGAGTCCCTGCCCCTCCCTCTGTACATTGGGCTTATGTGCACTAAATGTGTCATGGCCACAAGGCATGTTTGACTGGTAATGCAGTCCTCAAGTAACCAGGCGTTGGATGTTTCTCTTGGATGCACATGATGAGACGATTACACTCCATATTTTTGAGTGCTCACCAATTAAGAGGCAAGTTTGCAACCACATGATAGTTAGGGCCAATATATGTGTGCAGATATGTGTGTAACTGTCACAGGATACCCATGCTATGTACAAGTTGGCCGTGAAATATCAGATGAAGTACCATCATGTCTGAATGGCTGCCATTTCCTTATTCAGCCTACACATTGTAAATTATACTGAAAATGCTGCACTGTGCACAGATTTTGAGCACATTTCTTCCTTCCATACCTTACAGGTGGACCGGCGCCCTACACTGTGGGAGAGGTGGCGAAATTTGAGGACCCCGACCACTACAGTAAGTGTTGATATGTCTGTTATTGTTGTGTTTGCTGGTTATGGACTCGTGTGAGTTGGACGCATAGCAAGGTGTGATGCGGTGGGCAAGTTTTTCACTTGTTCCATGAGTGGGAATGCAGTTCTCACATGTTTTGAGTTAGCCAATGCATATCCAATGGTATCATGTAGGGATTGTAGGACATCCCTGTCGGCCCCACTGTGAGTACAGGGGATAGTCATGTCTCTGACACTTGTATCACCAAGAGTCGCAATGGAAGTCAGCCCCTATTTAGTCAGCCTGTCAGACCCACATTCTCTAAAATTGGTGGAGCTAATAGCTTCCCAATAGACATCTGCTTCACTATTTACCTATGTAATTTTGAAACAGTAGGTAGAACCTCCTAGCAGCATGTACTTCCACATGTAGTGCATCAAGTCTGTGGAACCTGAGTGTAATGCCCTAGGAGTGCATGCAATTCATGATCATGGGTGTTCTAGCAACTCTGTGTCTGATGTAAGTCAGGCCTCACTGGAAGTATATGTTGTGTACTAAGTTCTGATTTTCCTGACATGTCTGACCCTATGAGTGCTCTAGGGTTTGCTAACTCCAAATTGTAGATAGACCTTACCTGTGGTGTGTCTGTAGAGACAAACATGTGTGGATTAGCCTATACACTCCTCGGTGTACATGTTGTTGGCAAATTATAGTTGTGTATCCACCGCCCCCCCTCAAACACGGCCATGGGTTTGTGAATGGGGTACCTAGTATTGATGCTGCCAGTATGTTACACATACCTGTGAATAAGTGACGGTTTGGTTGCATAGTAGTATACACACTCAGGTTTGGCACTTGGTACCATACTGGAAAGTCCAGTTACAACTTGCAGACCATGTGGCTTTAGATTTGCTTTCCATACACTGACATTTGTAGCCCAGCTCTTGGTGGAGGATATGCAGCATGATTCTTAGATGTTAACTCTTAGAACTCAGATTGCAAGTCAAGGCCAGTTGTTACCAATCTTGTGGGTTATGAATGTGCTTTGTGTGATGTGAACTTTGTTGTCTGGCCTGCCATGTACTTCCTCAGGGACATTCGATGCTCTGTATCGTGATATGAGCTGTTAGAAGTACAGTGGATGTAATGTCTGATTAACTTGCTGTGCCGTTTCACACAATGCAGTTACTAATGTGGCATATCTGCATTTGTCTTCACAGCAGCTAACATGACTCCAGACCAGGTCCGTGAATTTCAGCATCAGGCCATGTGATACCAGCACATCCTGCTGGTGGAGTCGGGGTTCCGGAGGATGGCCTGGTGATATCGCCATGAACGTGCCTCCGGGGCATGGCGAGCCTTCCCACAGGGTGGGCCTACTGTGCCCACCACAGCCACCACAGAAACAACCACCAATCAGAGCCAGGTGGCCCCACCCACAGCTGCCTCTGTTGAATCTACATCTGCAGGACTTACTGGCCCCAGCATTGCCACTGGTGCAGGACAGCCCACACAGACCTCCTGCACCGGTACCCAGACTGCCACTGCTCCAGCTGTTGACCCTGCAGCCTTCAATAGACTTGAACACAAGATGGACAAAGTGCTGCGCAAGGTGAGCCACCTGAGCCGGGACGTGCAGCACATTAAACGGCGGGTCAAGGATATCAAGAGGACCCTCCGGAGGTCCAACCTCTAGACAGTTGAATAGATGGACATGATACCCTCCCCTCCCTCCTCTTTCCTTGTTCTTATAGATAGTGGGCTTAGGGGGCTTAGTGTTAGGTTAGTATAGGCTGTTAGTTTAGTCAGTGTTAGTGGGTGGGGGGTAGGGTGTCCTGCTTGTTTCTTTTTTTACTTACTACATGTGTGGATGGGTATGTGTTTGGCTATGTTGTGGTTATTGTGTGTAAAAAAACAAAAAAATACCAAAAAAAGCAAAAAACATTAAAATAAAATTACCCCCAAAATATATATTTGTTTAGGATAGTATAGTATGTGTTTAGGTTAGTATGTGTTGTCCTCAATTAGTCCCGTCTCATAAGGGGGGTGGGGGGGGTAGATGTTTAGAACGTTTTGTTACATGTGATAAGTAAGAGTAGCTTAGGTTAGTTAGGGACAGTTGTGGGTAATGAGTAGTCAGGGTAGATTAGGGTAGGTAAGATTTTTCCTTCAGTTTCCTCATCTATGGTTAGCTTTTAATAAATATATGGTTACCCCTTAATAGTATGTGTTGAATGGTACTTGATCGTGGGTTTGGATTCCGTGTACATCTCTTTTGTACTATAACATCTGTGTCGAAATGCTACAAACAAATCCCAACTGAGCTGTACGTTTGGCAGCTAACCCAGAGCTACCTTGCAAAGTGTCCACCCTTTGTTGCAACCACCAATCACAGTTAATATGGATGACAATGTGATTCTGTTGATAAGTGTGTTTTCAATGTCACTAACAGTGCTTCCAGACTTGATATTGGGGAAACAGTTTTAGGTCTGACTGCAGTGTGATGATCATGCACACCCTTATAAGATGAGTTCTCATTGGCAATCTTGTATTCTTGTCTTCATGACCCTCATACATCATTTGTGACACAGTTCGGCATGATTACCTATTTGTATGTTATCTCAGACACCTTCATTTGTGCAGTTTTTTTTTGTATTTACTTAAATTAGTGTGGCATGTTTATTGTGTTATTTTTGCATGTTGACAACATTTAGCGGGCACTATTTGATGACTTAGTTATCCCCTGACGAAGCATTCTTCTGTCCAACACAGCATGGTGGTGTATGGTTTCTCACTTCATCAGATTATTCCCTCAGGATGGGCAGAGTATGATGCAATCATGGTCACTCTGCAGATTTCTCTAACTACATAATATCTGGACAGTTGTATTGACAAGCTACGTTATTTGACAGTAGGGACATTTCAATTATCTACAGCACAGTTGATATGTCACATTACCCAGAGACAGATTTGTTGTGTAAGTGCTATTTATTGAAAAGTGCTGTAGTGCTATATGTACATTGTCCATGATTGTGAGTCCATTATAGTGATATCTTCCAGTGTGATCCAACACAAGGGTTTACCAAAATGCTTTTGTCATGCTGGGGTTGCTGTTTCAGACAGTGCAGAGGGACAGACTTAGCCAATGAGTTGGAGAGAGACAATCACTGGGCTGGGTGCCAAGTTATACAGTGGTTAGCAGAACAGTGCTTGAGTACAGTTGTTGTAAGACTGTCATGTTTCAAAACGCAGGACTTTGGTAATAGTTGGCCATGTCTTCGTCTTCTGATGTGTGTGTTGCCTGCTTTGTCCTTTTTGTTGTTGGTTGTGAAGGGGCAACACACACCTCAGTGTTAGAAGACATGGAGTCAGACATCCCAGTGGCTGCTCCCTGTGAAGGTCTTAAGGGCAGTACTGCTGGAAGGAGGGCCTGCTGGTTCTTGAGAATAGCAGCCACATCACGATGGTAGGCAGCCAGGTCGGCCCTGAGGGGTTCAATGTTGCATTTGTGCACGCGTTGACAGGATTGCTGTTGTAGGTGTTGGGTTAACTGTATTACAGCTGTGCTGATTTCCTTCTGGGTTTTCTGCAGTTCCTGCAAGATAGATGTTAGGGCTTGCATAGCTGCTGCCTGATCTGCAGATGACATCATGCACGAACAGATCCCCTCAAGGCTGGCTGCCATGGTTTGCATCCCCACCCGCACCTCCTTGGCCAGCTCCCGCTGTACTCCAACTACAGTTCTCTCAAAGCTGGTGCCAGTGTCGTCTGAATCCTCAGCTGTATTGGAGCTGGCAGGTCTTACAATTGGGGTGGTGGGTGGTTTCTCTGCGATGGCTGCTTGTTCTGTGCTCCTCCTTGTGACTGAAGGTGGGGTCTGGAGGGTTTCAAGGACCTTTTGGATAGTCTCCTGGAGAATGTTTATCGGCTCGTCATCCATGTCATCAGGGAAATCTGGGACAGGCATATCGGCAGGAGATCCATCTTCCTCTGCAATGAAACAGGGTACAATTAGTGTGTCTGTGTTGTGACAATTTTGACGTGACGTGCCTGCCTTTTGATGAATTCACTTTTTGATCTTGTTTTGTATTAATATCTGCAGTCCTTAAGATGGTCATTGTTTCAGGCCTATGGCCCACCTGTGTGTCACATGTATGTTATTGAGTTATCAATTCAATTCAGCTTTATTTCGGTAAAACAATACCATAAAAGCATGCCAACACAAATCATACATTTCTAAAAGAAAACAAAAGCAATTTGGTAAAAACAGTAAAACCAGACCCATCAAAAGATTATAAGAAGAAAAAAAATAAAATCCAGGACTCCCCCTAGGTCATACAGTACAGTTAGATAAAAGAAAAGGAATAAGTAATTGATCGATTAAAACATTATAAAAATACACAGTACACATCACTTTACAAATCACCAAGAATATTATAGAATGGTCATAAATACAATCTGTGTGCACAAAGCAAATGGGATTGATATCTGACTGTTAATAGCTATGGCTGTGTACTGGCAAGAAAGTTCACTTGGTCTCTAGGACTATAAGTAAGCACAAATAATAACCATTGTAAGAATAGAATTTCGTGCTTCTTTTGTAGGACATTTGTCCTTAGCATACCAAAGTACCTCTAAGAATCTTGGCAATGTGCCTTCCACCATCGCATGTGGTCTTGTTTTACTAGTTTTTAAGAGCTGAAAGGGAATCCCTAATGCCCAACTATTTCTTTTCCCATACATGCCTATGTTCGGCTGAAAGCCATAAAAGGCAAACAATCAAGTATTACAAAAGACACATTATTCCATTAGCAATTAATACTCATTTGGCTACTAAAAGCCGACTGTCTGGATAAAAGGGAATATTAATCTTAAAAGCTATAAATAAGAATCAATTACAGTATTACATTTTTATAAAACCCTTAGAATTTGCATCCAGTGCCATCAGGCACTTATTTTGCTTAGGTAGGGGAGGACTATTTAAATAAAGTGAATAAATAACTGAATCCTATAGCCTTAGGCCCGCCTTGTCTCTAATAAATGAAATTGCTAGTAAAAACCGGCTTAAACCAAAGACAACATATGGTATCGTACTAGATCTCAAGAATCTTGCTGCTTCATTATAGTTCCTGATTCCAACGTTCCTGCAGATAGGTCGAAGCCATTTCCTCCTTGGTTTATCATAGGCATTGCTGTTTAAAAGGACATGGTCCGTCGTTTCAGGAGTCTCCATATTGCACAGCCCACAAATCACCTCTTGTGTTCTCCCATTGAAGGGGCCCCATTTAGAAGTAAAAGCCTTAACCTGGAGAGTCCCATATCGAAGCTTCATAAATAAGACTTTTGCTCGTCTAGGTTGGATAGTATCTATCCATTCCTCAGCATACGGTAATGGTTTCATATCCAGGAAACTTAAAGTGAGTCTACCTAGATCCTTGCTGTAGAGAGGGCTGTTTAGGGTAAAGTCCCAAACTACTTGTTTTAGTTGAATCTTAGATTGTTTTGTTAGTGGGTATGGTTCTTCCCAGTAAAATTTTAGGCCAAGAGTGTAAAAGCATTGTCTTATATAATGGAGCCACGGGAGGGAAATTGCCTTGTCCAAGTCTATAATCTCAATTAGCGCTTGCCTATAATGGATTAATTCAGGGGTAGACCAAAGTCTACACCAGTAAAGCAAGGGCCTCAAGGCTGCCAATTTACCTATTTGTTTCATGTTGATATCATAGGTTAAAGGAATCAGTGGAGTAGATGGAGGGAGACCGAGTACCCCCCTCATAAAATTATTTTCCTGGGTAACCAATGGGGTTAGATTTATGAATCCCCAGAGTTCAGCACCATATAGAGCAGCAACCTGTGCTTTGCACCTATAAATCTCAAATACTGGTGAAACAATACTAGACCTTGAGCATTTGTAATTTTTGCTAATTGCCATGGAGCTATGCGCCAAGGAAATAGCAGCTTTATTAACATGCGGTGTCCATGACAATTTGGCATCAAGGAGTGTCCCTAGATAATTGAAATTTGTTACTCGTTCCAATGCCTGCCCTCTAATCCGAATGTTTCTATTGAGTGCTTTATGAGGGTTAACAGTCAGGTATTTGGTCTTGTTTGTGTTAATTTCTAATCCCTTCAGGCTGCAGTACTCGCTAAATTTATCTAATAGAGTTTGCAAGCCCATGGGAGTTTGAGATAATAGGATAGTATCATCTGCAAAGAGGAGGGCGGGGACAGGATCACCGTTCAATCTTGGTGAGTCATGGTTGCTTTGTTTCAGAAAGTGAACCAGATCATTAATGTATAGTGAGAAGAGGGTTGGGGCAAGCACACAACCCTGTCTCACCCCCCTCTTAATAGGTATTGGGTCTGTCAACTCTCCCTTTGGCCCCCACCGAACCTTTGCAAATGTATTCTCATGTAGTCTCTCTAGCTGGCTCAAAAGGTTCCCTGGCATACCCTGTTTCCCTAACGCAGCCCATAGGGAGTCCCTTGGCACTAGATCAAAGGCTGCGCGCAGATCCACAAATGCGATATAGAGATGGCCTTTCGTTAGTCTAGTATATTTCCACATTATCGTCAATAGCCTAAAGGCCTGATCGACTGTGCTCGTCTGGTGTCTAAAGCCGGCTTGGTATATGGTCAGTATGCTGTTTCCATCTATCCAGCTGTTAATCCTATTCAGCAGCTGTCTAGCATATACTTTTTGCGTGACATCTAAGAGGCTAATTGGTCTATAATTCCCTGGTTCATCCCTGGAACCTTTTTTGAAGACTGGGATTATTTCTGCCCCTTTCCATGTCTCGGGGACAAGACCTCCCCTTGCTATAGCGTTACTTAAAAGATTTAGATAGGGTGCCCAAATTTCTAAACTATGTTTGAACAGGTCCCCCGGGATTTTGTCCAAACCGGGGGCTTTCCCCAGCTTGATTGCTTCAATGGCGTTCACCGTCTCCTCCAGGCTAAATTGAGTTATCAGACTTGTCAGCCTCATCGCCTCTAGGTGTTGATTTATGCCAAATAGAGAATTGCCACCTTCTTTTCGTACTCGACCCTCCGTGTACATCCATTCTCATGGTGAGACCTTTCACTGGCTGTGGGTGTACTGATGGCCCTGGCAGCAGACTTAACAATCAGGACCTGCCCCAATCCCTGATCGTTCACTTCGACTTAAATGTAATTGACATGTTGCATATCCTATGCATGGCAATGTTATGATCTGATATGGATGTTGACATTGTTAATGGGTCCTGCTGATGTTGGGTAATGTGTGTTACATTGGATTGCCCTGATAGTCGTATCAGTGTCCTATTTCGTCCTCTGACTGTGCAGGTGTATTTCAGTGACCAGTTACATGTGTCTCCTCCTCAATGCTGTTATCTGAGCAGTATGACATTTGGGATGTTGCCTTGTTACCCAGGCACAGGATGGACCATGACATATGCAGCATGGGTGTGTCCTTAGTGCTGTGTCGCTCCTATTGTTGTTTACTTTGGCTGATGTTTGTGACAACTATGGGCATTGACATTTGAGTGTACTGGGGCCTTTGTCTTGTTTCAGGGGATTGTTGCAGATGTCATCCTCACCCCCTAATTTAGGTGTGTATGTTCCATGGGGAGGTTACTGCCATTGGCTACTTGAGCTGCACACAGATCAGAGGTGGTAGTGGCAACTGTTGTCGCAGTTACATTGCAGTTGTCGGTTTGGCTAGAGGATTGCTAATAGGGCCCTAGTTAATGTAGGAGGTATGTTGGCTGACGAGTGCCAGGATGTCAGTTTGACGTAGTGGCCTTCCCTCCGGTCGTGGCTTTCCCTTTGCTCCATCGTTGGCATGACAGCATGCCCCCATGGGACTGTTGTTGGTGTTGTGTAATGGTGTGCCCCAGGTCTTCTCAGAACGGGCCATACTCCCATGCCGTGCCCCTTTACCCATGCCACTCCATGTATTAGATGACTTCCATGCATTTAGTGGTCGGTATCCACCCCAATGCTCACAGTTGACATTATTGCATTATAATTCCCCATGCGACTTTCCCTGCATGTGCGTTGTGTCCTGGTAGTCTGCGCTGTCCTGTTCTTGAATCCCTGTGACGATCTCCTCAGGGATGACGGCTGCGACCATCTCCTCCATGTGGTCCAGGGCCTCCTGGTGTGCTAGACTCCCACCTCCAGTCTGCAGTGCTGCCTTCCTGTTCCTGGCCATCTTTTCCTTGGTCCTGCGTTTGCAGTCATGCCAGCGTTTCTTGCACTCGATGACTGTTCTGCGTACTTCTGCCACACTGTTTATCTTGTCAATAATTTGTTGCCATATAGCCTCTCTCCTACTGATTGGCAACTTTGATGTGACAAACAGTTGGTGCTGGTGTTCCGTCACCTCTTTAACCAGGATTTCCTGCTCCTCTGCACTGAAGCGACACTTTCTTTTCTTCTTAAAAGTGTCCTGGTTCTTGTGTGGGTCCTCCTGGCTGGTTCCTGGTCTGCTGTCATCTTCCTGGGGTCTGTAGTGGCATCTGGGATCCATTTTGGCTCTCCTCTGGTGAAATGGCTGTGTTCGCTGTGTTTTTTGACGCTATTGCGTAAAAAAAAATGCGCATATCCGGTTTTCGGTGTCGTAAATCAACCCACAGTCATTTCCGCCGCGTTAACGTCGTTTTCCTTTATGACTTGACGCCACGGTGTGCGTCAAAAATAATGACTCCCACCTGTTGTTTGCGCAGCTGTGCGTCAAAGTATAAATCTGACGCCCGCACGGCGCACAAAAATGGCGTTAGCCGGCGGTAATATTTTTGACGCAAAACCTGGCTGGCGCAGTTTTGCGTCAAAATGTATAAATATGGGCCAAAGGGTTTTGGAGACTTGACCCCCCGACCCCTCGGGGGTAGATATTGAAAATGTTCACAACAGTGTCAGGCCCGAATGATAGATGAAGACCTAACAGGTCGGGAGAATCAGTGGGTAGCTGTAATATATGACAGTTAAGTGATGTTCTGATCCAAATAGTCAAGCCCCCTGATGGCCTGCCTCTAGTACTGGGCACGGCAGGGATGTAGAAGTTTTTATAGCCTGTTCGAAAAAGTGGATTGGTTGACCATGTCTCTTGAAGAAGACATATGTCATGTTCATCAATAAAAGAGGTAAAGGATGGAAGAGGGAGAACAGATTTCAAACCTGCCACGTTCCATGAGACAAGTCGTACCCCAGTGAGTGGTTGAACTATCCTGTCTAGTTGCCTGGTATTTACATGATTAGCTACCAGTGATTGATTTGGCAGGTATGGTTGAGTGGGAAGAAGTAGACCAATGCCAATGTTGGTCAGTGAGACCTGGGGTGAGTGGTGATGTTCCTCTAGTGGAGCTGACCTGGCCCTGGTGAGGGAAGTCCTTGCAGGCTTGAATATCGGTTCTTGATTTGGTGGGCAATATTCCTGCAAGATGAAAGGTGCAGTATTGTCATATTTGCACAGTAAACTGTCAAAGGTCTTGGGGAATATGTCATGAATGGGATAGAGAATACTTGCACTGGCAGTGTTAGGGATTGCAGCAGGTCTGGGGGTGATTGATATTAGTTGGTTGCATGGTTTATCAGCGTAGATTTTAGATGAAGATTTAAGTCAATCGTTCTCGCCATGGGTAGATACATTTTTTGCTGGGCAGTAGCTCGGGCAATCCCCGTAGTGCGTAGGTGGCCTAGGGTATTTGAACTGGATGCGCGAATGTGCTGGTGGGCTTGTTCTAGCATCTAGGGCCACCAAATTGTCCACCATGGTCCCGTCCTTGAGTGTCAGTTTTAAAATGTCAAAGTGTGTTCCCGGGTCTGGCCATCTTGCTACATTGATTATGTCCTGGGACTGGGAGGAGGCCATCACAGCTGGGTGCTGAAAGAATGGGCAGATATGTCATGGTGCCTGGTAGGGTTGGGCTTTGGGTAAGGTTCATGGTGGCCGTGCCATCTGCAAGAGTTAACTGTTTTACTATTGCAATTAAGGAGTTAACCATGAGCTTAAGTTCTAGTACTTCCTTTTTTTAAATCTTTTACACAGTGTGGTGTGGGTTTATGTGGGTTGAGTGTGTGCTTGCGGCTGCTAGCCCATCCACCCTGATACCTGGGTCGATGTCATCATGTGATTCTAGGGGGTTAATTAACGGATTAAAGCGGTTGCTGCACTGGATGAACTCGTTAGAGCCCAGTGGTGGCTCCTGCACTAGAGATGGAGCAGTGTGGGTGATAACATTCCTGCCCTCTCCCTGCCCTGTAGTGGCTGTGTCTTGTTGCCCACATTTCACAAAAATCTCAGCAATTTTCTTTGGGCCAGCCCTCCTATTGGTTGGGGAGTGCTCCCCCACAGTGCCGTTAGAATTATTTCCTTGAGGAGTAGTTAAAATTCCCTTTCATTCACCCAAAAGAGAGTCAATTCTGTCCATAACGCAGTTACTAGCTGCATGCTTGTGTCTTTTTCGCTTAGCTTTTAGCACAGCCCCTGCCCCAGCCTCTATTGCTTTCCTTTTACCCATCTGGGCCAGTTATTGGTGATAAAATGTTCTACAGAGTATCAGTATAATGAAGCAACCTACGGGATGGCACAGTGTTGGCAATAGCACATAGAGCTAAGATCAATGATGCCTACTTGAATGGTCAAATGTTAGGGGGGTGACCCAGCCCAGCCTCTTCCGGGCTCCGATGACCCAGCCCTTGGCCCGGGCTTCAGTCCCACGCAGCGAAGTGCTCCCACGCGCTTTATAGCGCTTGTTGGTGTCAAGAGGGTGCAGGTCAAAAAGGGCCGCC
This sequence comes from Pleurodeles waltl, assembly GCF_031143425.1. Lineage (NCBI taxonomy): Eukaryota > Metazoa > Chordata > Amphibia > Caudata > Salamandridae > Pleurodeles > Pleurodeles waltl. Next base: position 1,067,900,096 of record NC_090444.1, read on the forward strand.
TCCTGGGGCCTCAAAGCAGCTTGGGGTATGTAGTCCCTCTCCAGTCTTTAGTGCATCCCACGCAGCGAAGTGCCCCCATATGCTTTATAGCGCTCGTTGGTGTCAAGTGGGTGCAGGTGCAGGTGAAAATGGCTGGCTCCTGGGGCCTCAAAGCAGCTTGGGATATGTAGTCCCTCTCGAGTCTTTAGCGCGTCCCGCGCAGCGAAGTGCCCCCACGCGCTTTACAGCGCTCGTTGGTGTCAAGTGGGTGCAGGTGAAAATGGTCGGCTCCTGGGGCCTCAAAGCAGCTTGGGATATGTAGTCCCTCTCGAGTCTTTAGCGCGTCCCGCGCAGCGAAGTGCCCCCATGCGCTTTATAGCACTCAATGGTGTCAAGTGGGTGCAGGTGAAAATGGCCGCCTCCTGGGGCCTCAAAGCAGCTTGGGATATGTAGTCCCTCTCGAGTCTTTAGCACGTCCCGCGCAGCGAAGTGCCCCCACGCGCTTTATAGCGCTCGTTGGTGTCAAGTGGGTGCAGGTGAAAATGGCTGGCTCCTGGGGCCTCAAAGCAGCTTAGGATATGTAGTACCTCTCGAGTCTTTAGCACGTCCCGCGCAGCGAAGTACCCCCATGCACTTTTTAGCGCTCGTTGGTGTCAAGTGGGTGCAGGTGAAAATGGCTGGCTCCTGGGGCCTCAAAGGAGCTTGGGATATGTAGTCTGTAGGAGGCTGGACTGGCTTGTAGTGAGTACCAAGGGGTACTTGCACCTTGCACCAGGCCCAGTTATCCCTTATTAGTGTATAGGGTGTCTAGCAGCTTAGGCTGATAGATAATGGTAGCTTAGCAGAGCAGCTTAGGCTGAACTAGGAGACGTGTGAAGCTACTACAGTACCACTTAGTGTCATATGCACAATATCATAAGAAAACACAATACACAGTTATACTAAAAATAAAGGTACTTTATTTTTATGACAATATGCCAAAGTATCTTAGAGTGTACCCTCAGTGAGAGGATAGGAAATATACACAAGATATATATACACAATAGCAAAAATATGCAGTATAGTCTTAGAAAACAGTGCAAACAATGTATAGTTACAATAGGATGCAATGGGGAAACATAGGGATAGGGGCAACACAAACCATATACTCCAGAAGTGGAATGCGAACCACGAATGGACCCCAAACCTATGTGACCTTGTAGAGGGTCGCTGGGACTATTAGAAAATAGTGAGAGTTAGAAAAATAACCCTCCCCAAGACCCTGAAAAGTGAGTGCAAAGTGCACTAAAGTTCCCCTAAGGACAAAGAAGTCGTGTTAGAGGAATAATGCAGGAAAGACACAAACCAGCAATGCAACAACTGTGGATTTCCAATCTGGGGTACCTGTGGAACAAGGGGACCAAGTCCAAAAGTCACAAGCAAGTCGGAGATGGGCAGATGCCCAGGAAATGCCAGCTGCGGGTGCAAAGAAGCTTCGACTGGACAGAAGAAGCTGAGGTTTCTGCAGGAACGAAAAGGGCTAGAGACTTCCCCTTTGGTGGATGGATCCCTCTCGCCTTGGAGAGTCGTGCAAAAGTGTTTTCTCGCCGAAAGGACGCCAACAAGCCTTGCTACACGCAAATTGTGCGTTTAAAGTTTTTGGACGCTGCTGGGGCCCAGGAGGAACCAGGAGGTCGCAAATTGGACCTGCAGAGAGAGGGGACGTCGAGTAAGACAAAGAGCCCTCACTGAAGCAGGTAGCACCCGGAGAAGTGCCAGAAACAGGCACTACGAGGATGCGTGAAACGGTGCTCGCCGAAGTTGCACAAAGGAGTCCCACGTCGCCGGAGACCAACTTAGAAAGTCGTGCAATGCAGGTTAGAGTGCCGTGGACCCAGGCTTGGCTGTGCACGAAGGATTTCCGCCGGAAGTGCACAGGGGCCGGAGTAGCTGCAAAGTCGCGGTTCCCAGCAATGCAGCCCAGCGAGGTGAGGCAAGGACTTACCTCCACCAAACTTGGGTTGAAGAGTCACTGGACTGTGGGGGTCACTTGGACAGCATCGCTGGATTCGAGGGACCTCGCTCGTCGTGCTGAGAGGAGACCCAAGGGACCGGTAATGCAGCTTTTTGGTGCCTGCGGTTGCAGGGGGAAGATTCCGTCGACCCACGGGAGATTTCTTCGGAGCTTCTGGTGCAGAGAGGAGGCAGACTACCCCCACAGCATGCACAAGCAGGAAAACAGTCGAGAAGGCGGCAGGATCAGCGTTACAGAGTTGCAGTAGTCGTCTTTGCTACTATGTTGCAGGTTTGCAGGCTTCCAGCGCGGTCAGCGGTCGATTCCTTATCAGAAGGTGAAGAGAGAGATGCAGAGGAACTCGGCTGAGCTCATGCATTCGTTATCTGAAGTTTCCCCAGAGACAGAGACCCTAAATAGCCAGAAAAGAGGGTTTGGCTACTTAGGAGAGAGGATAGGCTACTAACACCTGAAGGAGCCTATCAGCAGGAGTCTCTGACGTCACCTGGTGGCACTGGCCACTCAGAGCAGTCCAGTGTGCCAGCAGCACCTCTGTTTCCAAGATGGCAGAGGTCTGGAGCACACTGGAGGAGCTCTGGACACCTCCCAGGGGAGGTGCAGGTCAGGGGAGTGGTCACTCCCCTTTCCTTTGTCCAGTTTCGCGCCAGAGCAGGGGCTAAGGGGTCCCTGAACCGGTGTAGACTGGCTTATGCAGAATTGGGCACATCTGTGCCCAAGAAAGCATTTCCAGAGGCTGGGGGAGGCTACTCCTCCCCTGCCTTCACACCATTTTCCAAAGGGAGAGGGTGTCACACCCTCTCTCAGAGGAAGTTCTTTGTTCTGCCATCCTGGGCCAGGCCTGGCTGGACCCCAGGAGGGCAGATGCCTGTCTGAGGGGTTGGCAGCAGCAGCAGCTGCAGTGAAACCCCAGGAAGGGCAGTTTGGCAGTACCAGAGTCTGTGCTACAGACCACTGGGATCATGGAATTGTACCAACAATGCCAGGATGGCATAGAGGGGGCAATTCCATGATCATAGACATGTTACATGGCCATATTCGGAGTTACCATGGTGAAGCTACATATAGGTAGTGACCTATATGTAGTGCACACGTGTAATGGTGTCCCCGCACTCACAAAGTTCAGGGAATTGGCTCTGAACAATGTGGGGGCACCTTGGCTAGTGCCAGGGTGCCCTCACACTAAGTAACTTTGCACCTAACCTTTACCAGGTAAAGGTTAGACATATAGGTGACTTATAAGTTACTTAAGTGCAGTGTAAAATGGCTGTGAAATAACGTGGACGTTATTTCACTCAGGCTGCAGTGGCAGGCCTGTGTAAGAATTGTCAGAGCTCCCTATGGGTGGCAAAAGAAATGCTGCAGCCCATAGGGATCTCCTGGAACCCCAATACCCTGGGTACCTCAGTACCATATACTAGGGAATTATAAGGGCGTTCCAGTAAGCCAATGTAAATTGGTAAAAATGGTCACTAGCCTGTTAGTGACAATTTGAAAGTAATGAGAGAGCATAACCACTGAGGTTCTGGTTAGCAGAGCCTCAGTGAGACAGTTAGGCACCACACAGGGAACATATACATGCACACCTATGAGCACTGGGGCCCTGTGTGACAGGGTCCCAGTGACACATACATATAGGCCACAAACCTATGAGCACTGGGGTCCTGACCAGCAGGATCCCAGTGACACATAACAACCATACTGAAACCATAGTGTTTTCACTATGAGCACTGAGGCCTGGCTATCAGGATCCCAGTGAGGCAGCGAAAACAGTGACAAACACCCTGACATACACTCCCAAACAGGCCAAAAGTGGGGGTAACAAGGCTAGAAAGAGGCTACCTTCTCACACAACCCCCCCCCCAAACGAAGGACAATAAGGCTAACCTTGGCCAGTTGAGACTTTATTGTCTAAGTGGTGATAAGTAGAGAGTAGCTCTGCAATAGACTGGTTACTCCCTTTATCATCCACTATATGGTTACTTCCCTGTGGGGATGTAAACCACCCTGTTTGAAGTTTTTTAGCTAAGCAACAATGTGAAGATGTATTTTCAGAGTTTCTATCAGTAAGTTTTAGTTTAGAGCAGTGGGAATTGTCCACTGAACCTATTTGTAGTGATGGAAATGCCAGACAGGGATGCTGTCTCAGAAAAGCCATAGCTGGGCAAAAACTTTGTCCATATGGCTGGAAGAGAGAACAGGGATGCTGTTTCTCTTGGGTTGGAGCAGGGCAGGGATGCTGTCCTATCAGCTCCACACTAGGGCAGGGATGCTGTCCTAAGTGTTGTGAGACAGTGCAGAGTTTCTGCACTAAAGTTTCTCTGGGAGGGTTGGAGGGATGCTCCATGTTAACTAAAATGGTGCTCTTTTTCTCACCAATGTTAGTTATCCCACAGAGAGGTACTTCCACCTCAGGGAGTCCAGCTTTGCCAGCTGATGATTCCCTTGGAACAGGTGCCACCCCAGGAGAGGTTTCTCCCACCACAGGAATAGTATCCTGAATGGTAGGGTGGTTAGGGGATACTGTGATACCCTTTTTACCTGTTGATGGAGAGGGATCCTGAGTTTTCAGGCCTTCTCTCCTTTGCTTTTTCATTTCACTTGAAATGAGAGGGAACAATTCCTCAGGGATGCCCAGCATGGCTGCATGGGCATAAAACTCTACATCAGCCCAACCTGAGGCCTCTAGGTCATTACCTAAGAGACAGTCTACAGGTAAGCTAGGTGATACCACCACCTGCTTAGGGCCAGTAACTCCACCCCAACTAAACTGAATTATAGCTAAGGGAAGAAACTTAGTGGAGTTATGGACATCAATAATCTTATACTGTTGTCCAATGATGTGTTGTTCAGGAGGCACTAGGTTTTCAGTCACCAAAGTGAAACTGGCACCTGTGTCCCTGTAGGCCAAGGCCTCAACACCATTTATTGAAACTGTCTGCCTGTACTTATCCATTGTAAGGGGACAAGCAGCCAGTGTGGCAAGGCCAATGCCACTAGGTGTGACAGAAACTGTCTTGGGACTGATGACATCAGTTTTCACTATGGACCCATAAGTGAACCCAACTACACCCTTTGCTTGACTGTTGCCAGCAGTCCCACCACTAGTACCACTACTGCTAGGGGCACTAGAGCTTGATGTATTAGTGGTGGTAGGCTCAGGGGGTTTACCTGGACAGGACTTATCCCCTGGCCTATGGCCTCTGTTTTTACACACAAAGCACCAAGGCTTTTTAATGTGTGCAGGTTGGGAAGAAGAGGAAGAATTTGTTTTATCCCCACCCTCTGAAGAGTGTTTAAGATTTGAAGTGGGATCTTTGGTTTTACCCTTATCCCCATGCTTATCTTGAGATTTTTCACCATCTTTCTTCTTATTGCCATCTTTGTCACCCCCTGTATGAACTTTTCTGTTCACCCTTGTTCTGACCCATTTGTCTGCCTTCTTTCCCAATTCTTGGGGAGAGGTCAGATCAGAGTCTACCAGGTACTGGTGCAACAAATCAGACACACAATTATTAAGTATATGCTCTCTCAGGATTGTGTTATACAGGCTTTCATAATCAGTAACTTTACTGCCATGTAACCACCCCTCCAAGGCCTTCACTGCCTGGTCAATGAAATCAACCCAGTCTTGTGAAGACTCCTTTTTGGTCTCTCTGAACTTTATCCTGTACTGTTCAGTGGTGAAGCCATAACCATCCAGGAGTGCATTCTTAAGAACTTGGAAATTATTGGCATCATTTTCTTTTACAGTAAGGAGCCTATCCCTACCTTTTCCACTAAATGATAGCCATAGGATAGCAGCCCACTGCTTTTGAGGGACATCCTGTACAGCACAGGCCCTCTCAAGTGCAGCAAACCACTTGTTAATGTCATCCCCCTCCTTATAAGGGGGAACTATCTTGTGCAGATTCCTGGAAACATGCTCTTTTGCAGGATGACTATGGGGAATACTGCTGCTGCCACCATGGGTATCTAAACCCAACTTCTGTCTTTCCTTCTCTAATTCTAAAGACTATCTATCCAAATCCAGCTGTTGCTTTTTGAGCTTCAGTCTGGTTTGTTCCACTCTCAATCTATTGAGCTCCCTTTCTAACAATCTGTCATCAGGGTGGGTGGGAGGGACATTTCTAGATACAGAGGTATGATGGGAATGAACAGAAGGAGACCTGTCCCTTACAGAGGGCACCCTAACAGCTTGGCTACCAGTATAATGTGAGAGCACACCATCAGTATGGTGTGATTCAACCTCTGTACCAACTATGCTAGACTGTCTAGTAATGGGCAGGCTGAGAAGTTTCTTTCCTGAACCTTTTCCTGGGGGAGTCCCTGGATCAGATTGAGAACCATTAGCTACTTTTTCACCAGATTTGGCACTCATGGCCTTATCCTGTACTCTAAGCATATTAATTAACAGTTCTAAGGAAGGATTCTTCCCTACACTCAAACCTCTCTCTATGCAGAGACTCCTTGCTCCTTTCCAGCTAAGGTAATCATATGCAAGTTTGGACAGTTCAACATTTTTTCCTGTGCCAGACATTTTTTAGAGAGAGTTAAAGTGATAGAAAAAGAGAAAAAAGTTTTCAGAACTTTTTGGAAAGACAGAAAAAACTTTTTAAACTTTTAAGAACTTTTTGAAAGTTTAGAAGTACTTTTCAGCACTTAGAAAAGAGGAAATGCAAAACTTTTTGGCTATGTGTATATACACTGACCTTGTTTTGTATATTTTTCTCTTATGAAAAGTACAATGACAAGAGTGGTAAGTAGTCTCAAGCACTTATCCCACCACTGCACAACCAATGTAGGAGGCTGGACTGGCTTGTAGTGAGTACCAAGGGGTACTTGCACCTTGCACCAGGCCCAGTTATCCCTTATTAGTGTATAGGGTGTCTAGCAGCTTAGGCTGATAGATAATGGTAGCTTAGCAGAGCAGCTTAGGCTGAACTAGGAGACGTGTGAAGCTACTACAGTACCACTTAGTGTCATATGCACAATATCATAAGAAAACACAATACACAGTTATACTAAAAATAAAGGTACTTTATTTTTATGACAATATGCCAAAGTATCTTAGAGTGTACCCTCAGTGAGAGGATAGGAAATATACACAAGATATATATACACAATAGCAAAAATATGCAGTATAGTCTTAGAAAACAGTGCAAACAATGTATAGTTACAATAGGATGCAATGGGGAAACATAGGGATAGGGGCAACACAAACCATATACTCCAGAAGTGGAATGCGAACCACGAATGGACCCCAAACCTATGTGACCTTGTAGAGGGTCGCTGGGACTATTAGAAAATAGTGAGAGTTAGAAAAATAACCCTCCCCAAGACCCTGAAAAGTGAGTGCAAAGTGCACTAAAGTTCCCCTAAGGACAAAGAAGTCGTGTTAGAGGAATAATGCAGGAAAGACACAAACCAGCAATGCAACAACTGTGGATTTCCAATCTGGGGTACCTGTGGAACAAGGGGACCAAGTCCAAAAGTCACAAGCAAGTCGGAGATGGGCAGATGCCCAGGAAATGCCAGCTGCGGGTGCAAAGAAGCTTTGACTGGACAGAAGAAGCTGAGGTTTCTGCAGGAACGAAAAGGGCTAGAGACTTCCCCTTTGGTGGACGGATCCCTCTTGCCTTGGAGAGTCGTGCAGAAGTGTATTCCCGCCGGATGGACGCCAACAAGCCTTGCTACATGCAAATCGTGTGTTTGGCGTTTTTGGACGCTGCTGGGGCCCAGGAGGGACCAGGAGGTCGCAAATTAGACCTGCAGAGAGAGGGGACGTCGAGCAAGACAAAGAGCCCTCACTAAAGCAGGTAGCACCCGGAGAAGTGCCAGAAACAGGCACTACGAGGATGCGTGAAACGGTGCTCACCAAAGTTGCACAAAGGAGTCCCACGTCGCCGGAGACCAACTTAGAAAGTCGTGCAATGCAGGTTAGAGTGCCGTGGACCCAGGCTTGGCTGTGCACGAAGGATTTCCACCGGAAGTGCACAGGGGCCGGAGTAGCTGCAAAGTCGCAGTTCCCAGCAATGCAGCCCAGCGAGGTGAGGCAAGGACTTACCTCCACCAAACTTGGGCTGGAGAGTCACTGGACTGTGGGGGTCACTTGGACAGCGTCGCTGGATTCGAGGGACCTCGCTCGTCGTGCTGAGAGGAGACCCAAGGGACCGGTAATGCAGCTTTTTGGTGCCTGCGGTTGCAGGGGGAAGATTCCGTCGACCCACGGGAGATTTCTTCGGAGCTTCTGGTGCAGAGAGGAGGCAGACTACCCCCACAGCATGCACAAGCAGGAAAACAGTTGAGAAGGCGGCAGGATCAGCGTTACAGAGTTGCAGTAGTCGTCTTTGCTACTATGTTGCAGGTTTGCAGGCTTCCAGCGCGGTCAGCGGTCGATTCCTTATCAGAAGGTGAAGAGAGAGATGCAGAGGAACTCGGCTGAGCTCATGCATTCGTTATCTGAAGTTTCCCCAGAGACAGAGACCCTAAATAGCCAGAAAAGAGGGTTTGGCTACTTAGGAGAGAGGATAGGCTACTAACACCTGAAGGAGCCTATCAGCAGGAGTCTCTAACGTCACCTGGTGGCACTGGCCACTCAGAGCAGTCCAGTGTGCCAGCAGCACCTCTGTTTCCAAGATGGCAGAGGTCTGGAGCACACTGGAGGAGCTCTGGACACCTCCCAGGGGAGGTGCAGGTCAGGGGAGTGGTCACTCCCCTTTCCTTTGTCCAGTTTCGCGCCAGAGCAGGGGCTAAGGGGTCCCTGAACCGGTGTAGACTGGCTTATGCAGAATTGGGCACATCTGTGCCCAAGAAAGCATTTCCAGAGGCTGGGGGAGGCTACTCCTCCCCTGCCTTCACACCATTTTCCAAAGGGAGAGGGTGTCACACCCTCTCTCAGAGGAAGTTCTTTGTTCTGCCATCCTGGGCCAGGCCTGGCTGGACCCCAGGAGGGCAGATGCCTGTCTGAGGGGTTGGCAGCAGCAGCAGCTGCAGTGAAACCCCAGGAAGGGCAGTTTGGCAGTACCAGGGTCTGTGCTACAGACCACTGGGATCATGGAATTGTACCAACAATGCCAGGATGGCATAGAGGGGGCAATTCCATGATCATAGACATGTTACATGGCCATATTCGGAGTTACCATGGTGAAGCTACATATAGGTAGTGACCTATATGTAGTGCACGCGTGTAATGGTGTCCCCGCACTCACAAAGTTCAGGGAATTGGCTCTGAACAATGTGGGGGCACCTTGGCTAGTGCCAGGGTGCCCTCACACTAAGTAACTTTGCACCTAACCTTTACCAGGTAAAGGTTAGACATATAGGTGACTTATAAGTTACTTAAGTGCAGTGTAAAATGGCTGTGAAATAACGTGGACGTTATTTCACTCAGGCTGCAGTGGCAGGCCTGTGTAAGAATTGTCAGAGCTCCCTATGGGTGGCAAAAGAAATGCTGCAGCCCATAGGGATCTCCTGGAACCCCAATACCCTGGGTACCTCAGTACCATATACTAGGGAATTATAAGGGTGTTCCAGTAAGCCAATGTAAATTGGTAAAAATGGTCACTAGCCTGTTAGTGACAATTTGAAAGTAATGAGAGAGCATAACCACTGAGGTTCTGGTTAGCAGAGCCTCAGTGAGACAGTTAGGCACCACACAGGGAACATATACATGCACACCTATGAGCACTGGGGCCCTGTGTGACAGGGTCCCAGTGACACATACATATAGGCCACAAACCTATGAGCACTGGGGTCCTGACCAGCAGGATCCCAGTGACACATAACAACCATACTGAAACCATAGTGTTTTCACTATGAGCACTGAGGCCTGGCTATCAGGATCCCAGTGAGACAGCAAAAACAGTGACAAACACCCTGACATACACTCCCAAACAGGCCAAAAGTGGGGGTAACAAGGCTAGAAAGAGGCTACCTTCTCACATAGTCCCTCTCGAGTCTTTAGCGCGTCCCGCGCAGCGAAGTGCCCCCATGCGCTTTATAGCGCTCGATGGTGTCAAGTGGGTGCTGGTGAAAATGGCCGCCTCTTGGGGCCTCAAAGCAGCTTGGGATATGTAGTCCCTCTTGAGTCTTTAGCACGCCCCGCGCAGCGAAGTGCCCCCACGTGCTTTATAGCGCTCGTTGGTGTCAAGTGGGTGCATGTGAAAATGGCCGCCTCCTGGGGCCTCAAAGCAGCTTGGGATATGTAGTACCTCTCGAGTCTTTAGCGCGTCCCGCGCAGCGAAGTGCCCCCACACGCTTTATAGCGCTCGTTGGTGTCAAGTGGGTGCAGGTGAAAATGGCCGCCTCCTGGGGCCTCAAAGCAGCTTGGGATATGTAGTCCCTCTCGATTCTTTAGCGCGTCCCATGCAGCGAAGTGCCCCCACGCGCTTTATAGCGCTCGTTGGTGTCAAGTGGGTGCAGGTGAAAATGGCCACCTCCTGGGGCCTCAAAGCAGCTTGGGATATGTAGTCCCTCTCGAGTCTTTAGTGCGTCAGAATTACAATTTATAATCTGACTTTACCAAAAGTTGTAATTTTAAATTGTGATTTTAGAGACACCAAACCTGTGGGTCCCATTTCTTCCCAAATAGAAATTACACTTATAAAATGTAATAAGATAATACTAATGTCATCATCTGGAAGAAATAGGCCTTGCAGTAGTGAAAAACAAATTGAAAGGTTTTCACTACTAGGACATTTAAAACATACATGTCCTACATTTTTAATACGCTACATCCTGTCCTTTGGCTGTCTAGTGTCTACCTTAGGGGTGACATGTGTTTTAGAAAGGAAGGTTTAGGCCTGGCAAGTGGGTTAACTTGCCAGGTCGGCATGGCATTTTAAAACTGCACACACAGGCTCTGCAATGGCAGGTCTGAGACATGTTTGAAGGACTACTGAAATGGGTGGCACAATCAGTGCTGCAGGCCGGCTGATAGCATTTAATTTACAGACACCGAGCACATGTAGTCCACTTTTCTAGGGACTTACAAGTAAATTAAAAATGGCAATTGTGGATAAGCCAATGTTACCATGTTTTAGCAGAAAGTGCATGCACTCTAGCACTGGTTAGCAGTGGCAAATTGTCCAGAATACTAATGCCAGAGAAAACGAGGTGAGCAAAACAGAAGTTCTGAAGGCAAAAAGGTTAGGGGAAACCACAGCAAGAATGCCAGGTCTAACAAATATGTTTTAAAACTAGTGCAAATGTACATGTATTGAATCATCACAAAAGTCACGTAACTAATACTGTTGTATATGCGTGAAGGACTGTCCTACAGCTGCAAACAGAGTTTGATGTGTTTTTACTGGGTGGTTTAAATCAATTCAAACCAATAAAAAGGCCAATTAATATAGATGTCATCTGGTGCAATTGCCCTTTTTATTGTAATATATTGTTTTATGCTCTGTTTCTTTCTTAAAGCCTTATTCACTTTCATGCTGTTTTCATGAAGAACCTAAATAGTTGGACTAATATCTTTTTAACTAGCGTGTTTGATTGTAGTACTCTATCCTCTCAATTAAATAAATAAATAACTACATAAATATAACACAGTAGCACATATCAAACTCACCATTATGCTCAGCCCCCTAGATGACACTCTTGAGTGTCCAAGCACCATCCCTTACACTTTATTGTATGCATCTCTGTATTGTGAACCATTTTTCCCACTAAGACAAAACCATAGCTCTCAGTCACAATTCAACAACCTGAAGAACACACCAGGGCCCTAATTATGGTTTGGGAGGTACTGGTTGGATGCAAACTCTGCACGAATAATTATCAGTACCATGCAGCAACTACCTCCCACTACTATGCAATTACTAGCTAAAACCCATGGAATGATGATTAACTGTGTGCAACCGATTTTACCTTGTCTAAACCTTCATGGAATTACAAATGTAATGAGATTTAATGTTCCATTTACCACCTGTTCTGAGCATGAGGTAAATGGGGAGAAGGGCTTTTGTGTGGAGAGGAGGAGTAGGGAGAAAATTACAACGTTTAGGGAATGGAGTGGGCAGGGATGTTCTAGCAGGGGGATCATTGTGTGCACCCCGCACTTGTCAGAAAAGGAGGTTGGATTGGTTGAAGGGAGCTGAAGCCTGAAGCTTTTATATTGGCCTTTTTTCTGATTAGTAAGATTGTATCTAGGATTCCTGCAGCTGGCAAAACCAGGTGTGTCAACACTAGGTCATTTATGAGCCAGTAGAGCAGAATTCCATGCAGGAATTCTGCTCTACCTAGCTCATTTGCCTATGTAGACAAAAACGTTGCCAAGCCAGCTGACAGGTTCAGCAATACAAGTCTTACCTTATGACCTCATACCGCATTGTTGCGGAGATATTCTTTTCTCTAGTAAAATGATGCATCTACAAGAAGAAATGTTAGTCCCAAGGAAGAGGGTCTGGTCTGTCATAGATTTGTCTTTGTATAATTGACTTTGTTGTTGAACTTTGTAGAAAGAGGGAGCAATCGGTTATGTAGGTCCAGCCTAACATACATGTTTTTGTCTCTGCACCGTCTCACCCACCTACTTGTCTGTGTGCAGTTCCCTAATGTCTCAGTACCTGCAATCAACTGGCGCAGTAGTTACTTTTCAATGAAGGAATCAGATGGCTCTCTGACTCTTTAGTTTTGCATCTCCCTGAGGAGTTCGATCGAGACCCTTGTGTACTACTATGAAAACAAGAAAGAAATCATATTATTATCATACACTTGATATCTTATTAATACTTCCTCTGTTGATAACTTTAGCTTTTAGAGAATTCTTGAATTAGTACAGTCTTTTATTAAGAAATAATATTCTGTCTCTCGGGCGGTGTTGAATCTCACCACTGTTCTTTTCCTTGCTGATGTGTTTTGTATGTCATAAAACAATCTTTAAAATAATCAAGGTCAATAGTTCTCATAACCAGGGTCCTGATTTAGATTTTGGTGGTAACAGTTCCATCGTCAATTTTTTCACTGAAAAACCATCTGCTGCCATGATGGTCTGCCCGCTGGATTTAGATGTTGGTGGTCCTATAGGAGAACGCCCTATCCATCCTGCTGTCTCTGCCAAGAAACACTGCTACATCGATGGTGCCATAGGGAAAAGTGGCTGACGGTGGGACTCCAGCCACCTTTCCCACCTACAGATATGGATGTACCTTACTGCCAAGCAAAAAGTGGAAGTCTGACCTTCGTACTTGAGTTGGCAGATTGGGGGGAAATGAGGTAAAAACGTACCTTTTTCCCAGATTCCTCTTCTATTTTTAGGTGGACAAGACCATCTGTCGCTGCTGCCACTGACCCATCAAGAAAAATGTAATCAAAGGTTGGGGCACCACGTTGTCAGGGTACGTTTGGTGGCCACTGCATGTGAGGTCAGAACCACTGCAGGCATATACATATCACAATAATTCTTTTTTTTTTTATTACTGTGAGATGAAATGTCGGGAACCTGATTCAGTTGGACATGGATTGGGACAACCTGCTACAACACACATTACACACAAGTCATTGTGGTGCAATTATTCACTGCCAAATGAATGGTGGCACTACAATGATGGTACAATCACACTTGTCAATGGTGTCCATGTGGACGCATTGCAAGGGACTTGTATTGCTAAGGTTGTGCTACCTGTCATGCACGTGAGTCAGTACTTGTATGTGTGTGTGAGACTGGCCTTGCTCACCACCATGGTAGCTTGGCACAAGCAGTCAGGCTTATCCCAAAGGTCATATGTAAAGCACAACAAAGGAGACTTCAAATGTGATTACATAAAAATAGGTTCTATATTATATACCTCACAGATCAAAGACATCATACTTCACAAGTACTGTGCATATGAGGCAATCAAATAGATAGTATGCGTTATCCTGCTAAAGAAGGATCAGAAAGACATAGAGGCCCTCATTACAACATTGGCGGTAAATGCCACTTACCGCCGTGCAGAAGACCGCCAACACACTGTTGCGGCGGCGGAATTCCGCTATAGCTATTACGACCCACAGCTTGGAATCTGCCATAATTCAGACACCCACACAAGTCCGCCACACCAAAGGTCAGTGATAAACTGGTGATAACAAAACTGACACCGTCACGCCAACAGGAATACGCCCATACTATCACGACCCACGAATCCACTCGGCGGTCTTTCAACGCGGTATTCCATTGGCGGTACACACCGCTGCGCTCAAAATATACACATATTTACAAAACACAACCACATTGGACAATTCTGTTGGAAAATGGGTTATTGGTAAGGGCAGGTAGGTACCTACACTTAGCAATAGGCTACTAACCTCCACTAAGGTCTAGTTAGGTCTCAGTAAATTAAACCCAGCTCAACCCTTGGTAGCTTGGCAACGAGCGTCAAGACTTAACTTAGGAGACAGAGTGTAAAGCATTCAAATATCAAAAAACAGTAATTAAATAAAACACAGGAAACAGTTTAAAAATCCAAAACCAATTTATAAAAATTGCTTATATTTTTATCTTTAAAATGACACCAAAACGAATACAATCAGATAAGGGGAACCGGAGATATGAATTTTTAAAGAATTATTATTTTTTTAGCGCCTAGAAACAAAAAGCGCCAATCGGGTCATCTGGTTGCACCTCGACCAGGGCAAAGTCGAAGTTTCAGGCCGACCGCGATGGAGCCCTGCTCGGCTACAGGCCACGGGAGGCCTTGGTTAAAATGTTACCTTCACACTTAGGGGGTCATTCTAACCCTGGCGGTAAAAACCGCCAGGGCGAACGACCGCGGTAGCACCGCCAACAGGCTGGCGGTGCACCGCTGGGCATTCTGACCGCGGCGGTTCAGCCGCGGCCAGAAACGGAAAGTCGGCGGTGTCCCGCCGACTTTCCGCTGCCCTTGAGAATCCTCCATGGCGGCGGAGCGCGCTCCGCCGCCATGTTGATTCTGACACCCCCTACCGCCATCCTGTTCCTGGCGGTTCTCCCGCCGGGAACAGGATGGCGGTAGGGGGTGCCGCGGGGCCCCTGCAGTGCCCATGCTAATGGCATGGGCACTGCAGGGGCCCCCGTAAGAGGGCCCCAAAAAGAATTTCAGTGTCTGCCTAGCAGACACTGAAATTCGCGACGGGTGCAACTGCACCCGTCGCACCTTCCCACTCCGCCGGATCAATTCTGAGCCGGCGTCCTCGTGGGAAGGGTGTTTCCCACTGGGCTGGCGGGCGGACTTTCGGCGGTCGCCCGCCAGCCCAGTGGGAAACCCAGAATGACCGATGAGGTCTTTTGACCGCGGTACGGTCTTCTGGCGGTTCACGCTTGGCGGGCGGCTACCGCCGCCCGCCAAGCTCAGAATCACCCCCTTAGTCTTTTTTTCGAAGATTTTCTTCAGCGGGACGAACCTGCCAGTCCAATCCGACCTCCTGGAGCCCTTCTCCGGATACGCGATGCTGGAATCCTCGGTGGAGATTTTTACCTTCGGACTTAATCATTTTTTCGAGGTGAAAATCCTTCGACCGGGGTAAACCTGGATCTTGATCCGACGTCCATGGAGCCCTCCTCGGATACGCTGGCTGGGAGGTCCCGGTCAACTTTTTACCTTCGGACTTAGGGGGTCATTCTGACCCCGGCGGTAAGAACCGCCGGGGCCGGGGTCGGCGGTAGCACCGCCAACAGGCTGGCGGTGCTCCGCCGGGCATTCTGACCGCGGCGGTAAAGCCGCGGCCAGAAGCGGAAAGCCGGCGGTGTACCGCCGACTTTCCGCTGCCCATGGCAATCCGCCATGGCGGCGCAGCTTGCAGCGCCGCCATGGGGATTCCGACCCCCTCACCGCCATCCTGTTCCTGGCGGTTCCGCCCGCCAGGAACAGGATGGTGGTGAGGGGTGTCGTGGGGCCCCTGGGGGCCCCTGCAGTGCCCATGCCAATGGCATGGGCACTGCAGGGGCCCCCGTAAGAGGGCCCCACTTTGTATTTCAGTGTCTGCTTTGCAGACACTGAAATACGCGACGGGTGCCACTGCACCCGTCGCACATCCTCCACTCCGCCGGCTCCATTCGGAGCCGGCATCCTCATGAAGGGGTGTTTCACACTGGGCTGGCGGGTGGCCTTTTGGCGGTCGCCCGCCAGCCCAGTGGGAAACCCAGAATGACCGCCGCGGTCTTTTGTCCGTGGTACGGTCTTCTGGCGGTTCCCTCCAGGCGGGCGGCTCCCGCCGCCCGCCGGGGTCAGAATGACCCCCTTAGTCTCTTTTTCGGAGATTTTTCTTTACCGGGACGAACCAGCAAATCAGGCCGGGTCGCGGTTGAGGCAAGCCGGCTAGAGTTGCTGCGGCGGGTCGGTCCCTCTATGGAGCTTTTTTACAAAAGTTGTCCAAACTTCTCCAAACTTCTGGGGCTTCTCCCAGATGTCCTTTTAAGGTTCTTTTGGAGTCCACAGCTCACCCCAAGGGTCCAGAAGTTCTGAGATGGTCCTTGGGGGGTGAGGACTACAACTCCCAGAATGCATCTGGCGCAAACTCCTTTTTGGCCACTGGACAGTGGTCAGCTGGTCGCTTTCTTCAGGAGTTGGTGCAGGGGACTCTGGTTAGCAATTTTTCACCTGTAGCAAACAGGGAGTCCCTCCTTGAACCAGTTGAAGCCAGGCAAAGTCCTTCTTGTGGTGAAGCCCAAGTGTGCAGCTGGTGCAGTCCTTCTGAGTGCAGGTTCCAGGTGCAGGCCAGGGGTCCAGCAGGGCAGTCCTTCTTCTTCTGTTGTTCTTCCTTGTTGGATGTGGTAGGGAACTGAGGTGTGGGTGCAGGTCTGCCAGTTTTATCCTTGCTCCTGGGTGAAAAGCAGGGGGTCCTGGTTCTCCAATCAGGTGCAGGGTCCTTCCCCCTGTGATGACCACTTCCTGGGAAGTGTGGCAAAAATCAATCCCAGGAAGCAACATTCTCTAAAAATCCATCATGGCTGAATCTGATTTTTGGAGGTTACATCTGGCTGAGCCCACCCACTGGTGTGGCTAAAAATCATAAACACACCCCTCTCCTGCCCTCTCCTAATCTAATCAAGGGGGCACCTAGTTGTCTGGGGTTGCAGGATGTGGGGGTGTTGCTGGTTGCTCCAAATGTCCTTCTCTGCCTTTGAAGACCAGTTTGGCAGCCCTCCCTCTTCCTGCCTCACCATCTGCTGAGGGGAGATTCCTTCCCACAGGCACATTCCTTTGTGTGAAGCCAGGCCACTTCACACCTCATCAAGGCAGCTTGGCCAAGCTTCTCTGAGGCTGGCCAATCAGAGCACAGCAGCAAAAACAATGCAGGGCTGAAATTGGCAACTTTTCAGGTAAAGTTTAAAACTCTTTACCTGAACAAGTTATATTAAATCCCACAACTGGAAGTTGTGGGATTTATTACAACAATTAATTTGATACCAAACTCTTGGTATGCATCATTTAAAGAGACTTTAAAAATTAAAATAAAGTCTCCCCATTCTAGCCTATGAAGGCCATTTACTACAATGAGGGAAAAACAAATTTGGCTGTTTTTACCTCACCAGGGCTTATAAAACTATTTTTATAAAGTCCCTGCTTATAGTTACATGGCACCCAGCCCTAGGGGCACATAGGGCACACCTTAGGGGTGACTTATATGTAAAAATAAGGTAGTTTAAGACTTTGGAACTACTTTTAATTCCAAAGTCGAATTTGCATATAACTTTAATTTAAAAGCAGCCAGCAAGGCAGGCCTGCCTTCAAAATGGCACTGGGCACCTCAGCAGTGTACCTATGGGTGCACCACCTATGCTGTGGTCCCTAAACCTACATGCCCTACCATATACTAGGGACTTATAGTTAGGTTAACTTAGTCAATTATAATTAGTCTAATTTGCATATTAATTTTACACAGAGCACAGGCCCTGGGACTGGTTAGCAGTACCCAGGGCACCATCAGAGTCAGGAAAACACCAGCAAAAAGTGGAAAATGAGGGCAAAAAGTTAGGGGGCCTCTGCAATCAGCCCTGTTTTCTCACAAATTCGAAATACACACACCTGATACACATACACACACCACTCCCACACACCAAATCCAATATAAAACACACACCCACATCACCCACAAACCCTTACTACCAAAAATTCCGAAAGAAGGCCAGAGAGAGACACCACCAGAAATAACACTAGCATCAACAGACACACAACATCATCACTCACACAACATCCACACACCTCAAACAACACACAACACATCCCCTCACACATCAAAACACACACCACCTCACACATCACCCACACCACATCATGGCACCTCAACGACACCCCAGGTTCTCTGAGGAGGAGCTCAGGGTCATGGTGGAGGAAATCGTCCAGGTAGAGCAACAGCTTTTCGGATCACAGGTGCAGCACACCTCCATTGCTAGGAAGATGGAGCTATGGCGCAGAATCGCCGACAGGGTCAATGCAGTGGGACAGCATCCAAGAACACAGGATGACATCAGGATGAGGTGGAACGACCTACGGGGGAAGGTGCGTTCCGTGGTCTCAAGACACCAGATTGCAGTACAGAGGACTGGCGGTGGACCCCCACCTCCTTCCCCACAACTAACAACATGGGAGGAACAAGTCTTGGCAATACTGCATCCTGAGGGCCTTGCAGGAGGAATGGACTCTGGTAAGTCATCTCTTAACTATTATATCCCCCACCCTACCTGCATGCCATCACATACCTCCACCCTCACCTTCACCCCCATCACTCCAACACCTCACATATGTCCCACTATCACAACCCACCCATCCCAACACCAAGCCCTGCATGCAACACCAAAGCAGGGACACCCATCACCAAAGCATGTCCAATACAGATACCCACACAGACCCCAAACCAAATATCACACAAGGACCAAGACAAGAATGCAAGCACTGGAGTACAGGGTCACTCACGCATTGCACACGATGCACACACAGATGCAATAATCATGCCTTTACACCCCTGCAGGACCCCTACCCAACGTCACCGGACAGGAGGTTCCAGACATATCCAGTCCCCCCACAGAAGAGGCCCGCAGTGATGACAGCAGCTCTGCACAACTGGATCAAGATGACCAGCCCGGCCCATCTGGGACCTCGGCCAGTTGGTTCCCCTGACACTGGCACAAGCCACCACAGAGCCTCCCCCCTCAGGAAACACAAGCACAGCACCCACCCAGCGGGCCCATCCCTCTGTCCCAAGGACACGTCAAGTGGCAGTGTGTCCACCACTACAGGGAACCCAGGCAAACCCACCACCCCAAGAAAATCTGGGACCTGGGGACAGTGGCACTAGGCACACAGCTTAGGGGACAGAGGAACAGGAAAACAGGGGAACTGCAAGGACAGCTGTGAGACAGGGGGAGGACAGGCCCAGGGAACCCAGTCTCCACGAGGCCCTCTCCAACATCATGGGAGCTTACCATCATTCCCAGGAGACGATGGCAACGGTACTGGCCAAGTTTCAGGAGACCCAGCGGCTGTAGGAGGAACACTATCTGGGGATCAGGGAGGACCTGAAGTCCATTAACAACAGCCTGGTCACCATTGTAGGGGTGCTGTAGGACCTTGTCAACACCAGGAGGGACACTGTGGCACAACAAGGGGCCCCTGACACTAGCCTGGATGATGCCCTCCACCTCCGCCGGCGCTAATGGACAAGAGGCACAGCCACAGGACCACGACACCATCACCCCACCCCCTGCATTTGGAGAGCCACCCCGCAAACGATCCCTGAGATCCAGGAACAAGACAGAGAACATTGCCAAGACCCCCGCCAGGAAATGAGACCCCCCTGAATGTCACCCTTCTGTCCCACTTTGTCACCCTGTCCATCCTTCGACTACCCTTGCTCTACTTCCTATGCCCCTTTGGACAATGCACCTGTGAAACAAATAGACTGGACTCTGCGGTGGACATTCCTCCACCATCCCCCATGCCCATTTTACAACCCCTTCCACTTATTTGCACAGAAATAAATACACATCAATCACAAAACAGTCTGTGCTTTCACAAATGTGTAATTGTAATAACTATGGAATATAGCAATGTCAATTTAATTGGCCACATACAGATGAAACACAGCTGTAGGGCTGGAGGAAATATAGCAGAGGTCACAAAGTGGGACCCACATTTGTTAAATGGAAAGGCAAAGTGACAAGTGAGGGTCCATACACTGGGTGAAAATGACAGACTTATGATAGCTCAAACAATAGTATGAGATGTGTGAGGCAGTGACATCTTCTTAACTGTGTCTCACTGGAAGGATTGCTGGATAACGTTGTTTTTGTTGTCAATATCTTCTTCTTTTGCCTCCTCTTCTTCATTGTCCACAGGCTCCCCAGCTGCCACAAGACCTCCAGCTGGACCATCCTCCTGCAGAAAAGGCACCTGTCGTAGCAAAGCCAGGTTGTGCAGCATACAGCAGGCCACGAAGATCTGGCACACCTTCTTTGGTGAGTAGTAGAGAGAACGACCTGTCATATGGAGGTACCAGAACCTGGCCTTCAGGAGGCCGAAGGTCTGTTCGATCACCCTCCTAGTTCGCCCATGTGCCTCATTGTAGCATTCCTCTGCCCTTGTCCTGGGATTTCTCACTGGGGTCAGTAGCCATGACAGGTTGGGGTACCCAGAGTCACCTGCAAATTTCAAGGGACAACTGTTAGACACACACTGTTGAGAGGCATTTGCAACACACAAATGCATACCTGGAAGGCATTCATTCTGGCCAGGCAGCCCAACAGAGAGCATTTCAGGCTCTGGCCTCAGCACTGATGGCAGCCTCCCCCCTCCAACTTCCTCCACCCAGACCCAAGCCCCTGTACCTCAGCCTAACCCAAGCACACCATCAGATCAGTATGCACACACCTCAACACACCAGGGTGGCTCAGGCAAACATAAGCGAAACACATCCCACAGGCACTCACATAAGCATCATACCCATGCAGACATACCAACATCCACTGCCTCCACTGTGTCCCCCTCCTCCACGTCTCCCTCCTCCCTCCCAGTCTTGTCTCCACTCACACCTGCATGCACTGCATCTTCAGCCACTACCTCCATCACCAGCATGCCTATCACCACACACTGCTCACGTGCACTCACCACCCCCACTACCATTCACACATCCCCTGTGTCTTCTCCCAGTGTGTCAGTAAGCCCTCCTCCCAAAGTACACAAATGCAGGCACAAACCCACCCAACAGCCATCCACCTCACAACAGCCTCCAGCCCATGCACCTTCACCCAAATTAAGCAGACGTACACCTCCTACAACCACTACCTCTTCCTCCACTCCCAAACCCCCTCCATCTACCCGCCCCAGTGTGTCGAAAAAACTTTTCCTGGCCAATATTGACCTCTTCCCTATACCCCCCCTGTCCATCCCCTAGGGCCAGGCTTTCCAGGTCCCAACCCAGCACCTCAGCCACCACATCCCCAGGCACAGTGGTGCCAGCAACTGCGGGCTATTGGAGTGTGCCAACCATCAGGGCTGCCAGTGTGCCACGGAGCGAGGGCAAGGACATTCCGCCACCTGCCAAGCTAAAAACGTTGCCCACATCCCGGAGGGAGAAGCAGAAAACACCTGCCACCAAGGAGTCAGGCAAAATGAAAGGGGATAGTGGCAAGACAGCTGCGCCACCATCAAAGGTGGGGAAGGGCCAGAAACTGAAGGGCAGGTCAGGAGAGGTCATGGTGGCACCGACTGAGGGACCAGTGTCACACCTTCTTTCCACGTCGACGCCAACCTGTACGGCGGAGAAGACCGCCACCTGCACCGCCACCAGCACCGCTGCCACAGAGCCCAGCGCCAGCACCGCTGTCACAGATCCCGCCACCAGAACCGCTGTCACAGACCCCGCCACCAGCACCGCCACCACAGAGCCCGCCGCTAGAACTGTTGTCACAGAGCCCGGCGCCAGCACCGCTGCCACAGACCCCGCCGCCAGCACCGCTGCCACAGACCCTGCCACCAGCACCGCTGCCACAGAGCCCGCAAACAGCACCGCCGGCACAGAGCCCGCCGCCCGCACCGCCGCCACAGAGCCCGCAACCAGCACCGCTGCCACAGAGCCCACCGCAAGCACCGCCGCCACAGAGCCCGCAACCAGCACCGCCGCCACAGAGCCCGCAACCAGCACCGCCACCACAGTGCCTGCCACCAGCACCGCTGCGACTGACATTGCCGCAAGCACCGCCAGCAGCCCTGCGACATCCTGAGCCAGTGGCACCACCGCAGACATGGCTGCCATCCCCAGTGGTCAGTCGTCCGAGTCTAGTGGTGAGCTCCAGGAGCCTGGGCAGCTTCCATGAAGCATCACTTTCAGTGGAGAAAGGCATCCACTACCTCAGTCCTTGGCAGGATGAAGCACTCTGGGCACAAAGCCCCCTCCAGAACCAGTGGAGAGATACATCCACTACCTCAGTCCTTGGCAGGATGAAGCACTCTGGGCCCAAAGCCCCCTCCAGAACCAGTGGAGAGATACATCCACTACCTCAGTCCTTGGCAGGATAAAGCACTCTGAGCACAAAGCCCCCTCCAGAACCAGTGGAGAGATACATCCACTACCTCAGTCCTTGGCAGGATGAAGCACTCTGGACACCAAGCCCCCTCCAGAACCAGTGGAGACTGTTATCCGCTTGAGAGACTGTGGCTTTGCACTCCCAGGATAAAGCAGTGGGCAACCCACCCACTTGAGAGACTTGAGAGACTGTGACTTTGCACTCCCCAGGATAAAGCAGTGGGCAACCCACCCACTTGACAGACTTGAGAGACTGTGGCTGTGCACTCCCCAGAATACATCAATGGGCATGGAGCCTGCTCGTGGAACAGTGGCGTTGTGCGTTCATCAGGCTGAGGTGCCCCCCTCCCCCTGAGGTTCCTGTATATTTTCGGTCTGATGCCCCAGCAGTGTTCTCTTTGTTTCCAGTCAGGTATCTAGTGCGGGCCTCGCCCATGCATTTTGGCCCCAGTGGTCCACGGACAATGATTGGTGCACTATCCAGACTTGTGTAGTTGGTGTACATAATTGTATCTACTGGATTTTTATTGATTACAATCATTCAGATCATTTCCTTTTGTCCTTGCGTTATTCAAGGTGGGGTGGGGGTGTATCTGTAATGTTGTAGCATGTATTTGTGTGTATGGTGTTGTGGGTGAGGGTGGGGGTGGGAGTGTTGTGTGTTGCGGAAGTTTGTCACTCTCTTTTTCCTCCCCCCTCCCCTGTGTTGTAGGTGCAGTACTCACTGTGGTCGTCGCCGCTGTCGTTGGAGCTCCTGATAGAGGATCAGGAAGACCATTGCCGGCAGGATCTGCAGTTCTGGCTCCATGGCGTCCTGGTTCCTCGTGGGGTGTGGAGAGGTGAATTATTTCCCTTATGTGTACTGTTTCTGCCGTGTTTTTATTCGTGTTGGTTCCGCCACGGAAAAGGTTGCCAATTGCTGTGTTGTGATAGGGTGGGCGGTACCTTGTCTTCCACCTGTCTGTTGGCGGTTATCGCTGCGCTGTTTGTTTCTACCGCCGTGGCGGTCGGAGTGTTAAAGTGGCTGTCTATGTTGGCGGTTTCCGCTACGGTCGGACTCCCTTTTTTTTTGCCGCCGGCCTGTTGGTGGTAATACTGCCGCTTTAACACTGACCGCTAGGGTTGTAATGAGGGCCATAGTATATTATTAGCGATGGCTTATGGCATGCAATGCAGCAAACAATAAATTAGAATGCATAAGTCATGAAAGTTCATCTTAGGCTTTGTAAACACACTAAGGGGCATATTTATACTCTGTTTGCGCCGAATGTGCATCAAAACATTTGACGCACATTCAGTGCAAACCGTGCACAATATTTAAACTTTGACACCCGAGCCCGCGGACGTCAAAATTCCTCCGTGTGCGTCATTTTTTGGATGCAGGAAACTACCTTGCGTTAATGACATTCAAGGTAGGCCTTCCTGGCCAAAAAA
Organism: Pleurodeles waltl; assembly: GCF_031143425.1. Lineage (NCBI taxonomy): Eukaryota > Metazoa > Chordata > Amphibia > Caudata > Salamandridae > Pleurodeles > Pleurodeles waltl. The sequence continues at coordinate 1,067,924,007 of NC_090444.1, forward strand.
TGACTTTAAGGCCTGTGCGCCTTATCTATACTCCAGCGTCATTTTGACGCACAGGAGATGCCGGGCCATGAAAAACAGTGCTCAGCCTGATGTGCGCGGTTTTTTAATGCCTGGGTCAGGGCAGGGGTTAAGGGACCTGTGAGCTCACTTCCATGGTCTCTGACCATGGAAGGAGTCCAGAGGTACCCTTCCATGCCCCCAGGGACACCCCCTGCCGCCCTCGCCCACCCCTGGAGAACACACATGGATGGGGGGACCCATCCCAGGTAAGTTGAGGTAAGTATTATTATTTTTTTAAAGTGGCATAGGGGGCCCTAATTTGGGCCCCCCTACATGCCACTGTGCCCAATGGCCATGCACAGGGGACAGAAGTCAATGTTTGTCCATTGACAGAACATATGAAAGTGGTCACTTTAGAACCTATTGGGCTGTGGTATCTTAATAAACACACTAATTGCAATACTTTAAACTGTATCTATATGATCCACTATCCATGTGGACTACGCTATATAGGAATGACGTCAAGACTAGTGAAGATCCGGATCAAGGAACACAGGAGTAATATCCGATGTGGTCGATTGACAACAAAACTTAGTACTCATTACCTTGATGCAAAACACACACCTGATGACCTGTGGTGGATCGTCTTAGAAGTTGTGCAGCCACCTACAAGAACACTGTTACAAGTTGAACAACAATGGGTGTTCAGACTGGGCACACACATTGTGGGGCTGAACAACGAGATACCCTGGTCAAGTGTTGCAGGGAGTTATGGAAAGTGAGATGACTATCCTAATATAAAAAAAAACATTTCACAATTTTTTTTCAAAAACTTTTTTGCTTTCAAAAATTCTTTCTAGCTGTACCTAGCAGTCATGTTCAGTATTTATAAGGGACTCTGTTTATCTATAGGACTGCGCAACATCTCTAAATAACAACAAAATAGAAAATTACTATCAAATTTTTCCAACTTGTGGCTGAAGAAATAGCACCAAATAAATATTTTCGAGATGTTGTCGGCACCCTAATTACTAGTTTTGAGCCAGACTAATTGCTGGAGTATTTGGAGCTATACTCCTGTAATTTGGGTTCTACTATGTAGATCTACTCAATACCAGAGTTGGAATATTTCCCCTTTTTCTCCCCTTTTTTGTGAAAGGCTATTAAAGTACTTCGAATTTCGATTAACCCCTTCGCTGCCAGGCCTTTTCCCCCTCCTGTGCCGGGCCTTTTTTTGCCTATTTGGGGCAGTTCGCGCTTAGGCCCTCATAACTTTTTGTCCACATAAGCTAACCAAGCCAAATTTGCGTCCTTTTTTTCCAACATCCTAGGGATTCTAGAGGTACCCAGACTTTGTGGGTTCCCTTGAAGGAGGCCAAGAAATTGGCCAAAATACAGTGAAAAATTCGTTTTTTTCAAAAAAATTGGAAAAAGTGGCTGCAGAAGAAGGCTTGTGGTTTTTCCCCTGAAAATGGCATCAACAAAGGGTTTGCGGTGCTAAACTCAGCAGATTCCCAGCTTTCAGGAACAGGCAGACTTGAATCAGAAAACCCAATTTTTCAACACAATTTTGGCATTTTACTGGGGCATACCCCATTTGTGCAATTTTTTGTGCTTTCAGCCTCCTTCCAGTCAGTGACAGGAATGGTCATGAAACCAATGCTGGATCCCAGAAACCTAAACATTTCTGAAAAGTAGACAAAATTCTGAATTCAGCAAGGGGTCATTTGTGTAGATCCTACAAGGGTTTCCTACAGAAAATAACAGCTGAAAAAGAAAAATATTGAAATTGAGGTGAAAAAACAATCAATTTTTCTCTACGTTTTACTCTGTAACTTTTCCCTGCAATGTCAGATTATCGAAAGCAATATACCGTTACGTCTGCTGGACTCCTCTGGTCGCGGGGATATATAGGGCTTGTAGGTTCATCAAGAACCCGAGGAACCCAGAGCCAATAAATGAGCTGCACCCTGCAGTGCGTTTTCATTCTATACCGGGTATACAGCAATTCATTTGCTGAAATATAAGGAGTAAAAAATTGCTATCAAGAAAACCTTTGCATTTCCAAAAAGGGCACAAGATAAGGTGTTGAGGAGCAGTGGTTATTTGCACATCTCTGAATTCCGGGGGGACCATAGTAGCACCTGAATTACAGGGAATTTCTCAAATAGATGTCTTTTTTACACACACTCCTATATTTGGAAGGAAAAAATGTAGAGAAAGACAAGGGGCAATAGTACTTGTTTTGCTAATCTATGTTCCCCCAAGTCTCCCGATAAAAATGGTACCTCACTTGTGTGGGTAGGCCTAGCACCCGCGACAGGATATGCCCCAAAACACAACATGGACACATCACAGAAAACAGAGCTGTTTTTAGCAAAGTGACTACCTGTAGATTTTGGCCTCTAGCTCAGCCGCCACCTAGGGAAACCTACCAAACCTGTGCATTTCTGAAAACTAGAGACCTAGGGGAATCCAAGGAGGGGTGACTTGTGTGGCTCGGACCAGGTTCTGTTACCCAGAATCCTTTGCAAACCTCAAAATTTGGCTAAAAAAACACATGTTCCTCACATTTCTGTGGCAGAAAGTTATGGAATCTGAGAGGAGCCACAAATTTCCTTCCACCCAGCGTTCCCCCATGTCTCCCGATAAAAATGATACCTCACTTGTGTGGGTAGGCCTAGCACCCGCGACAGGATATGCCCCAAAACACAACGTGGACACATCACAGAAAACAGAGCTGTTTTTAGCAAAGTGACTACCTGTAGATTTTGGCCTCTAGCTCAGCCGCCACCTAGGGAAACCTACCAAACCTGTGCATTTCTGAAAACTAGAGACCTAGGGGAATCCAAGGAGGGGTGACTTGTGTGGCTCGGACCAGGTTCTGTTACCCAGAATCCTTTGCAAACCTCAAAATTTGGCTAAAAAAACACATGTTCCTCACATTTCTGTGGCAGAAAGTTCTGGAATCTGAGAGGAGCCACAAATTTCCTTCCACCCAGCGTTCCCCCACGTCTCCCGATAAAAATGATACCTCACTTCTGTGGGTAGGCCTAGCGCCCGCGACAGGATATACCCCAAAACACAACGTGGACATATCACAGAAAACAGAGCTGTTTTTAGCAAAGTGACTACCTGTAGATTTTGGCCTCTAGCTCAGCCGCCACCTAGGGAAACCTACCAAACCTGTGCATTTCTGAAAACTAGAGACCTAGGGGAATCCAAGGAGGGGTGACTTGCGGGGCTCGGACCAGGTTCTGTTACCCAGAATCCTTTGCAAACCTCAAAATTTCGCTAAAAAAACACATGTTCCTCACATTTCTGTGGCAGAAAGTTCTGGAATCTGAGAGGAGCCACAAATTTCCTTCCACCCAGCGTTCCCCCACGTCTCCCGATAAAAATGATACCTCACTTGTGTGGGTAGGCCTAGCGCCCGCGACAGGATATGCCCCAAAACACAACGTGGACTTATCACAGAAAACAGAGCTGTTTTTAGCAAAGTGACTACCTGTAGATTTTGGCCTCTAGCTCAGCCGCCACCTAGGGAAACCTACCAAACCTGTGCATTTCTGAAAACTAGAGACCTAGGGGAATCCAAGGAGGGGTGACTTGCGGGGCTCGGACCAGGTTCTGTTACCCAGAATCCTTTGCAAACCTCAAAATTTGGCTAAAAAAACACATGTTCCTCACATTTCTGTGGCAGAAAGTTCTGGAATCTGAGAGGAGCCACAAATTTCCTTCCACCCAGCGTTCCCCCATGTCTCCCGATAAAAATTATACCTCACTTGTGTGGGTAGGCCTAGCGCCCGCGACAGGATATGCCCCAAAACACAACGTGGACATATCACAGAAAACAGAGCTGTTTTTAGCAAAGTGACTACCTGTAGATTTTGGCCTCTAGCTCAGCCGCCACCTAGGGAAACCTACCAAACCTGTGCATTTCTGAAAACTAGAGACCTAGGGGAATCCAAGGAGGGGTGACTTGCGGGGCTCGGACCAGGTTCTGTTACCCAGAATCCTTTGCAAACCTCAAAATTTGGCTAAAAAAACACATGTTCCTCACATTTCTGTGGCAGAAAGTTCTGGAATCTGAGAGGAGCCACAAATTTCCTTCCACCCAGCGTTCCCCCACGTCTCCCGATAAAAATGATACCTCACTTGTGTGGGTAGGCCTAGCGCCCGCGACAGGATATGCCCCAAAACACAACGTGGACATATCACAGAAAACAGAGCTGTTTTTAGCAAAGTGACTACCTGTAGATTTTGGCCTCTAGCTCAGCCGCCACCTAGGGAAACCTACCAAACCTGTGCATTTCTGAAAACTAGAGACCTAGGGGAATCCAAGGAGGGGTGACTTGCGGGGCTCGGACCAGGTTCTGTTACCCAGAATCCTTTGCAAACCTCAAAATTTCGCTAAAAAAACACATGTTCCTCACATTTCTGTGGCAGAAAGTTCTGGAATCTGAGAGGAGCCACAAATTTCCTTCCACCCAGCGTTCCCCCACGTCTCCCGATAAAAATGATACCTCACTTGTGTGGGTAGGCCTAGCGCCCGCGACAGGATATTCCCCAAAACACAACGTGGACATATCACAGAAAACAGAGCTGTTTTTCGCAAAGTGACTACCTGTAGATTTTGGCCTCTAGCTCAGCCGCCACCTAGGGAAACCTACCAAACCTGTGCATTTCTGAAAACTAGAGACCTAGGGGAATCCAAGGAGGGGTGACTTGCGGGGCTCGGACCAGGTTCTGTTACCCAGAATCCTTTGCAAACCTCAAAATTTGGCTAAAAAAACACACGTTCCACACATTTCTGTGGCAGAAAGTTCTGGAATCTGAGAGGAGCCACAAATTTCCTTCCACCCAGCATTCCCCCATGTCTCCCGATAAAAATGATACCTCACTTGTGTGGGTAGGCCTAGCGCCCGCGACAGGATATGCCCCAAAACACAACGTGGACATATCACAGAAAACAGAGCTGTTTTTATGCAAAGTGACTACCTGTAGATTTTGGCCTCTAGCTCAGCCGCCACCTAGGGAAACCTACCAAACCTGTGCATTTCTGAAAATTAGAGACCTAGGGGAATCCAAGGAGGGGTGACTTGCGGGGCTCGGACCAGGTTCTGTTACCCAGAATCCTTTGCAAATCTCAAAATTTGGCTAAAAAAACACATGTTCCTCACATTTCTGTGGCAGAAAGTTCTGGAATCTGAGAGGAGCCACAAATTTCCTTCCACCCAGCGTTCCCCCACGTCTCCCGATAAAAATGATACCTCACTTGTGTGGGTAGGCCTAGCGCCCGCGACAGGATATGCCCCAAAACACAACGTGGACATATCACAGAAAACAGAGCTGTTTTTAGCAAAGTGACTACCTGTAGATTTTGGCCTCTAGCTCAGCCGCCACCTAGGGAAACCTACCAAACCTGTGCATTTCTGAAAACTAGAGACCTAGGGGAATCCAAGGAGGGGTGACTTGCGGGGCTCGGACCAGGTTCTGTTACCCAGAATCCTTTGCAAACCTCAAAATTTGGCTAAAAAAACACATGTTCCTCACATTTCTGTGGCAGAAAGTTCTGGAATCTGAGAGGAGCCACAAATTTCCTTCCACCCAGCGTTCCCCCACGTCTCCCGATAAAAATGATACCTCACTTGTGTGGGTAGGCCTAGCGCCCGCGACAGGATATGCCCCAAAACACAACGTGGACATATCACAGAAAACAGAGCTGTTTTTAGCAAAGTGACTACCTGTAGATTTTGGCCTCTAGCTCAGCCGCCACCTAGGGAAACTTACCAAACCTGTGCATTTCTGAAAACTAGAGACCTAGGGGAATCCAAGGAGGGGTGACTTGCGGGGCTCGGACCAGGTTCTGTTACCCAGAATCCTTTGCAAACCTCAAAATTTGGCTAAAAAAACACATGTTCCTCACATTTCTGTGGCAGAAAGTTCTGGAATCTGAGAGGAGCCACAAATTTCCTTCCACCCAGCGTTCCCCCACGTCTCCCGATAAAAATGATACCTCACTTGCGTGGGTAGGCCTAGCGCCCGCGACAGGAAACACCCCAAAGCGCAACGTGGACACATCCTAAATTTTGGAAAAAAACAGAGGTGTTTTTTGCAAAGTGCCTACCTGTAGATTTTGGCCTCTAGCTCAGCCGGCACCTAGGGAAACCTACCAAACCTGTGCATTTCTGAAAACTAGAGACCTAGGGGAATCCAAGGAGGGGGGACTTGCGGGGCTCGGACCAGGTTCTGTTACCCAGAATCCTTTGCAAACCTCAAAATTTGGCTAAAAATACACATGTTACTCACATTTCTGTGGCAGAAAGTTCTGGAATCTGAGAGGAGCCACAAATTTCCTTCTACCCAGCGTTCCCCCAAGTCTCCCGATAAAAATGATACCTCACTTGTGTGGGTAGGCCTAGCGCCCGCGACAGGATATGCCCCAAAACACAACGTGGACATATCACAGAAAACAGAGCTGTTTTTAGCAAAGTGACTACCTGTAGATTTTGGCCTCTAGCTCAGCCGCCACCTAGGGAAACCTACCAAACCTGTGCATTTTTGAAAACTAGAGACCTAGGGGAATCCAAGGAGGGGTGACTTGCGGGGCTCGGACCAGGTTCTGTTACCCAGAATCCTTTACAAACCTCAAAATTTGGCTAAAAATACACATGTTACTCACATTTCTGTGGCAGAAAGTTCTGGAATCTGAGAGGAGCCACAAATTTCCTTCTACCCAGCGTTCCCCCAAGTCTCCCGATAAAAATTATACCTCACTTGTGTGGGTAGGACTAGCGCCCACGAAAGGAAAGGGCCCAAAACACAACGTGGACACATCACATTTTTTTATAAAAAGCAGTGCCTACCTGTGGATTTTGGCCTGTAGCTCAGCCGACACCTGAGGAAACCTAGCAAACCAGTGCATTTTTGAAAACTAGAAACCCAGGGGAATCCAAGATGGGGTGACTTGCGGGGCTCTGACCAGGTTATGTTACCCAGAATCCTTTGCAAACATCAAAATTTGGCCCAAAAAACACTTTTTCCTCTCATTTCGGTGACAGAAAGTTCTGGAATCTGAGAGGAGCCACAAATTTCCTTCCACCCAGCGTTCCCCTAAGTCTCTCGATAAAAATGGTACATCACTTCTGTGGGTAGGCCTAGCGCCCACAAAAGGAAATGGCCCAAAACACAACGTGGACACAATATATTTTTTCACAGAAAACAGAGGTGTTTTTTGCAAGGTGCCTACCTGTGGTGTTTGGCCTGTAGCTCAGCCGGCCCCAGGGGGGGGGGGCAGAAATGCCCTAAAATAAATTTGCCCCCCCAACCCCCACCCTCCCCCGCCGGGAGCGACCCTTGCCTACGGGGTCGCTCCCCCTGCGTGACATTGGCACCAAAAAACAAATCCCCGGTGCCTAGTGGTTTCTGCCCCCTTGGGGGCAGGTTGACCTAAACTCAGCCAATCTGCCCCCAAGGGGGGCAGAAATGGCCTAAATACAATTTGTCCCCCAGGGGAGCGACTTTTGCCTGATGGGTCGCTCCCCATCTCTAAAAAAAAAAAACAAAGAAAAAAAAAAGAAAAAAAATAAAAATTCCCCTGGCGCCTAGAGGTTTCTGCCCCCCCCCCCACGGGGGCAGTTCAGCCTAATAATAGGCCGATCTGTCCCCCGGGGGGGCAGAAATGGCCTCAAATAAATTTGCCCCCCCAACCCCCACCACCCCCCCGGGAGCGACCCTTGCCTACGGGGTCGCTCCCCCTGCGTGACATTGGCGCCAAAAAACAAATCCCCGGTGCCTAGTGGTTTCTGCCCCCTTGGGGGCAGATTGACCTAAAATTTGCCAATCTGCCCCCAGGGGGGCACAAATGGTCTAAATCCAATTTGCCCCCCCAGGGGAGCGACCCTTGCCTGATGGGTCGCTCCCCATCTCTAAAAAAAGAAACAACAAAAAAAAAAAAAACACAAAAAAAAAAATTGCCCTGGTGCCTAAAAATAGGCCGATCTGTCCCCCGGGGGGCCAGAAATGGCCTAAAATAAATTTGCCCCCCCAACCGGCACACCCCCCCCCGGAGCGACCCTTGCCTACGGGGTCGCTCCCCCTGCGTGACATTGGCGCCAAAAAACAAATCCCCGGTGCCTTGTGGTTTCTGCCCCCTTGGGGGCAGATTGACCTAAAATTGGCCAATCTGCCCCCAGGGGGGCAGAAATGGTCTAAATACAATTTGCCCCCCCCCAGGGGAGCGACCCTTGCCTGATGGGTCGCTCCCCATCTCTAAAAAAAGAAACAACAACAATAAAAAAAAAAAAAAAAAAATTGCCCTGGCGCCTAGAGTGTTCTGCCCCCCCCCGGGGGCAGTTCGGCCTAATAATAGGCCGATCTGTCCCCCGGGGGGGCAGAAATGGCCTAAAATAAATTTGCCCCCCCACCCCCCCCCCCCGGGAGCGACCCTTGCCTACGGGGTCGCTCCCCCTGCGTGACATTGGCGCCAAAAAACAAATCCCCGGTGCCTAGTGGTTTCTGCCCCCTTGGGGGCAGATTGACCTAAAATCGGCCAATCTGCCCCCAGGGGGGCAGAAATGGTCTAAATACAATTTGCCCCCCAGGGGAGCGACCCTTGCCTGATGGGTCGCTCCCCATCTCTAAAAAAAAAAAAAGAACAAAAAAAAAAAAACACAAAAAAAAAAATTGCCCTGGCGCCTAGAGGTTTCTTCCCCCCCTGGGGGCAGATCGGCCTAATAATAGGCTCTCTCTGGGAGCGACCCTTGCCAAAGGGGTCGCTTTGTTGCGTGACATTCGCGCGCAAAAACAAACTCCCTGGTGTCTAATGGTTTCTGCCCCCCTTGGGGGCAGATTGGCCTTATCAAAATAGGCCAATCTGCCCCCAAGGGGGGCAGAAATGGCCTAAATATATATTGCCTCGTAGGGGAGCGACCCTTGCCTAAGGGATCGCTCCCCACCTAAAAAAAAAGAATTCATCACAAAAAAAAAAAAAAAAAAAAAAAATGGTCCCTGGTGCCTAGAGGTTTCTGCCCCCCCTGGGGGCAGATCGGCCTAATAATAGGCCAATCTGCCCCCAGGGGGGGCAGAAAAGGCCTTCCTAAAAAAATGCCCCCCTGGGAGCGACCCTTGCCCAAGGGGTCGCTCCCTTTTGCCAATTTCAAGAAAAAAAAAAATCCCTGGTGTCTAGTGGGGTTTCAAAAGCCGGATTGCAAGCAATCCAGCTTTTGAAACCTGTGAGAGACTTCAAAGGGAAGGAAATACATTTCCTTCCCTTTGAAGCCTCTCGGGGCCTCCCCCATGGGATTGAAAAAGAAATGCAAAAGCATTTCTTTTTCAATCGCGCTGGAAGCTCTGCTTCCAGCGCGATAGGGGAGACCCTGTGACTAATCAGCGCGCGCTCGCGCGCTGACGTCACAAGGGGGGTTGGGGGGGGTCGGGGGTGGGAGGGGAAGGGCTTCCCCTTCCATCCCTGACTTGGGGGGGTGGGGGGGAACCCCACAGAGGGAGCGAGAGCGCTCCCTCTGGGCTGTGTGCCGAGGACGTAGTGGTTACGTCCTCGGCACAGCAGCACTGTGCCGCAGGACGTAACCACTACGTCCGCGGCACAGAAGGGGTTAAAGGCGATTTTCCCATTGAATATAGTGGTTAGTCTGTCTTCGGTATCTATATCCTTGGTGCCAACAGTAAATTCCGGTGTTTATTAGTCCTTTTTTTGTTTTCCCAGCTTTTTTAGTCCTTTCTTTGTTTATGCTCCCCAAAGCGGGTTGGTGATTGGATGGCATATCCAAGCTCGCCTACATCACCTGGCAACGGCGTCTCCCTCCTAGTCTACGAGATCCAAGGAATACACTCGGGGGTAAGGCGCTCCGCGTGCGTTTCCTTGCTTGTTTTGTGTTTTTCGTTACCGCTTTTACCCACGAACTGCGGTTAAATGGAGATGGCTTTTGGTAAGCAGACGAATTGTCTGTTTTACTTTTTTTGTATCTGCTATTAATATTTTTCCACAACACAAGGTCAGGGGTTTGAGTATAATCCCTGACCAAGTCTTTAATGTCACAATACAGTTAGATGGTCAAAAACAACAGATACATATAATAGTTTTCTTGTGCTGGCACTTATTATGGTTATGTTTACGTACCAGAGTAGATTTTTCACATGTGCCTGCCTTGAATTAACTGTGAATCAACTAGAGTTACTTTTTCTTTTCTTTTTTCTTTTTTAGACAAAAAACGCGCCATTTGTTCTAATAGTAGTGATGATGTAGATTTACACTAATATATGGGAACAGATATATTGATGCTCACACCTTTCTACCAAAAAAAGTTAGTTGGTGTTCTTGAGATGTTAATGTAATACACTCATGCAAATAGATATGATTAGTCCAGGTTTTCAGAGTGATATAGGCATAATCAGACCCCTTTTAGTGTCCCTTTTGGGCACGTTTTTTCTTTTCTCTTTAGGAAGCATGGCAAATTGCCCGGATGTCCTTTTGTAAGAGGATACAAGCCTCCACAACAGGGTGGTAAGCCCATGTAAAAATAAATATATGTTCTTGCTTGCTGTCTCTCTTAGACGCTTTCTCTCTTATAAGCAAAATATATTTAATTCCCTTGTCTTCTTTATTTTTGTGCTTATATTTGACTTTTGCACAATATGCAAGGTAATTTAAAAAGACACCAGCAACATTTTCCAATGTTTTTTTTTTCTTTTTATTCCAGGCTTCAGAGATGTGCAGGACTCAATGAATAAGTAAATGAGTATATCTCACTATTAACATACCTGTACGATATCACCTTTGATACTACCTTTTTTTGAACGGAGAAGATTATGTGCAGTCCTGAAAAAGCGCCAAGAGATCTGTTAAGACGTAAGTAGGCGCGAAACAGGTTGACTTACTTGGCAGTGACAAAAGTAGCACTCCCATTCTCTTTCTTGGCAGAGTAAAGGGACATTATTCCCCCTAACTCTCAGTGTTGTTTTTAATCTTGACCAACATCCACTATCATTAAGGAAAAGGAGTTTTTTTGAGGATAGTTGAGTCAATTTGATTTCTCGTTCATTTTGCACCTTTTTCTTTCTCTCCACTGGTCTGTTCAACTCAATTCAGAAGTTGGCCTAGTGACCCCTTTGAGGGTCCCGTCAGTAATTGCAGTGCCAGTCTGGTGTGGAGCAAGCCTGATGATGATACCTGAGGGCCCTTGCTTCTGAAAGGGCTCTTACTTCTGATTTACTTGAATTTCAAAGGGAAGTTTCCTTTGGCACTAATTGTTGCCTCTTCCTGGAACAGTGTTCGACAATATTGTTATAACAGGGAGGTCGTACACTGGACCAATTCAACCTCCTCGTTCCCCCCTTTTTTTGTGAGTCCCCTGGGCATGGCCATTGGACAAGGGGGCATGACTCCTGTCTTTGCTAAGACACGAGTCATTTCAATGGGGGTTGTGCATCAAAAAATGGCGCACGTCCGGTTTGAGGCATGATTTTTGCCTCAAACCTGACTTGCACCATTTTTTGACGCACAACCCCCATTTTCCCTTATGCCGGTGCTGCCTGGTTTAAGTCATTTTTTTTTACTCTGACCAGTCCGCAGCACAGACTAACGTAATTCCTTGAATAAGGCGCCCGCATGGTGCGTAGGAATGGCGTTAGCCGGCGGTAACATTTTTTACGCAAACCAGCGCCGGTGCTGGTTTGCTTCAAAAAGTATAAATATGGGCCTAAGGCCCTCATTACAACCCTGGCAGACAGTGGTAAAATGGAGAAATGTACTGACAACAGGCTGGCGGTACATTTCCCCATATTACGACATTGGTGGTTTGGCTCAAGCCAAACTGCCAATGTACCACTCCGTCCGCCACGGTGGTAACAGCCGCCGGGCTGGATACTTCATTCTCCAGCCAGGCGGCTGTCACTAGCCCGCCTGCGGGATTATGACCCCCCCACCGCCATGGTTTTCGTGGATTCCTTACCGCCACGAAAACCATGGCTGTAGGCACTATCAGTGACATGGAATTCCTTCCCTGTAACTGATAGGAGTCTTCCCCGCCCCCACCCCCAGTTTCCCCCCTGCCCCCTTCCACTCCAGACCCCCCACGTACACGCACCTTCACACTCATACCTACATTCATCCACGCAAGCATACATCTATTCACACACACTTACATACATATATGCACACACGCATTCACAAAAAACAACATACACACACTCACACATCCATACATGCACACTCACATCCACGCACACACAAACATACACACACACACAACACCCCCACCCCTTTCCTCGGCAAGAGCACCCGACTTACCTGATTTCCTGGGGTCCTCCGGCAGGACACCAACAGGCCGTATCATAGGTCATGATACGGTCTGTGACGGTCTACTGGCGTGGCACTGCTGCTGACAGCAGTGCCACCTTACCGCCATCCACCGGCATGGCCACTGCTCCTTCTGGCAGAATTCCAGCTACGGACAAAATTTGCTGGACGGGTGGTAGCTGCGGCAATGTATTTTGGCGGCCATTGTCGCAGCAGTAGGCAGTTTGTACCGCCAATGTTATGAGGGCCAAAGTCAGCATATATCCATTGGCAACAATAGGCCCAGGTATCAGAAAGACAGTGCACCTGAAACAATCACTGCCATGGTGCTCAGAGCCCTGGGCACACAGGAATCATTAGGCTATGGACCCAAAAGGTTGATAGGTATTCTTAAATAGGCGGCCGGAGCCTCCACCCACCTCCTACATGTGGCACAACACTCTATAGTGACAGTCAGTGGCTCAGCTGTAATACATTTGAATACGGCAGGCCGAACACTGTATTTTGGGTCTGCTGCTAATGCAGCTTGGCTGTAATACTGTCAAGATCTACATCAGGCCACTAGTGTTAACCTGTTCTGTGCCTTGGACGAGATGATCTCGTCCAAGGCTACAGTTCCCCTGTGCCTTGGACGAGATCATCTCGTCCATGGCACAGGGGAACTTGGGGGCGCGCTAGCGCGCCCCCCGTGCACCCCCCTTCCCCCCCCAGGCGGGGATGGAAGGGGAAGACCTTCCCCTTCCACCCCCGCCCCCCCCCACGGCAATCCGATGACGTCAGCGCGCGCTCAGCGCGCTGACGTCATCGAGTGTTGCCGGCGCGCTGGAAGCCATTTGCTTCCAGCGCGTCTTCGGAGCAGGAGCTCTAAGGTGAGTCCTCTCCGTTTTTGGGGGGCGGGGGGTTTGAGAAAACAGACATGGGGGAAAGGAAAGGGTTTTTCCTTTCCCCCTGTGTCTGTTTTCTCAAGATTCCTGCTCCACGATCGCGGGCAGGGCCCGCGATCGTGGAGCAGGAATCTCCACTAGCCACCAGGGATTTTCTGTTTTACTAAATTTGGGGGCGACCCCTTGGGCAAGGGTCGCCCCCCCCGGGGGCAATTTTTATTTGGATTTCGCCCCCCCCCCTGGGGGCAGATCGGCCGTTTTTTCGGCGGATCTGCTCCCAGGGGGGGGGCGAAAACCACTAGACACCAGGGATGTATTGTTTTATGTTTGTTTTTGGGGGCGACCCCTTGGGCAAGGGTCGCCCCCCCCGGGGGCAATTTTTATTTGTATTTCGCCCCCCCCTGGGGGCAGATCGGCCGTTTTTTCGGCGGATCTGCCCCCAGGGGGGGGCGAAAACCACTAGACACCAGGGATATCGTTTTTTGTGTGTGTTTTTGGGGGCGACCCCTTGGGCAAGGGTCGCCCCCCCCCCGGGGGCAATTTTTATTTGTATTTCGCCCCCCCCTGGGGGCAGATTCGCCGATTTTTCGGCGGATCTGCCCCCAGGGGGGGGCGAAAACCACTAGACACCAGGGATATATTTTTTTATGTTTGTTTTTGGGGGCGACCCCTTGGGCAAGGGTCGCCCCCCCCCCCGGGGCAATTTTTATTTGTATTTCGCCCCCCCCTGGGGGCAGATCGGCCGTTTTTTCGGCGGATCTGCCCCCAGGGGGGGGCGAAAACCACTAGACACCAGGGATATCGTTTTTTGTGTGTGTTTTTGGGGGCGACCCCTTGGGGAAGGGTCGCCCCCTGAAAGGGGGCACAGAGGTGTTGCCCATTTCTGCCCCCCTTGGGGTCCGATTGGCCAATTCTTTTACGCCCATCTACCCCGAGGGGGGCAGGATCCACTTAGGTACCAGGGACAACTTCTAAGTTCTTGGTGGTGGGGTGTTTGTCAACTGGCAAAGTATTTGTATTTGTGATTATAACAATTTATTTCTTCTTTTTCTTCTAGTTCAACGCTTTTGCTTCCTTTGCTGTGGATCTTTGAGGTTTTGGCAGTAGTTGTCCAGTGGTTTGCATAGTTGCATGTTTTAGGTAAGTGAACGCAATTTACTCCAAAGGAGTATTGTTGACATGTTTGTAGGTGGTGTACTAAATGCAGTATTGTGTGTTTGACATTGTCCTTAGATTTGAGCACAGTGGTGTTTGTGTTGTCATATGTCTAAATTGCTTTTTTCTTTTTTCTTTTTAGTGGGATATCATTGGTGATTGCAGAGTAGTTGCTTGGTGAGTAGCTATTTCAGGCAACTGTGTGGTATAGTTTTTTGTAGTACATAACTCTTTGTGATAAAGCTACACTTTGTTCATTACTTATTTTAGTGCTAGTTGTTGTTGGCAATCCATTTGTTGTTAGGATCATGGCTAGCCGCAAAGTGACCGCTCAGCAGGTTGTTCGCATGCTCTTTGAGTCGTCTTCAGACCATGATTACGACACTGACTCTGCATCTGAGGCAGAGGAGGAAGCAGGAGATTCTGGAAGTGAGTTTTCTGTCCAAGAGCATTCTTCTGATGAGGAAGCTACTCTCAGTGCAGATGAAGGGCCTGTGTTAGAGGAGGACATTGATGTGCCAAGAGTGCAGCAGCCTGGGGCTGCAGGGTTTCCCATTGGAAGACCTGACACCTGGATTGCCCCAAACATGGAGCAGCCACAGTTACCTGCATTTACTGGTCTCCCAGGGTGTAGAGTTAATACGGAAAACTTTCTGCCTGTCCAATTCTTTCACTTGTTTATGGACGATGTATTTTTGGAAGAGATTGTGGAGCAGACAAATGTGTATGCAGAGCAATATTTGCGGGACAACGCTGCCAGACTTAAGCCTCAGTCTAGAGCTACTCATTGGGTTCCCACATATCTGGAAGAGATGAAAAGGTTTTTAGGTTTGACTTTTTTGATGGGGTTGATCAGGAAGCCGTCACTGGCTTCTTATTGGTCTACTAGTCCCTTGATGGCAACTGCTATATTTCCTGCAACTATGACACGTAATCGGTATTTGCTTCTTCTTCGTATGCTGCATTTTGTAGACAATGCTTTAGCCTTGCCACGAGATCACCCTGATTGTGACCGCCTTTTTAAGATTAGGCCTGTCCTTGATCATTTTGTGGATCGGTTTTCAGAGGTCTATGTTCCAGGCAAAGAGATAAGTGTGGACGAGTCTTTGGTCCTTTTCAAGGGGCGTTTAGTTTTTAAGCAGTACATCCCTAGTAAGAGGGCACGGTATGGGATTAAATTGTATCTGCTGTCAGAAAGCAGTACAGGATATGTTTATAATTTCCGGGTCTACACTGGTAGGGATTCCAGTATTGACCCTCCTGGTTGTCCGGCCACTTTTGGAGTTAGCGGAAAAATTGTGTGGGAACTTGCTAGACGGCTGTTTAACAAAGGTCACCATTTGTACGTAGATAATTTCTACACTGGAGTGCAGTTGTTCAAGGAGTTGTTTAGGGTGGACACTGTTGCTTGTGGCACAATCCGTTCTAACCGCAAAGGCTATCCAAGGGAGCTTGTCTGTAAAAAACTTGAGAGGGGACAGTGCAGTGCCTTGCGGAATAATGAGCTGTTAGCTATGAAATTTTCAGACAGGAGGGATGTGTACATGCTATCGACCATCCACGATGAGAGTACTTCCCCTGTGGCTGTTTGGGGTCAGGTTGCGGAAGTGCGCAAACCTGCGTGCATTTTGGACTACAATAGGCACATGGGTGGTGTTGATAGAGTAGATCAGAGGTTGGAACCTTACACTGCTCTTCGTAAGTCGTATGTGTGGTATAAAAAGTTGGCCCTACATTTATTTCATTTGGCAACTTTTAATGCCTTTATTGTATACAAGGATTGTTCACCTGAGTCAAGGATGACTTTTGTTAAATTTCAGGAGTCGGTGATAGAAAGCCTTATTGTGGTGGAACCGGCAAGAGTTCCTAGAGTAGAAGTGGTGGAGGATGTGGCTAGATTGAAAGATCGGCACTTTCCAGATCACATTCCTCCCACTCCCAAAAAAGACATGCCCACAAAGAAATGTAGAGTATGTGCCCGGAGATCAATCCGGAGGGAGAGCCGGATGTACTGCCCCGAATGCCCTTCAAAGCCTGGGCTGTGTGTGCCCAGCTGTTTTAGAAGTTACCACACAAGGAAAAACTTTTGGGAAATACCGTGAGCGTAAGCTGTCTGTTTTATATTTTCATATGTTTCACGGTTGGCATCTGTCGTGTATTTAGTTTGAGGTTTTGTGTTTGTAGTTTAGTGCCTATTTTATAATTAGTAGTTTATTTGTTGTTTATAAATTAAAAAAAGTGATTGCGGTGTGCGTGGGGTGGCGCTTGGCTGGCGGTGTGCGTGGGGTGGCGCTTGGCTGGCGGTGTGCGTGGGGTGGCGCTTGGCTGGCGGTGCCAGCCAAACGGCAGTCCACTCTCCCATCAGCTGGTGTGATTCTTGTATCAGGCATGTGGGCGTATGTAAGTGATGGGCCCTTGAGTGGCGCGGTCTGTCGATGTGAGTGTTGTAATGTGCTGGGCCCGTGGCTGGCGGTGTGAATGGTCTTGTGCGTGTCATGTATGAAAGGTGTGTGAATGGACTGTAAAGCGGTTGGTGCCTTGTCGCGGCTTTACAGCTCACGAGCTGTGAGTCATTGGTTCACTTTTTTGCCTTTCAGTTATTAGCAGTGCATTTCATTTTTGTGAAATCTCTTGTTAATAAAATTTGATCCACTGAACCATCACTCACCCTCGTGCCAAATCCAACCAGTATGTGTTGTAAAAAATGACAAAACCTGCTCCGCTGTAATCAGGCGTCGCAGCACACCTGTGACACGCTAGGTGCCTCGGGTGGGACCCCGATGATGAAGCATGCCACCAACTTGGTTGGTGGGTGAGGGGTCTTCTTCACATAACCTAAGTGTGTTTCTTTTCACTATTTTAGTGTTTGGCACATCACGGACGTATGTGCACACATCAAAATGATATATTGCAAAAATACCTCTCCCTTCTATCTCTTCAGGTTTTGGGCCTTATTCTGTTGCAGGCACCTGGCCCACCCACACAAGTGAGGTATCATTTTTATCGGGAGACTTGGGGGAATGGTGGGTGGAAGGAAATTTGTGGCTCCTCTCAGATTCCAGAACTTTCTGCCACAGAAATGAGAGGAAAAAGTGTTTTTTTGGCCAAATTTTGAGGTTTGCAAAGGATTCTGGGTAACAAAACCTGGTCCGAGCCCCGCAAGTCACCCCTCCTTGGATTCCCCTAGGTCTCTAGTTTTCAGAAATGCACAGGTTTGGTAGGTTTCCCTAGGTGCCGGCTGAGCTACAGGCCAAAATCCACAGGTAGGCACTGTTTTCTTCAAAAATTTTGGTTGTGTCCACGTTGCGCTTTGGGGCGTTTCCTGTCGCGGGCGCTAGGCCTACCCACGCAAGTGAGGTATCATTTTTATCGGGAGACGTGGGGGAACGCTGGGTGGAAGGAAATTTGTGGCTCCTCTCAGATTCCAGAACTTTCTGCCACAGAAATGTGAGGAACATGTGTTTTTTTAGCCAATTTTTGAGGTTTGCAAAGGATTCTGGGTAACAGAACCAGGTCCGAGCCCCGCCAGTCACCCCTCCATGGATTCCCCTAGGTCTCTAGTTTTCAGAAATGTACAGGTTTGGTAGGTTTCCCTAGGTGGCGGCTGAGCTAGAGGCCAAAATCTACAGGTAGTCACTTTGCTAAAAACAGCTCTGTTTTCTGTGATATGTCCACGTTGTGTTTTGGGGCATATCCTGTCGCGGGCGCTAGGCCTACCCACGCAAGTGAGGTATCATTTTTATCGGGAGACGTGGGGGAACGCTGGGTGGAAGGAAATTTGTGGCTCCTCTCAGATTCCAGAACTTTCTGCCACAGAAATGTGAGGAACATGTGTTTTTTTAGCCAATTTTTTAGGTTTGCAAAGGATTCTGGGTAACAGAACCAGGTCCGAGCCCCGCCAGTCACCCCTCCTTGGATTCCCCTAGGTCTCTAGTTTTCAGAAATGTACAGGTTTGGTAGGTTTCCCTAGGTGGCGGCTGAGCTAGAGGCCAAAATCTACAGGTAGTCACTTTGCTAAAAACAGCTCTGTTTTCTGTGATATGTCCACGTTGTGTTTTGGGGCATATCCTGTCGCGGGCGCTAGGCCTACCCACGCAAGTGAGGTATCATTTTTATCGGGAGACGTGGGGGAACGCTGGGTGGAAGGAAATTTGTGGCTCCTCTCAGATTCCAGAACTTTCTGCCACAGAAATGTGAGGAACATGTGTTTTTTTAGCCAATTTTTGAGGTTTGCAAAGGATTCTGGGTAACAGAACCAGGTCCGAGCCCCGCCAGTCACCCCTCCTTGGATTCCCCTAGGTCTCTAGTTTTCAGAAATGTACAGGTTTGGTAGGTTTCCCTAGGTGGCGGCTGAGCTAGAGGCCAAAATCTACAGGTAGTCACTTTGCTAAAAACAGCTCTGTTTTCTGTGATATGTCCACGTTGTGTTTTGGGGCATATCCTGTCGCGGGCGCTAGGCCTACCCACGCAAGTGAGGTATCATTTTTATCGGGAGACGTGGGGGAACGCTGGGTGGAAGGAAATTTGTGGCTCCTCTCAGATTCCAGAACTTTCTGCCACAGAAATGTGAGGAACATGTGTTTTTTTAGCCAATTTTTGAGGTTTGCAAAGGATTCTGGGTAACAGAACCAGGTCCGAGCCCCGCCAGTCACCCCTCCTTGGATTCCCCTAGGTCTCTAGTTTTCAGAAATGTACAGGTTTGGTAGGTTTCCCTAGGTGGCGGCTGAGCTAGAGGCCAAAATCTACAGGTAGTCACTTTGCTAAAAACAGCTCTGTTTTCTGTGATATGTCCACGTTGTGTTTTGGGGCATATCCTGTCGCGGGCGCTAGGCCTACCCACGCAAGTGAGGTATCATTTTTATCGGGAGACGTGGGGGAACGCTGGGTGGAAGGAAATTTGTGGCTCCTCTCAGATTCCAGAACTTTCTGCCACAGAAATGTGAGGAACATGTGTTTTTTTAGCCAATTTTTTAGGTTTGCAAAGGATTCTGGGTAACAGAACCAGGTCCGAGCCCCGCCAGTCACCCCTCCTTGGATTCCCCTAGGTCTCTAGTTTTCAGAAATGTACAGGTTTGGTAGATTTCCCTAGGTGGCGGCTGAGCTAGAGGCCAAAATCTACAGGTAGTCACTTTGCTAAAAACAGCTCTGTTTTCTGTGATATGTCCACGTTGTGTTTTGGGGCATATCTTGTCGCGGGCGCTAGGCCTACCCACGCAAGTGAGGTATCATTTTTATCGGGAGACGTGGGGGAACGCTGGGTGGAAGGAAATTTGTGGCTCCTCTCAGATTCCAGAACTTTCTGCAACAGAAATGTGAGGAACATGTGTTTTTTTAGCCAATTTTTTAGGTTTGCAAAGGATTCTGGGTAACAGAACCAGGTCCGAGCCCCGCCAGTCACCCCACCTTGGATTCCCCTAGGTCTCTAGTTTTCAGAAATGTACAGGTTTGGTAGGTTTCCCTAGGTGGCGGCTGAGCTAGAGGCCAAAATCTACAGGTAGTCACTTTGCTAAAAACAGCTCTGTTTTCTGTGATATGTCCACGTTGTGTTTTGGGGCATATCCTGTCGCGGGCGCTAGGCCTACCCACGCAAGTGAGGTATCATTTTTATCGGGAGACGTGGGGGAACGCTGGGTGGAAGGAAATTTGTGGCTCCTCTCAGATTCCAGAACTTTCTGCCACAGAAATGTGAGGAACATGTGTTTTTTTAGCCAATTTTTTAGGTTTGCAAAGGATTCTGGGTAACAGAACCAGGTCCGAGCCCCGCCAGTCACCCCACCTTGGATTCCCCTAGGTCTCTAGTTTTCAGAAATGTACAGGTTTGGTAGGTTTCCCTAGGTGGCGGCTGAGCTAGAGGCCAAAATCTACAGGTAGTCACTTTGCTAACAACAGCTCTGTTTTCTGTGATATGTCCACGTTGTGTTTTGGGGCATATCCTGTCGCGGGCGCTAGGCCTACCCACGCAAGTGAGGTATCATTTTTATCGGGAGACGTGGGGGAACGCTGGGTGGAAGGAAATTTGTGGCTCCTCTCAGATTCCAGAACTTTCTGCCACAGAAATGTGAGGAACATGTGTTTTTTTAGCCAATTTTTTAGGTTTGCAAAGGATTCTGGGTAACAGAACCAGGTCCGAGCCCCGCCAGTCACCCCTCCTTGGATTCCCCTAGGTCTCTAGTTTTCAGAAATGTACAGGTTTGGTAGGTTTCCCTAGGTGGCGGCTGAGCTAGAGGCCAAAATCTACAGGTAGTCACTTTGCTAAAAACAGCTCTGTTTTCTGTGATATGTCCACGTTGTGTTTTGGGGCATATCCTGTCGCGGGCGCTAGGCCTACCCACGCAAGTGAGGTATCGTTTTTATCGGGAGACGTGGGGGAACGCTGGGTGGAAGGAAATTTGTGGCTCCTCTCAGATTCCAGAACTTTCTGCCACAGAAATGTGTGGAACATGTGTTTTTTTAGCTAAATTTTGAGGTTTGCAAAGGAT
The DNA here is from genome assembly GCF_031143425.1 of Pleurodeles waltl. Lineage (NCBI taxonomy): Eukaryota > Metazoa > Chordata > Amphibia > Caudata > Salamandridae > Pleurodeles > Pleurodeles waltl. The sequence goes on from NC_090444.1 coordinate 1,067,944,844, forward strand.
TCTGGGTAACAGAACCTGGTCCGAGCTACACAAGTCACCCCTCCTTGGATTCCCCTAGGTCTCTAGTTTTCAGAAATGCACAGGTTTGGTAGGTTTCCCTAGGTGGCGGCTGAGCTAGAGGCCAAAATCTACAGGTAGTCACTTTGCTAAAAACAGCTCTGTTTTCTGTGATGTGTCCACGTTGTGTTTTGGGGCATATCCTGTCGCGGGCGCTAGGCCTACCCACACAAGTGAGGTACCATTTTTATCGGGAGACTTGGGGGAACATAGATTAGCAAAACAAGTACTATTGCCCCTTGTCTTTCTCTACATTTTTTCCTTCCAAATATAGGAGTGTGTGTAAAAAAGACATCTATTTGAGAAATTCCCTGTAATTCACGTGCTACTATGGTCACCCCGGAATTCAGAGATGTGCAAATAACCACTGCTCCTCAACACCTTATCTTGTGCCCTTTTTGGAAATGCAAAGGTTTTCTTGATAGCAATTTTTTACTCCTTATATTTCAGCAAATGAATTGCTGTATACCCGGTATAGAATGAAAACGCACTGCAGGGTGCAGCTCATTTATTGGCTCTGGGTTCCTCGGGTTCTTGATGAACCTACAAACCCTATATATCCCCGCAACCAGAGGAGTCCAGCAGACGTAACGGTATATTGCTTTCGATAATCTGACATTGCAGGGAAAAGTTACAGAGTAAAACGTAGAGAAAAATTTATGTTTTTTTCACCTCAATTTCAATATTTTTCTTTTTCAGCTGTTATTTTCTGTAGGAAACCCTTGTAGGATCTACACAAATGACCCCTTGCTGAATTCAGAATTTTGTCTACTTTTCAGAAATGTTTAGGTTTCTGGGATCCAGCATTGGTTTCATGACCATTCCTGTCACTGACTGGAAGGAGGCTGAAAGCACAAAAAATTGCACAAATGGGGTATGCCCCAGTAAAATGCCACAATTGTGTTGAAAAATTGGGTTTTCTGATTCAAGTCTGCCTGTTCCTGAAAGCTGGGAAGCTGCTGAGTTTAGCACCACAAACCCTTTGTTGATGCCATTTTCAGGGGAAAAACCACAAGCCTCCTTCTGCAGCCACTTTTTCCAATTTTTTTGAAAAAAACGAAAATTTCACTGTATTTTGGCCAATTTCTTGGCCTCCTTCAGGGGAACCCACAAAGTCTGGGTACCTTTAGAATCCCTAGGATGTTAGAAAAAAAGGACGCAAATTTGGCTTGGTTAGCTTATGTGGACAAAAAGTTATGAGGGCCTAAGCGCGAACTGCCCCGAATAGGCAAAAAAAGGCCTGGCACAGGAGGGGGAAAAGGCCTGGCAGCGAAGGGGTTAAATCAAATGTTCCCTTTTACTCTTTATCCAATTGTTCTTTAAAAGGCCGTTTCCCTTCTACCTTGACTTCTAGGGTGATGGGAAGAGCCTACTGATTAGGCTTGCCTTTTTCCTTTCTTTCCAGGTGCTGGCAGCAGAAGGAGCATTTTTGGAGACAAAAAATAAGTTGCTGTAGATGAGGGCCCATATTTATACTTTTTGACGCTAAACTGCGCTAACGCAGTTTAGCGTCAAAAAGTTTTGCGCCGGCTAACGCCATTCTGAAGCGCCATGCGGGCGCCGTATTTATTGAATGGCGTTAGCCGGCGCAAGCAGACCGGCGCTGCCTGGTGTGCGCGAGAAAAACCACGTACACCAGGCAGCGCCGGCTTAGGGGGAAAATGGCGCATGGGCGTCTTAAAATGGGGCAAGTCAGGTTACGTCGAAAAAATCGTCGTAACCCGACTTGCGCCATTTATTTTCGACGCCCATCCCCCATCAACATGACTCCTATCATTGTAAAGATAGGAGTCATGCCCCCTTGCCCAATGGCCATGCCCAGGGGACTTCTGTCCCCTGGGCATGGTCATTGGGCATAGTGGCATGTAGGGGGGCACAAATCAGGCCCCCCTATGCCAAAAAAAATTATTAAAAAAAAATAAAAAAATACTTACCTGAATGTCCCTGGGGTGGGTCCCTCCAGCCTTGGGTGTCCTCCTGGGGTGGGCAAGGGTGGCAGGGGGGGTCCCTGGGGGCAGGGGAGGGCACTGTGGGCTCATTTTGAGCCCACTTGTCCCTTAACGCCATGCCTGACCCAGGCGTTAAAAAGCGGCGCAAATGCGCCGTTTTTAGCCACGCCCACTCCCGGGCGTCTCTTTTGCCCGGGAGTATAAATACCACGTAAAGGCCTGGGAGTCATTTTTTAGACAGGAACGCCTCCCTTGCATATCATTAACGCAAGGAAGGGGTTCACGCTAAAAAATGACGCACATTCCGGGAACTTTGGCGCTAGACGCCTCTAACGCCATAGTATAAATATGGCTTTAGTTGGCGTTAGTTTAGCGTCGAATTTGCGTCGAAAAAAACGACGCAAATTCGGCGCAACCAGAGTATAAATACGGCCCGCAGTCTCCAAAGGAGTGTTTGTGTTAGAGACTCGGGCAGGAGGAGAGAACCTTTCTATTCGAAAGTCTCTTGAGGCAAAGCACCATGATTTGCCAAATTCTTGCAAGATTTTGTCAAATCCTGCAGTTCCCAATGACAAACAATCCACAAATTTTGAGCAGCATGAGAAGCTGCTGCTTTCATCCGAAATACCAGATAGCAGCTGAAAATGTGACTGCCAAACTTAGTAAAGGTACAATATTTTGCCAGGGGGACAACATTGTTGCAATCACCTGTAACCCAGTGCTAGGGGCTGAGATTGTTTTAATCACCTGTAACCTAGTGTGCAGGGTTTAGATTGTTCCTATTTTGTGTAGACATGTCAGCCTGGTGGTTCAAGGTGGAGGAATCACAATGGTGTTGGGAACGCATGCACTGTGGAACCCTGAAACCAGTCACAACATAAAAATGCATCCTGGCAGATCAGGGGCATAATCATCATGAGTATGCTATGAATGCCAATTCACCCAAAACACCAGGGAGTAGCAGAAATTACATCTCACTCCATTTGAACTGTACTTGTGATAGAGCAAATTTCCACATTTTGCAAATTAAACATATTTAATTAAAAAGTGTGAAATGTTATGCTGAATAATGCAGTACTACGAAAGCAATTTTATAGTAAAAAAATTAGGCATTGCAAGCATACAAATGTAATAACACAATATACCGATTTAAGTTTACATAACTACTGATGCCATATTGAACATTTATTTTACACATTAGGGTTAAAAGACGTGTTTTTGCATTGAACTATTGTCTTGCACAACATGTTTTTTCTTTTCCACTGCAGATTCTGTAACTTTCCAGTCGCTTTCTGTTATCTAGAGAATAGACATTTGTTATGTATTAGACAATTGATAGTCAGAGTCACACACAGAGGAAATGGGAGGAATGCGACTTGTCGGAACAACTGTCAGAACTGCAAGATGTAAGCAATGTATCGCTTTAAGGAATTGATTCTGTAGTATGTTATGAAGTTGTGAGAAACTAAGGAGTTTACCGGACCCCAGATTTTGTTGAGAATTGATTGGACATTCGGTACAGGGGATGTATCGATTATTGCAATGATCTTTGAGCAGATTAATATTAGTATGCGTTCTTATGGCAGAGTATGGTTCTTTCTCGTGAGTCCCGATCTGAGCTGTTCCCGTTTCTCACTTAGGGAATAGTATGCCTAATGATTTATAGTTGAGAATACTTCACCTTTTGCTAATCTTGGCTGCTTAAGTACTAAGGCGTCATGCCTAAAGCAAAAAGAACAGATGTACTGAATTCTAAACAATGCAAACATTCACCCCCAGTTACAAAGATCTGGGTTTAATACAACATTTTTTGCTCAACACACCACTCCAGTTTGGACCCAGTCATATGTAAATCAATCTTGACCTTGTTCCACATAGGAACAGTCCAGCCCGAACTGCCAAGCCAGGTTCTCTCTGATTTGGAAACAAGCATCCTGAGACCAGTTTCAGGGTATCGCCCTTCATCAGCCAGGCTAGCTTGAATCAAGTGGCCTAGTGAGCACAGGTCCCACATCTCGGCATACCCTTCCCACTTAGGGCAACAAAAGCAAAACAAACAGACGATGGACGGAATGCTGAACAATGCAGACATTCACCCCAATAGTTTTTTCCTACCACACCAACCAAGTTTGGACCCAGCCATATGCTAATCAGTCTTGAACCTGTTTCCCATGGGAACAGTCCAGCCAGAACTGCCAAGTCAGGTCCTCCCTGGGCTTTATCCCTAGGTATTTTTATGTCTCATCAGAACCCTTCATTTGAGTTTTAAAACTGACACCTTTACCTTGCTCGTTGAACAAATGTATTTAAAATATTTAAACTTTCATTAACATAGAGTAGGGAATTCTTTTACGGAACAAACTTGCTGAATTTTCTTTATTTTCTTTGTAATCTTTACTAATGTAGTATTTTATCCTGTTTTGAGGTACTGACTATTGGAATATTTGAATCTGTAATGATGATGACTAAATAAAAATAGATACTGAACAAATAAATCATTCTGAATTAACTGATAATAAAAAACATTTACCTCAAACCAACACACTTTATTGATTCTTGAGAAGATCCAAATGGACTTCTCTTTACATGGTATTTGATGTAAATGAATCCTCCTTTTCAATTCTCCTTGTGGACAAAAGGCGAGATTCCTTTAATTATTATCCTCGAAGACTGAGATACAAGCATCCCCACTTCAGCAAAGTGGTAGCAGAGTGCCACTGGAGATAAGGAGTCAAAGGGCCATATTTATACATTTTGATGCTAAACTATGCCAGCGCATTATTGTGTCAAAAAATGTACCGCCGGCTAACGCCATTTCTGTGCGCCACTCGGGTGTCAAATTTATACTTTGACGCACGGCGGCGCAAACCACAGGTATGAGTAATTTTTTTTTTACTCAAACCAATGCGTCACTTCGTAAAGAAAAATGACGTTAATGCGGCGAAAATGACTGTGAGCCGGTTTACGACATCACAAACTGGATATGTGTTTTTTTTTTACGCAATAGCATCAAAAAGCAGCGCAAACACTGCAAAATGTGCTAAGGAGAGCCAAAATGGATCCCAGATGCTTGGACAGACCCCTGGAAGATGACAACAGACCAGGAACCAGCGAGGAGGACTCACACAAGACCCAGGAGAGGGAGAAGAAGAAAAGAAAGTGTTGGTTCAGTGAAGAGGAGCAGGAAATACTGGTGAAAGAGGTGACGGAACACCAGCACCAACTTTTTGTCACCTCAAAAATGCCGATTAGTAGGAGAGAGGCAATATGGCAACAAAATGTTGACAAGATAAACAGTGTGGCAGAAGTACGGAGAACAGTCATCGAGTGCAAGAAACGCTGGCATGACTGCAAGCGCAGGACAAAGGAAAAGATGGCCAGGAACCAGAAGGCAGCACTGCAGACTGGAGGTGGGAGTCCAGCACCACAGGAGGCCCTGGACTACATGGAGTAGATGGTGGAAGCCGTCATCCCTGAGGAGATCATCAGAGGAATTCAAGGACAGGACAGCACAGACTACCAGGAGAAAACACGGATGCAGGGTAAGTCGCATGGAGAATTAAAATGCACAAATGTTAACTGTAAGCAATGGGGGTGGACATACCTACTACACAATGCATGTAAGTCATGATATTCAGGAAGTGGCATGGGTAAAGGGGCACGGCACGGGGGCATGGGCTGTTCAGAGGAATCCTTTGGCACAGTACTACACTACACCAACAACCTTTGCATGAGGGTATGCTGCCATGCCAAGGATGTTGGAAAGATAAAGCCAGTCCAGGAGGGTAGGGTACAACGTAAAACTGGCCTGCTGTCACACGACAACTGGTATTATCCTATTGAGACTACTGGATTTTGAGCAGCAAGATCGTCCACGGTCTGACCCACTGTGGGTGACACCTGTCGCTCCAAATCTGGGTTTTGCTCCAGCTAACTAACAGTGCCTTATCTCTAACAAAGGATAGGAATGATTGGGCAGCCGAGCTCATGACATATCAGGCTTCTCAGGGAAGTCGTGGTCACTCAGGTCGCATCCGATTCTCTCATTCACAATTTAGTCTCGTATACAAATGACAAACAGAAGCAGTATATGTTTCAATAATTAGTTTAATAAAACGACTGCATCTTAGATAGGAAAGCGTGAGCTGCAATAACCAGGACAACACAACATGACAGTATTAAAATGGAGACGAGAAGAGTGAAGCATAAGAATAGTGCTATCATATTGTCACTATAACCGATGGACTATTTCCTATCTAAGTCATAATCTGAGCACAGCGTGTTAAGCTATAATTCTGCCTTTCAGGTTCCCTCGGGACGACATCAACCCTCATATCTGAGCAAAGCCCTGTGGTCCGCGTTAGCATCTGTAGCGAAGCATTAAGCAATCAGCAGACAGTCGTGGTTCCCTGGCTGGAATCTCCCTCTTAACGTGTAATGGGACTAGGAAGTGTTTTTATAATAACACAGCTGATGTTCTAAGAAAATGTCCCTACAAAAGGATGTGTATTTTCTACGGATGTTGGAGACTAAACTTCTACCACGTTCACCGGCAATGTACCAAACTGTAGCCCTGAATGAAGCACAGAGCGATCAAGAATGTTTTGTTTGAGAACACAGTGCTGGGCTAAGCAAAAACAGTTCGATAGATGAAAATAAAACAAGACCGTAAAACTGGTTATTGTAAAAATAGCAATGTGAAGCCGAATAAAATATATTTAGGTTAAAGTGCACAGCAGCCTAGTGTGTTAAACTAGCGTGCATGGAGCTATAACTAAAATGGCTACACAACAAGGCCATATCCGCAAGTGGAATGTAATGTTGACAACAGTTTGCCACTACCACCTCTGCTGTGTGTGCAGATCAAGTAGCTAATGGCAGTTGCGTGCCCATGGATCAAACACACCCAAATTAAAGGGTTCAGGATGACAACGTTATCAATCCCCTGAAATCAATACACATGTGCTAATCCTGTCATATGTGAATGTCCATAGTTGCTACAAACATCAGCCATTGTCATAAACATTATGAGGTACACAGCACTAATGTCATACCCATACTGCATATGTCAGGGTCCACCCTGTGCCTTGGTCACAATAGCTCCAATGACACCATGCAACATCCCAACTGTTATACTGCTCAGACAACAGCATTGAGGGGGAGGACATATGTCACCGGCTAGTGAAATACACCCGCACAGTCAGAAGAGGAAATGGAACACTGCTAGGACCATCAGTGCAATCCAATGTAGCACACATTCCCCAACATCAACATTACACCCTACCAATGCTGACATATGTAGTGTGCCATGCCAATCCTATACATAGTTCTGCTAGGTCTCAGCAACATATAGCTGGATGTGAAATATCAGAGACTGGGGCAGTTCAAGATTGTTAAGTGTGGTGCAAGTGCCATCAGAACACCCACTTCCAGTGCACAGCCTTACCATGAGAATGGAAGTAGACGGAGGGTTGAGTAGGACAAGAAGGTGGCAATATACAATTTGGGCAGAACCTACACCTAGAGGATGTGATGATGACAAGTCCCCAAACTGACCACAATACATGTGACATGCAGGTGGGGCATAGGCCTGGGAAAATTCTAATATTATGGACAAGAACAATGAAAAGGAACCTATATCACAATGTGCAACTAATAGGAAGGCAGGCACGTCACATTACAAATGCCACAGCACAGATTCACTAATTGTACAATATCTCATTGCAGAGGACAATGGGTCTCCTGGGGATATGCCTGTCCTGGACTTCTCTGATGACATGGATGACAAGCTGACACACATCAGCCAGCAGACCCTCCAAGATGTCCTTGGAACCCTCCAGACCCCACCTTCAGTCGCAAGGAGGAGCACAGATACAGCAGCCATCACAGAGTACCCACCAACCACCCCAACTGTACAACCTGCCAGCTCCAACCCAGCTGAGAACTCTGACGAAACTGGCACCAGCTTTGAGAGAACTGTAGTTGGAGTACAGCGGGAGCTGGCCAAGGAGGTGCGGGTGGGGATGGAAAATATGTCAGCCAGCCTAGAGGGGGTGCGTTCATGCATGATGTCAACTGCAGAAGAGGCAGCAGCCATGCAAAGGCGAACATCAATCTTGCAAGAACTTGAAAAAAGTGTGAAGGAAATCAGCACAGCTGTGAGAGAGTTGACACAACACCTCCAACAACAAACCTTTCAATGCGTGCACAAATGCAATATTGACCACCTCAGGTCTGGCCTGGCTGCCTACCACAGTGATGTGGCTGCTATTTTTAAGAACCAGCAGCTCATCCTTCCTGCAGTCCTGCCGTTAATAGCCCCACAGTTGGTAGCTACTGGGATTTCTGAATCCACGTCTTCAAACACTGAGGTATATGCTGTCCCTTCACAACCACCTCCACCAAGGGCAGTGGAGACAACACACACATCAGAAGATGAAGACGTGGAACAGATCACCTTCACCCGTAAGAGTACCCGGTAGCACTAGTCCCTGCCACATGGCCACCTATAATCAAGGTCCTGTGCTTTGTAAAATGCCAGTCTTGCAACAGCTGCTCTCAAGCACTGTTCTCCATCCCACTGTTTACCTTGTCACAATGCCTGATTGGCAATTTATGTTAGAATGTGGGATGATAGCTATGCACTGTGGTCTGGATTGTACCATCATCTACCCTTTCTGAAGGTTAATTCTGAGGTAACTCAAAACTATACAGTAAAATGCTGTGTTGGACAGAATAAGTCTTCTGCAAGGGATGTCTAAGCCGAAAAATATTGCCTTCAAATTAGTGTACTAGACAATCTTTATGTATGTGACATTTGTCACACTTTTCCACACACACCATACAGCAGGAATGGATGTGTATGAGTGTACGTACAAATAAGTAACCTGGCTGTACAATGTAACAAATGATAGGTGTGAGTCATGTATACTATACTACTTGAGATTATACCATCACTCACCGTATAAGGCTACACTTGAACATCAGGCTGCAGGCAGATATAAAACAGTGTCCTCAATACCAAATCTGGTCCCAAAGTGTGTGAGATTGAAAACATACATCAAAAATTAACAACAAATTGGGATCCATAGTAACCTTGAGTAGTGGGTGCAATGGATGGCAGATTCCTAGCAAAGTAGCACTTGTGTAGCTGCCAATGTGACAGCTCAATTGGGATTTGGTTAAAGGTTGGGACACAAATGCAAATACTAAAGAGACACTGTTCACCCATGCCAAGACCCTGATCCCCAAGCATATGACACATACTGTAAAGGAGCACCTAAATATTTATTTAACAGTAAAAAAGGATACTAAAACCAGGGAAAACACCTTTACTAACCTAACCTATCCTAACTGCACATTACTCACAACTGGCTCTAACTAACTTACGCTAAACGTACTTATCACATTTAACTAAACACTCTAAACACCAGCCTCCAACCCCCCTTATATGACGGGACACATGGAGGACAACATATACTAACCTAAACACATGCTATCTTATACTAAACAAATATATTTTTTTTTGTATTTTTTTTATTTTAAATACTTTTTAAACACCAAAACCCCAACATCATCCCCCACCTTCCCACCCACACACATAAAAAAATAACATTTAAAAATATCATACCCCACCCCCAACCCACTACTACTAACTAAATGAATAGCCTATTCTTACCTAACACTAAGGCCCATATTTATACTTTTTGACGCAAAACTGCGCCGGCGCAGTTTTGCGCCAAAAATATTACCGCCGGCTAATGCCATTTTGGTGCTCCGTGCGGGCGTCATATTTATACTTTGACGCATGGCGGTGCAAACAACAGGTGGGAGTCATTATTTTTGACGTACACCATGGCGTCAAGTCGTAAAGGAAAACGACGTTAACGCGGCGGAAATAACTGTGAGTCGATTTACGACACCGCAAACCGGATATGCGCCGTTTTCTTTTACGCAATAGCATAAAAAAAAAACAGGGAACACAGCCATTTCACCAGAGGAGAGCCAAAATGGATCCCAGATGCCACTACAGACCCCAGGAAGATGACATCAGACCAGGAACTAGCCAGGAGGACCCACACAAGAACCAGGACACTTTTAAGAAGAAAAGAAAGTGTCGCTTTAGTGCAGAGGAGCAGGAAATTCTGGTTAAAGAGGTGACGGAACACCAGCACCAACTGTTTGTCACATCAAAGTTGCCAATCAGTAGGAGAGAGGCCATATGGCAACAAATTGTTAACAATATTAACAGTGTGGCTGAAGTACGCAGAACAGTCATTGAGTGCAAGAAATGCTGGCATGACTGCAAGCACAGGACCAAGGAAAAAATGGCCAGGAACAGGAAGGCAGCACTGCAGACTGGAGGTGGGAGTCCAGCACACCAGGAGGCCCTGGACCACATGGAGGAGATGGTCGCAGCTGTCATCCCTGAGGAGATCGTTACAGGGATTCAAGGACAGGACAGCGCAGACTACCAGGAGACAACGCACATGCAGGGTAAGTCGCATGGGGAATTAAAATGCAATAATGTCATCTACAACCGGGGGGGATACCAACCACTAAATGCATGGAAGTCATCTAATACATGGAGTGGCATGGGTAAAGGGGCACGGCAGGGGGGCATGGCCCGTTCTGAGAAGACCTGGGGCACACCATTACACAACACCAACAACCTTTCCATGGAGGCATGCTGTCATGCCAACAATGGAGCAAAGGTAAAGCCACGACAGGAGGGAAGGCCACTACGTCAAACTGACATCCTGGCACACGTCAGCCAACATACCCCCTACATAAACTAGGGCCCTATTAGTAATCCTCTAGCCATACCGACAACTGCAATGTAACTGCGACAACAGTTGCCACTACCACCTCTGCTCTGTGTGCAGCTCAAGTAGCCAATGGCAGTAACCTCCCCATGGATCATACACACCTAAATTAGGGGGTGAGGATGACAACTGCAACAATCCCCAGAAACAAGACAAAGGCCCCAGTACTCTCAAATGTCAATGCCCATAGTTGTCGCAAACATCAGCCAATGTAAACAACAACAGGAGCTACACAGCACTAAGGGCACACCAATGCTCCATATGTCAGGGTCCATCCTGTGCCTGGGTAACAAGGCAACATCCCAAATGTCATACTGCTCAGACAACAGCATTGAGGAGGGGACACATGTAACTGGTCACTGAAATACACCTGCACAGTCAGAGGATGAAATAGGACACTGATAAGACTATCAGGGCAATCCAATGTAACACACATTCCCCAACATCAGCAGGACACATTAACAATGTCAACATCCATATCGGATCATAACACTGCCATGCATAGGATATGCCACATGTCAATTACATTTAAGTGGATGTGAACGATCAGAGATTGGGGCAGGTCCAGATTGTTAAGTGTACTGCCAGGGCCATCAGTACACCCACAGCCAGTGAAAGGACTCACCATGAGAATGGATGTACACGGAGGGTCGAGTGGGAAAAGAAGGTGGCAATTCTCTATTTGGCATAAATCAACACCTAGAGGCGATGAGGCTGACAAGTCTGATAACTCCATAACATACATGTGACACACAGGTGGGCCATAGGCCTGGAAGAATGCCCATCTGAAGGACTGGAGAAATTAACACAAAACAAGATCACAAAGTGAATTCATCAAAAGACAGGCACGTCACATCAAAATTGCCACAACACAGACACACTAATTGTACCTTGTTTCATTGCAGAGGAAGATGGATCTCCTGCCGATATGCCTGTCCCAGATTTCCCTGATGACATGGATGACGAGCCGATAAACATTCCCCAGGAGACCATCCAAAAGGTCCTTGAAACCCTCCAGACCCCACCTTTTGTCACAAGGAGGAGCACAGAACAAGCAGCCATTGCAGAGGAACCACCCACCACCCCATTTGTAAGACCTGCCAGCTCCAATACAGCTGAGGACTCAGACGACACTGGCACCAGCTTTGAGAGAACTGTAGTTGGAGTACAGTGGGAGCTGGCCAAGGAGGTGCGGGTGGTGATGCAAAATATGGCAGCTAGCCTTGAGGGGATGCTTTCGTGCATGATGTCATCTGCAGATCAGGCAGCAGCTATGCAAGCCCTAACATCTAACTTGCAGGAACTGCAGAAAACCCAGAAGGAAATCAGCACAGCTGTAATACAGTTGACCCAACACCTACAACAACAATCCTGTCAACGCTTGCACAAATGCAACATTGAACCCCTCAGAGCCGACCTGGCTGCCTACCATCGTGATGTGGCTGCTATTCTCAAGAACCAGCAGATCCTCCTTGCTGCAGTACTTCCCTTAAGACCTTCACAGGGAGCAGAGACCGGGATGTCTGACTCCACGTCTTCTAACACTGAGGTGTGTGTTGCCCCTTCACAAACAACAACAACAAGGACAAAGCAGGCAACACACACATCAGAAGAAGAAGACATGGAACAGATCACATTCACACGGAAAATGACCCGGAAGCAGTAATCCCTGCCACTTGGCCAACATTTACCAAGGTCCTGCGCTTTGTAACATGCGAGTCTTGCAACAACTGTACTCAAGCACTGTTCTGCAAACCACTGTATATCTTGTCACCCAGCCCAGTGATTGTCTCTCTCCTACTCATTGGCTAAGTCTGTCCCTCTGCACTGTCTGAACCAGCAACCCCAGCATGTCAAAAGCATTTTGGTAAACCCTTGTGTTGGATCACAATGTAAGATGTCACTATAATGAACTCACAATCATGGACAATGTACAGATAGCACTACAGCACTTTTCAATAAATAGCACTTACACAACAAATCTGTCTCTGGGTAATGTGACATATCAACTGTGCAGTAGATAACTGAAATGTGCCTACTGTCAAATGACATAGCTTGTCAATACAACTGTCCTGATATTATGTAGTCAGAGAATCTGCACAGTGCCCATGATTGCATCATACTCTGCCCATCCTGAGGGACAAATCTGATGAAGTGAGAAACCATACACCATCATGCTGGGTTGGACAGAAGAATGCTTCCTCAGGGGATAACTAAGCCATCAAATAGTGTCAGCAAAATGCCAACACACCAACACTAACTAAACTAATAGCCTATACTAACCTAACACTAAGCCCACTAACTATAAGAACAAGGAAAGAGGAGGGAGGGGAGGGGAGGGAATCATGTCCATCAAAAAAAGTGTCTAGAGGTTGGCCCTCCGGAGGGTCCTCTTAATGTCCTTGACCCGCCGTTTAATGTGCCGCACGTCCCGGCTCAGGTGGCTCAACTTGCGCAGCACTTTGTCCATCTTATGTTCCATTCTGTTGAAGGCAGCAGGGTCAACAGATGGAGCAGTGGCAGTCTGGGTACCGGTGGAGGAGGTCTGTGTGGGTGTGGTGCCAGGCCTAGTGGGCTGTCCTGCACCAGTGGCAATGCTGGGGCCAGGAAGTCCAGCAGATGTTGGACCAACAGTGGCAGCTTTGGGTGGGGCCACCTGGCTCTGATTGGTGGTTGTGCTGGTGGTGGCTGTGGTGGGCAAAGTAGGCCCACCATGTGGGAAGGCTCGCCATGCCCCGGAGGCCCGTTCATGGCGATATCGCCAGGCCATCCTCCGGAACCCCGACTCCACCAGCAGGATATGCTGATATCGCATGGCCTGGTGCTGAAATTCACGGACCTGGTCTGGAGTCGTGTTAGCAGCTGTGAAGACAAATGCAGATATTCTACATTAGTAACTGCATTGTGTGAAACAGCACAGCAAGTTAGTCAGACATTACATCTACTGTACTTGTAACAGATCATATCACAATACAGAGCATTGAATGTCCCCGAGGAAGTATATGGAAGGCCAGACTACAAAGGTCACAAAGCACATCCATAACCTACAATATGGGTAATAACTGGCTTTGACTTGCAATCTGAGTTCTGACAGTTATCATCTAAGAATCATGCTGCATATCCTCCGCCAAGAGCTGGGCTACAAATGTCAGTGTACGGAAAGCAAAACTAAAGCCACATGGTCTGCAAGTTGTAACTGGACTTGCCAGTATAGTACCAAGTGCCAAACCTGAGTGTGCATACTAGTATGCATCCAAACCGTCACTTATTCACGTGTATGTGTAACATACTGGTAGCAACAGTACTAGGTACCCCATTCACAAACCCATGGCCGTGATTGAGGGGGGGCGGTGGATACACAACTATAATTTGCCAACAACATGTACACTGAGGAGTGTATAGGAAACTCCACACATGTTTGTCTCTACAGACACACCACAGGTAAGGTCTATCTACAATTAGGAGTCAGTAAACCCTGAAGCACTCATAGGGTCAGACATGTCAGTAAATGCAGAACTTAGTACACAACATATACTTCCAGTGAGGCCTGACTCACATCAGACACAGAGTTGCTAGAACACCCATGATCATGAATTGCATGCACACCTAGGCCATTGCACTCAGGTTCCACAGACTTGGTGCACTACATGTGGAAGTACATGCTGCTAGGAGGTTTTACCTACTGTTTCAAAATTACGTAGGTAAATAGGGAAGCGGATGTCTATTGGAAAGCTATTAGCTCTACCAATCTTAGAGAATATGGGTCTAACAGGCTGACTATACTGGGGCTGACTTCCATTGCGACTCTTGGTGATACAAGTGTCATACACATGACTATCCCCTGTACTCACAGTGGGGCCTACAGGGATGTCCTACAATCCCTACATGATACCATTGGATACGCATTGGTAAACTCAAAACATGTGAGAACTGCATTCCCACTCATGAAACAAGTGAAAAGCTTGCCCAACGCATCACACCTTGCTATGCGTCCAACTCACACAAGTCCATAACCAGCAAACACAACACATAACAGACATATCAACACTTAATGGAGTGGTCGGGGTCCTCAAATGTCGTCACCTCTCCCACAGTGTAGGGTGTCGGTCCACCTGTAAGGTATGGAAGGAAGAAATGTGCTCAAAATCTGTGCACAGTGCAACAATTTCATAAACATTTACAATGTGTAGGCTTAATAATGAAATGGCAGCCATTCAGACATGATGGTACTGGATCTGATATATCACGGCCAACTTGTACATAGCATGGGTCTCCTGTGACAGTTACACACATATCTGCACACATACATTGGCCCTAACTATCATGTGGTTGCAAACATGCCCCATAATTGGTGAGCACTAAAAAATATGGAGTGTAATCGTCTCATCATGTGCATCCAAGAGAGACATCCAAAGCCTGGTTACTTGAGGACTGCATTACCAGTCAAACATCCCTTGTGGCCATGACACATTTATTGCACATAGGCCCAATGTACAGAGGGAGGGGCAGGGACTTTTGTAAGCCATCCTGTTGTTACAGTATAGTCAATTGATGTGGCCCAGCTATGGTGATTTGCACCAACCATGGAGATGTGAAGCCATGTGCATACACTTGGACTGCCATCCATATTTGGATTGTGGCTCAACTAATTCCAACAAACATCTTAAGATGTTAGCTGAGGGCACCTTACACCTTTTCACAATGTTTTCAAATCAAGAACTGACATTTATCCAAAAAGATCAAGGAACACAATAATCCCACACATTCATAGTACTTCTGTGAACGCTTTCCTTCCACACTCACCAGACTCACATGAGACATATGTCTGAGCCACTTTTCTCTTATCAATTGACGTGAAGGCAGCATTCATTTTCAGCATCATGTAGTGATTCTAAAGTCAGTCTAGCAATTGCGTCAACATAGGTGGCCTAAATGTTGGTACATCTGTACTTCTCTGTCAATAGTACCCTATATAGACATGATTGGCTCCTATTTAGCTGTTCTGACAAAAAGGCCGCACCAATTTCCTTCATGGAAAAGTAACCTGTACGTTTGCTGAGCACGTGCTACCTGACAGCTAGCAATTGTGATCCTTGCCATAGTGCATCAATGATCCCCTTATATTTCCACAGCATTACACACAGTCAGCAAGTTAGCTGGCAGACATTGCACTAATCCCCTGATGTCACTACAGAGCATTTAATCATGCACATTAGCATGATTCGTACTCACCAACAGTGCCACCAATCATGATTCCCAGGTGGTCCAAGAGATCCTGATCCCTGGTGATGAGGTCAGCCCACTGGTGCTTCAGCTGGTGGTCACACTTCTGGCTGGCATACACACGCTGCAGGTGATGCAGCACCTTTCCCCACCGGATTCTGCGCGCCTCTGTCGGATACCCCTGTATCACCCTGCCCCCTGCCTGGATCATGAGCGGCAAGAAATGCGTCACCAGCCAGATGAAGCCCCCCAACTCCTCTTCCCCCATCCTGCCAAGACGTGGCCTACCAGACATACTTATAAGTGATGGTAAGGAATAGGGGTAAAAGAAATAGAAAGGGGAAAAGGGTGAAAGTAGGGGTACAAAGACAGAAAAATAGTAAACCTAAACACTAAAAGAGCCCAACTATCCCCAAACTAACACTACCCACAACAGACTCCCACAAACAAGAAAAACACAAATAAATGGACAAATGTAGACAAAACACAGTACTACAGTATACACAAACAATATTTATTTCACAAATGGACTTTACAGATAGCACACAGGACAAAAACAGCACAAAATCTCAGGACAACACTCTCTACACAGCCACACAGTCTAGAAAGATCATAGATTGCAAAGTGAAAGTGAAAGTACACCCACTGTACATGATCTGTAAACAGGATATCCTATTACATCATTTCCTGTATGAAAAGTCCTGCCTTTTTCGCGTTATGCGTACATTTTTATTTACCAAAACTGTATTCGCGTCATTTTTTTTGACGCACAGACGTGAATATTAACCCGCATCCACATAATGATAGATGGACTGTACAAATATCTGGATGCGGCCTAAATTTCACTCCTGTGCGTGAAAAAAAATGACGCAAATACAGATTGGTTGTCAAAAAATGACGCACACCGCTAGGGACGGCAAAAATACAGTGCATTAACTGGTTTGGGGCATTTTTACTTCTTTTTTGGTTATTTTACATTTGGAACACATCAGAGATTGGCTAATTGAAGACAGTATGGTGTTGATGGTGTAAGTTCACATGTGTGACATCATACTGCAGCGGAACATGATCCACTACACCCTTCACAGTATTTTTACAGGTGGCTGACGCAATAAATGGTCATAAGTGTGGCCTACATATATGTGTTGCACAAATTGTGCATGTTTGGCATAAGGAGAGGATAGCAATGTGACGCACATATGTACAATATCTAAATGCCTTTGGCTCAAACTGTGTGCTTTGACAACTAATGTGTTGGTTGAACAATTGTGTGTGTATCACATGAACCATAATTGTACATATGGTTGTATGAATGTGACGTCCATGTGTCCAATCCTTAGATGCAAGTCAAATTGAAAATGAGCAAGGGCATGTGTTAGTCATACATGTAACAACACCCGTAAAGTGTACTTCCAACTTTTAGGGTCACGTAGACACCACATGTGACATAGCATGCACCAGATGGATGGCAGACGCTTGTTCATGTCAATGGTCCACATTTTCTACATCCTAGGTCCTAGAGTATTGGTAAGAGCTTCCTAGGCACTACTTGGAGAATCCCACAGTGAGTCATACACATGCATTGAGGAAGTGGGTACCATGTTGTTTGCCAAGGGTGAATCTCATATGTATGATGACACCACAGTTGAGGCCATAGAAGTGAGCTCCAACAATCAAGTGGCTGTGGTGGACCAGCATACAAGACAGCACATGTCCAAATATTTCCAGTGATCAATTGCACATAGGTGTCTTGTTCATGTGTGTGGTCCAATGATGATCCTGTAGTTTGTTTGGGGTGTAATTTGTCACAGTTCGGTCCAGGACTCATCATAATTCAGTGGCAGCTCTTCCTGTATCTACTGAGTATCCTTGGTTGATCAATGTGAGTAAAGTAGATGTGGATATGTGAACCAACATGTGGATGGTCCCACCCTGTCACTAAAGACGTGTAATGAGACAGTCAACAGGGCAACCTTGGTGTGCTGAGTGAGATAATGTCTCAGGTGTAATGTTCCGGCAGGTGTCATTACAACATTTGTACACAGGTTGGCCTCTGCACTTCCCACTGCATCTGGGAACATCATAGCCTCTGTGCTGATTATTCTCGCAGCTAGTCACCACACACGTCCCATCACTTTGTTGTGCGCACTGTGATGCTGTGTGTGAACTGTCATGGTCCTGACATTTGTGTATTATTCATGGACATTATCAGAGGTTGCTGGTTGTGCTGAAAGCCCCGTACCCAATCCCTGCCTACGGCCCTGGGACACTGTCACAATTTGTCATTCATGCATAAATGCAACCCAGACAAGGGATGGGCCATGAATTTTGCTTTTCCAAGAGGATGTAACTCAAATGGTACAGTTAAAAGGCAGATGATGCTATACAATGTATTTGGGTATGCATGGAAGAAGCCCATGCCCAATGCCCCCTGATGAATGGGAGGTTTGCTAACGCAAATGTGGTACATATGTAGACACAGGGATACTTTAGTGTGATGCACAGACAGTTGC
Source organism: Pleurodeles waltl (assembly GCF_031143425.1). NCBI lineage: Eukaryota > Metazoa > Chordata > Amphibia > Caudata > Salamandridae > Pleurodeles > Pleurodeles waltl. The sequence continues at coordinate 1,067,963,411 of NC_090444.1, forward strand.
CAATCAGGCTGACAGAATGAAAGGTGATTCAGGATCCAGTTACTTGACAAGTTACGTAATCAGTGGTCTGACTGAGACTGTTTTGAGGACAAAGTAGACAGTTGACATGTCAAACTGTGTACGTCCTGTGTTTTTGAAGGTGACAAATGAACCCAAGGGCTGTGTTACACGACTTAATTAGTATCAATGGTTGACGGTGTATTTGATATAATGGCAACTCCTGTGCTGTTCCAGGCATCATCAGGGGCAGTGCTTTTTGAAATGGGTGGTGTGCATGGGAGGTGATCATAGGTGTGGGCTGCATCTGTTTCTCACCAGTCCTGTAGGTGAGACTTGCATTCTAAGGGCCAACAGACATTTTCACAAGGGGAAGCAATTTACATGTGCTAACAGGGCTTTGAAACTAGAAGACAGTGTATAAATTGACCTGACGTCCTTGCAGTCAGATGTTCTATGACAATGGCATACCATAGGAAAGGGTGTAGCACACTGGTTTGCTATTGTTGGTCTGTGTGTGTAGAGGAGGTATTATCAGGGTATACATCTTAGTATTCCAGGGAACTCTTCCGACAGGTGGGTTGTGACCAGGTGCATGGGTGCGTAATGAGTTAGGAAATGGGCTGACATGTACATGGAATGTCATGTGCGCAATGCATGTCATATGTGTGGCACATGTGCTGTCTATGTTCTGCTTCTATGGAACTCTAGTCACGGATAGTCCTTGCAAATATTGGATGCAGTTGGACTAACTGCTGTCAAGGGTCTGGTCAGGCATTCCTGTTACTGATGCCAAAGCACATTGACTGCCTCATGTATGAGGCTTGTTTTCCCCTTATTGAGTGATGGTGTCTTAGTTGTGTGCCATATGCTGCGTTGGACCTTGCTTTCAACATGTATGTGTGAAATAGTTGTGGTCCCCTGCTATTGGCCTTCAAAGGAGATATGTACATGATATATGTCATTAAGAGTGTGTGTTTATGTGACCATTGTATGTTAGGCATCACATTAGTTCTGGGATGTTCCGTGTCCTACTCAGTATCTCAGCAATGCTCCATGAGGCAACACTCTTATTCTGATAAGTAGAGATGAAGGTGTGCAAAAAGGAATAGCCAGACCATGATATGTTGATTAGAATAGGTGTTTATTTAAATTTGTTAACTAAAGTGGTGAAGGTGATCATATTCAGAAGAAATTATTTACAATCTGTTGCCGCCTGCGTATACCAGCAGCTGTGTTCTGTAGTTCCCCCTCCTGTTGCAGGCCAGCATCCTCCTCTTCCTCCTCTTCAGGCATGTGTGGCTCTGGTTCCAGGAGGGGAATGTTTCTTTTGATACAAATGTTGTGCAATATTGCACATGTGAGGATGATCCTACAGACCATCTCAGTGGAATATAGGAGGCTACCACCAGTGATGTCGAGGCAGCGGAACCTTGACTTGAGGATGCCGAAGGTCCGCTCGACAATGCTGCGTGTCCTCCTATGGGCGTCATTGTATGCACGCTCTGCAGAAGTACTTGGGTTGCCAAATGGTGTCATAATCCATGGCTGGATGCCATACCCCTGATCAGCTGCATTAGAAAATGAATGGGATCATGTTGATGCAGCTGGCACTATTGAAAAGACCTTTCATGGTCAAAGTTGTCTTGTGTTGTCTGTGACTCTTTTGTGTACTAATGCGGCATCCTATGCTTGTAGGCTGTACTGTCTGCATTGTGTTGTTTCCTTGGCTGAATGAGTGTTTGTCTGCTAACTGTTTGTCAGCAGTATGTTTTGGGATTTGCAGTACAGTGTGCCCTCCCTAGCATTGTGACTTCTGATACAGGTGTCCGTGTGTCTTCACTGGGGGTGAGATGATAGTTCCAGGCACAGTTAAAATTGAAAGTGTTGTTAACACGTTCATATCAAAGTACCCTGGACATCCCATACCTTTAGACTTATGCAATGGATTAATGTAAAGGTCATTGGGACACTTACAATTTGCAAGATGACATTTAGGCAACCACACTCATTGACGTCTTAACATTAGGCTGTACAGTAATTTCCGATGTGTGACAGGTTCAATGGTGACTTAAGAAACATGGCTAGTGATGTCACGACCTCAGTGTGTTCCTGTTGACATGTTGCTGTTGTGGTGTATGTGTTGTGTGTCCTAGAGGGTTGCTATGCAGTGTGTATATAAGTAGGTTTTTGTACTTACCAACAAGTAGTCCATTGCCATACCGTCCATCCTGGAAGTGTTCATTGATGGTGCAGTGACGGAAGATGTATGAGTCATGTACACTCCCAGGATATTTAGCCACGATGTTGGTGATCAATCCTTGGTGATCGACAATGGCCTGCACGTTGATGGAATGTGTGTGCTTCCTGTTGCGGTAGAGGTGTTCAGTTGCAGCAGGTGGCACAAGGCGTACATGTGGGCAGTCGATTGCACCAAGGACGTGTGGGAAGCCACTGATGAGGTAGAACCCCTGTTTTGTTTCCTGCTGCTTCTGCAGTGTGTTAGGGAAGCAGATGTGGCGGGGTGTCAGTCCAATGATGGCATCCAGTACTTTGGGCAAAAAGGCGGAGAATGATGGTTGTGATATTCCGCCAACCAGGGCACCAGTTGTTTGGAAAGAGCCACTTGCCAGCATATGAAGTACGGCAATCAGCTTTGTTTCTGTTGGTATGGTGCGTGGTGTCACCAAAGTGGGGGCCAACTGCTGTTCAATGTTGCACAGCAGCTGCTGAATGGCCTGCCAGTTCAACCGGTGCCTCTGTATAATGTCGTGTTCCCTGAGGCCCTGAAGAGTGGTTCTTGGGCGGAATATCCTCTCCTGCCTTCTGCGCTGCCTTTGGGGTCCCTGCTGGTGTTGTTGTAGCTGCTGTTGTTGCTGCTGGGCTCTGCGTCTGCATGCACGCTGGATTAGTATCACCTACATGGCTCCCTGTTGCTGCTCTGCTGCTCTGCTGTTTGTTCTGTGTGTTCTGATTAAATACAGGTGTGTTTGCCCCATTTTAATGCCTGCCGTGACCCAGGCATTAATTTTTGACGCAAATCGGGCTGTGCGTCATTTTCCGGCTCCGCCCCCTGACCGTGTGTCATTTTTGCGCGAGAGCATAAATACGACTCACGGCCGTTTAAGCCATTTTTGGGACGGGAACGCCTACCTTGCATATAATTAACGCAAGGCGGGTTGCCGCATTCCAAAAATGACGCACACAGCAGAATTTTGTCGTCCGCGGGCTCGGGCGTCAAAGTTTAAATACGGGGCAACCTTTGCGCTGATTGTGCGTCAATTTTTTTTCCGCACAATCGGAGCAGACAGAGTATAAATATGCCCCTAAGTCCCCTAAACCGACTAATTAAAAGAACCAGGAAAGAGGAGGGAGGGGAGGGAATCATGGCAGAGGGTATAATTGTCACAAGTTCGCCCTCTGCAAGGGCTTCTTTATGGCACGCACCCTCTTATTAATTTGTGACACTTCCCGCTGCAGCCTGTCCAGTCTCCGCAATATACGTTGCATCACTCTAAAATAACCAGGGTCAATGACTGCAGCAGGGGTGGTCTGAGTCCCAGTTGTTGATGTGTGCCAGGTTGGTGGTGCCATGCTTGTAGGGGGAGGTGCAGGTGCTGCTGTCAGTGGTCCTGGAGCAGTGGAAGTCGATGGTCCTGCAGTGGTGGCTGATATCCTTGGTGCCACCTGGGTCGTAGTGGTGATGCTGGTGGTGGCAGCTGTTGTGGACACCAAAGGGCCCCCTTGGGCAAATGCCCTCAACACTCCTGAGGCTCTTTCATGGCAATAACGCCGTGCCATGTGGCGGAACCCAGACTCCACATCCAGAATGTGGTGGTAACGCATCGCCCGGAGCTGAAACTCACTAATCTGGCTAGCATCCATATTGGCTGCTGTTAAAAAAGATAAAACCAAACATTAGGTGCTTCATTGTGTGATATAGCTACTGATGAGAATCAGACAATACATCTAGGGGCATATTCATACTCCGTTTGCGCCAAATTTGCGTTGTTTTTTTCGACGCAAAACTAACTCCATATTTATACTTTGGCGTTAGACGCGTCTAGTGCCAAAGTACCTGAAATTAGCGTCATTTTTTTGCGTGAACACCTTCCTTGCGTTAATGATATGCAAGGTAGGCGTTCCCGTCTTAAAAAATGACTCCGATGCTATTGCGTCGTATTTATACTCCCGGGCAAAAATGACGGCCGGGAGTGGGCGGGTCTACAAAACCCGCATTTGCGCCGGATTTTAGCGCCTGGGTCAGGGCAGGCGTTAAGGGACCTGTGGGCTCAGAATGAGCCCAGAGGTGCCCTCCCCTACCCCCAGGGACACCCCCTGCCACCCTTGCCCACCCCAGGAGGACACCCAAGGATGGAGGGACCCACCCCAGGGAAGAAAAGGTAAGTCCAGGTAAGTATTTTATTTTAATTTTTTTTGTGGCATAGGGGGGCCTGATTTGTGCCCCCCTACATGCCACTATGCCCAATGACCCTGCCCAGGGGACCGAAGTCCCCTGGGCATGGCCATTGGGCAAGGGGGCATGACTCCTGTCTTTGCTAAGACAGGAGTCATTTCAATGGGGGATGGGCGTCGTAAAAAAATGGCGCAAATCGGGTTAAGACGATTTTTTTGCCTCAGCCTGACTTGCCCCATTTTTAGACGCCCAAACGCCATTTTTCCCTACGCCGGCGCTGCCTGGTGTACGTGGTTTTTTTTCACGCACACCAGGCAGCGCCGGTCGGCTAACGCCGGCTAACGCCATTCAATAAATACGGCGACCGCATGGCGCTTCAGAATGGAGTTAGCCGGCGCTAATTTTTTTGGCGCAAAACTGCGTTAGCGCAGTTTTGCGTCAAAAAGTATAAATATGGCCCCTAATGTAGCTGAAACAGGCCAGATCACCATACAGATCACAGATTCGCCCTGAGGAAGTACTTGCCAACGCAGCCTACACATGTCCTATCTAACAGCACAACAATGCTCTAAAAGATGTGTACCAACTTAAATGACCCATGCATCATTATTCAGCCATTAGTCACGTAAAAAATGCTGCAAGTCCTCCACATATGACAGGCCAACTAATGACTATCTTCTGGATGACAATCAAGGGCCACAAGATCTGTGATTTGTAAATGGAATTGCCAGGATGGAATGCAGTTGCTAATCATGAGTGGGTATCCTAGGTTTGGACAAGTGATTTACAGATTTACATGTCTGTGGACTAAACTTGGATCATCACACCTAGGTACACATTTCATAACCCTAAGCCTGTGCCTCGGGGGGATGGACAAACAACACATACTTTCAAACTTCAAGGACACCCAGGAAGCTTAGGACAGCTGCACATGGGTTTAGGCAGTCCACCACAGGTAAGGAGGATGTCCAACTAGGGTAGACCCAAACCTTGGACAATCCCATCCACATTTATGTTTGTAAATGCAGACAATTGTCAACATAATTTAATACAACTAATACTTGTCTTACAATAAGCAGATAGATGCAAGCACACATCTGGGCATGAGCTGCATGCACACCTATGACATTGTACTCAAGTGCCACATACAGGTAGCACAACATGTGGAGCTAAATGCTGCTAGGAAGTCAAACATACAGTCGAACATGTTCATTAGTGAACAGGTAGGGTCAAGTCTGTGGGTAAGACTTTGGCATCCCTATTCTGTGAGAATCAGGGTCTGACTTGCTCACTAAATCATGAATATGGGCCTCTGTTAATTTTTCTTTATAAAAATTTCAAAAACAAATGTCACCCTCTTCACATGGCCATGCCTACAGGGCTACACTACAATCCCAAAATATGACTATACGCTACTGATTGTCCAACTCAAAGATGGAAAAAAGTGAAACTCCAGTCAAGTAACATATCAGATCATTTGCCAGCACATCATACCTTGCTGTGTGTCCAACACACAGGAGTCACTCACACAACAGCTGCAAACACAAAACAGAAATGAAATATCAACACTTACTGGATATGTCTGGGTCCATAAATCAAGCCACTTCTCCGATTGTGTAAGGGGCAGGTCCACCTGTAAAGCATGGAAGGGAGAAATGTGCTTAATGTCTGTGCACTATACAACACTTTCAAATAAAATTACTGTGTGTAACATTAAATCTGAAAGTCCAGCCTCTCAGGCATGATGATACTCCAACAGACATACCACTGCAAACATGACAGACCCGGTCACTCGAGTGAGTGATACACACACATCTGCACAAATGCAGTGGCCCTAACAATCATGTGGTGACAATCATGCTCCATCAATTGTTTGCACACTCATTTATGGAGTGTACACCTTCCATCATTTATAGTAATGAACGGCATGCAAAGCCACATTCCTGGAGCACTGCAATACCAGTCACTCAGGTATTGTGGCTTGTGCATCAAGGGACAATCATTTACTGTGTGATGCACCTGTGGGTTGATTTAAGGTCATGATTTATCATGCTTTCTATGGTCTCTTACATGTAGGGCCTGTGTTGTGTCTAGGTTACATATGCTACATTAACAGTGTACCCTGAGCCACATATGCACCCTATGACACCATAATGGCAGGGATCCTGTGCGTTAATTGGTGACAATTTGAGGCAAGCCATGGATTGACCCGTTTTAATATTTTAATGCAACAAGGAGATATATACTGACAGTGTATATTGTAGTCATCCCTGACAGACTGCATGGGCACAGGTGTAGTCATTGCACCTGAAATGTGTCACTCATTGCCCTGTGTACCCATTGTGGGTTTTGGAAATCACAGCGAGCCACATTCATCATCTTACATTTGCCAAGTTGGGAGATCAGCGTGTATACAGCAAACTGACACTGTCAGATTATTAACACATGGTTTAGCAAATGCACCACTGTGTCAATCAAGATGATGTAGGTTTCAATTTGTATGTACCTTTGGAATGGCAGCACTCACAGGAATGCTGGTCTTCTGATCTTAGCATACACCCATGTCTGTGATAGCCTCCATACTGGGAAGTTAGTTAATGAACATATGCTGCACTAGATTAGCAGGGGTGTTAGGGAACTTTATATGTATGATGGAATTGGTCAGGGGTCCGTTGCACGACATCATGCACGTAATACATTGTGACCATGCATTCCCCAACGTCAGGTATCCCATGATGATCCCATAACTTATGAGAAGTGCATGGCTATAGAGTAACACAGATGGGAAATGCATTAGCTCTGTTCCAGCTATTGTGCCCAAGACCAATTTAAAACACACAGGTACAATGAACAGAGGGCCATGGATAGTTGTTATCCCTCAATTTGTATCATTTGCTTCATTTTATATGCTACAGCAATGGAGAGTAGCACAAACATTTAGATATGAACCAGTGTGCATTACTTTGGCATTAATTCCTAATTTAATTGTTACACAATCAAGTCAAACTATCAGCCAAAGATATTACTTGAGGTTAGAAAGATATTGGTACATATGGACCAGAATACAGTTCAGACATGTATTAGAAATAATTGGGAAACACATTAGTTCTTGAAATTATCTGGTTAAAAACATGTCTTTCCTGGTACACTCACAGACCATGGCTAAAACATATGTTAGAACCACATTTGCATCATCTATTGACGTGAAGGCAGCACTAATTTACACTCTCCATCTGTGTTTTGTAACAGTGCAGCTGTTGCATCAACAAATGACGGTAATGTGTAGCAATTATTGTATGACTCAGGGCCACTGTATTAACTTGCATTCCACATGTCCAAATACATTGCCCACAGCATATCAACAAATCTGCTACTGTCACTACAGAGCTGTTAGACCTGACAGCCTTAGGGTAGTCACCCCTAACTTTTTGCCTGCCTTCCTCCATTTCGTGGACACTGTTTTTGCTGGTTTTTAGACTCTGCGCCCTTTACCACTGCTAACCAGTGCTAAAGTGCATATGCTCTCTCCCTTAAAACATGGTAACCTTGAATCATACCTGATTGGACTATTAATTTACTTATAAGTCCCTAGTAAGGTGCACTTTATGTGCATAGGGCTGGTAAATTAAATGCTACTAGTGGGCCAGCAGCACTGGATGTGCCACCCACTTAAGTAGCCCCTTTTTCTTGTCTCAGGCCTGCCATTGCAAGGCCTGTGTGTGCAGTTTCACTGCCACCTCGACTTGGCATTTAAAAGTACTTGCCAAGCCTAGAACTCCCCTTTTTCTACATATAAGTCACCCTTAATGTGTGCCCTAGGTAACCCCTAGAGCAGGGTGCTGTGTAGCTAAAAGGCAGGACATGTACCTGTGTAGTTATATGTCCTGGTAGTGTAAAACTCCTAAATTCGTTTTTACACTACTGTGAGGCCTGCTCCCTTCATAGGCTAACATTGGGGCTGCCCTCATACACTGTTGAAGTGGCAGCTGCTGATCTGAAAGGAGCAGGGAGGCCATATTTAGTATGGCCAGAATGGTAATACAAAATCCTGCTGACTGGTGAAGTCGGATTTAATATTACTATTCTAGAAATGCCACTTTTAGAAAGTGAGCATTTCTTTGCACTTAAATCCTTCTGTGCCTTACAATCCACGTCTGGCTGGGCTTGGTTGACAGCTCCTTGTGCATTCACTCAGACACACCCCAAACACAGGGTACTCAGCCTCACTTGCATACATCTGCATTTTGAATGGGTCTTCCTGGGCTGGGAGGGTGGAGGGCCTGCTCTCAGACAAAGGACTGCCACACCCGCTACTGGGACCCTGGCAGACAGGATTGAACTGAAAGGGGACCTGGTGCACTTCTTAGCCACTCTTTGAAGTCTCCCCCACTTCAAAGGCACATTTGGGTATAAAACAGGGCCTCTGCCCTACCTCATCAGACACTTGCTGGAGAAGAAACCTGAACCAGAAACTACATCCTGCCAAGAAGAACTGCCTGGCTGCTCAAAGGATTCACCTGCCTGCTTTCTACAAAGGACTGCTGCCTTGCTGTTGCCCTGCTGCCTTGCTGAACTCTTGTCTGGCTGTGAAAGTGCTCTCCAAGGGCTTGGATAGAGCTTGCCTCCTGTTCCCTGAAGTCTCAGGACCAAAAAGACTTCTCTTTTTCACTTGGACGCTCCGTGCGTCGAACATTTTGACGCACAGCTTGTTCCGCGGCGAGAAAAACGCCGCACACCGACGCGACGCTCTTGGGACGACCGAAAATCTGACGCACGGCTTCGCAAGGACAAAGCCGCCCGACCTCTAAAGGAGAAATCGACGCAACGCCTGCCGTGAGATCGTAATTTCAACTCGCAGCCCCGCAGACCGACGTCTAGAGGAGAAATCGACGCGACGCCTGCCGTGAGATCATAATTTCGACGCGCAGCCCCGCAGACCGACGCACAGCCGGAGAACGAGCAGGAAAATCCATGCACAGACCCGGGACATCTGGTAATCCCCGCGATCCGCAGAAAGACACTGTCCGCGCGCCGGAAAACGACGCCCGACTTCCCTGCGTGGAAAATAATGACGCAAGTCCGTGTGTGCTGGGGAGAAATTGACGCACACACCCTTTTTCCACGCACCTCTTCCTTTGTGGCCCTCTGAGGAGATTTTTCCACTCCAAACCAGGTACTTGTGCTTGAAAGAGACTTTGTTTATATTCTAAAGACTTAAGACACTTTATATCACTTTTCAGTGATATCTCTACAATTTCCCATTGCAACTTTATTCTTTTTGACCTACAATTATCCAGATAAATATTATATATTTTTCTAAATACTGTGTGGCGTATTTTTGGTGGTGCTATATGGTGGTATTGTATGATTTATTGCACAAATACTTTACACATTGCCTTCTAAGTTAAGCCTGACTGCTCGTGCCAAGCTACCAGAGGGTGGGCACAGGATAATCTTGGATTGTGTGTGACTTACCCTGACTAGAGTGAGGGCTTTTGCTTGGACAGGGGGTAACCTGACTGCCAACCAAAAACCCCATTTCTAACAAGAGCATTTAAATGTGCACATTACTCTGAATTGTACTCACCAACAGGGCCACCAATCACAATACCCAGGTGGTCCAGCAGGTCTTGCTCCCGGGCAACAAGGTCAGCTCAGCGGTTCTTTAGTTGGTGGTCGTTGGGTGGTGTGTTGTAGACGCGTTGCACATGGTACAAGACCTTTGACCACCGAAGCCTCCTCGCCTCTGTGTGATACCCCTGTATCACCCTGCCACCTGCTTCGATCATCAATGGGAGGAAGTGGCACACCAGCCAAATGAATCCCCTCAGCTCCTCCTCACCCTTTCGCTCCAGACTTGGCCTACCCAACATGACTGAAATAATAAGGGAATTAAGGGGTACAGAGGATAATGAAGGGAAAGGAGGAGAGGAAAATGAAATGAAAATAACCCTAAAACAGCCCAACTATCCCCAAACTAAAAATACTCACAACAGACTCCCAACAGTACAAAGACAAAATTAGACACCAGAAATGACAAAAATACACTTACGCAGGATACCACAGACACTTAGAAAATACCAAAAGACAATATAAAGAGCACACAGGAGACACATTCACAATATTCATAGAGAGACAAGTCCAAACATAGCCACACAGTCAAGAAAAATCACAGACTGCAAAGTGAAAGTGAAAGTACACCCACTGTACCAATTCTGTAAACAGGATATCCTTTTACATCACTTCCTGCCTCAAATGCGGTGCGTTTTTATTCTTATGCGACAAAATATTATGACGCTTACAGTCTGTGCGTAATTTTTTTTCTCACATGCTTAGAAATTACCCTGCATCCATATCTCCAAATTTCATGGGGTACAGTTGGGAATTACCGCTTGGGGCCAATGGATGTAACATGGCTGTGAGTGCCATTTTTCTATGGATATGCAGCATTCTTTTACGCATATGTGTCTTTTTTTATGCGAATGCATCAAAATTTATATCTTTTACTGGGTTTGGGTCATTTCTCACATTTTTATAGTACATGACAGCTGTAATTATACAGAGATAGGCTGTTTGCACCTACATTGTGCATTCCAGTGTTTGGGCACATTTGGCAGATCACACTACTCCGGACCATGATCCTCTAGTTGTTGTTCCGGATTTGCACTCTTCACTGATGCAAAAGATACCCAAACTTTTTTAATACAAATTGGTATTACCCAGTTTGAACAGGTTGTGCCTCAATAGAGGATAGCAAGGCTACAAAACTTAATACAGTAACTCATTGCCTGTGTGTCAATGTCTGTGATTTGGCTATTTCAATTTTAGTTATCCCACTGTGTGAACATCACAAGACGTGTTTTCATAAATGTGCTTGTATGCATGTGTTGTCAATGTGGATAACCATCAGATGCTATTTAGGGGGTCATTCTAACCCTGGCGGTAAAAACCGCCAGGGCGAACGACCGCGGTAGCACCGCCAACAGGCTGGCGGTGCACCGCTGGGCATTCTGACCGCGGCGGTTCAGCCGCGGCCAGAAATGGAAAGTCGGCGGTGTCCCGCCGACTTTCCGCTGCCCTTGAGAATCCTCCATGGCGGCGGAGCGCGCTCCGCCACCATGGGGATTCTGACACCCCCTACCGCCATCCTGTTCCTGGCGGTTCTCCCGCCGGGAACAGGATGGCGGTAGGGGGTGCCGCGGGGCCCCCGTAAGAGGGCCCCAAAAAGAATTTCAGTGTCTGCCTAGCAGACACTGAAATTCGCGACGGGTGCAACTGCACCCGTCGCACCTTCCCACTCCGCCGGATCAATTCTGAGCCGGCGTCCTCGTGGGAAGGGTGTTTCCCGCTGGGCTGGCGGGCGGACTTTCGGCAGTCGCCCGCCAGCCCAGTGGGAAACCCAGAATGACCGCCGCGGTCTTTTGACCACAGTACGGTCTTCTGGCGGTTCCCGCTTGGCGGGCGGCTACCACCGCCCACCAAGCTCAGAATCACCCCCTTAGTGTTGAAATGAGTCAGGAAATGTGTTTGTCATACACGTAGCAACAAATGCTGTGTGAACTTCCCTGAATTTTAGGACAACAGCATCTCCCATGATAAACCATGCACAGGATAGGTAGAGGACGGTTGATTGTGGCAAAGTTACAAGACTAGCCATCACATGTACTGCAATGTTGGATACCACTTCCTGGTCACTTGTTTGTATACTACCCATGAGTCAGGCATTTGAAAATGCTATGCCTGTACACTGTTTGTGACACAGAGCCCCAAAACCAATCCAAAAATGTAATGTCACTCCACAGTTTGAGTCATATAAATGACCTATGTTTTTCTTGTGCAGTGGAGGACCAGCAGACCAAGCAGCATGTGTTCACATATTTCCAGTGGTTAATTGCACAAAGGTGTCCAGTTCAAGTGTGTGGCCATGTGTACCCTGTGACATTATTGGGGTCCATGTTGTCACAGTTACGTGCAGGTCTAGTCATGAGTCTGTGGAGCCATTCCCTCCATTAACAAAGTATCCTTCACAGCTGAATTGAACAAAAGCCAAAGAGGAATTGAGAACACACATGGGGATAGTCCAGCTATGGCACTGCGGACGTTTTATGTGACTGACAACAGGGCAACCTTGGTGTGTTGACAAAGTTAATGGATCAGTAATTTTAAACCGGCAGGTTTTCTCACAACATTTGTACACAGGGTGGCCTCTGAAATTCCCACTGCAACCGGGAAAAACAGTGCCTCTGTGCTGATTAATCTCACAGCCATTCACCACGCAAGCCCCATCAATAGGTTGGGGCCGATGTGAATCAGTGTGTGGACCGTCAGGGTACAAACATGTTTTGACATTTCATGCACATTAGCAAACGTTGTTTGTTGTGCTGGAGGCACCATACCCAATCCATGCATACAGCCATGGTACACTGTCAGTATTTGTCACTCATGCATACATGAAACCCAGACAAGGGATGGGCCGTGATTAAGCTATTTGAAGACTTGTCCCACCCCGTGATTCGATAAGTAAACTGATTACGCTATACAATGTATTTGAGTATTCATTGTAGACCTACCTGACACAATACCCCAGGAGGAAAGTGAGGGCATGGAAAGCAACTATGAGACAAAAGTAGCCACATGGAACCTTTATGGTAACAGAAAGACAGGGACCAATCAGGCTAACAGGTTGGGGGCTCTGTCAGGAACTAACATTAACAAGGCAAATATACAGTGGGCAGACTGAGACTGGTCAAAGCTGGAACAACACTGTGGAAAATGAAAACTGTATTTGTCCTGTGTGCTGCTACGTTACACAATAACCCAAGGCCTGTGTTACACAGGTGATTTATACGGCAATGCATAACAGGGATATACATATAATGCCAGCTTCTATGCCGTTCCAGGCAGCAGCAAAGGCAGTGCAGGTTCAAATGGCTGGTCTGCATGGAAGTGCTCACAGGTGTGTGCAGCTTCAGTCTCTCACAAGTCCTGTAGGTGAGAGTCAAGTTCAAAGGGCCAACAGTGCCTTTCACATGGGAAGCAATGGACAGGTAATTACAGGTCCTACAGACTACCAGGCAGTGCATTATCTGACCAGAAGTCCATGCAGACAGATGAACTTTGACTATGGCATGCCATACTAAAGAGGGAAGCACACTGGAGTATGAATGTGAGTCTCGGTGTGTGTAGATGAAGGATTATCTGGGTACAAATAGTCCATTTCCAGGGCCCCCTAGAGAAGGGTGGGGAGAGACTGAAAACATGGCAGTGGCAGGACTTATGACCTGGGATGGCATGTGCAGTGAATGTCTTGTGAGCAATGCTAGTCATACCTGGGGCACTCGTGCTATCCATTTGCAGCTTACATGGACTTCTTGTCACACATACTCCTTGCAGAGATAGCTGATGTCACACTTACTGCTGTCAAGGGTCTGGTCATACATTCCTTTTACCAATGCAATAGCACATCCACTGCCTCATGTGTGAGGCAGTTTTTTACCTTATGAATGATGGTGTCTTAGTTGTGTGCCATATGCTGCAATGAACCTGCTGAAAACATGTATGTGTGCCATTGCTGTGGTCCTCTGATATTGCCCTTCAAATGTGAAATGGACAGGATATGTGTCATTTACAGTGTGTGTGAAGTTGGGTGTACATTAATACCCATCAAATGTGATGTGGATTTTTCAGTATCCTAATCTGTTTATCTGCAATGCTCCATGAGGCTACACTCTGATTATGAATCTTACGGATAATGTGATGCATAAATGATTACCCAGACCATGATACAGTGATTAGAATAGGTGTTTAATGACATATGGTAAGACAGTGGTGATGGTGACTATAGTTAAAAGAGGTTTTGTACAATGTGTTGTCTCCAACGCAATCCTGCTGCAGTGTTTGCATGGTCCCCCTCATGTTGATGGACAACATCCTCCTCTTCCTCCTCTTCAGACATTTGTGGGTCTGGTTCATAGAGGGGAATGTTCCCCCTCACACAAATGTTGTGCAGGATAGCACAGGTCAAAATTATCTTGTAGACCATTTCAGGTGAGAATAGGAGGCTGCCTTGGTGATTGCGAGGAACCTGAATCTTGAATTCAGGATGCCAAAGGTCCTCTCTACTATGGTGCATGCCCTCCAATGTGCCTCATTATAGGCACGCTCTGATGCTGTGCTTGGGTTTGCAAATGGGGTCATGATACATGGCTGGATCCCATACCACTGATCACCTGAAAGAGAAAATGAGTGAGAAAATGTTGATGTTGCTTGCACCATGATTATCACTGCAGAGCAGTTGTTCTCTTGTGTTGTCTGTGTCTCATTTGTGTTTGTGTTATTGTGTGAAATCCTAAGCTTCTAGGATGTACCATCGGCATTGGAAATATTGGTGTTTGGCTGATTGACCGGATGTCGGCTGTATTTTTGTAGAATTGCAGTACATTGTGTACTCCCATGCATTGTGTCATGTGAAAGAGGTGTCCATGTGTCTTAACTGTGGGTGATAGAATACTTCCATACAAACAATCAATTCCACAGTGGTGGTAACACGGTTGCATCTATATAGCGTGGACATCCCCTCCAATTTAACATATGCAATAGAATTTGTTAAACATCAGTGAAGCCCTTTGATTTGGCTAGGTGACAATTGTACAACCCATCTCCATAAGTTGGCAGCACTGACGTGTTGACAATTGACAAAGCAAAAATATCCGATGTGTGACAAGTTCTCTACAGACCTATTTATCTGCCCTTACCGAGTTGACTCATGTTCAAACGTGTCCCTACACTACTGAACCTGGTCCAGTTCAGCTGGCTAACGTGGTTGTGAGGTTGACGGTTTGAGTGTCAGAAGGTCCATATGCCTGTACATCTGTTGTGTATATGTGTAATTGTCTCATACTGTGGGCCATATTTATACTTTTTGACGCAAAACTGCGCCGGCGCAGTTTTGAATCAAAAATAATACCGCCGGCTAACGCCATTTTGGTGCGCTGTGCGGGCGTCAAATTTATACTTTGACGGACGGCGGCGCAAACCACAGGTGAGTCATTTTTTTTTTTATGCACACTGCAGCGTCAAGTCGTAAAGCAAAACGACGTTAATGCGGCGGAAATGACTGTGGGTAGATTTACGACACCGCAAACCGGATATGCAGAGATTTTTGACGCAATAGCGTCAAAGTTCCCCACAAACACAGCCATTTCAGCAGAGGAGAGCCAAAATGGATCCCAGATGCCTGTACAGACCCCAGGAAGATGACAACAGACCAGGAACCAGCCAGGAGACCCACACAAGAACCAGGATACTTTTAGGAAGAAAAGAAAGTGTTGCTTCAGTGCAGTGGAACAGGAAATTCTGGTTAAAGAGGTGACGGAACACCAGCACCAACTGTTTATCACCTCAAAGTTGCCAATCAGTAGGAGAGAGGCTATATGGCAACAAATTGTTGACAAGATTAACAGTGTGACAAAAGTACGCAGAACAGTAATCGAGTGCAAGAAACGCTGGCATGACTGCAATGCAGGACCAAGGAAAAGATGACCAGGAACAGGAAGGCAGCACTGCAGACTGGAGGTGGGAGTCCAGCACACCAGGAGGCCCTGGACCACATAGAGGAGATGGTCGCAGCCGTCATCCCTGAGGAGATCGTCACAGGGATTCAAGGACAGGACAGCGCAGACTACCAGGAGACAACGCACATGCAGGGTAAGTTGCATGGGGAATTAAAATGTACTAATGTCAACTGTAAGCAGGGGGGATACAGACCACAAAATGCATGGAAGTCATCATATACATGGAGTGGCATGGGTAAAGGGGGATGGCATGGGGGCATGGCCTGCACAGAGAGAAGCTGTGGCACGCCATAACACTACACCAACAACAGTCCCATGGGGGCATACGGCCATGCCAACGATGGAGCAAAGGTAAAGCCACACCAGGAGGGAAGGGCACACCGTCAAACTGACATCCTGGCACACGTCAGCCACTATACCCCCTACATTAACTAGGGCCCAATTAACAACCTCTAGCCATACCGACAACCGGAATGTAACAGTGACAACAGTTGTCACTACCACCTCCGCTGTGTGTGCAGCTCAAGTAGCCAATGGCAGTAACTTCCCCATAGATCATACACACCTAAATTAGTGGGTTGAGGATGACAACTCCAGTAATCCCCTGAAACAAGGCAAAGGCCCCAGTCCTGTTAAATGTCAATGCCCATAGTTGTCGCAAACATCAGCCAATGTCATCAACAGTAGGAGCTACACAGCACTAAGGACACACCCATGCTGCATATGTCAGGGTCCATCCTGTGCCTGGGTCACAATGTAACATCCCAAATGTCATACTGCTCAGACAACAGCATTGAGGGGGAGGACACGTGTAACTGGTCACTGAAATACACCTGCACAGTCAGAGGAGGAAATAGGACACTGCTACGACTATCAGGGCACTCCAATGTACCACACATTCCCTGACATCAGCTGTATACATTACGAATGCAGACATCCATATCGTGCCATAACAATGCTATGCATAGGATACGCTACATGTCAACTACATATAAGTGGATTTGAAAGTTCAGAGACTGAGGCAGGTCCTGATTGTTAAGTGTGTTGCCAATGCCATCAGAGCACCCACAGCCAGTGAAAGGGCTCACCATGAGAATGGATGTAAATGGAGGGCTGAGTAGGACAAGAAGGTGGCAAATCACAATTTGGCCAGAACAAACACCTAGAGGAGATGATGCCGACAGGTCTAATAACTTACCACAATACATGTGACATGCAGGTGGGCCATAAGCCTGGGAGAATACCCATCTGAAAGACTGGAGCAATGAACACGAAACAAGATCACAATGTGAATTCATCAAAAGGCAGGCATGTCACATCACTAATGCCACAACACAGACCCACTAACTGTACCCCATTTCATTGCAGAGGACGATGGATCTCCTGCGGATATGCCTGTCCCAGAATACCCTGATGACATGGATAACGAGCTGACAAACATTCCCCAGCGGACCATCCAAGATGTCCTGGGAAGCCTCCAGACCCAACCTTCCGTCACAAGGAGGAGCACAGAACAAGCAGCCATCACGGAGGAACCACCCACCACCCCAATTGCATGACCTGCCAGCTCCAATATAGCTGAGGACTCAGACGACACAGGCACCAGCTTTGAGAGAACTGTAGTTGGGGTACAGCGGGAGCTGGCCAATGAGGTGCGGGTGGGGATGCAAACTATGGCAGCCAGCCAAGAGGGGGTGCGTTTGTGCATGATGTCAACTGAGGAACAGGCAGCAGCTATGCAAGGGCGAACAACTATCTTGCAGAAACTTGAAAAAAGGTTGAAGGAAATCAGCACAGCTGTAATACAGTTGACCCAACACCTACAACAGCAATCCTGTCAACGCGTGCACGAATGCAACATTGAACCCCTCAGGGCTGACCTGGCTGCCTACCATCGTGATGTGGCTGCTATTCTTAAGAATCAGCAGATCCTCCTTGCTGCCGTACTGCCCTTAAGACATTCACAGGTAGCAGCAACCGAGATGTCTGACTCCACGTCTTCTAACACTGAGGTGTGTGTTGCCCCTTCACAACCACCACCACCAAGGACAGAGGAGGCAACACACACATCAGAAGACATGGAACAGATCACATTCACACGGAAAAGTACCCGGAAGCACTAGTCCCTGCCACATGGCCAACTATTACCAAGGTCCTGCGTTTTGAAACATGCCAGTCTTACAACAACTCTACTCAATGACTGTTCTGCTAACCACTGTATATCTTGTCTGCCTGCCCAGTGCTTGTCTCTCTCTTACTCATTGGCAAATCCTGTCCCTCTGCACTGTCTGAAACATCACCCCAGCATGTCAAATGCATTTTCCTTTATCGCTTGTGTAGGATCACAATGGAAGATGTCACTATAATGGACTCACAATCATGGACAATGTACATATAGCACTACAGCACTTTTCAATAAATAGCACTTACACAACAAATCTGTCTCTGTGTAATGTGACACATCAACTGTGCAGTAGATAACTGAAATGTGCCTCCTGTCAAATAACGTAGCTTGTCAATACAACTGTCCTGAAATTATGTAGTCAGATAAATCTGCACATTGGCCAGGATTGCATGATACTCTGCCCTTCCTGAGGGTATTATCTGATGAAGTGAGAAACCATACACCATCATGCTGTGTTGGACAAAATAATGCTTCCTCAAGGGATATCTTAGCCATCAAATATTGGCCGCAAAATGTTGTCACCATGCAATACTACCACATATAACAGTGCACAAAAATCTAAGCAAACACTCCAAAAACTGCATGAATGAAGGTGTCTGAGTTTACATCCAAATAGGTAATCATGCTGAACAGTGTCACAAATGATCTATGTGAATCATGAAGACGATACTACAAGAGTGCTTACGACAACTCATCTCATAAGGGTGTCCTTGAACATCACACTACAGTTAGACCTAAAACTGTTCCCCCAATACCAAGTCTGGAAGCACTGTTTGTGACTTAGAAAACATAGTTATCGACAAAAACACGTTGGGATCCATATTAACTGTGATTGGTGGTTGCAACAAATGGTGGAATCTTTGCAAGGTAGCTCTGGGGTAGCTGCCAATCTTACAGCTCAGTTGGGATTTGCTCGAAGCATAGGACACAAATGTAATAGTACAAAATTAATGTACACTAATGCAAAGGCAATGATCAACAAGCATTTAACACATACTGTAAAGGGTTCACTATATAATTATTAAATGGTAATCACAGAAGAGGAAACTGAGGGAAAAGTCTTACCTACCCTAATCAATCCTGACTACTCATTACCCACAACTGTCCCTAACTAACCTAACCTAAACTCACATGTAACAAAACATTCTAAACATCAACCCCCCACACCCCTTATGAGACGGGACACATGGAGGACAACAGATACTAACCTAAACACATACTATACTATCCTAAACAAATATAATTTGTTTTGTATTTTTTTATATTGTTTATTTTTTTATTTTTTTTAAACACACAAGAACCCCAACATAGCCAACACACTTAATAAGTAATAAGAGAAAGATTCAGGACCCCCCACCCACTAACACTAACTAAACTAACAGCCTATACTAATCTAACACTAAGCCCCCTGAGCCCACTAAGTATGAGAACAAGGAAAGAGGAGGGAGGGGAGGGAATCATGTCCATATATCAAAGTCTAGAGGTTGGCCCTCCGAAGGGTCCGCTTTATGGACCACACATGCCTGTTCATGTGTCGAACATCCCGGCTCAGATTACTGATTTTCCTCAACACACGGTCCATCTTACGTTCCATTGCCTGGAAAGCTGCAGGGTCAACTGTTGCAGCTGGGGCAGTCTGGGTACCGGCAGAGGAGGTTTGTGGGCGTGTAGAGCCAATGCCTGTGGGCTGCCCTGAAGGTGTTGCAGTGCTGAGGCCTGGAACAACAGCAGACGTTGGGACAACAGTCCCAGCTGGGGGTGGTGCCACCTGGGTGGAACTGGTGGTTGTGCTGGTGATGGCTGTGGTGGGCAAAGTAGGGCCACCCTGTGGGAAAGCCCTCCATCCTCCGGAGGCCCGTTCATGGCTGTATCTACGGGCCATCCTCCTGAACCCCGACTTTACCAGCAGGATATGTTGGTATCTCATGGCCCGCCTCTGGAACTCACAGACCTGGATGGGTGTCATGTTTGCAGCTGTGAAGACAAAGGCAAATAATTTACATCAGGAACTGCATTGTCTGAAATGGCACAAGAAGTAAATTAGACAATACATCTACTGTACTTGTAACAGCTCATATCACCATACAGATCATTGAATGTCCCTGAGGAAGTACATGGCAGGCCAGCCTACAAAGGTCACATCACACATAGCACATCCAAAACCTACAAGATAGGTAACAACTGGCATTAACTTGCCATCTGAGTTCTGCCAGTTATCAGCTAACAATCATGCTGCACATCCTCAGCCAATGCCTGGGCTACAGGTGTCAGTGTACGGAATGAAAAACTAAAGCCACATGGTCTGCAAGTTGTAATTGGACTTCCTAGTATAGTTCTCATGTGCCATACCTGAGTGTGTATACTAGGTTCCGACCAAACAATAACTTATTCACATGTATGTGTAACATACTGGTAGTATCAGTTCTAGGTACCCTATTCACAAACCCATGCCTGTGTTTGAGGTGGGGGGGGGGGGGGGTGGAGAAACACCGAACAATTCCAAACAACATGGACACCCAGGAGTGTGTAGAAAACTTCACACATGTTTGGCTCTACACACACACCACAGGTAAGGAATATCAACAATTAGGAGTCTGCAAACCCTTGACCAATCATAGCGCCAACATGTCAGGAAATGCAGAGCTTGGTACACACCATATACTTCCAGTAAGGCATGACTTACACCAGACACAGAGTTGCAAGAACACCCATGATCATGATTAGCATGCACACCTAGGCCATTGCACTCAAGTTCCACATACTTGCAGCACTACATGTGGAAGTACATGCTGCTAGGAAGTTCTACCTACAGTTTAATAAGTACTTTGGTGAATAGGGAAGCAGAAGTCTGTTGGAAAGTGATTTGCAGTACCAATCTGGGAGAATGTGGGTCTGACAGGCTGACTAAATATGAGATGAGTGCCACTGCGACTCTTGTTGATACAAGTGTTATCCACATGACTCACCCCAGTTATCATTGCGGGGCCTACAGCAATGACCTACAATCCCTAGATAATACAATCGGATAAGCATTGGCCAACTCATAAATTTTGAGAAACTGAATGGAACAAGACAAATGATTGGCCAGCGCATCACACCTTGCTATGTGTTCAACACACAGGAGTCCATCACACATCACCAGCCAACACAACACATAACAGACATATCAACACTTACTGGAGTGGTCGGGGTCCTCAAATGTAGCCACCTCTCACACAATATAGGGTGCCGGTCCACCTGTAAGGCGTGTAAGGAAGAAATGTGCTCAGAATCTGTGCACTGACCAACAATTTCAAAGACATATAAAATGTGTAAGCTTAATAAAGTAATGAAAGCCATTCAGACATGATGATACTGCATTTGATATATCACGGACAACATGTACATAGCATGGGTCTCCTGTGACAGTTACACACATATTATGTGGTGGCAAACATGCTCCGTCATTAGTGAGCAAAAATAATAATGGTGTGTAATCGTCTCATCATGTGCATCCAAGAGAGACATCCAAAGCCTGGTTACTTGAGGAGTGCATTACAAGTCAAACAGCCTATGTGGTCATGACACATTTATTACACATAGGTACAATGTACAGAGGGGCAGGGACTTTTGTAAGCCCTCATGTTGTTACAGTTTCTTCATTTGATGTGGCCCAGCAATTGTGATTTGCACCAAACATAGAAATGTGAACCCATGTGCATACCTTTGGACTGCCATCCCTAATTGGAATGTGGCACAACAAACTCCAAATACCATTCTAAGATGTTAGCTGAGGGCACCTTACACCTTTTCCGATTTTTTCAAATCCATATCTGACATGTATCCAAAAAGATGAAAAACCACAATAATCCCTAACATTCATAGAACTTCCGTGAACGCTTGCCTTACACACTCACCAGGCTCACATGAGACATATGTCTGGGCCACTTTGCTATCATCAATTGACGTGAAGCCAGCACTCATTTTCTGCATCATGTAGTGTTTCTAAAGTCAGTCTAGCTATTGCGTCAACAAAGTTAGCCAATATTTTAGTACTTCTATACTTCTCTAGCAAATGTGACCTATATAGACATGATTGGCTCCTATTTTGTTTTGTTGTCTGTCACAAAGGCGGCACCAAATTACTTAAAGAAAAAGTATACTGTAAGTTGGCAGAGCATGTGCTTCCTGACATCTAGCAATTGTGATCCTTCACATAGTGCATCAATTAGCCTGTATGTTTCTGCAGCATTACACACAGTCAACAACTTAGCTGGCAGATATTGTCAAATCATCTGATGTCACTACAGAGCATTTAATTGTGCACATTTACATGATTTGTACTCAGCAACAGGGCCACCAATCACTATTCCCATGTGGTCCAGCAGATCTTGCTCCCTGGTGATGAGGTCAGCCCACCGGTGCTTGAGCTGGTGGACACTCCTCTGGCTCCCATACACATGCTGCAAGTGATGCAGCACCTATCGCCACCAGATTCTTCGTGCCTCAGTGTGATACCCCTGTATCACACTGCCCCCTGCCTCGATCATGAGTGGGAGGAAATGGCACACAAGCCATATAAACCCCCCCAACTCCTCCTCATCAATCCTGACAATATGTGGCCTACCAGACATCTTGGCAATGAAAAGGGGAATAGAGGATAAAGAAGTAGAAAGGAGAAAAGGGGAAAGCAGGAGTACGAAACAAAAAAAAGTAAACTTAACCACTAAAAGAGCCCAACTATCCCCAAACTAGCACTACCCACAACAGACTTCCACAAACAACAAAAACACTAGAATACTGGACAATTGTAAACAAAACACACTAGGACACTGTACAACAACAATATTTATTTCACAAAAAAACAATTAAGATAGCACACCGGACAAAAAAGCACAAAATCACTGGACAACACTCTGAACACTCTGAACACGGCCACACAGTCTAGAAGATTCACTGACTGCAAAGTGAAAGTGAAAGTACACCCACTGTACATAGGGGATAAAGCGGCGGCCAACCCGCCAACAGTCAGGCGGGTCAAAAAAAGGAATTCTGACCCTGGCGGGAACCGCCAACACAGCCCGCTACTTTAACACTCCGACCGCCACGGCGGGACAGACAAACAGCGCGGCGGTCACCGCCAACAGGCAGGCGGCAGACAATGTACCACCCACCCTATCACAACTCACCAATCCGGCACCTTTTCCGGGGCGGGAGCCCTGCCGATAAAAACACGGCGGAAACAGACTACGAACGGGAAAACGCTCACCTATACACACTCCACGAGGAAGGAGGACAGCATGGAACCCGAATTAAACATCCTACCAGCTATTGTCTACCTGCTCATCTACCAGGAGCAAGAACGCCGGTACAGACGACAACGGTGAGTACTGCACCTACGACACAGGGGAGGGGGGAGGAGTAAAGCTTACGTGCACACACATGCGCCATACACCCACCCCCCCACCACAAATACCTACACCCCAATGCCGAGCAACAAGTCAGAGTGACACCCCCCAAACCCACCGGAATAATGCAAAGACACAATTAAAATGATCTATAAAATATATGTAGAAATAGCTCCATTAAAGGTATGGGAAATATGCCATATAAAAGATACAAAAATAAGGATTGAACATAGTCAACAATATATACATAGGCAATAAGTCCTGCACATTCCCTCAAAGTTCCATAGTCCGTTGGCCAATGTGCACAAACACATGGGCAAAGCCCACACAGGAGACCAGATACCATTTGAGAGAACACTGCTGGGGCATCAGATGATAAAACTACAGGCACCTCAGGGGGAAGGGAAGGGGGGACACCTCAGCCACATGAGTCCTTGACGCCAGATTCACGAGGGGCCTCCATGCCCACAGTCCCATCCTGGGGAGTGCAAAGCCACAGTCTCACAAGTCTCTACAGTGGGTGGCTTGCCCACTGTTCCATCCTGGGAAGTGCCAAGCCACAGTCCATCAGATGGATTACCGACTCCACTGTTAATGGAGGAGGCATGGTGCCCAGAGTGCTTCCTGAAGCCCTAGTCGACACAGAACAGGCACTGTCAATGGGCCAGCGGTGCTTGAGATGAAGGCCCCAGCAGAGCGGTGCAGAGACGGCGGGACCCAGCAGAGCGGTGCTTGAGATGAAGGGCCCAGCGGAGCAGTGCCGAGATGGCGGGACCCAGCGGAGCGGTGCTTGAGATGAAGGCCCCAGCGGAGAGGTGCTTGAGATGAAGGGACCCAGCGGAGCGGTGCTTGAGATGAAGGGCCCAGCGGAGCGGTGCTTGAGATGAAGGCCCCAGCGGAGCTTGTCCCGGCGGGCCCCTGTTCAGCGGTTCTTGTCCCGGCGGGCCCCTGTTCAGCGGTTCTTGTCCCGGCGGGCCCCTGTTCAGCGGATGTTGTACCGGCGGGCCCCTGTTCAGCGGATGTTGTCCTGGCGGGCCCCTGTTCAGCGGATGCTGTCCCGGCGGGCCCCTGTTCAGCAGTTCTTGTCCCGGTGGGCCCCTGTTCAGCGGATGTTGTCCCGGCGGGCCCCTGTTCAGCGGATGTTGTCCCGGCGGGCCCCTGTTCAGCGGTTCTTGTCCTGGCGGGCCCCTGTTCAGCGGTGCTCCTCCCGGCGGGGCCCTGTTCGGCAGTGCTTGTCCTGTGTGTCTAGGGAGCCAGACCTGGGCAAGACTTCCCGCTCATTCGCCATCCGACCTTGCGGTCGCGGGGCCCTCCTGTGATGGAGTCCTGGGCCCGTGGGTGTCGTCCGTCACAACCGGAATGGGGCTGGTGGGGCCCTCCTGGGCAGCTCGCCTGCTGCCTGACTTCTCCGCCCTGCTGCCCTTGCCCTCCTTCGCTGAATCTCTGTGGCCCTTGCCTCCCTTGGATGATGTGGCAGGTGACGGGGCAAGGCTACTGTCCTTGGTGGCAGCTGTCTCAGTCTTTTTTTTTTTGGTCCTCTTCCCAGGGGGTGGGCTGGCTGTCCCCTTGCTGCTGGCCGATGTTCCTGCCCTAGGAGCTGGTGGACTCCAATAGCCCTGCACTATGGTCACAGTAGATGCAGGGCTGGTGGTGGCTGAGGTGCTTTTTTTACTCTTACCAGATGGAGGGGGTGGGTCAGTGATTGGAATGAGCTCAAGGTTGGAAAGGAAAACGACTTGGGAAGGACAGGGATGGGTAGGTGTAGTGGGTATGGGAGTGGAGGAAGAGGATGTGGTTGTAGGAGAGTCAAGTGTGCTGTCTTTGGGTGCAGGTGCTTGTGACGGAGGCTGTCGTGAGGTGGATGGCTGTTGGGTGGGTGGCTGCCTGCGTTTGTGTGCTTTGGAAGAGGGGGTGACAGACACACTGGGAGAGGACACAGGGGACGTGTAAATGGCAGTGGGGGTGGTGACTGCACGTGTGCGGACTGTAATGGAGGGTGTGCTGGTGATAGAAGTACTGGCTGATGGTGGTGTGCATGCAGGTGTGAGTGGAGACGTCACAGGGAGGGAGGAGGGAGATGAGGAGGTGGGGGACACAGAGGTGGTAGTGACTGTTGGCATGTCTGCATCTGGATGTTGCTTGGGTGAATGCTTGTGGGATCTGTGGTGCTTATGTCTGGATGAGCTGCCCTTGGGTGTAGAGGTGTGTGCAGGCTGGTCTGATGGTGTGGATGGGATAGGCAGAGGAACAGGAGACTGGGACTGGGTGGAGGGAGTCAGAAGAGGGAGGCTGGACTCAGGGACAATGGCCGCCGTCAGTGCTGAGGCCAGAGCGTTGAACGATCGCTGATGGGCAGCCTGACCCGAATGAATGCCCTTCAGGTATGCATTGCTCCGATGCACCTCCCTTTCTACACCCTGGATGGCATTCAAAAGGGTAGACTGCCCAACAATGAGTGTCCTGAGGAGGTCAATGATCTCCTCACTGAGGGCAGCAGGGGTAACTGGGGCAGGGCCTGAGGTGCCTGTGGCGAAGGAGATGCCCGCCTTCCTGTGCGAGCGGGCACGGAGCGAAGGCTGAGGGGCTGCTGGGAGGGCGGGCTGGTGCGCTGGGTGGCGGCTGTACCTGTTGTGGCGGAGGGCACGGATGTTGCCGCCACCGTTAGGGAACTCCCTTCCGAGGACGTGTCGGTGTCGCTGACGTCTCCACGGGTCCCCGTTGTGGAGCTCCACTCGCCCTCCGTCTCACTGGTGTACTCGGAGTCTGTTGTATGGCCCTCCGGGGCCATGTGAGATGCAGCTCCCTCGTGCGCCGATGCCACTTCTCCTCCGCCTGATGATGCTAATGCACACATGAACAGGAAGACAAAGAAAATGGGGGGGGGGAGTGCATGCATTGGCAACACCGTTGTCGGAGAGGACAGACACAGAAGCCCCCTGAACTAGGCCGCGCAATCGGGGTACACTACTCAGTTATTGTGACTAGGCCTACAGGTCTATGGACGACAAATGCACACATGGGTGAGGCCGGACCATGGATAGCTGTAAATGGCACCCTACAGAGGTGGGGGGCGGGGGCACAGGGCCGTGTCTAACGGAGGGGCCTAGCCTACAGAATGCGCCCTGGCCTGGAGATAGCCACAGCCCTCCTCCCCCACCCAGACACCTTCACTGCGCGCAAAGATAGCAGAATGTGCTGATACTCACCCCCTTGTGTCTGCTGTGATGTCCTCACGCGCCCATCCAAATCGGGGTAGGCCACCGCCAGGATCCAGGACATCAGGGGGGTCAATTGGCGGCTGGCACCCCTCCTAAGTTGGGAGGCCATCCCCAGCAGAGACTCAGCGGTCTTTCTGGTCCCGCGGCGGATGTCCTCCCACCTCTTTCGGCAGTGGGTGCCCCCTCTGTTGTGGACCCCCAGGGCCCAGACGTCCTCGGCGATGGCACACCAAATGTCGATCTTCTGATGGGCGCTGACCTATGTGACATGTACAGGGTGTTAAAGGAAATCGCATCAGTTTTCTGCCTGGTCAATGTGAGTGGCCCCCCCCTCCCCAACCTTGCCATGTGGCACATGCTCTCATCTTTCGTGCGGTGCACTCCTCATTCGCTCCCCTCCCCACCATCTTACATACACCCCACTCAACACAGGCATAGCCCATTCAACGTGCACCCTGTGTACTAACCTGTTGGTCTGGAGGACCGTAGAGTAGCGCATACTGGGGGAGGACCCCATCAACAAGTTTCTCCAATTCTTCGGAAGTGAAGGCAGGGGCCCTTTCCCCAGTCGCAGCAGCCATTATATCTCCCAGACCGAGGTCACAGCAGCACTTGCAGTATAGGTCCTCTCCTGTGGATGATCAGGTCTCGAGTGATTAATCAGATAGAAAATGGCGGTCACGCCCGCGGCGGTGCGTACCGCAGTGGTGCGTGCCGCGACCGCCGGCGCACATCGTCATTGGCTCCTGAGACCCATAGGGTTCAATGTTAACCAATGCTGCTTTGCGCTGCTGTCTTCGACCGCCTACCGCCACGGTGTGCCACGCCAGCGCATTGACCTCACATCCCACTGTCACACTTAACAGGTCAGGCAGCCACCATTTCAAGGGCCCACATGGCATGATTTCTACTGCGTCACACTGGCCTAGGCCTTGCATTGCCACTCATACAAGCCTTTCAATGCATAGCGATTTGTGTACTGTGCAAGCTGTGTGAACGAACCTGTGGGTTGCTTGACTATGTGCTCCATGTTGTCCTTCCTAGGCACCGTCCGCTGGGACTTGCGAGGAGAAGGATGAATCCTCCCATGTACCGACCGCTGGTGGACCTGTCGACAATGGAAGAACGACATATCATACTTACATACAGGCTTGACAGAGCAACTATACATGAACTATGTGCCCAGCTGGAGCCAGACCTGATGTTCCCCATCCGCCAACCCACAGGTATTCCCCCTCTGGTGCAGGTTCTGTCAGTACTCCATTTTTTGGCAAGTGGGTCTTTTCAGACAACAGTGGCCATATCATCTGGGATGTCTCAGCCTATGTTTTCTAAGGTTTTGTCCAGAGTGTTGTCTGCCCTGATGAAATACATGCGGAGCTACATTATTTTCCCTGTGGTGGGCGAATTGGCTACAGTGAAGGGTGATTTCTATGCCCTTGGACACATCCCCAACATCATTGGTGCCATTGATGGGACCCATGTGGCTTTGGTTCCCACCAAAGAAAGTGAGCAGGTGTACAGAAACAGAAAAAGTTATCATTCGATGAATGTCCAGGTGGTCTGTTTGGCTGACCAGTACATCTCCCATGTAAATGCCAAGTTCCCTGGGTCAGTGCATGACGCGTATGTCATGCGAAATAGCAGCATCCCTTATGTGATGGAACAGCTACAGAGACACCGTGTGTGGCTAATTGGTGACTCTGGTTACCCCAACCTGTCGTGGCTACTGACCCCAGTGAGGAATCCCCGGACCAGGGCAGAGGAACGGTACAATGAGGCCCATGGGCGCACTAGGAGGATCATAGAAAGGACCTTCGGGGTCCTGAAGGCCAGGTTTAGGTGCCTGCATATGACAGGGGGATCCCTAATCTACTCACCAAAGAAGGTGTGCCAGATCATCGTGGCCTGCTGTATGCTTCACAATCTTGCTTTGCGACGCCAGGTGCCTTTTCTGCAGGAGGATGGTCCAGATGGTGGTGTTGTAGCAGCTGTGGAGCCTGTGGAGAGTGAAGAGGAGGAAGACGACGGGGACGACACGGACAACAGGGATACAGTCATACAACAATATTTTCAGTAGCACACAGGTAAGAATCAGCCACGCCATTTTACATTTACTTAAGGCCTCATGGGTCTCCACTGTCTGTGTTTCCCCCAGTTCCTGTTAACTGATTTGTGACTTTCCCTTCCCTTTTCAGAGCTGTATGACCCACTGCCTGACTTCAGCTTTGTTTGCCCATGGACTAAAGCTTATTGAAATTGGTATGTTGTCATCACAAAGTAACTGGACATTATTGCACCGTTATGTGTAATACATTTGTTAAGAATACAAGCAGACTCCTGTTATTTCAAGTGCAATAAGTGATTTATTTTAAGTGCTACATATAGGTTCATGATTGTGAAACGGTGATGGGTGGGGGTGGAGTAATGTCCATGGCAGAGTCCAGTTCTCAGTCGCACAGGTGCATTGTCCATATGCCTGGGGAAGGATGGAGCAGGGGCAGTTCAAGGTTGGACAGGGTGACAATGTGGGACAGTGGGATGACATCAGGGGGTATCTTTGGCTGGCGGGGGTCTCGCAATCCTACTCTGTCTTCTTGTGAGATCTCAGGTTCCGCTTGCGGGGTGGTTCTTCTTCTGCAGGAGGTGGGGTTCTGGTGGCCTGTCGTTGTGTGGGGGCATCCTGTCCACTAGCGCCGGCGGAGGTGGTAGGCTGTTCCTGGCCTGGGCTAGTGACGGGCCCTTTGGGGTGCCACATGGTCCCGCAATGTGGTGACGATCTGGGTAAGGGCCACGACGATGGTCCCCATTGCGGAACCGATGTTCCTCAGTTCCTCCCTGAACCCCTTGTACCATTCCTCCTGCAGTTCCTGGATCTCCTGGAACCGGGCCAGTACCGTCGCCATCGTCTCCTGGGAGCGGTGGTATGCTCCCATGATGGAGGAGAGGGCCTCTTGGAGAGTCGGTTCCCCGGGCCTGTCCCCCCCCTGTCGCACAGCAGCCCTCCCAGTTCCCCTGTATTCCTGGGCCTCTGTCCCCTGGACGGTGTGCCCACTACCACTGCCCCCAGGTCCCTGTTGTTGTTGGGGTGGTGGGTCAACCTGGGTGCCCTGTAGTGGTGGACACACCGCTGATTTACGTGTCCTGGAGACAGAGGCATGGGCCCGCTGGGTGGGAGCTGTGCTGGTGTTCCCAGAGGGGGTTGGGTCTGGTGTAGCCTGTGGCTGTCTGTGGGGAACCGACTGTCCAGAGGTCCCCGATGGGCCAGACTGGTCATCTGGCTCCAGGGAGACAGAACTGCTGTCATCCTCTTCTGGGGGTGGGATGGACATCTCTGGAACCTCCGTGGCAGTGTGGTGGCGTTCGGGTCCTGCAGGGGTATAAAGGTATGGTTATTGCTTCTGTGTGTGGCATTTCGTGTGATGGGTGGGTGTCCGTGTACCCAAGTGCAGGCATTTCCTTGTGGGGGCTTTTGTGAGGGTGGCTTGTGGGGGTGATGTGTGTGTGCAGTGGGCATGCTTTGGTGATGGGTGTCCATGCTTTGTGGTCGCATGCAGGGCTTGGTGTTGGGATGGGTGAGTTGTGATGGTGAGCCATTTGCAAGGAGTTGGTGTGATGGGGGTGGGGGTGAGGGTGGGGAAATGATTTGGCATGCAGGTGGGGTGGGGGTGGGAAGCAGTAGTGAAGATTTGACTTACCAGAGTCCATTCCTCCGCCTACTCTTGCGAGGCCCTCAGGATGCAGGATGTGCAAGACTTCCTCCTCCCATGCGGTAAATTCGGGGGGAGTAGGTGGGGGTCCGCCGCCAGTCTTCTGCACCGCAATGTTGTGCCTTGATACCATGGAACGCACCTTCCCCCGTAGGTCGTTCCATCTCTTCCTGATGTCCTCCCGATTGCGTGGATGCTGTCCCACCGCGTTAACCCCGTCCACTATCCTTTGCCATAGCTCCATCTTCCTGGCAATTGTGGTGTGCTGCACCTGTGCCCCAAAGAGCTGGGGCTCTACACGGACTATTTCCTCCACCATGACCCTGAGTTCGGCGTCACTGAACCTGGGGTGTCTTTGGGGTGTCTTTGGGGTGCCATGGGGTGGTGTGGTTGAGGTGTGGGGTGGCGTTTGTGGTGATGAGTGTGGTGCGTGTGGTGGTGTGTGGTGTTTGGTGCGTGGATTCTTGGTGGGTGATGGTGTTGTGTGCCTCTGTGTTGTGGGATTGTCTAATCTGTGCTCTCTCTCTAGCCTTCGTTAATGATTTCGGGTCGTAGGGGCTTGTGGGTGATGTGGGTGTGTGTTTTATATTGTGTTGGGTGTGTGGGAGTGGTGTTAGTATGTGTATTAGGTGTGTGTATTTCAAACTGACCAATGTGGCTGAGTTTTCTATGTGTGTGTATTTTGACCGCGGCGGTGTGTACCGCCAATGGAATACCGTGTTTGAAAGACCGCCGCGTGGATTTGTGGGTCGGAATGGTATGGGCGTATTTCTGTTGGTGTGACGGTGGAGGTTTGGTCATTGCCACTTTTTCGCTGACCTTTGGTGTGGCGGACTTTTGTGGATGTCGGGTTTTTGGCAGTTTGCCAGTTGCGGGTCAGAATGACCGTGGCGGTTTACCGCGGCGGTGTTATGGCGGTCTTCTGGCCGGCGGTAAGCGCCTTTTACCGCGGGGGTCAGAATGACCCCCATAATCCGTAAACAGGATATCCTATTAAATCACATCCTGCATAAAATGGCCGCTGTTTTTATCATTATGCGTCATATTTTTTCACGCATACAGATTGTGCGTCATATTTTTCGACGCACAGTAGTGAAAATTAAGCTGCATCGAAATAATAGTAAATAGTCTTTACTATTATTTGGGTGTGGCCTCATTTTCACTCCTGTGCGTCGAAAAATATGACGCACAATCTGTATTGGTGGGAAAAAAATGACGCATAACACTAGCAACGTCAAAATTTCAGTGCATGAACTGGTTTTGGGCATTTTTTCAGTTTTTATGTTATGTAACATTTGTGACACAACTGAGATAGGCTGATTGCACTCACTGTGGTGTTGATGGTGTATGTTCACATGTGAGACATCAAACTGCAGCGGACCATGACCCGCTACCTCTTTAACAGGATTTTGATGGTTGGCTGACGCACTAGATGGCCATCTGTGTGGCCTACATATATGTATTGCACAATTTGGGCATGTTTGGCATCAGGAGAGGATAGCAAGGTGACGTACATAAGTACAATACCTCAATGCCTATGGCTCAATGTGTGTGCAGTGGCAAATAATGTAGTTATTGACTGAGTGTGTGTGCATCACAAGATGCATTATTGAACATATGCTTGTATGAATGTGAAGTCAATGTGTCCATACCTTAGATGCAAGTCATTGTGGAAATGAGAGAGGACATGTGTTAGTCATGTAATTGGCCCAGACAGCCAAAGGTGAACCACAAATGTATGATGACGCCACAGTTGAGGTCATATAACTGAGCCACAACTCTCCGGTGGCTGTGGTGGACCAGCAGACGAGGCAGCACGTGTCCACATATTTCCAGTGATCAATTGCACAGAGGTGTCTTGTTCATGTGTGTGGTCCAATGTTGATCCTGTATATTTTTAGGGGTGTATGTTGTCACAGTTACTTCCAGGTCTCATCATGAGTCAGTGGCAGCTATTCCTGTATCTACTGAGTATCCTTTGGAGATCAATGTGAGTAAAGTGGATGAGGACATGAGAACTTACATGGGGATGGTCCCACCCTGTCACTGAAGACGTGTAATGAGACTGTCAACAGGGCAACCTTGGTGTACTGAGTGAGATCATGTCTCAGGTGTCATGTTCCAGCAGGTGGCATTACAACATTTGTACACAGGTTGGCCTCTGAAATTCCTATTGTATCTAGGAACATCATAGCCTCTGTGCTGATTATTTTCGCAGCTATTCACCAGACACGGCCCATCAATATGTTGTGAGCAATGTAATTCTGCGTGTGAACTGTCTGGGTCCTAACATGTGTGGACTTTTCATGGACATTATCAGAGGTTGCTGGTTCTGCTGAAGGCCCCGTACCCAATCCCTGCATATGGCCCTGGGACAATGTCACACTTTGTCGTTCATGCATAAATGAGACCCAGACAAGGGATAGGCCATGATTTTGGTATTCAAAGAGGATTTAACTAATATGGTACAATTAAAAGGCAGATGATGCTATACAATGTATTTGGGTATGCATTGATGAAGCACATGACAAAATACCCTGTGAGAAATGAGAGGTTTGGTAAAGCAAGTGTGGTACATATGAAGCCACAGGGAAACTTTAGGGTGACTCACAGACAGACGCCAGTCAGGCTGACAGGATGCAGGGTCAATCAGGATCCAGCAATTTCACAAGTTACATAATCAGTGGTCTGACTAAGACTGTTTGAAGGACGAACTAGACAGCTGACATGTAAAACTGTGGCCCATATTTATACTTTTTGACGCTAAACTGCGCTAACGCAGTTTAGCGTCAAAAAGTTTTGCGCCGGCTAACGCCATTCTGAAGCGCCATGCGGGCGCCGTATTTATTGAATGGCGTTAGCCGGCGCAAGCAGACCGGCGCTGCCTGGTGTGCGCGAGAAAAACCACGTACACCAGGCAGCGCCGGCGTAGGGGGAAAATGGCGCATGGGCGTCTTAAAATGGGGCAAGTCAGGTTACGTCGAAAAAATCGTCGTAACCCGACTTGCGCCATTTATTTTCGACGCCCATCCCCCATCAACATGACTCCTATCATTGTAAAGATAGGAGTCATGCCCCCTTGCCCAATGGCCATGCCCAGGGGACTTCTGTCCCCTGGGCATGGTCATTGGGCATAGTGGCATGTAGGGGGGCACAAATCAGGCCCCCCTATGCCAAAAAAAATTATTAAAAAAAAATAAAAAAAT
Organism: Pleurodeles waltl; assembly: GCF_031143425.1. NCBI lineage: Eukaryota > Metazoa > Chordata > Amphibia > Caudata > Salamandridae > Pleurodeles > Pleurodeles waltl. The sequence continues at coordinate 1,067,997,104 of NC_090444.1, forward strand.
ACTTACCTGAATGTCCCTGGGGTGGGTCCCTCCAGCCTTGGGTGTCCTCCTGGGGTGGGCAAGGGTGGCAGGGGGGGTCCCTGGGGGCAGGGGAGGGCACTCTGGGCTCATTTTGAGCCCACTTGTCCCTTAACGCCATGCCTGACCCAGGTGTTAAAAAGCGGCGCAAATGCGCCGTTTTTAGCCACGCCCACTCCCGGGCGTCTCTTTTGCCCGGGAGTATAAATACCACGTAAAGGCCTGGGAGTCATTTTTTAGACGGGAACGCCTCCCTTGCATATCATTAACGCAAGGAAGGGGTTCACGCTAAAAAATGACGCACATTCCGGGAACTTTGGCGCTAGACGCCTCTAACGCCATAGTATAAATATGGCGTTAGTTGGCGTTAGTTTAGCGTCGAATTTGCGTCGAAAAAAACGACGCAAATTCGGCGCAACCAGAGTATAAATACGGCCCTGTGTATGTCCTGTGTTTTTGAAGGTAAACACATGAACCCGAGGGCTGTGTTACACAGCTTCATTACTAGCAATGCTTAACGGTGTATTTGACAAAATGGCAACTCCTATGCTGTTCCAGGCATCAGCAGGGACAGTGCATGTTGAAATGGGTGGTGTGCATGGAGGTGATCACAGGTGTGGGCTGCATCAGTTTCTCACAAGTCCTGTAGGTGAGATTTGCATTCTAATGGCCAATAGACGTTTTCACACGGGAAGCAATCTACAGGTGATAACAGGGCTTAGAAACTACAAGCCAGTGTATTAATTGACCTGACGTCCATGCAGTCAGATGTACTATGACAATGGTATACCATAGGAAAGGGTGTAGCACACTGGATCACTATTGTTAGTCTGTGTGTGTAGAGGAGGGAATATTGGGGTACACATATTACTATTCCAGGGACCTCTTCAGACAGGTGGGTTGTGACCAGTAGCATGGGTGTGTCAGGAGTTAGGAAATGGGCTGACATGGACATGGAATGTCATGTGCGCAATGCTTGTCACATGTGTGGCACTTGTGCTGTCTATGTTCTGCTTCTAGGGAACTCTAGTCACAGATAGTCCTTGCAAAGATTGGATGCAGTTGGACTTACTGCTGTCAAGGGTCTGGTCATACACTCCTGTTACCGATGCAAAAGCACATCAACTGCCTCATGTATGAGGCTTGATTTCCCCTTATTGAGTGATGGTGTCTTAGTTGTGTGCCATATGCTGCGATGAACCATGTTTCCAACATATATGTGTGAAATAGGTGTGGTCCTCTGCTATTGCCCTTCAAAGGTGAAATGTACAGGATCTATGTAATTTACAGTGTGTGTATGTGAGTGTTGTATGATACGCATCACAATTTCTCTGGGATTTTCTGTGTCCTGATCGGTATATCACCAATGCTCTATGAGACAACACTCTTATTCCGATAGTTAGAGATAAAGGTGTGCAAAAATGATTAGCCAGACCATGATATGGTGATTATTATCGGTGTTTATTTACATTTGTTCATAAAGTGGTGATGGTGTTTATTTACATTTGTTCATAAAGTGGTGATGGTGATTATATTTAAAGGAAATTGTTCACAATATTTTGGCACCTACGCAAGCCAGCGGCCGTGTTTTGTTGTTCCCCCTCATGTTGCAGGCCAGCATCCTCCTCTTCCTCCTCTTCAGGCATGTGTGGCTCTGATTCCAGGAGGGGAATGTTCCTTCTTATGCAAATGTTGTGCAGGATGGCACATGTTAGAATGATCTTACAGACCATTTCTGGTGAGTATAGGAGGCTGCCACCAGTGATGTCAAGGCACCTGAATCTCGACTTGAGGATGCCGAAGGTCCTCTCGACTATGGTGCGTGTCCTCCTATGTGCGTCATTGTAGGCACGCTCTGCTGCAGTACTTGGGTTGCCAAAAGGTGTCATTATCCATGCCTGGATGCCATACCTCTGATCAGCTGAAAGAGAAAATGAATGGGATCATGTTGACGTAGCTTGCCCCATTGATATTAGCTTGCATGGCAGTAGTTGTCTTTTGTTGTCTGTGACTCTTTTGTGTTATTGTGTTGCATCCTAGGCTTGTAGGATGTACCATCTGCATTGTGTTGTTTCCTTGGCTGAACGAGTGTTTGGCTGCTGACCGGTTGTCAGCAGTATGTTTTGGGATTTGCAGTACAGTGTGCCCTCCCTAGCATTTTGACTTGTGATACAGGTGTCCCTGTGTCTTCACTGGGGGTGAGATGATAGTTCCATACACAGGTTAAAATTGACAGTGTTGGTAACACGTTCATATCAATGTACCCTGGACATCCCATACCTTTAGACTTATGCAATGGATTAATGCTTACAATTTGCAAGGTGACATTTAGGCAACCCACTCCAAACGTTGTGATCATTGACGTCTTAACATTAGGCTGTACAGTAATTTCAGATGTGTGACAGGTTCAATGGTGACCTATGAAACATGGCTAGCGATGTCACAACCTCAGTGTGTTCCTGTCGACATGTTGCTGTTGTGGTGTATGTGTTGTGTGTCTTAGAGGGTTGCTGTGCTGTGTGTATATAAGTAGGTTTTTGTACTTACCAACAAGTAGTCCATTGCCATACCGTCCATCCTGGAAGTGTTGTTTGATGGTGCTGTGACGGAAGATGAATGAGTCGTTGACACACCCAGGATATTTTGCCACGATGATGGTGATCAATCCTTGGTGATCGAAAATGGCCTGCACATTGATGGAATGTGTGTGCTTTCTGTTGCGGTAGAGGTGTTCAGTTGCAGCAGGTGGCACAAGGCGTACATGTGTGCAGTCGATTGCACCAAGGACGTGTGGGAAGCCACTAATGAGGTAGAACCCCTGTTTTGTTTCCTGCTGCTTCTGCAGTGTGTTAGGGAAGCCGATGTGGCGGGGTGTGAGTCCAATGATGACATCCAGTACTTTGGGCAAAAAGGCAGAGAATGACGGCTGTGATATTCCGGCAACCAGGGCACCAGTTGTTTGTAAAGAGCCACTTGCCAGCATGTGAAGTACGGCAAGCAGCTTGGTTTCTGTTGGTATGGTGCGGGGTGTCAGCCAGGTGGGTGCCAAATGTGGCTCTATGTTTCGCAGCAGCTGCTGAATGGCCTGCCAGTTCAACGTGTACCTCTGGATGATGTCATGTTCCCTGAGGCCATGAAGGATTGTTCTGGGGCGGAATATTCTCTCCTGCCTTCTGCGCTGCCTCTGGGGTCCCTGCTGGTGTTGTGGTAGCTGCTGTTGTTGTTGCTGGGCTCTGCGTCTGCGTGCACACTGGATGAGAAGCACCTCCATGTCTCCCTTTTGCTGCTCTGCTGCTCTGCTGTTGCTTCTGTGTGTTCTGATTAAATACAGGTGTGTTTGCCCCATTTTAACGCCTGCCCTCACCCATGCATTAAATTTTGACGCAAATCGGGCTGTGCATTATTTTCTGGCTCCGCTTCCCTGCTGTGCGTCATTTTTGCCCGAAAGCATAAATCTGACGCACAGCCTTTTAAGTAATTTTTTGGACAGGAACGCATACCTTGCATATGATTAATGCAAGGCGGGTTGCCGCATCCAAAAAATGACGCACACGGCAGAATTTTGACATCCGCGGGCTCGGGCGTCAAAGTTTAAATACGGGGCAAGGTTTGCGCTGAATGTTCGTCAAAATGTTTGACGCACATTCGGCGCAGATGGAGTATAAATATGCCCCTGTATGCGTAGGAATGTGCACTTTCAATACTGTCACATCAATATGTGTTCTTAGCACAGTCCTCTTGCTTATTGGTAGTGGGCATTGTCAGAGCAGTAGTGATGTGAGATATTGTACAGCCTCAATGATTCCATGTCCATTTCATTGGAGTCATCATCATCATGCTATGTGTGTCATGGTCTTATGCATGCAGAGAAACACATTGCATACCCCTTACACTGTACATATTGTTTGGAAGGGTGTGTGATTGAGTGTTGTAATTTAATAGCGATTAGATTAAGCATTAGCAGAAGACATCTTGTATTTAGCAACTATTGTGAACATTTGGCGGAATCCATTTTGTATTCATGGCAGCCATTTTCTCTGCCATGTGCTCGCCATGTGCTCTGTCCTACCTTTCTGTTAACTACTCTTGAAAATCTATCTAGTGACAAGTTAAATTTAGCATCTCCCACTTTCGCACATGCCCAGTAAGATCTGCAGCTGTTAGTAATCAGTAACAGACAGTAATGTGTCAACTAGTCCTTGAAACTGTTAGCCCCTCCTACCTGTCGACTGTGCATTTCCATATGACCTTACATGTATGTAAGTCTTGCTTCTATAATTGTACCACCTTCTTTTAGCCCCTGCGTGGGTATAAAAGGACCATGCTCTCTTAGTTCAGTGTGCTACTTCAAACATTACCGAAGGGTGCTGTTTGAACTGTAGTACCACCTCATGAGGTTTAATAAACTTTGTCTTTTATTTCAGTTTCTGTGCCAACTTCTTCCTATATGGTCACTGCCACAACATATAATTTCACCAAACGCCTGATTGCATCAGCCACCTGGGAGAAAACAAAAAGACCATCACGCATTTGCTTATGATCAGCTGCTACATCATCGGGCTCTAACTCATCAGAATATTTCCGATATAGTTCAATAACTTCTGTGCCAAATGCCTCAGTAAAATATAGCTGCTCCTTTTCCGTCCACCCTTTCATGTTGTCTAAAAGTTCAGAAGTAGAGACAACGCTACGAATTGTTTTACGAGCAATAGATCTAAGCTCAGACGCACGGTCAGCAGGCAACATAGAGCGACTGTCTCGTATCTTCTGTTGCTCCGAACCGGAGACCTTAGCTAACTCATGAGGGGCAGAAGTGATCGACAATGGCCTGCAAATGATGGAGTGTGTGTGCTTCCTGTTGTGGCATAGATACTCGGTTGCAGCGGGTGGCACAATGCGTACATGTGTGCAGTCAATGGCACCAAGCACGTGTGGGAAGCCATTGATTTGGTAGAAGCCCTGCTTGGTCTCCTGCTGCTTCTGCTGTGTGTTGGGGAAGCTGATGTGGCGGGGTGTGAGGGAGATGATGGCATCCAATACCTTGGGTAGGAAGGCAGAGAATGAGGGCTGTGAGATCCCGGCAACCTGGGCACCAGTGGTTTGAAACAAGCCACTTTCCAACATGTTGAGGACAGCTAGCAGCTTGGTCTCTGGTGGAATGATGTGGGGTGTCTGCAAGATGGGTGCCAACTGGGGTACAATGTTGCACAGCAGCTGCTGAATGGCTTGCCAATTGAGTCTGCACCTCTGGATCAAATCTTGTTGCCTGTGTGCCTGAAGGGTTGTCCTGGTACGGAATATCCTCTCCGGCCTCCTACGTTGCCTTTGGGGTGCCTGCTGGAGTGGTGGAAGCTGCTGGTGCTGGTCTTGTGCTCTGCGTCTTCATGTATGCTGGATGAGTAGCACCTCCATGTCTTCCTTTTGGAGCTCTGCTGTTGCTTCTGTGTTTTTTGCTTAAGTACTGGTGTGTTTGCCCCATTTTAAAGCCTGCCCTGACCCAGGCGTTATTTTTTTACGCAAATCGGGCTGTGCGTCATTTTCCGCCTCCGCCTCCCGGCTATGCTGGATTTTTGTGCCGTAGGATAAATATGGCGCACGGGTGTTTAAGTCATTTTTTGTACGGGAGTGCCTACCTTGCATGTCATTAACGCAAGGCGGTTTTCCACATCCAGAAAATGACGCACACAGAGGAATTTTGACGCTTGACGAGTATAAATAGGCCCCAACATTTTTAATGATTGCCCCAGTTTACAATTGCCTATCTCCTTTAGGTTTAAGTCCATAGCCTGAACTTGAAGATGGAAGGTGTTTGTAGTCATGAAGGTGTAAGTAGCAATTGGATTGTGCATGGAAATTGCCTATTTTAGATTTTGGTAATGCATTTGGTCTAGCTGTGGCTATTGTATGTAGGCGAGCTATTGAAGTTGTTATCAGAGTTGGTGCCGTCCAAGATCCCGGGATAGATACGAGATATTGTGGTATTGCTTGTTTGCTAAGGTTTTTGCTGTTGGTTCGTGAGGTACCATCGGCCACAAAGTTGAGATAGGGATCATAGTAAATTGTTTTGATTGTACCAAGAGTGAGGGTTTTAGTTCACCCTGTTGCACAAAGGGGAAACTATATCGGTCAGGTTAATTTCCCACTGGTCGAGACTTCATTTGTGTGTTTGTGGGAATTCGAAGGTGTTATTTCTGACTACTGCTTGTGTGAATGAACTACTTTGAAATCTTTAGTGGAGCATACAAGAGGTATATGTTTATTATGCCGCTTAAAATTGTTGAATTTAGTGTACAAGAAAAATGTAATGGAGGGTGATCCACTGCAAAAAGTTAGAACTGCATCAAAAAGTACCGCACTGAGATAGTGTTGCAATGGAATGGATGGTGAGTCATCAGGTGCCATATCGTGATAGATTCATGAACGAAGGACTGTGTTGGGATAGGAAGTAAATATTGATGTTTACTGAACAGTGATTTGAACAAAACATTGAAAATAATGAGGTTAATTTTGCTCACATAATATAAACTTCTAATCATGATAAGTTTAAAAACATTCAGAGATTTAATGAGAGGTGATATGTGAGTTACTGTCCATGAGGGCAAGGAGGTATCCCCAGAAGGTATGCCAGGTCATTGTATTGCAACAAATGTAGGGCTCCATACATGTTTGGGGCTTCGTCAATGGCACAATATCACTGAAAAGGAGGGAGCATTAAGATTTCCCCAGAGCGTTACATTTGATTTAAAGGTTATTGAAAATTTAAGAGATAAACTATATGAGATTAAGTTTTCTCCAAGACCTGATCAGTATGAAGAAGTGAAAGTTCAGGAGTGTGCAGCTTATATCAAGGAGAAAGAAAAATATCAGAATAGAGCAAAGAGAGCAGTACGTAATTGTGCAGATGCTAAATGAGATGAAGAGCAGCAACAATGAAGAAAATGTTTAGTTCAGGAAGTTAGACTGTACCAAACATTGACATCAGAAAATCTAAGAAAAATTTAAAGCAGGGAAGTGAAGATGAGGAAATTGCAAGGAAATCTGAAACTTACAGTGATTCTAGGATGACCTTTTAGATGTTCTGTAGTGCTAACTACCACATAATGCTCCAATATCAGGTCCAGGTAATGCTATAACCTCTAGAAGAGCACTGGTTACAGCCCCTTATGACCCAAATGTAATTCAGATGAGAGTATCATTTCCAACACCTGATTGCATCTGCACCTGCTGAAGCTGCCATTATTGTAATTGCTCCAGAAGTCACAGCATTCATTGTGAATGTTTCTGCACCAGTGTCACAAGTTCTATTGCCTTAGACATTGTCAATTTCTGTTGCAACTGCACATATAAAAAGTGCTCTGAATCCCAGTGGTCCAGAAGGCATAGATTTAGTAGCCCTGACAGGTTTTATCCCAACATCGCAAAATTTACAAATTATTGCTTGGACCCTGCCACAGAATGTTCAGCCTTTAAGGGAAGGGGGAAAGATTGTTTTTACAACTCCAATTGCACAAGGGGAAACAGGACCATTTGAAAATGAGATTCTGCCTGCATTATGTTGAGAAATTCCTGAGACTGAAAGAACAGGAGATGCAGAGAACCCATTTGCTTTTTGCAAAACTGTGAGACCTCTAGATGAACCATAACTAAAGGTAGAATTGGAAGAAATCATTAGGGGATGTTTTGATATTTCACATTAGAATCAATATCAGGAAAATGAGCTGATATATATGAGTAAGAAATTACAAGATGTGCTGTCACTACACATGCGAAGCTGACAGAATTGGCAGAGAAATATGAATTAGATCTCTCTAAGAGTATTTATTTACAGAAAGGTTTCAGGGCACAGTTAGATGACAAGGTGATTATTACTATGTGATCTTCAAGAATGTAGTTGCACATTGCATAACTGGTAAAATGTATTCAGAAGTGGAGTGATTTTGACAGTTTAGAGAGCAAATGGGAGAAGAAGCCTGGAAAGAAAAAGAACAAGAAATAATCAGATATCGCAGACGTAAATTGTAAATCACCTCCAGCACTCCAAGATGAGGATGAGATTTTAACATTCCCTAAGAGGGAGATACCAGGCGAGGGGTTTGTTCATGTACCAGGAAGCCGAGGTGATCTTATGTCATTCACAAATAATTTTCCTAAATTGAGAGAGAATCATGCCGAGTGGTATACACAGGATGAAAGATGTGTTAAAAGTTTGAAGTTTCTGTGGACAAACTTGAATACCTTTTTCAACATTGTGGTAACAGGTGATCTCAAGGCCGAGTGTAAAATAGCTGATCAATGGCCACTGCTAGAGTCTCCAATAGATGCACATACCTGTGCACTACCAACTATGATGAGGCAATTGCCATTTTGAAGAGAAAGGTATGAGCAATGGACAATGTTTGATGAAAATTAACAGAGCGACTCAGGAAGCAAAAGAATCAGTGCAAGCTTATTATGAACAATTGTTACAAGTGTTGAAAACAGAATAGTGTATAAGAAAATCCCAAAAAGGGAGATATGGGAAGTTAGTATATTCTTGGGTTGCGACCAGAGATAAGTATGCACATTGTTTTTTTGTTTTTTTCTTTTTCTTTAATTTTTTTTAGGTTCCACAAAGATAACAAAAAACCTTAAAATTCCATACTTTATCTTAAGTAACTTTCCCAATGATTTCCACAGAGATAGCTCTAAATAAATGGAATCATGCTAAGTACCCACACAAATTAATGTAGTGATTTAGCCTAAAACAAATTATCCATGATTATCTAAGAAAAATTTGCCCCAAATCAAAGAAAACTTCTTACCACCGCCCACTCTCCTAGCATATCTCAATTCTTGATTTCTAACTTGCACCATTTTACTCAGCCATTGTTGAGGGGAGGGAGTTAGATCAGATCGCCAGTTTCTTAACAGGAGAGATCTGGCAATCACAGTGGCAATGAAGACGAGTTTTTCCCACCTGGGTGGGAGCCTTGCCTCGGAGTCGAAGCCCAAACACATCTACCAAATGCTGGGAGTTATAATGACCTGAGCAGTAGTTGTTAGTATTTTGAATACTCCCTCCCAGTAATCCTCTATAAGCCGGCATGTCCCAATCACATGTATCCAGCCAGCCACCCCTACTGCCTTACAGCGAAAACAGAGATCAGGACAACTAGGCACCAATTGGGATAAGGCTTGCGGGGTTCGATATAATGGCCATTTTCTAAAAATTAGCATCTGATGACAATTCGCACCTCTAAGTACTGTAAAGTTTAATTGATTGATCCTCTCCCAGCAGTCCCTCCTGGTGGGCCCATTTTCTCGCCGCCTTTGCCCTGAGATCGTGCTTATCCTGCTCTAGAAGTAACCTTCTCCATGCACCCGCATGCCTTATCCCAGGAGGGTCGACCAATTCGCCAGCTAACGCCTGTGTAGTAATAATTAAATCGATATCCAAATCCCTTAAACTATGAAGCATAGTACTATAGGATCCCACCAAGAGAAAATCATTGTGGACGACCATCTGGATGTTTAAGAGAGTTTCCCAGTTGTCATTGATGCAAAAATCCAAATTTTTATTAAATCCTGCATGATCCCATCTCCTTACTAAGTCTGAATTGAGCTGAGAGCCGGAGCGTAGAGTAAACTGTGTGAGGGGAGTAAGAAAATGCAAATATGGGATTGAATATCTTCTAAAAAAAATCAGATTTTCTTTTAAAGAGCCATTTAAGAATCTTATAGCAAACTTTTCTTGGAGATTTCACCAATAGTGCTGGATGCAGAATATCGTGCTCTCTGCATATTAATTCATGAACGTCTTTAGCAAATAAGCAGCCTGTAGGTTGATTAGCTTTAAAATTAGTGAAGTAATGTGCGAAAAAGGCAAAATAATAATTTTAAAATTTGGGTAGTGCTAAGCCCCCCTTTTCTCTATCAGCATATAATATACTTAGGGCCATATCTATACTTTTTTACGCAAAACTGTGCTGACGCAGTTTTGCGTAAAAAATATTACCGCTGACTTAAGCCATTTCTGTGCGCCGTGCTGGCGTCAAATTTATACTTTGACGCACGATGGCACAAACCACAGGTGTGAGTAATTTTTTTTTACTCAAACCAATGAGTCACGTCGTAAAGGAAAACAACGTTAACGCGGCGAAAATGACTGTGAGCCTGTTTACGATGTCGCAAACCGGATACGTGCCTTATTTTGACGCAATTGCATCAAAAAGTGGAGCAAACACTGCAAATGTGCATAGGAGAGCCAAAATGGATCCAGATGCTTGCACATACCCCAGGAAGATGACAATAGACCAGGAACCAGCCAGGAGGACCCACAGAAGACCCAGGACAGGGAGAAGAAGAAAATAAAGTTTTGCTTCAGTGCAGAGGAGCAGGGAATTATGGTTAAAGACCAAGGCCCATATTTATACTTTTTGACGCAAAACTGCGACGGCGCAGTTTTGCGTCAAAAATATTACCGCGGACTAACGCCATTTTGGTGCGCCGTGCGGGCGTCATATTTATACTTTGACGCATGGCGGCGTAAACCACAGGTGGGAGTCATTATTTTTGACGCACACCGCAGCGTCAAGTAGTAAAGCAAAATGACGTTAACGCGGCGGAAATGACTGTGGGTCGATTTACGACCCCGCAAACCGGATATGCGCCGTCAAAAAAAAAAACGAACACTGCCATTTCACCAGAGGAGAGCCAAAATGGAGCCAAAATGGATCCCAGATGCCACTACAGACCCCAGGAAGATGACAGCAGACCAGGAACCAGCCATGAGGACCCACACAAGAACCAGGACATTTTTAAGAAGAAAAGAAAGTGTCGCTTTAGTGCAGAGGAGCAGGAAATTCTGGTTAAAGAGGTGACGGAACACCAGCACCAACTGTTTGTCACCTCAAAGTTGCCAATTAGTAGGAGAGAGGCTATATGGCAACAAATTGTCGACAAGATTAACAGTGTGGCAGAACTACGCAGAACAGTCATCGAGTGCAAGAAACGCTGGCATGACTGCAAGCGCAGGACCAAGGAAAAGATGGCCAGGAACAGGAAGGCAGCACTGCAGACTGCAGGTGGGAGTCCAGCACACCAATAGGCCCTGGACCACATGGAGGAGATGGTCGCAGCCGTCATCCCTGAGGAGATCGTCACAAGGATTCAAGGACAGGACAGCGCAGACTACCAGGAGACAACGCACATGCAGGGTAAATCGCATGGGGAATTATAATGCACTAATGTCAACTGTGAGCAGGGGGGGATACTGACCACAAAATGCAATGAAGTCATCTTATACATGGAGTGGCATGGGTAAAGGGGCACGGCAGGGGGGCCTGGCCCGTTCTGAGAAGACCTGGGGCACACCATTACACAACACCAGCAACAGTCCCATGGGGGCATGCTGTCATGCCAACGATGGAGCAAAGGGACAGCCGCGCCAGGAGGGAAGGCCACAACGTCAAACTGGCATCCCGGCACACGTCAGCCACCATACCCCTACATTAACTAGGGCCCTCTTAACAACCTCTAGCCATACCTACAACTGGAATCTAACTGCGACAACAGTTGCCACTACCACCTCTGCTCTGTGTGCAGCTCAAGTGGCCAATGACAGTAACCTCCCCATGGATCATACACACCTAAATTAGGGGGTGAGGATGACAACTTCAACAATCCCCAGAAACAAGACAAAGGCCCCAGTACTCTCAAATGTCAATGCCCATAGTTGTCGCGAACATCAGCCAATGTAAACAACAATAGGAGCTACACAGCACTAAGGACACACCCATGCTGCATATGTCAGGGTCCATCCTGTGCCTGAGTAACAATGCATCATCCCAAATGTCATACTGCTCAGACAACAGCATTGAGGGGGGGACACATGTAACTGGTCACTGAAATACACCTGCACAGTCAGAGGAGGAAATAGGACACTGATACGATTATCAGGGCAATCCAATGCAACACACATTCCCCAACATCAGCAGGACACATTACCAATGTCAACATCCATATCAGATCATAACATTGCCATGCATAGGATTTGCCACATGTCAAATACATTTAAGTGGATGTGAAAGTTCTCACCATGAGAATGGATGTAGACAGAGGCTTGGGTAGGAAAAGAAGTAGGCAATTCTCTATTTGGCATAAACCAACACTTAGAGGCGATGAGGCTGACAAGTCTGATAACTCAGTAACATACATGTGACATGCAGGTGGGCCATAGGCCTGGAAGAATGCCCATCTGGAGGACTGGAGAAATTAACACAAAACAAGATCACAAAGTGAATTAATCAAAAGGCAGGCATGTCACATCAAAATTGCCACAACACAGACACACTAATTGTACCCTGTTTCATTGCAGAGGAAGATGGATCTCCTGCCGATATGCCTATCCCAGATTTCCCTGATGACATGGATGACGAGCCGATAAACATTCCCCAGGAGACTATCCAAAAGGTCCTCGAAACCCTCCAGACCCCACCTTCAGTCACAAGGAGGAGTACAGAACAAGCAGCCATCGCAGAGGATCCACCCACCACCCCAATTGTAAGACCTGCCAGCTCCAATACAGCTGAGGACTCAGACGACACAGGCACCAGCTTTGAGAGAACTGTAGTTGGAGTAGAGCGGGAGTGGCCAAGGAGGTGCGGGTGGGGATGCAAAAAAAGGCAGCCAGCCTTGAGGGGGTGCGTTCGTGCATGATGTCATCTGCAGATCAGGCAGCAGCTATGCAAGCCCTAACATCCATCCTGCAAGGACTACAAGAAACTGTCAAGGAATTCACCACTGCAGTAAGGGAGTTGCCACAACACCTCGCACCCCAAACCTTCCACTGCATGCACGAATGCAATCATGACCCCCTCAGGGCCGACCTGGCTGCCTACCATTGTGATGTGGCTGCTATTCTCAAGAACCAGCAGATCCTCCTTGCTGCAGTACTGCCCTTAAGACCTTCACAGGTAGCAGTGACTGGGATGACTGACTCCACGTCTTCTAACACTGAGGTGTGTGTTGCCCCTTCACAACCAACAACAACAAGGACAGAGGAGGCAACACACACATCAGAAGAAGAAGACATGGAACAGATCACATTCACAAGGAAAATGACCCGGAAGCACTAGTCCCTGCCACATGGCCGACATTTACCAAGGTCCTGAGTTTTGTAACTTGCCAGTCTTGCAACAACTTTACTCAAGCACTGTTCTGCAAACCACTGTATATCTTGTCACCCAGCCCAGTGATTATCTCTCTCAAACTCATTGGCAAATTCTGTCCCTCTGCACTGTCTGAAACATCAACCCCAGTATGTCAAAAGCATTTTGGTAAACCCTTGTGTTGGATCACAATGTAAGATGTCACAATAATGGACTCACAATCATGGACAATGTACAGATAGCACTACAGCACTTTTCAATAAATAGCACTTACACAACAAATATGTCTCTGGGTAATGTGACATATCAACTGTGCAGTAGATAACTGAAATGTGCCTACTGTCAAATTACGTATCTTGTCAATACAACTGTCCTGATAATATGTAGTCAGAGACATCTGCACAGTGCCCATGATTGCATCATACTCTGCCCATCCTGAGGGACAAATCTGATGAAGTGAGAAACCATACACTATCATGCTGTGTTGGACAGAAGAATGCTTCCTCAGGGGATAACTAAGTCATCAAAAAGGGGCCGCAAAATGGTGTCAACATGCAAAAATAACACAAATAACATGACACACTAATCTAAGGAAACACTACAAAAACTGCATAAATGAAGGTGTCTGAGTTTACATACAAATAGGTAATCATGCTGAACTGTGTCACAAATGATGTATGAGAGTCATGAAGACAAGAATACAAGATTGCCAATGAGAACTCATCTTATAAGGGTGTCCATGATCATCACACTGCAGTCAGACCTAAAACTGTTTCCCCAATACCAAGTCTGGAAGCACTGTTTGTGACTTTCAAAACACACTTATCAACAGAAACACATTGTCATCCATATTAACTGTGATTGGTGGTTGCAACGAAGGTTCGACACTTTGCAAGGTAGCTCTGGGCTAGCTGCCAATCGCACAGCTCAGTTGGGATTTGTTTGTAGCATAGGACACAGATGTTATAGTACAAAATTGATGTGCACTGAATCCAAACCCACGATCAAGTACCATTCAACACATACTATTAAGGGTTAACCAAATATTTATTAAATGCTAATCACAGAAGAGGAAACTGAGGGAAAAATCTTACCTACCCTAATCTACCCTGACTACTCATTACCCACAACTGTCCCTAACTAACCTAAGCTACACTTACTTATCACATGTAACGAAACATTCTAAACATCTACCCCCACCCCCCTTATGAGACGGGACACATGGAGGACAACACATACTAACCTAAACACATACTATACTATCCTATACAAATATATATTTTTTTGTTGTTTTTATTTTTTTATTTTTTGTTTTGTATTTTTTTTTTTAAAACACACAAGAACCCCAACATATCACCCCACCCACACACTTAAGAAGTAAATATATAAAGATTGTGGACCCCCCCCACCCACTAACACTAACTAAACTAACAGCCTATACTAACCTAACACTAAGCCCCCAAAGCCCACTAACTATAAGGACAAGGAAAGAGGAGGGATTGGAGGGAATCATGTCCATCCAAAAATGTCTAGAGGTTGGCCCTCCGAAGGGTCCTCTTAATAGACTTAACACGCCTGTTAATGTGGCGTACATCCCAGCTCAGGTGGCTCAACTTGCGCAGCACTCTGTCCATCTTACGTTCCATTTGGTTGAAGGCTGCAGGGTCAACAGATGGAGCTGTGGCAGTCTGGTACCGGTGGAGGAGGTCTGTGTGGGTGTGGTGCCAAGCCTACTGGGCTGTCCTGCACCGGTGGCAATGCTTGGGCCTGGAAGTCCAGCAGATGTCGGATCTACAGTCCCAGCTGTGGATGGGGCCACCTGGCTTGGATTGGTGGTTGTGCTGGTGGTAGCTGTGGTGGGCAAAGTAGGCCCACCCTGTGGGAAGGCTCTCCATGCCACGGAGGTCCGTTCATGGCGATATCGCTTGGCCATTCTCCGGAATCCCGACTCCACCAGCAGAATGTGCTGGGATCTCATGGCCCGGCGCTGAAATTCACGGACCTGGTCTGGAGTCATGTTAGCAGCTGTGAAAACAAATGCAGATATTCTACATTAGTAACTGCATTGTGTGAAATGGCACAAGAAGTTAATCACATCACACATAGCACATCCATAACCTACAAGATGGGTAACAACTGGCTTTGACTTGCAATCTGAGTTCTGCCAGTTATCAGCTAAGAATCATGTTGCATATCCTCCGCCAAGACCTGGGCTACAAATGTCAGTGTACGGAAAGCAAAACTAAAGCCACATGGTCTGCAAGTTGTAACTGGACTTGCCAGTATAGTACCAAACCTGAGTGTGTATACTAGTTTGCAACCAAACCATCACTTATTCACATGTATGTGTAACATACTGGTAGCATCAGTACTAGGTACCCCATTCACAAACCCATGCTCGTGTTTGAGGGTGGGGGTGGATAAACAACTATAATTTGCCAACAACATGTACACCGAGGAGTGTATAGGCTAATCCACACATGTTTGTCTCTACAGACACACCACAGGTAAGGTCTATCAAAAATTAGGAGTCAGCAAACCCTAGAACTTGGTACACAACATATACTTCCAGTGAGGCCTGACTTACATCAGACACATAGGGGGTCATTCTGACCCTGGCGGTCATGGACCGCCAGGGCCAACTACCGCGGAAGCACCGCCAACAGGCTGGCGGTGCTTCCATGGGCATTCTGACCCCGGCGGTACAGCCGCGGTCAGAAACGGGAAACCGGCGTGGCAGACACTGAAAATCGCGACGGGTGCAACTGCACCCGTCGCACCCCTTCCACTCCGCCGGCTCCATTCGGAGCCGGCATCCTCGTGGAAGGGGGTTTCCTGCTGGGCGGGCGGCCTTCTGGCGGTCGCCCGCCAGCCCAGCGGGAAACTCAGAATGACCGCAGCAGTCTTTCGACCGTGGTACGGTCTTCTGGTGGTTCCCGCCAGGCCGGCGGCATCCGCCGCCGGCGGGGGTCAGAATGACCCCCATAGTTGCTAGAACACCCATGATCATGAATTGCATGCACACCTAGGCCATTTCACTCAAGTTCCACATACTTGTAGCACTACATGTGGAAGTACATGCTGCTAGGAGGTTCTACCTACTGTTTCATAATTACATTGGTAAATAGGGAAGCAGATGTCTATTGGAAATCCACATGACTAACCCCTGTACTCACAGTGGGGCCCACAGGAATGGCCTACAATCCCTACATAATACCATTGGATACGCATTGGCCAACTCAAAACATGTGGGAAACTGAATTCCCACTCATGGAACAAGAGAAAAGCTTGCCCAACGCATCACACCTTGCTATGCGTTCAACTCACAAGAGTCCATAACCAGCAAACACAACACATAACAGACATATCAACACTTACTGGAGTGGTCGGGGTCCTCAAATGTCACTACTTCTCCCACAGTGTAGGGTGCCAGTCCACCTGTAAGGTATGGAAGGAAGAAATGTGCTCAAAATCTGTGCACAGCGCAACAATTTCATAAACATATACAATGTGTAGGCTGAATAAGGAAATGGCAGCCATTCAGACATGATGGTACTGCATCTTATATATCACGGCCAACTTGTACATAGCATCGGTCTCCTGTGACAGTTACACACATATTTGCACACATACATTGGCCCTAACTATCATGTGGTTGCAAACATGCACCGTAATTGGTGACCAGAAAAAAATATGGAGTGTAATAGTCTCATCATGTGCATCCAAGAGAGACATACAAAGCCTGGTTACTTGAGGACTGCATTACCAGTCAAACATGCCTTGTGGCCATGACACATTAATGACACATAGGTACAATGTACAGAGGGAGGGGCAGGGACTTTTGTAAGCCCCTCTGTTGTTACATTTGATTCAATTGATGTGGACCAGCTATGGTGATTTGCACCAACCATGGAGATGTGAAGCCATGTGCATACACTTGGACTGCCATCCATATTTGGAATGTGGCACAACTAACTCCAACAAACATTCTAAGATGTTAGCTGAGGGCACCTTACACCTTTTCACTATGTTTTCAAATCCAGATCTGACATGTATCCAAAAAGATCAAGGAACACAATAATCCCACACATTCATAGTACTTCCATGAACGCTTTCCTTCCACACTCACCAGACTCACATGAGACATATGTCTGAGCCACTTTGCTATTATGAATTGATGTGAAGGCAGCACTCATATTCTGCATCATGTAGTGATTCTAAAGTCAGTCTAGCAATTGCGTCAACAAATTTGGCCTAAATGTTGGTACATCTGTACCCTATATAGACATGATTGGCTCCTGTTTTGTTTGCTTTTCTGACAAAAAGGCCGCACCAATTTCCTTCATGGAAAAGTATCCTGTAAGTTTGCTGAGCACGTGCTACCTGACAGCTAGCAATTGTGATCCTTGCCATAGTGCATCAATTATCCCTTTATGTTTCCCCAGCATTACACATGGTCAGCAAGTTAGCTGGCAGACATCGTACTAATCCCCTTATGTCACTACAGAGCATTTAATCATGCACATTAACATGATTCGTACTCACCAATAGTGCCACCAATCATGATTCCCAGGTGGTCCAAGAGATCCTGCTCCCTGGTGATGAGGTCAGCCCACCGGTGCTTCAGCTGGTGGTCACTCCTCTGGCTGGCATACACATGCTGCAGGTGATGCAGCACCTTTCCCCACCGGATTCTGCGCGCCTCTGTTGGATACCCCTGTATCACCCTACCCCCTGCCTGGATCATGAGCGGCAAGAAATGGCACACAAGCCAGATAAACCCCCCCAACTCCTCTTCCCCCATCCTGCCAAGACGTGGCCTACCAGACAAACTTGAGAAGTGAAAGGGAATAGGGGTAAAAGAAATAGAAAGGAGAAAAGGGGGAAAGTAGGGGTACAAATACAGATGAAAAGTAAACTTAACGACTAGAGTATTGGTAAGAGCTTCCTAAGCACTAGTTGGTGAATCCCACAGTGAGTCACACACATGCATTGAGGAAGTGTGTACCATGTTGTTTGCACAGACAGACAAGGGTGAATCTGAAATGTATGATGACACCACAGTTGAGGCCGTAGAAGTGAGCCCCAACTATCAAGTGGCTGTGGTGGACCAGCATACAAGACAGCACGTGTCCACATATTTCCAGTGATCAATTGCACATAGGTGTCTTGTTCATGTGTGTGGTCCAATGATGATCCTGTATATTGTTTGGGGTGTAATTTGTCACAGTTCGGTCCAGGACTCATCATGAGTCAGTGGCAGCTATTCCTGTATCTACTGAGTATCCTTGGTTGATCAATGTGAGTAAAGTGGATGTGGACATGCGAACCAACATGTGGATGGTCCCACCCTGTCACTAAAGACGTGTAATGAGACAGTCAACAGGGCAACCTTGGTGTGCTGAGTGAGATAATGTCTCAGGTGTCATGTTCCAGCAGGTGTCATTACAACATTTGTACACAGGTTAGCCTCTGCAATTCCCACTGCATCTGGGAACATCATAGCCTCTGTGCTGATTATTCTCACAGCTATTCACCACACACGGCCCATCACTATGTTGTGAGCACTGTGATTCTGTGTGTGAACTGTCATGGTCCTGACATTTGTGTATTTTTCATGAACATTATCAGAGGTTGCTGGTTGTGCTGAATGCCCCGTACCCAATCCCTGCCTACGGCCCTGGGACACTGTCACATTTTGTCCTTCATGCATAAATGCAACCCAGACAAGGGATGGGCCTTGAATTTTGCTTTTCCAAGAGGATGTAACTCAAATGGTACAGTTAAAAGGCAGATGATGCTATACAATGTATTTGTGTATGCATTGAAGAAGCCCATGCCCAATACCCCGTGATGAATGAGAGGTTTGCTAACGCAAGTGTGGTACATATGAAGACACAGGGATACTTTAGTGTGACGCACAGACAGATGCAGTCAGGCTGACAGAATACAAGATGATTCAGGATCCAGCTATTTGACAAGTTCCATAATCAGTGGTCTGACTCAGACTGTTTGGAGGACAAACTAGAGAGCTGACATGTCAAGCTGTGTATGTCCTGTGTTTTTGAAGGTGACAAATGAACCCAGTGACTGTGTTACACGGCTTAATTAGTATCAATGCTTAACGGTGTATTTGACATAATGGCAACTCCTATGCTGTTCCAGGCATCAGCAGGGGCAGTGCTTGTTGAAATGGGTGGTGTGCATGGAGGTGATCACATGTGTGTGCTGCATCTGTTTCTCACCAGTCCTGTAGGTGAAACTTGCATTCTAAGGGCCAACAGACATTTTCACACGGGAAGCAATATACAGGTGATAACAGGGCTTTGAAACTAGAAGACAGTGTATAAATTAACCTGAAGTCCATGCAGTCAGATGTTCTATGACAATGGCATACCATAGGAAAGGGTGTAGCACACTGGTTTGCTAATGTTGGTTTGTGTGTGTAAAGAAGGGAATATCAGGGTACACGTCTTAGTATTCCAGGGACCTTTTCCGACAGGTGGGTTGTGACCAGGTGATGGGTGTGTCAGGAGTTAGGAAATGGGCTGACATGTACATGGAATGTCATGTGTGCAATGCTGCTCATATGTGTGGCACTTGTGCTGTCTATGTTCTGCTTCTATGGGACTCTGGTCACAGATAGTCCTTGCAAATATTGGATACAGTTGGACTTACTGCTGTCAAGGGTCTGGTCAGGCATTCCTGTTACTGATGCCAAAGCACATTGACTGCCTCATGTATGAGGCTTATTTTCCCCTTATTGAGTGATGGTGTCTTAGTTGTGTGCCATATGCTGTGTTGGACCTTGTTTCAACATGTATGTGTGAAATAGTTGTGGTCCTCTGCTATTGGCCGTCAAAGGAGAAATGTACATGATATATGTCATTAACAGTGTGTGTGTATGTGACCATTGTATGTTAGGCATCACATTAGCTCTGGGATGTTCAGTGTCCTACTCAGTATCTCAGCAATGCTCCATGAGGCAAAACTCTTATTCTGATAAGTAGAGATGAAGGTGTCCAAAAATGAATAGCCAGACCATTATATGGTGATTATAATAGGTGTTTATTTAAATTTGTTAACTAAAGTGGTGAAGGTGATCATATTCAAAAGAAATTGTTGACGATCTGTTGCTGCCTGCGTATACCAGCGGCCGTGTTCTGTAGTTCCCCTTCATGTTGCAGGCCAGCATCCTCCTCTTCCTCCTCTTCAGGCATGTGTGGCTCTGGTTCCAGGAGGGGAATGTTCCTTTTGATGCAAATGTTGTGCAATATTGCACATGTTAGGATGATCTTACAGACCTTCTCTGGGGAATATAGCAGGCTACCACCAGTGATGTCGAGGCACCGGAACCTTGACTTGAGGATGCCAAAGGTTCTCTCAACAATGCTGCGTGTCCTCCTATGTGCGTCGTTGTAGGCACGCTTTGCAGCAGTACTTGGGTTGCCAAATGGTATCATAATCCATGGCTGGATGCCATACCCCTGATCAGCTGCAAGTGAAAATGATTGGGATCATGTTGATGTAGCTGGCCCTATTGAAATGACCTTTCCTGGCAGGAGTTGTCTTGTGTTGTCTGTGACTCTTTTGTGTAGTAATGTAGCATACTAGGCTTGTAGGATATACCATCTGCATTGTGTTGTTTCCTTGGCTGAACAAGTGTTTGTCTGCTAACCAGTTGTCAGCAGTATGTTTTGGGATTTGCAGTACAGTGTGCCCTCCCTAGCATTGTGACTTGTGATACAGGTGTCCGTGTGTCTTCACTGGGGGTGAGATGATAGTTCCATACACAGGTAAAATTGACAGTGTTGTTAACACGTTCATATCAATGTACCCTGGACATCCCATACCTTTAGACTTAGGCAATGGATTCATGTAAAGGTCATTGGGACACTTACATTTTGCAATGTGACATTTGGGCAACCCACTCCACACGTTGTGATCTTTGACGTCTTAATATTAGGCTGTACAGTAATTTCAAATGTGTGACAGGTTCAATGGTGACCTAAGAAACATGGCTAGGAATGTCACGACCACAGTATGTTCCTGTTCACATGTTGCTGTTGTGGTGTATGTGTTGTGTGTCCTAGAGGGTTGCTGTGCAGTGTGTATATAAGTAGGTTTTTGTACTTACCAACAAGTAGTCCATTGCCATACCGTCCATCCTGGAAGTGTTGATTGATGGTACAGTGACGGAAGATGAATGAGTCATGTACACTCCCAGGATATTTAGCCACGATGTTGGTGATCAATCCCTGGTGATCGACTATGGCCTGCACGTTGATGGAATGTGTGTGCTTCCTGTTGCGGTAGAGGTGTTCAGTTGCAGCAGGTGGCACAAGGCGTACATGTGTGCAGTCGATTGCACCAAGGACGTGTGGGAAGCCACTGATAAGGTAGAACCCCTATTTTGTTTCCTGCTGCTTCTGCAGTGTGTTAGGGAAGCAGATGTGGTGGGGTGTCAGTCCAATGATGGCATCCAGTACTTTGGGCAAAAAGGTGGAGAATGATGGTTGTGATATTCCGGCAAACAGGGCACCAGTTGTTTGGAAAGAGCCACTTGCCAGCATATGAAGTACGGCAAGCAGCTTGGTTTCTGTTGGGATGGTGCGGGGTGTCAGCAAAGTGGGGGCCAACTGCGGTTCAATCTTGCGCAGCAGCTGCTGAATGGCCTGCCAGTTCAACCGGTACCTCTGGATGATGTTGTGTTCCCTTAGGCCCTGAAGGGTGGTTCTGGGGCAGAATATCCTCTCCTGCCTTCTGCTCTGCCTTTGGGGTCCCTGCTGGTGTTGTTGTAGCTGCTGTTGTTGCTGCTGGGCTCTGCGTCTGCTGCTCTGTTTGTTCTGTGTGTTCTGAATAAATACCGGTGTGTTTGCCCCATTTTAACACCTGCCCTGACTCAGGCGTTAATTTTTGACGCAAATCGGGCTGTGCGTCATTTTCTGGCTCCACCTCCCGGCTGTGTGTCATTTTTGCCCGAAAGCATAAATACGACGCACGGCCATTTAAGCCATTTTTTTGAACGGGAACGCCTACCTTGCATATCATTAACGCAAGGCGGGTTGCCGCATCCAAAAAATTACGCACACAGAGGAATTTCGTCTTCCGCGGGCTTGGGCGTCAAAGTTTAAATACGGGGCAACGTTTGCGCTGAATGTGGTCAAAATTTTTGACGCACAATCGACGCAGACGGAGTATAAATATGCCCCCAACTGTTTGTCACCTCAAAGTTGCCAATTAGTAGGAGAGAGGCAATATGGCAACAAATTGTTGACAAGATCAACAGTGTGGCAGAAGTACGGACAACAGTCATTGAGTGCAAGAAACGCTGGCATGACTGCAAGCGCTGGACCAAGGAAAAGATGATCAGGAACAGGAAGGCAGCACTGCAGACTGGAGGTGGGGGTCCAGCACCGCAGGAGACCCTGGACCGCATGGAGGAGACGGTGGCAGCCATCATCCCTGAGGAGATCGTCACAGGGATTCAAGGACAGTACATCGCAGACTACCAGGAGACAACACAAATGCAGGGGAAGTCGCATGGGGAATTAAAATGCACAAATGTTAACTGTAAGCTGGGGGGGTGGACATACTACTACACAATGCATGTAAGTCATGATATGCAGGGAGTGGAATGGGTAAAGGGGCACGGCACGGGGGCTTGGCCCGTTCAGAGGAAACCTGGAGCACACTACTACATAACACCAACAACCTTTGCCTGGGGGTATGCCGCCATGCCAAGGATGTTGCAAAGGTAAAGCCAGGCCAGGAGTGCAGGGTACAACGTAAAACTGGCAGCCCGTCAGACGTCAGCCAGTATTCTCCCTACAGTAACTAGGGCCCAATTAACAACCTCTGGCCATACCTGCAAGTGGAATGTAACATTGGCAACAGTTGCCACTACCACCTCTGCTGTGTGTGCAGGTCAAGTAGCTAATGGCAGTAACGTCCCCATGGATCAAACACACCCAAATTAAAGGGTTCATGATGACAACGTTATCAATCCCCTGAAATCAATACAAATGTTCCAATCCAGTCAAATGTGGTTGTCCAAAGTTGCTACAAACATCAGCCATTGTCATAAACATTAGGAGGTACACAGCACTAATGCCATACCCATGCTGCATATGTCAGGGTCCACCATGTGCCTGGGTCACAATAGCTCCAATGCCACCATGCAACATCCCAAATGTCATACTGCTCAGACAACAGCATTGAGGGGGAGGACACATGTAACTGGTTACATAAATACACCTGCACAGTCAGAGGATGAAATGGAACACTGCTAGGACTATCAGTGCAATCCAATGTACCACACATTCCCCAACATCAGCAGTTCACATTACCAATGCTGACATCCATATTGTGCCATAACAAAGCTATACATAGTATATGCTAGATCTCAACAACATATAGGTGGATGTGAAAGGTCAGAGACTGTGGCAGGTCCAGATTGGTAAGTGTGGTGCTAGTGCCACCAGAGCACCACAGCCAGTGAAAGGCCTCACCATGAGAATGGAAGTAGTCGGAGGGTTGAGTAGGACAGGAAGGTGGCAATTCACAATTTGGCCTGAACCAACACCTAGAGGATGTGATGCTGACAAGTCCACAAACTGACCACAATGCATGTGACATGCAGGTGGGGCATAGGCCTGGGAGAATGCTTATATTATAGACATGAACAATGAACAGGAACCAAGATCACAATGTGAAAATAATCGGAAGGCAGGCATGTCACATTACAAAGCCCACAACACAGACACACTAATTGTACCATATCTCATTGCAGTGGTTGATGGCTCTCCTGCAAATATGCCTGTCCAGGACTACCCTGATGACATGGATGACGAGCTGACAAACATCAGCCAGCAGACCCTCCAAGATGTCCTTGGAACACTCCAGACCCCACCTTCTGTCACAAGTAGGAGCACAGAACTAGCAGCCATCACAGATGACCTACCCACCACCCCAATTGTATGACCTGCCAGCTCCAACACATCTGAGGACTCAGACGACACAGGCACCAGCTTTGAGAGAACTGTAGTTGGGGTACAGCGGGAGCTAGCCAAGGAGGTGCGGGTGGGAATGCAAACTATGGCAGCCAGCCTAGAGGGGATGCGTTCGTGCATGATGTCAACTGAAGAACAGACAGCAGCTATGCAAGGGCAAACAACAATCTTACAGGAACTTGAAAAAAGTTTGAAGGAAATCAGCACAGCTGTAATAGAGTTGACCCAACACCTCCAACCACAATCTTGTCAATGCATGCACAAATGCAATATTGAACCCCTCAGGGCCGACCTGGCTGCCTACCACCGTGATGTGGCTGCTATTCTTAAGAACCAGCAGCTCCTCCTTGCTGCAGTACTGCCCTTAAGAGCCCCACAGTTGGCAGCTACCGGGATGTCTGACTCCACGTCTTCAAACACTGAGGTGACAACACACACATCAGAAGATGAAGACGTGGAACAGATCACCTTCACCTGCAAGAGTACCCGGTAGCACTAGGCCCTGCCACATGGCCACCTATTACCAAGGTCCTGTGCTTTGTAACATGCCAGTCTTGCAACAACTGTACTCAAGCACTGTTCTTCAACCCGCTGTTTATCTTGTCACCCTGCCCTGTGATTGTCTCTCACTAACTTAATGGCAAATCCTGTCCCTCTGCACTGTCTGACACTTCACCCGAGCATGTCCAATGACATGTCCTTTTGCACTTGTGTAGGATCACAATGGAAGATGTCACACTAATGGACTCACAATCATGGACAATGTACATATAGCACTACAGCACTTTCAGATAAATAGCACTTACACAACAACTTTGTCTCTGTGTAATGTGACATATCAACCGTGATGGAGATCAGTTATGTTTACCTCAGGTCAGTGATCATTGATTGTCAATACACCTGACCTGAATGAATCTTGGCTGATAACTATGCACAGTGGCCTGGATTGTCCCATCATCTGCCCTCCCTGAGGGTAATTTACTAGGAAAATTTTAACTATACACCATAATGCTGTGTTGTACAGAATAATGCTTCCTCAAGGGATGTCTAAGCCAGAAAATTGTTTCTTCAATTTTTACTGAAAGTCAAAACTTACATATGTGACATTTGCCCCAAATTTTAGCTAACACACACCAAACAGCATGAATGGATGTGTATGAGTTTCCATACAAATAAGTCATCGGGCTGAACATTGTAACAAATTATAGGTGTGAGTTATGTATACTGTTCTACAAGACAGCATACTACCACTCACCTTATAAGGATTCACTTGGACATCAGGCTGCAGGCAGACTTAACACAGTGTCCCCAATACCAAATCTGTTAGCAAAGTATGTGACATTGAAAACATACATCACAAAAAAACCACACTTTGGGATCCATAGTAACCGTGAGTGGTGGTTGCAATGGATGGCCGAATCTTCGCTAAGTAGCTTTGGTGTAGCTGCCAATGTAACAGCTCAGTTGGGATATGGTTGCAGCATGGGACACAAAAGCTAATACAAAATAGACACTGTTCACTCATGGCAAGGCCCTGATCTACAAGCATTTGACACATACTGTAAAGGGTTACCTGGATATTTATTAAACAGTAAAAACAGAAGTTAAAACCAGGGAAACACCTTCCATAACCTAAACTACTTTAACTACACATTACCCACAACTGTCCCTAACTAACCTAAGCTAAACGTACTTATCACATTTAACAAAATGATCAAAATATCAACCCCCCACCCCCCTTATAAGACCGGACACATGGAGGACAACATATACTAACCTAAACACATACTATCTTATAATAAACAAATATATATGTATATATTTTTCTTTTTTTATATGTTTTTTCAAACACCAAAACCCCAACATCGTCAACCCACCCACAAACATAATAAAAAAACGTTGTAAAAAGGTTGATACCCCCACCCCCACCCACTGCTACTAACTAAACTAACAGCCTATACTAACCTAACACTAAGCCCCCTAAACCCACTAATTTAAATAACAAGGAAAGAGGAGGGAGGGGAGGGAATCATGGCTGAGTATAAGCCTACAAGTTGGCCCTCTGCAGGGTCTTTTTGATGGCATGCACCCTCTGATTCATTTGTGCCACCTCTTGCTGCAGTCTGGTCATTTTACGTAACACACGGTCCAAGTTCTGTTGCATCTGGTTAAAAGCTGCAGCAGGGGTGGTCTGGGTGCCAGTGGAGGAAGTATGGGCCCTTGTCGGTGCCATGTCTGTAGGCTGAGGTGCAGGTGGTACTGTGACAGGTCCTGTAGCTGTCGTTGTTGAGGGTCCAGCAAAGGTCCCTGCTACTGTTGGTGCCACCTGGGTAGTAGTGGTGGTGCTGGTGGCTGTACACGGAAGGGCCCCCTTTGGCAAATGTCCTCCACACTCCGGAGGCTCTTTCATGGCGATAATGCCTTGCCATGTTGCAGAACCCATACTCCACATCCAGAATGTGGTGGTAATGCATTGCCCTGCGCTGAAACTCTCGAATCTGGATGGGAGTCATATTGGCAGCTTTTAAGACAAATAGAAAACCAAACATTAGGGGGCATATTTATACTCTGTTTGCGCCGGAATTGCGCAGTTTTTTTTTACGCAATTCCGACGCAAAACTAACTCCATATTTATACTTTGGTGTTAGACGCGTCTAGCGCCAAAGTCCATGGAGTTTGCGTCATTTTTTAGCGTGGACACCTACTTTGTGTTAATGAGATGCAAGGTAGGCGTTCCCGTCTAAAAAATTTACTCCGAGGCATGTGCGCCGTATTTACACTCCCGGGCAAAATTCACGCCCGGGAGTGGGCGGGTCAAAAAAAATGACGTACGGACGCTTTTGCGCCGTTTTTTAGCGCCTGGAAAAGGCAGGCGTTAAGGGACCTGTGGGCTCGGAAGGAGCCCAGAGGTGCCCTCCCATGCCCCCAGGGACACCCCCTGTCACCCTTGCCCACCCCAGGAGGACACCCAAGGCTGGAGGGACCCATCCCAGGGACATTAAGGTAAGTTCCGGTAAGTATTATTTTTTTTTTTTTTGTGGCATAGGGGGGCCTGATTTGTGCCCCCCTACATGCCACTATGCCCAATGACCATGCCCAGGGGACAGAAGTCCCCTGGGCATGGCCATTGGGCAAGGGGGAATGACTCCTGTCTTTGCTAAGACAGGAGTCATTTCTATGGGGTTTGGGAGTCGAAAAAAATGGCGCAAATCGGGTTGAGGTGAAAAATTTGCCTCAGCCTGACTTGCCCCATTTTTTGACGCCCAAGCTCCATATCCCCCTACGCCGGCGCTGCCTGGTGTACGTCGTTTTTTTCCACGCACACCAGGCAGCGCCGGCGGCTAACGCCGGCTAACGTCATTGATTAAATACAGCGCCCGCATGGCGCTTCAGAATGGCGTTAGCCGGCGCTAATTTTTTTGACGCAAAACTGCATTAGCGCAGTTTTCCGTCAAAAAGTATAAATATGGCCCTAGGTACTTCATTGTGTGAAATGGCTAAAGAAGTAAATCCGACAATACATCTAATGTACTGGAAACAGCCCATATCATCATACAGATCACTGATTGTCCCTGAGGAAGTACATGCCAAGCCAGCCTACACATGTCCTATCATCAAACAGCACATCAAAACCCTAAAAGATGGATAACAACTGGAGTGACTTTGGCATCATTGTTCAGCCACTTGTCAGGTAAAAATCATGCTGCAAATCCTCCACCACTGACAGGCCAACAAATGACTATGTTCTTGATGACAATCTAGGGCCACAAGATCTGGAAGTTGTAAATGGAATGGCAGTATAGAATGCAGGTGTTAATCATGAGTGGGTATCCTAGGTTTGGACAAGTGATTTACAGATTTACATGTCTGTGTACTCAGTCCTAGGTACACTATTCACAACCCTAAGCCTGTGCCTGGGGGGGAAGTGGGGAGGGGGGATGGACAAGCAACTGATAATTTCTAACAACAGGATACCCAGGAGCTTTGGAAAGCTGTACATGGGTTTTGCCAGCACACCACAGGTAAGGAGGAAGTCCAAATAGGATACACCCAAACCTTGGACAATCCCATCAACACTTATCTTTGGAAATGCAGACCATTGTCAACATCATTTCCTATCAGTAACCCATTACTTACAACAAACAGATAGATGCAAGCACACCTCTGGCCAGGAGCTGCATGCACACCTAGGCCATTGTACTCAAGTGCCTCATACTCATAGTACAACATGTGGAGCTAACTGCTGCTAGGAAGTTAAACATACAGTCAAACATGTTCATTAGTGAATAGGGAAGCTGAAGTCTGTGGGTAATACTTTGGCATCCCTATTCTGGGAGAATCAGGGTCTGACTGGCTGACTAAATCACTAATATGGTCCACTGCTACATTTTCTGATTTCAAGTTTTATCCACATAACTCATCCCTATTCACATTGCCGTGCCTACAGGACTGACCTACAATCCCAAATTATGACAATACGATAAGGATTGGCCAACTCAAAGATGGGGAAAGAAATGATACTCCACTAAAACAAAAACGATCATTGACCAGCGCATCACACCTTGCTATGTGTCCAAGACACAGGAGTCAATCACACATCATCAGCAAACACAACACAGAACAGAAATATCAACACTTACCGGAGATGTCTGGGTCCGCAAATCGAGCCACCTCTCCGATAGTGTAGGGTGCAAGTCCACCTGTAAGGCATGGAAGGGAGAAATGTGCTCAATGTCTGTGCACTGTACAACACTTCCAAATACAAATACTATGTATAATATTAACTCAGAAAGTCAAGCCTCTCAGACATGATGATACTGCATCCCACATACCACTGCAAACATGTACAGACCCGGGGACTCCAGTGAGGGATACACACATATCTGCACACATACAGTGGCCCTAACTATCATGTGGTGGCAAACATGCTCCTTCATTAGTGAGCAGACAAATTCATGGAGTGTATTCCTCTCATCATGTGTATCCATGAGAGACATGCAAAGCCACTTTCCGTGAGAACTGCAATACCAGTCACCCAGGCATTGTGACTAAGACCAATTTTAGACACACAGGTACAATGTACAGAGGGCCAGGGACAGTTGTTAGCCCTTAGTTTGTATCATTTTCTTCAATTGATGTGCCACAGCTATGGTAAGTTGCACCAACCATAGAGATATGAACCCGTGTGCATACCTTTTGCCAGCCATCCCTAATTTAAATGTGGCACTACAAACTCAAAATATTAGTCTAAGATGTTACTTGAGGTAAGCTATAACTTGTTACGTATGTGTCAGAATCCAGTTCAGACATGTATCCGAAAACAATTGAGGGACACATTGGGGCATATTTATACTCTGTCTGTGCTGAATTTGCGAAAAAAAGTTCGACGCACATTCAGCGCAAACCTTGCCCCATATTTAAACTTTGACGCCCGAGCCCGCGGATGTCAAAATCCCGTGTTGTAGGTAGGCGTTCCCGTCCAAAAAATGACTTAAACGGCCGTGCGTCGTATTTATGCTTACGGGCAAAAACCCTGCACGGCTGGGAAGCGGAGCCGGAAAATGACGCACAGCCCGATTTGCATCAAACATTAACGCCTGGGTCAGGGCAGGCGTTAAAAT
Organism: Pleurodeles waltl; assembly: GCF_031143425.1. Taxonomy (NCBI): domain Eukaryota; kingdom Metazoa; phylum Chordata; class Amphibia; order Caudata; family Salamandridae; genus Pleurodeles; species Pleurodeles waltl. The sequence goes on from NC_090444.1 coordinate 1,068,026,903, forward strand.
GGGGCAAACACACCTGTATTTAATCAGAACACACAGAGGCAATAGCAGAGCAGCAAAAGGGAGACATGTAGGTGCTTTTCATCCAGCGCGCACGCAGACGCAGAGCCCAGCAACAACAACAGCAGCTACCACAACACCAGCAGGAACCCCAAAGGCAGCACAGAAGGCAGGAGAGAATATTCCGCACCAGAACAACCCTTCATGGCCTCAGGGAACATGACATCATCCAGAGGTACAGGTTGAACTGGCAGGCCATTAAGCAGCTGCTGCGAAACATTGAGCCACAGTTGGCACCCATCTTGCTGACACCCCGCACCATCCCAACAGAAACCAAGCTGCTAGCTGTACTTCACATGTTGGCAAGTGGCTCCTTTCAAACAACTGGTGCCCTGGTTGCCGGAATATCACAGCCATCATTCTCTGCCTTCTTGCCCAAAGTACTGGATGTCATCATTGGACTCACACCCTGCCACATCTGCTTCCCAAACACACTGCAGATGCAGCAGGAGACAAAACAGGGGTTTTACCTCATTAGTGGCTTCCCACACGTCCTTGGTTCTATTGATTGCACACATGTATGCCTTGTGCCACCTGCTGCAACTGAACACCTCTACCGCAACAGGAAGCACACACATTCCATCAATGTGTAGGCCATTGTCAATCACCAAGGACTGATCACCAACATCGTGGCAAAATATCCTGGGAGTGTCCATGACTCATTCATCTTCTGTCACTCTACCATCAATCAGCACATCCAGGATGGACAGTATGGCAATGGAATACTTGTTGGTAAGTACAAAAACCTACTTATATACACACTGCACAGCAACCCTCTAGGACACACAACACATACACCGCAACAGCAGCATGTGGACAGGAACACACTGAGGTTGTGACATCGTTAGCCATGTTTCATAGGTCAGCATTGAACCTGTCACACATCTGAAATTAGTGTACAGTCTAATGTAAAGACGTCAATGATCACAACATTTGGAGAGGTTTGCCTATTTGTCATCTTGCAAAATGTAAGTGTCTCACTGATGTTTAAATTAATACATTGCATAAATCTAAAGGATTGGGATGTCCAGGGTACATTGATGCTAACGTGTTAAAAACACTGTCAAAATTAATCTGTGCATGGAACTATGATCTCACCCCCAGTGAAGACACAGGGGCACCTGTATCACAAGTTACAAAGCTAGGGAGTGCACACTGTACTGCAAATCCCAAAACATACTGCTGACAACCAGTCAGCAGGCAAACACTCATTCAGCCAAGGAAACAACCCAATGCACATGGTACATCCTACAAGCCTAAGAAGGAACACAATAATACAAAAGAGTCACAGACAACACAAGACAACTGCTGCCATGCAAGGTGATTTCAATGGGGCAAGCAACATAAACATGATCCCATTAATTTTCTTTTTCAGCTGATCAGGGGTATGGGATCCAGCCATGGATAATGACACCATTTGGCAACCCAAGCACTGCAGCAGAGCGTGCCTACAATGACGCAGATAGGAGGACATGCAGCATAGTCGAGAGGACCTTCTGCATCCTCAAGTCAAGATTCAGGTGCCTCGACATCACTGGTGGCAGCCTCCTATATTCCCCAGAAATGGTCTGTAAGATCATTGTAACATGTGCCATCCTGCACAACATTTACATACGAAGGAACATTCCTCTCTTAGAACCAGAGCCAGACATGCCTGAAGAGGAGGAAGAGGAGGATGGTGGCCTGCAACATGAAGGGGAACAACAAAACACGGCTGCTGGATTGCGTAGGCGCCAACATATTGTGAACAATTTCTTTTAAAACTAATCACCATCACCACTGTATTAACTAATGTAAATAAACACCGATAATAATCACAATATCATGGTCTGGGTAATTATTTTTGCTCACCTTTATCTCTAACTATCAGAATAAGAGTGTAGCCTCATGGAGCATTGCTGATATACCGATCAGGACACAGACATTTCCTGAGCAATTGTGATGCATATCATACAACAGTCACATACATACACACTGTAAATGACATATATCCTGTACATTTCACCTTTGAAGGGCAACAGCAGAGGACCACACCTATTTCACACATACATGTTGGCAACGTGGTTCATCGCAGCATATGGCACATAACTAAGACACCATCTCTCAATAAGGGGAAAACAAGCCTCATATATGAGGCAGTGGATGTGTTATTGCATTGGTAATAGGAATGTATGACCAGACCCTTGACAGCAGTAAGTCCAACTGCACCGATCTTTGCAAGGACTATCTGTGACTATAGTTCCATAGAAGCAGAACATAGACAGCACAAGGGCCACATCTATGACAAGCATTGCGCACATGACATTCCATGTACATGTCAGCCCATTTCCTAACTCCTGACCCACCCATGCTCCTGATCACAACCCACCTGTCTGAAGAGGTCCCTGGAATGGTAATATGTGTACCCCGATATTCCCTCCTCTACCCACACAGACTAACAATACTAATCCTGTGTGCTACACCCTTTCCTATGTTATGCCATTGTTATAGTACATCTGACTGCATGGACGTCAGGTCAATTAATACACTGGCTTGTAGTTTCTAAGCCCTGTTATCACCTGTAGATTGCTTCCCGTGTGAAAGGTACTGTTGGCCATGTGAATTCGAATCTCACATACATGACTTGTAAAAGTGATGCAGCACACACCAGTGATCACCTCGAAGCACACCACCCATTTGAACATGCACTGCCCCTGCTGATGCCTGGAACAGCATAGAAGTTTCCATTTTGTCAAATACACTGTTATGCATTGCTAGTAATTAAGCCGTGTAACACAGCCCTTGGGTTTATGTGTCACCTTCAAAAGCACACGACAAACACAGTTTTCCATGTCAACTGTCTTGTTCTTTCTCCGACCAGTCTTAGTCAGACCACTGAGTATGTACCTTGTGAAATTGCTGGATCCAGATTGACCCTGCATCCTGTCAGCCTGACTGGCACCTGTCTGTGCGTTACCCTAAAGGTTCCTTGTGGCTACATATGTACCACACTTGTATTACCAAACCTCTCATTCCTCAGAGGGTATTTTGTCATGTGCTTGCTCAATGCATACCCAAATACATTGTATAGCATCATCTGCTTTTTAATTGTAGCATATTAGTAAAAATGTCTTTGAATACCAAAATCATGGCCCATCCCTTGTCTGGGTCTCATGTATGCATGAATGACAAAGTCTGACAGTGTACCATGGCCGTATGCAGGGATTGGGTATGGTGCCTCCAGCACAACCAGATACCTCTGATAATGTGCATGAAAAGTCCGCACATATTAGGACCCTGACAGTTCACACGCTGAATCACATTGCTCACAACATATTGATGGGCTGTGCGTGGTGAATAGCTGCTACATTAATCAACACAGAGGCTATGATGGTCCCAAATGCAATGGGAACTTCACAGGCCAACCTGTGTACAAATGTTGTAATGACACCTGCCAGAACATGACACCTGAGACATTATCTCACTCAGCACACCAAGGTTGCCCTGTTGACAGTCTCATTACATGTCTGCAGTGACAGGGTGGGACTATCCCCATGTAGGTTCTCATGTCCTCATTGACTTTACTCACATTGATCTCCGAAGGTTACTCAGTAGATACAGGAATAGCTGCCACTGACTCATGATGAGACCTGGACGTAACTGTGACAACATATACCCCTAAAAATATACAGGATCAACATTGGACCACACACATGAACCAGACACCTCTGTGCAATTGATCACTGGAAATATGTGGCCATGTGCTGCCTCGTCTGCTGGTCCACCACTGCCACTGGAGAGTTTTGGCTCAGTCATATGACCACAACTGTGGCGTCATATTACATTTGTGGTTCACCTTTGGCTGTCTGTGCCAATAACATGGTACCCACCTAGTCTATGCATGTGCCTGACTCACGATGGGTTCACCAACAAGTGCCTAGGAAGCAGTTACCAAATTTCTAGGACATGGGATGGCCAACTTGTGGACCATTGACATAAACAAGCGTCTGCCATCTATCCAGTGCATGCTTTGTCATTTGTGGTATCTACGTTACCCAAAATCTTGGGGGTGCACACAACAGATGTTGCTACATGTATGACCAGCACATGTCCTCCCTCATTTCCACACTGACTTCCATCTAAGGTTTGAACACATTGACTTCACATTCATACAAGCATATTTGCAAAGACACTGGGTCGACAACTACATTAGTAGCCAATGCACACACATTGAGCCAAAGGCATTAAGGTATTGTACTTATGTGTGTCACTTTGCTATTCTCTCCTGATGCCAAACATGCCCAATTTGTGCAATACCTATATGTAGGCCACACATATGGCCATCTAGTGCATCAGCCAAGCATGAGAATCCTGTTAAGGAAGTAGCGGATCATGGTCCGCAGCAGTATGATGTCTCACATGTGACCATACACCATCAACACCAAAGTGGATGCAATCAGCCTATACTCAGTTGTGTCACAAATGTAACATTACATAAAAATGACAAAAATACCCAAAACCGGTTCATGCCCTGAACTTTTGACACATACACGGCAAAAAATGACGCTTATGCCCGAAAAACAATGCATAATGCCAAGAAAATTGGTTAAGTGTTAAGACTATTTCCAAATATATGGATGAGGCCTAATTTTTACTCCTGTGCATCGAAAAATATGACGCACAAACTGTATGCGGGAAAAATTATAACTTTGCAGTCTGTGATTCTTCTAGACTGTGTGGCTGTGTTCTGAGTTTTGTCCAGTGAAATTGTGCTTTTATCTCCTGTGTGCTCCATTACTTGTTAGTTTGTGAAATAAATATTGTTGTTGTGTACTGTCTGAGTGTGTTTTGTGTACTATTGTCCAGTATTGTATTGTCTTTGTTGTTAGTGGGAGTCTGTTGTGGGTAGTGCTAGTTTGGGGATTGTTGGGCTCTTTTAGTTGTTAAGTTTACTTTTTTGTCATTCTTCTTTCCCCCTTTTCTCCTTTGTTCTACTTTCTCCCTTATTCGGTGCTAAGATGTTGGATAGGCCACGTTTTGGCAAGATGGGTGAGGAGGAGCTTGGGGGATTTATATGGCTGGTGTGCCATTTCCTCCCACTGATGATTGAGGGAGGGGGGCGGGTGATACAGGGGTATCACACCGAGGCCCGTCGAATCCGGTGGGGAAAGGTCCTGCATCACTTGCAGCGCGTGTATCGGAGTCAGAGGAATGACCACCAGCTGAAGCACCGCTGGGCTGACCTCATCTCTAGGGAGCAAGATCTGCTTGACCACCTGGGAATAGTGATTGGTGGTCCTGTTGGTGAATACAAATAATGTAAATGTGCATGATTAAAAGCTCTGTAGTGACATCAGATGATTTGTACAATATCTGCCGGCTATGTTGTTGAGTGTGTGAAATGCTTTGGAAACATACAGGGTCATTGATGGACTATGTGAAGGACCACAATTGCTAGCTGTCAGGAAGCAAGTGCTCTGCAAACTTACTGAATACTTTTGCTTAATGTAAGTTGGTGCCGCCTTTGTGTCAGACAGCAACACAAATTAGGAGCCAATCATGTCTGTATAGGTCACATTTGCCTGTGAAGTATAGATTTTCCAAAATATTACCAACCTTTGTTGACACAACAGCTAGACTGACTTTAGAAACACTACATGATCCAGAAAATGAGTGCAGGCTTCACGTCAATTGATGATAGCAATGTGGCCCAGACATATGTCTCATGTGTGTCTGGTGAGTGTGTAAGGAAAGTGTTCATGGAAGTTCTATGAATGTTAGGGATTATTGTGGTCCTTCATCATTTTGGATACATGTCAGATCTGGATTTGGAAACATAGGGAAAAAGTGCAAGATTCCCTCAGCTAACATCATACATTTGTATTTGGTGTTTGGTGTTCCACCTTTCGTTTAGGGATGGCAGGCCAAAGGTATGCACATGGGTTCATATCTCTATGGTTGGTGCAAATCACCATAGCTGGGCCACATCAAATGAAGAAACTGTAACAACATGAGGGCTTACAAATATCCCTGCCCCTCTGTATATTGTACCTATGTGTCATACATTTTTCATGGCCACAATGGCTGTTTGACTGGTAATGCACCCCTCCAGTAAACAGGCTTTGGATGTCTCTCTTGGATGCACATGATGAGACAAATACACGCCATTATTATGTCTGCTCACTAATGAAGGAGCATGTTTGCTACCACATGATAGTTAGGGCCACTGCATGTGTTCAGATATGTGTGTAATTGTCACATTAGACCCATGCTATGTACATGTTAGCCGTGCTATATCGGATGCAGTATCATCATGTCTCAGTGGCTTTACTTACTTATGTAATCTTACACATAGTTTTTGTCTTTGGAATTGTTGGTCAGTGCACAGTTTTTGAGCACATTTCTTCCTTCCATGCCTTACAGGTGGACCGGCACCCTACACTGTGGGCGAGGTGGCTTCATTTGAGGCCCCCGACAACTCCAGTAAGTGTTGATATTTCTGTTATGTGTTGTGTTTGCTGGTGATGTGTGATGGACTCCTGTGTGTTGAACACATAGGAAGGTGTGATGTGCTGGCCCATCATTTGTCTTGTTCCATGAGTGGGATTTCATTATCTCAGCATTTTGGTAGTTTGCCACTGCTTATCCTATTGCCTTATCTAGGGATTCTAGGTCATTCCTGTAGGCCCGCAATGTGAATTGGGGTGCTTCATGTGGATAACACTTGTATCAACAAGAGTCGCACTGGACCTAATCTCAGTTTTAGAGGGTCATTTTTGGAACCGCCAAATGGAGAACGCGGAGGCCATTCTGACTTTCCCGCTGGGCCGGCAGGCGCCCGCCAAGGGAGCGCCCGCCGGCCCAGCGTGAAAGGCCCTGCAACACAGAGGCCGGCTCCGAATGGAGCCGGCGGTGTTGCAGGGGTGCGACGGGTGCAGTTGCACCCGTCGCGATTTTCACGATGCAGACAGTGAAAATCTCCCTGGGGCCCTGTTAGGGGGCCCCTGCACTGCCCATGCCAGAGGCCCATGCCAGGGGCCCCACGAAACCCGTTCCCGCCATTCTGTTCCTGGCAGTAAAAACCGCCAGGAACAGGATGGCGGGAAGGGGGTTGGAATCTCCATGGCGGCGCTGCTTGCAGCGCCGCCATGGAGGTTCTGCCCAAGCAGGGGAAATCCGGCGGAAAAACCGCCGGATTCCCTTTTCTGAGAATGGGCAATGAAGCACCGCCAGCCTGTTGGCTGTGCTTCCGTTGCCCCCGGCCCTGGCGGTCTTGTACCGCCAGGGTCGGAATGAGGCCCTTAGTCTGCCAGTCAGACCCACTTTCTCCCAGAATGGGGCTGCAAAATGCTTACCCACAGACTTCTGCTTCCCTATTCACTAATGTACATATGAAACTGTAGGTTGAACTTCCTAGCAGCATGTAGCTCCACATGTAGTGCTACAAGTATGTGGCACTTGAGTGCAATGGCCTAGGTGTGCATGCAAATCATGGCCAGGGCTGTTCTTGCAACTCTGTGTCTGTTGTAAGTCATGCCTTACTGGAAGTACATCATGTGGAGAAAGGTCTGCATTTCCAGACATGTGTGGCACTGGGATTGGTCAAGGGTTTGCTGTCTCCTATTTGTAGATACACCTTACCTGTTGTGTGTGTGTAGAGCCAAATACATGTCCAGCTTTCCTAAGCTTCCTGGGTGTCCATGTTGTTTGAAATTGTTAGTTGTTTCTCCACCCCCCCACCCTCAAACACAGGCATGGGTTTGTGAATAGTGTACCTAGGACTGATGATACAAGTATGTTACACAGACATGTAACTCAGTGAATCTTTGGTCTGAACCTAGTATTCACACTCAGGTTTAGCACATGAATACTATACTAGCAAGTCCATTTACAACTTGTAGATCATGTGGCCCTAGATTTCCATCCCGTCACTGACATTTGTAGCCCTGGCATTGGCGGAGGATGTGCTGCATGATTGTTAGCTGACAACTGGCAGAACTCTGATGCCAAATTAATGCCAGTTGTTACCCATCTTGTAGGGTTTGGATGTGCTATATGTGATACGACCTTTGTAGGGTGGCCTGCCATGTACTTCCTCAGGGACATTCAATGATCTGTATGATGACATGAGCTGTTACAAGTACAGTAGATGGACTGTCTGATTTACTTCTTGTGCCATTTCACACAATGCAGTTTCTAATGTAATTTTTTGCCTTTGTCTTCACAGCTGCTAACATGACACCCATCCAGGTCCGTGAGTTCCAGATGCGGACAATGTGTTACCAGCATATCCTGCTGGTAGAGTAGGGGTACAGACGGATGGCCCAAAGATACAGGACCGAACTTGCCTCCGGAGCCTGGAGGGCTTTCCCACAGGGTGGCCCTACTTTGCCCACCACAGCCACCACCAGCACGACCACCACTTCCACCCAGGTGGCACCACCCACAGCTGGGACTGTTGTCCCAACAACGTCTGCAGGTGCTCCAGGCCCTAGCAGTGGACCACATTCAGAGCAGCCCACAGGCATTGACTATACACGCCCACATACATCCTCAGCTGGTACCCAGACCGCTCCAGCTGCTACAATTGACCCTGCAGCTTTTCAGGACATGCAGCAGAAAAATGGACCGTGTCCTCCGTAAAATTAGTCACCTGAGCTGGGATGTTCGCCATATGAACAGGCGTGTGCGGTCCATTAAGCGGACCCCCTGGAGGGCCAACCTCTCGACTTTGTTAATGGACATGATTCCCTCCCTCCCCTCCCTCCTCTTTCCTTGTTCTTATACTTAGTGGGCTTAGGGGGCTTAGTGTTAGGTTAGTATAGGCTGTTAGTTTAGTTAGTGTTAGTGGGTGGGGGGGTCCTGATTATTTCTATTTTTTTCTTTTTTAGTGTTTGGGTGGGTGGGGCTATGATGGGGTTCTTGTGTGTTTAGAAGAAAAAAAATTACTTTTAAAAAAAAATACTAAAAAATAAAAAAAAATATAAATTTGTTTAGTATAGGATAGTATGTGTTTAGGTTAGTATCTGTTGTCCCCCATGTGTCCCGTCTCATAAGGGGGGTGTGGGGTTGATGTTTAGAAAGTTTCATTACATGTGATAAGTACGTTTAGCTTAGGTTAGTTAGGGACAGATGTGGGTAATGAGTAGTTAGGGTAGATTAGGGTAGGTAAGACTTTTCCCTGAGTTTCCTCTTATGTTATTAACGTTTAATTAATATGTAGTGAACCCTTTACAGTATGTGTTAAATGCTTGTTGATCAGGGCCTTGGCATAAGTGTACATGAATTTTGTTCTATTACATTTGTGTCCTATGCTACGAACAAATTCCAATTGAGCTGTAAGATTGGCAGCTACCCCAGAGCTACCTTGCAAAGATTCCACCATTAATTGCAACCACCAATCACAGTTACTATGGATCCCAACGTCTTTTTTTCATTACGAATGTTTTCAAAGTCACAAACAGTGCTTCCAGATTTGGTATTGAGGAAACTGTTTTATGTCTGACTACAGTGAGATGTTCAATGAAACCCTTATAGGGTGAGTGGTCGTAAGCACTCTTGTAGTATTGTGTTCATGACTCACAGACATCATTTGTGACACTGTTCAACATGATTACTTATTTGGATGTGAACTCAGACACCTTCATTCATGCAGTTTTTTGACTGTTTGCTTGGATTTGTGGGCACTGTTATATGTGTTAGTATTGCATGGTGACAACATGTTGCTGCCACTATTTGATGGCTTAGATATCCCTTGAGGAAGCATTATTCTGTCCAACACAGCATGAGGGTGTATGGTTTCTCTTTTCATCAGATATTACCCTCAGGAAGGGCAGAGTATGGTGCAATCCAGGCCATTGTGCATAGTTATCAGACTACATAATTTCAGGACAGTTGTATTGACAAGCTACGCAATTTGACAGGATGCACATTTCAGTTATCTACTGCACAGTTGATGTGTCACATTACACAGAGACAAAGTGGTTGTGTAAGTGCTATTTATTGAAAAGTGCTGTACATTGTCCATGATTGTGAGTCCATTATAGTGACATCTTCCATTGTGACCCTACACAAGTGGTAAAGGAAAATGCATTTGACATGCTGGGGTGATGTGTCAGACAGTGCAGAGGGACAGGATTTGCCAATGAGTAAGTGAGAGACAATCACTGGGCAGGATAACAAGATAAACAGTGGTTTGCAGAACAGTCATTGAGTACAGTTGTTGTAAGACTGGCATGTTACAAAGCGCTGGACCTTGGTAATAGTTGGCCATGTGGCAGAGACTAGTGCTTCCGGGTACTTTTCGGTGTGAAGGTGATCTGTTCCATGTCTTCTTCTGATGTGTGTTGCCCCCTCTGTCCTTGGTGGTGGTGGTTGTGAAGGGGCATCACACACCTCAGTGTTAGAAGACGTGGAGTCAGACATCCCGGTCGCTGGTACCTGTGAAGGTCTTAAGGGCAGTACTGCTGCAAGAAGGATCTGCTGATTCTTAAGAATAGCAGCCACATCACAATGGTAGGCAGCCAGGTTGGCCCTGAGGGTGTCATGATTGCATTCATGCATGCAGTGGAAGGTTTGGGGTGCGAGGTGTTGTGGCAACTCCCTTACTGCAGTGGTGAATTCCTTGGCAGTTTGTTGTAGTCCTTGCAGGATGGATGTTAGGGCTTGCATGTCTGCTGCCTTATCTGCAGATGACATCATGCACGAACGCACCCCCTCTAGGCTGGCTGCCATAGTTTGCATCCCCACCTGCACCTCCTTGGCCAGCTCCCGCTGTACTCAGACTACAGTTCTCTCAAAGCTGGTGCCTGTGTCGTCTGAGTCGTCATTGGTGTTGTGGGTGGGTCCTCTGTGATGGCTGCTTATTCTGAGCTCCTCCTTGTGACTGAAGGTGGGGTCTGGAGGGATCCAAGGACCTCTTGGAGGGTCTGGTGGCTGATGTTTGTCAGCTCGTCATCCATGTCATCAGGGTATTCCTGGACAGACATATCTGCAGGAGATCCGTCATCCTCTGCAATGGAATAGGGTACAATTAGTGTGTCTGTGTTGTGGCATTAGTGATGTGACATGCCTGCCTAGTGATGTTTTCACATTGTGATCTTGTTTCCTGTTTGTTGCTCCAGTCTTTCAGATGGGCATTCTCCCAGGCCTATGGCCCACCTGCATGTCACATGTATTGTGGTAAGTTATTAGACTTGTGGGCATCATCTCCTCTAGTGTTGTTTTAGGCCAAATAGTAAATTGCCACCTTCTTGTCCTACTCAACCCTCCTTCTTCATCCATTCTAATGGCGAGGCCTTTCACTGACTGTGGGTGTTCTGATGGCACTAGCAGCACACTTAACAATCTGGACCTGCACCAGTCTCTGATCTTTCAAATCCACTTATATGTAGTTGACATGTAGCGTATCCTATGCATAGCATTGTTATGGCACAATATGGATGTTAGCATTGGTAATGTGTACAGCTGATGTTGGGGAATGTGTGGTACATTGGATTGCCCTGATAGTCATAGCAGTGTCCTATTTCCTCCTCTGACTGTGCAGGTGTATTTCAGTGACCAGTTACATGTGTGCTCCCCCTCAATGCTGTTGTCTGAGCAGTATGACATTTGGGATGTTTCATTGTGACCCAGGCACAGGATGGACCCTGGCACATGCAGCATGGGTGTGTCCTTAGTGCTGAGTAGCTCCTACTGTTGATGACATTGGCTGATGTTTGCGGCAACTATGGGCATTCACAGTTGACATGGCTGGAGCCTTTGTCTTGTTTCAGGGGATTGTTAAAGTTGTCATCCTCAACCCACTAATTTAGGTGTGTATGATCCATGGGGACGTTACTGCCATTGGGTACTTGAGCTGCACACAGAGCAGAGGTGGTAGTGGCAACTGTTGTCACTGTTACATTCCAGTTGTCAGTATGGCTAGAGGTTGTTAATTGGGCCCTAGTTAATGTAGGAGGTATAGTGGCTGATGTGTGCCGGGATGTCAGTTTGACGTTGTGCCCTTCCTCCTGGCGTGGCTTTACCTTTGCTCCATTGTTGGCATGGCAGCATGCCCCCAGAGGACTGTTGTTGGTGTAGTGTTGTGGTGTGCCCCAGCTTCTCTCTGTACAGGCCATGCCCCCATGCCATACCCCTTTACCCATGCCACTCCATGTATATGATGACTTGCATGCATTTTGTGGTCGGTATCCCCCTCCTTGCTTACAGTTGACATTAGTGCATTTTAATTCCCCATGCGACTTACCCTGTATGTGTGTTGTCTCCTAGTAGTCTGAGCTGTCCTGTCCTTGAATCCCTGTGACGATCTCCTCAGGGATGATGGCTGTGACCATCTCCTCCATGTGGTCCAGGGCCTCCTGGTGTGCTGGACTCCCACCTCCAGTCTGCAGTGCTGCCTTCCTGTTCCTGGTCATCTTTTCCTTGGTCCTGCGCTTGCAGTCATGCCAGCGTTTCTTGCACTCGATGACTGTTCTGCGTACTTCTGCCACACTGTTTATCTTGTCAACAATTTGTTGCCATATAGCCTCTCTCCTACTGATTGGCAATTTTGAGGTGAAAAACAGTTGGTGCTGGTGTTCCGTCACCTCTTTAAACAGAATTTCCTGTTCCTTTGCACTGAAGCAACACTTTCTTTTCTTCTTCAAACTGTCCTGGTTCTTGTGTGGGTCCTCCTGGCTGGTTCCTGACGTGTTGTCATCTTCCTGGGGTCTGTACAGGCATCTGGGATCCATTTTGGCTCTCCTCTGCTGAAATGGCTGTGTTTACGGGGAATTTTGACGCTATTGCATCAAAAAACGCCGCATATCTGGTGTGCGGGGTCGTAAATCGACCCACATTCATTTCCGCCGCGTTAACGTCGTTTTGCTTTACAACTTGACGCTGCAGTGTGCGTCCCCAAAAATTACTTACACCTTTGGTTTGCACTGCCGGGCGTCAAAGTATAAATTTGACGCCCGCATGGCGCACCGAAATGGCGTTAGCCGGCGGTAATATTTTTGACGCAAAACTGCGCTGGCGCAGTTTTGTGTCAAAACTTATAAATATGGGCCATTATTTCTTTAAAAATTCTTGATTCCCAAGATATGTTTCCTGATACACTCACAGATCACACATGAAACATATGTTCGAGCCACATTGCCATCATCAATTGACATGAAGGCAGCACTAATTCACAGGCTCCTGTTGTGTTTTGAAAGTTAGTCTAGCTGTTGCGTCAACAAATGATGGTAATGTGTAGGAAATATTGTATACCTCACCGGCAACTGTGTCCCATATTTATACAAATTTTACACCGCATTTGTGTTGCTGTTTGACACGAAGGCAGCGCAAACTTACAAAATACAATTGTATTTTGTAAGTTTGAGCCGCTCTGGCTTCAAAACAGGTCCCAATTGCAGTGCTAACAAAGTCGAAATATGGCCCTGTATGTTTCACTAGCATTCCACATGTTCAAAAACATTGCCGGCAGCATATGAACAAATCAGCTACTGTCACTACAGAGCATTTAAATGTGCACGTTACTCTGATTTGTACTCACCAACAGGGCCACCAATCACAATCCCCAGGTGGTCAAGCAGGTCTTGCTCCCTGGCAACAAGGTCAGCCCAGTGGTGCTTTAGCTGGTGGTCATTGCGCAGTGTGTTGTATATTCTCTGCAGATGGTACAACACCTTTGCCCACCGGAGCCTTCTTGCCTCTGTGTGATAGCCTTGGATCACATGACCACCTGCCTCTATCATTAAGAGTAGGACGTGGCCCACCAGCCACATAAACCCACCCAGCTCCTCCGCTCCCATCCTGCCAAAATGAGGCCTACCCAACATTATTGCACACAAAAAAAAGGAATAAAGGGGTACAAAGGAGAAGAGAGGGAAAGTAGGACAGGGAAATGCAAAATAATTAAGAACACAGCCCAACTACACACAAACTACCACTACCCACAACAGACTCCCAACACAACAAAGACAAATGTTGACACCACAAATGACCAAAAAAACACTCAGACACAATACCACAGACAGATATGAAACACAAAAAGACATTTTAAAGACCACACTGGAGACAAAATCACAAAATGCACAGAGAGAGACAAGTCAAAACACAGCCACACAGTCAGGAAATATCACAGACTGCAAACTGAAAGTAAAAGTACATCCACTGTACCAATTCTGTAAACAGGATATCCTATTATATCACTTCCTACCTCAAATGCGGTGCATTTTTCTTGTTATGCGTCAAAATATTATGACGCTTATAGTCTGTGCACCATTTTTTTTTAAAGCACATGATTAGAAATAACCATGCATCCATATTGTTAAATATGTTTAATACTTAACCAATTTCCGGGGGTACAGTGTGGGAATTACCCCTCAGGGCCAATGGATGTTTCATGGCAATGTGCATCATATTTTGACGCATATGCGTCTTTTTTTGATGCATATGTGTCTTTTTTTTAAGCATGTGCGTCAACGTTTCTGTCATTAACTGGGTTTGGGTCATTTCTCATTTGTAATGGTACATGACAGTTGTGACAATACAGAGATAGGCTGATTGCACCCACGTTGGGCATTACGGTGTATGGGCACATGTGACAGATCATACTACTGCGGACCATGATCCTCTACTTGTTGTACCGGATTTGCACTCTTCACTGACGCAATAGATGGCCAAACGTGTGGGATACAATTATGTATTACCCAGTTTGGGCATGTTTTGCGTCAAGAGAGGATAGCAAGGCGACCCAACTCAATACAGTAACTCAATGCCTATGGGTCAATGTATGTGATTTGGCTGCTACTATTGTTGTTGCCCCACTGTGTGACCATCACAAGATGCATTTTTGCAAATCTGCTTGTATGCATGTGGAGTCAATGTGTCCAACCCTCAGATGCAAGTCAGTGTGGAAATGAGAGAGGACATGTGTTAGTCATACACATAGCAACAACTGCTGTGTGCACTTCCTAGGTTTTTTGGAACATAAACACCACCAATGACAAAGCATGCACAGAATAGATAGCAGATGGTTGTTCATGGCAATGTTCCAAAACTTAGCCATCACATGTCCTGGAATGTTGGATACTACTTCCTAGGCACTTGTTTGTTTACCCAGCATGAGTCAGGCATGGGATAATACTATGTGGGTACCGTGTCTGTGACACCGAGTCCCAATTATAATACAAAATTGTAATGTTACGCCACAGTTGGAGTCATTTAACTAAGCCATGTCTCTCCTGTGGCAGTGGAGGACCAGCAGACCAAGCAGTACGTGTTCACATATTTCCAGTGGTAAAATGCACAGATGTGTGCAGCATCAGTCTCTCACAAGTCCTGTAGGTGAGATTCTAGTTCAAAGGGCCAACAGTACCTTTCACATGGGAAGCAATGTACACGTGATTACAGGTCCTACAGACTACAAGCCAGTGCATTATTTAACCTGACGTCACAATGACTATGGCATACCATACTAAAGAGGGAAGTACACTGGATTAACATTGTGAGTCTGGCTGTGTGTAGAGGAGGGGTTATCTGGGGACAGATATTCCAGGGACTTCTGAAGAAGGGTGGACTGAGACATGGTGTGGCTGGACTTAGGACATGGGCTGCCATGTGCAGGGGATGTCATGTGAACAATGCTAGTCATACCTGGGGCACTTGTGCTATAAATTTGCTGCTTATATGGAAATATTGACACACATAGGGGGTCATTCCGACCCCGGCGGTCATTGACCGCCGTGGCCGGGGTCGGCGGGAGCACCGCCAACAGGCTGGCGGTGCCCCGCAGGGCATTCTGACCGCGGCGGTTTGTCCGCGGTCAGAACAGGAAAACCGGCGGGGTCCCGCCGGTTTTCCGTTGCCCTGAGGAATCCCCCATGGGGGATTCCGACCCCCTCACCGCCATCCTGTTCCTGGCGGTTCCGACCGTGAGGGGTGTCGTGGGGCCCCTGCCAATGGCATGGGCACTGCAGGGGCCCCCGTAAGCGGGCCCCACTTTGAATTTCAGTGTCTGCATAGCAGACACTGAAATTCGCGACAGGTGCTACTGCACCCGTCGCACCCTTCCCACTCCGCCGGCTCCATTCGGAGCCGGCTTCCTCGTGGGAAGGGGTTTCCCGCTGGGCTGGCGGGCGGCCTTCTGGCGGTCGCCCGCCAGCCCAGCGGGAAACACAGAATGGCCGCCGCGGTCTTTTGACCGCGGTGCGGTCATTTGGCGGTTCCCGCCAGGTGGGCGGCTCCCGCCGCCCGCCGGGGTCTGAATGACCCCCGTAGTCCTTACAAAGATAGGTGATGTAAGACTTACTGCTGTCAAGGGTCTGTACATACATACCTGTTACCAGTGCAATAGCACATCCACTTGCTCATGTATGAGGCATTTATTTCCCTTATTGACTGATGGTGTCTTAGTTGTGTGTCATATGCTGAGATGAACCATGTTGCCAACATGTATGTGTGAAATAGGTGTGGTCCTCTGCTATTGCCCTTCAAATGTGAAATGTATGGGATATATGTCATTTACAGTGTGAGTGAATGTGGCTGTACATTCATACCCATCAAAATTGTTTAGGAATTTTCTGTGTCCTAATCTGTATTTCAGAAATGCTCCATGAGGTTACACTCTGATAGTTAGAGATAATGTTATGCAAAAATGATTATCCAGACCATGATATAGTGATTAGTATAGGTGTTTATTTACACATGGTAAGACAGTGGTGATGGATGAGTAGAGTTAAAAGAAGTTTTGAACAATATGTTGTCTGCGACGCAATCCTGCAGCTGTGTTTGGATGGTCCCCCTCATGTTGATGGACAGCATCCTCCTCTTTCTCCTCTTCTGGCATTTGTGGGTCGGGTTCATATAGGGGAATGTTCCTTCTTACACATATGTTGTGCAGGATGGAACAGGTCAAAATTATTTTGTACACCATTTCAGGTGAGAATAGGAGGCTGCCTCCGGTGATGTCGAGGCACCTGAATCTTGACTTCAAGATGCCAAGATCCTCTCGACTATGGTGCGTGTCTTCCTATGTACCTCATTATAGGCACGCTCTGCTGCAGTGCCTGGGTTTGCAAATGGGGTCATGATCCATGGCTGGATACCAGACCCTTGATCAGCTGAAAGAGAAAATGAGTGAGAACATGTTGGTGTACCTTGCACCATAAATATCACTTTGCATGGCAGTTGTTCTCTTGTGTTGTGTGTGACTCATCAGTGTTTGTGTTATTGTGTGGAATCCAGGGCTTCTAGGATGTACCATCAGCATTGGGTTGTTTCCATATCTGAACAGGTGTTTGGCTGTTGACCGGATGTCAGCAGTATTTTTGTAGAGTTGCAGTACAGTGTGTAATCCCTTGCATTGTGTCATGTGAAATAGGTGTCCCTGTGTCTTCACTGGGCGTGACATCATACTTCCATACACAGAATCAATTCGACAGTGGTGGTAACACGGTTGCATCTATATACCATGGACATCCCATCCAATTTCACATATGTAATAGAATTATTTAACCATCAGTGAGACCCTTAGATTTTGCAAGGTGACAATGTGCAAGACATGTCCGTACGTTGTAAGCATTAACGTGTTAACAATTGACTATGCACTAATCTCACATGTGTGACAAGTTCACTGCAGACCTATTTCTCTGCCCTTGCCAAATCGACTCAGGTTGTAACGTGTACCTATACTACTGAACATGTTCTAGTTCAGATGGGTAACTTGGTTGTGAGGTTGTCATTTAGAGTTTCAGAAGGTCCGTATGCCAGTACATCTGTTGTGTGTGTGTTAATTTCTCGCAGTGTGTATGTGTAGGAATGTGCACTTTCAATAATATCCCATCAAGATGTGTTGTGAGCACAGTCCACTTGCTTACTGGTAGTGGACAATGTGAGAACAGGAGTGATGTGAGATATTGGTACCGCCTCAATGATTGCATGTGACCTTCATTGGAGTCATCATCATGCTATGTGTGTCATGGTGTTTGACCTGCAGCAAAAAACATTGCACACCCCTTACACAGTATGTATTGGTTTGAAGGGTGTTGGATTGAGTGTTATTGATGTGATATTGCAAGATTAAAGATAAATTGTACTGCCAGTTTGGGGCCACATCTTTGTCATTGTGTTGTTTTAAATTGTTCTCTTGTGGCTCTGGAGTGGCATCTGTTGTTATTTGGAACTGTCATTTGTCCCTAGGTATGTATCCCATTGGGTGAGGATTTCAAACATGCCCAGTGGTGTCACAACCTTAGTGTGTTCCTGTGCATGTGTCCATGTCATGGTGTATGTGTTGTGTGTCCTAGAGGGTTGCTGTGCAGTGTGTATATAACTGGGTGTCTGTACTTACCAACAAGTAGTCCATTTCCATATCGTCCATCCTGGAAGTGTTGATTGATGGTACCGTGACGGAAGATGAATGAATCATGTACACTCCCAGGATACTTTTCCACGATGTTGGTGATCAAACCCCAGTGATCGACAATGGCCTGCACATTGATGGAGTGTGTGTGCTTCCTGTTGCGGTATAGATGTTCGGTTGCAGCAGGTGGCACAATGTGGACATGTGTGCAGTCAATGGCACCAAGGACGTGTGGGAAGTCATTACTTTGGTAAAACCCCTGTTTTGTCTCCTGCTGCTTCACCTGTGTGTTGGGGGAGCTGATGTGGTGGGGTGTGAGGGAGATGATGGCATCCAGTACCTTGGGTAGGAAGGCGGAGAATGATGGCTGTGAGATCGCAGCAACCGGGGCGCCAGTGGTTTGAAAGGAGCCACTTGCCAACATGTGAAGTACAGCTACCAGCTTGGTTTCTGGTGGAATGGTACGGGTTGTCAGCAAGCTGGGTGCCAACTGTGGCTCAATGTTGCGCAGCAGCTGCTGAATGGTTTGCCAGTTAAGCCTGTACCTCTGAATGATGTCTTGTTGGCGGAGTCCCAGAATGGTTGTCCTGGTGCGGAATATCCTCTCCTGCCTTCTGCGTTGCCTTTGGGGTCCCTGCTGGTGTTGTGGAAGCTGCTGTTGTTGGTCCTGTGCTCTGCGTCGGTGTGCATGCTGGATGAAAAGCACCTCCATGTCTTCTTTTGGAGCTCTTCTGTGTGTTTTCATTAAGTACAGGTGTGTTTGCCCCATTTTAACGCCTGCTCTGACCCAGGCATTATTTATTGATGCAAATCGGGCTGTGTGTCATTTTCCGCCTCCGCCTCCCGGCCGTGCGTCATTTTTGCGCGGTAACATAAATAAGGCGCACGGGCGTTTAAGTAATTTTTGGGACCGGAACACCTACCTTGCATGTCGTTAATGCAAGGCGGTTTCCCGCATCCAGAAAATGACGCACACTGCAGAATTTTGGCGTTCGCGGGCATCAAAGTTTAAATATGGTGCACAGTTTGCTCCAATTGTGCGTCAAAATTTTTGACGCACATTCAGCGCAGACAGAGTTTAAATATGCCCCTAGATGCAGCCCGTGCCTTCTGATTTTGCCAAATAAATGGCAAAAAAAGAGTCCTGTTTCTTGAAAAAAATAGATGTTAATACACAAGGGATGGCCGCGAATAGAAAGTTAAATAATGGTAATATTGACAATTTGATCAATGCAATCCGGCCTAACGTAGAGAGGGGGAGAGATCCCCAACGTGCAAACAAGACCTGAGTTTTCAAGAGCAAAGGAACGTAATTAAGATGGTAGAGGTCTCCTATGTCAGCTGAAAAGTTAATCCCAAGGTATCTCTTTGGTATAGTATTCACACAATGCTTTAATTCAGGGAGGAGTCTAATAGAAGAAGTACCACACAGAATAATATCGGTCCTACTCATATTAATATTGTAGCCACCAATTTGCTCAAATTCGGCAAACTCCTTAAAAGCTGCTTCCTGGGAGGATCGCTCTCCATCTAAAAACATAATAATATCATCAGCATAAAGATCTTGCCCATTGACTTCAATGGGGGATGAATCTGATTGTTTTGTCTGATTTTAATCGCTAAAGGCTCAATGAAGAGAGCAAAGAGAATAGGAGATAGAGGGCACCCTTGCCGGGTCCCACGTCGAACTTGAAGTTGACCAACGCAGGCGGAATTAATTATGATATTGGCCTCAGAGTTTAGATACAGCCTTTGAATTCATTCAAAGACCTGAGAAGGCACCTTATAGCTAGACAATATTGCAAACAGTGTGTCCCACACAACAAAATGAAATGCTTTTTCCGCATCTAATAAAAGGATGATGGCAGAAATTTTATTAGCAGCAAAATAATCTAAGGCCTCGGCTAAATAGTGCGTATTGGTTGCAAGTTGCCGGCCAGCAATAAACCCGTTCTGATCTGGATGCACCAGTTTATTGACAACCCCGTTAAGCCTGTTAGCCAGAAGTTTTGTAATAATCTTATAATCCGTATTTAGCATATTTGGGCGATATGTATTAGGGTCTTCTCTGCCCTTATTCTTTTTGGGAAAGCTAACCACATTCCCTGAGTGCCAAGAATTGGGGATCTGCTCACCCTTAAACAAGCCATTATTTAAATACAAAAAGTCGTCGATAAATACCTTGATGAAACCTTTATAAAATTCAGCCGGAAACCCATCAGGTCCACAAGCCTTCCCCATGGAAAGGTTCTTGAAAACCTCAAGGAGTTCTAACTTCGTGAAGGGCTGTATTAGAGCATCACTGTCTTCTTCTGTAAGACTAGGAATATCCAGTTTCCCCCAAAAATCCTTAATAGACCTAAAGTCAATATCCGGAGCATAACTGTAAATTCACCTATAATGTTCTAGCATGATTTTATCCACAACTCTGGGGTCAGTATGCCTAACCCCGTTGGCAGAGCACCTCAATGCATGTATCACATTGCTAGCAATTCGATCTCAAGCTTGCCAGGCCAGAAATCTGCCTGTAAAATTACTCTCTTCATATACCTTTTGTCTATAGGTCTGATATCCCATGCTAAACTTCTTAAAAAGATTGTTGGCCAGTGCCTTTTTAGCTAATTCAAAATATTGTCAATTGCTTTCCGTGGGGACGTGAAGGTATCTAGTTAAACACCTCTGCACTGCATCTTCCAGAGCCCTGACTTGTTGTATTTGGGAAGATTTATCTGCTGCCTCCTTAGCAATTATCAGGCCCCTGAAAAAGGCCTTAAACGCATCCCAGACCATAGCTGGAGCTGAAGATCCTTGATTGCGTTTAAAAAATTAACTTATTTCGACTTTAGAGATCTGTACCCATCCCTCGTCTTGAAGGAGCTGCTGATTAAACACCCACCTTCTGGTCTGAGGCATGGAGAGTTCTGCAAAAAGAGACACGTCCAGCACCAAGGAGGCATGGTCAGATAAGCCAGAGTGCCTCACCGACTGGTTCTTAAAGCGCAATGTTTTGGATATCAGAAAGAAATCAATGCGGGAGGCGCTTTTAAAGCGGGTTGAGATGCACGTATACTCTCTCTCGTTTGGGGCACTCATTCTCCAAGGATCACAAAGCATCAGCACTTTGGCATATTCTTTAAACATTTTGGCAACTCTAGGTTTGTGTTGTTTCTTACCCCTCACAGTGGTGTCCATAACTGGACCCTGAAGAAAGTTAAAATCCCCACCAATAATAATTTGACCTGAAAGTTGCAAAAGAGATTGAAACAGTCCCACATAAGGGGCCGGGTCATCTGATAGGGCTGCATAAAAACTAACAAAAATAAATCTTTCTTTGGCAATTAAACAGTGCACCCAGCACCATCATCCTTCGGGATCACAGAAAAAATCAAGTGCCCGAGCATCTAGGCCTCCAGCTAAAAAGACTGCCACACCTCTGTGAGCAGCTGGGGCTGCGGCAACCACCTTGAAGTTGGCAAATGTTTTAAACATATGGAAGTCCACTACTTTTTGAGCTGGGATAAAAGTTTCTTGTAGTAAGATAACAGAGTGATTTAGAGCAATTACCCTTTCTTCAATTGCAGACCTTTTCCTCCTATTATTTAGCCCATTAACATTCCAGGAAACTATTCTTAATGAGGAGTTTAGCCTTGCCATTGAGTTCTTATAAATGATCACCAACGAAGTAAGTGATCTGAACACACCAGAGAGTTTAAGCCTTGGCCTGGTCCAAATAATATCGCCCCCTTTGTAACCTTAATCATTCTGAATTGCACATAGCTATATTTTAGTATGGAAAAAAAGGAATCTGTGCCCCTTGCCACCCCTCCCAACAACCCCCAAACCCTGATCCCAACCCTCAGGTAGCCGACACCTGGAGCCCTCCCATCTGGACAATCCGGGGCTACCCCCACCCCGACCCCATCCTTCCCTAATGGGGTGCCTTGGCATGGCCCCCTAAGCAAGAGACTACAAAGAGACTGGAGTATAAGTGGCATGATAACGCATTATGTTTAAACCCTGTGAAAACCACCATTCTCAAGCAGAATTACCCCTCTTAGTGCATAATGTGCAAACCTCTCCCCGTCTCTTATTCATATTTTTTCCCTACTTACCCCTCCCCCCGCCCTATCTGCTTTTGAATTGAATGCAACAAGGTTTTAGCAGCTGTATGAACTAAATTAGAATGTCCATGAAAAAACACTTTGGCCCATATTTATATTTTTTTTGCGCCGCATTTGCGCCGCTTTTTGATGCAAAAACGGCCCAATCTCACAAAATACAATTGTATTTTGTGAGTTTGCACCGTTTTTGCGTCAAAAAGCAGCGCAAACGCGGCGCTAAAAAAGTATAAATAAGGGCCTTTGTGTTTGAATTGCTGTACAAGTCCTGCCGGAGCACCGGCTTTTTGAAATGCCAGAATCATCCCCTTTAGTTCTCTCCTCCGATGTGCAGCCGCCACCAACATATCTGAGAACCTTTTGAAGGCAAAGTCATCAGGGACCTTGTTTATTTTATTCTTAATCGCCTGTTGAAGGATGTGTTCCTTGACACGAAATTAGCCAAGGTTTACAAGGATAGTTTGAGGATACTTTGCATTGGGTGACTGAACTGCAGGGACCCAATGGGCCCGCATAATAGTAAGATCCAAGGCCCATATTTATACTTTTTTTGCGCCGCATTTGCGCCGCTTTTTGACGCAAAAACGGCACAAACCTACAAAATACTATTGTATTTTGCAAGTTTGCGCCACTTTTCGTCAAAAAATGACGCAAATGCGGCGCAAAAAAAGTAGAGATACTGGCCAAAATGTTTATCTGCTGGATCTGGAAGAACGTGATGTAGGATAAGATCAGTGATTACATTTGTGACAGTCTGGCCATTTTCACAGCCTTCAGGAATTCCTGTAAATCTCAAATTAGATCTGCGTGAGCAATTCTCTGCATCATCTAGCCGAATCTGTAAGTCTAACAGATCTGCTTGACATTTTGCTACTGACGGTTCCAAAGTGACATGGACATCCTCCAGATCAGACACCGCTGTTAAACCTCCTTGAAACATGAGTTAGGTTGCTGTATATTACTACAAATTCAATTTAATTGTGATTCCGTTCTCTGGTTTGCTTCATTCCACTTGTAAGTTCAACTGATTTTGGGCCAGCTTGGTGGGTCCTTTGACAGAGGAGTTAGGAGGGGTCCCGGTTGCAATACTGATCCCTGGTAGAGAAATAGGCTTGCAAGATAAGTCAAGTAAGGAGCTGTTTGCCTGGGGAGCAGAGATAAAGTCACTAGGCAGTGGGGGAGCAGCATCTTTTTGACCCTTCACCAATCCACCAAATAAGGGATACAACAACTTGGGAGCTGCGCCCATATCTAGAGCTTGGCTGTGATTAGCTTCCGAGTTACAACCGGAGGATGATTGGTTCAGAGGTGGACTAGCTTTGTTAACTGATTGCAAATTTAAGTCCAGGTCCAAATCCGGGTCTGGGTTTCTGGCCTCTTCGAGCGGAGATTCAGAGCCAAGATTCTGATCCAGCAAAGAAGTCATAGAGGGCGGTAAGCTGCAAGGAGAGATAGTGCTAAGTGCTGGGTAAGTGGTTGGCGGAAGGGGGTTATTTGCATATACATCCATATTCGGGCACTTTGCATTTACATCACGTGTTGTTTTAGGAGCCCTAGTGGCAGGGCACCCTTTTGCCTGAAAATAATGTGGAGATCGGGGCATTATATAGTGTTGCGCCTTGTCCTTGCTCTGACAAGCCCTTTTTTTCTCCCCCCCCGTGCAGCTGACTCTAGATTTTTAGATTTAAAAAAAATGCGGGCCACGTGCCAGGCCTGCGCAAAAGTTACTCCAGGAAGAGTGTCTTTTATCCAGTGATTTCCAGAAACTCACAGTGCACTCGCAGTGTACAACAGCAAGAGTGCACAGAGCTTTAAAAAGCAGAAAAAAGGGGGAAAAAACGAAACTGCCCCCACTGGCAAAGACTATTGTATTTTGTGGTCCCCACCTCACCTCCGTTTCTTTTACAAAGAGCCGACCTCCTTTCTTCTCTTCTTAGGGCAGAACATTAATGGCAGGCACTTGCAGAGCCTTTCTAGCACAAGCAGGGTCGAAGCAGATTCCTGCATGCGGGAGTCAAAAAGAAGGGGCAGCACTCCAAAATCACACCAAACTTGGAAAAAAGGAAGCGGGGGGGGCTCCTCAGGGAGCTTGATGGCCTCCAAACTCCTTTCTGCGTTCAAAGACACGGTGCGGCCATAACGCATCTGATTCCTGACGCCCGTCCTTCCCTCTGAGCCTGAGGCTAGCCGCAGAGCATGACAGGAGCTCCTACGCAGCCTAAGTATGCACATGGTGATTTGATTGCAGAAAAAACCTTTAGAGGAGATCCTGAGGTATGCTAAATGCTATAGTCAATGAACAAGAGATGAATCATAAAAAACTCTAAGAAAAATTTATGTTGACCCAGTTGAAGCTGGCTCAGAAAGGATTTTATATGTAGGAAATGTTGTTAGAATACAAGGTGTTGGTTATCAGAATGAAGGTCAAATTGCCTAAGGCAGAGTTGGTGTTTCACAAGGAAGAGGTTGTGGTGTTCCAGCTGTTCCAAATTCAGGAGCAGATATTACAGCGTTGAAAAGGCCAACTCCTTGTCATTATTTTAAGGAGCTTGGGCATTGGAAGATTGAGTGTAGACAGATTGCTAACTGAATAAGTGGTGATGGACAAATGTAAGTCCCAGTTCAACAAACACAAAATTAATCACAAGTCCCTATGAAGCAGGCATTGCAGACTCCAATGGTCCCTCAAAACAAGGGCAACCCCAGATTTCATATGAGTAAAAAAACAAGAGCAAACCTGAGTTCTTTCCAAAATCAGAATCTACTGGAGCAAATCCCTATGTTTGAGAAAGAGAGTGTTGACTCTAAAAATTCACAAAGATGGTGCCTGAGGGGGGAGAGGAAGACTGAGTACTTAGTGCAGTCTTAGAGGTAAACCAGAGCAGTCCATTTGTAGAAAGAGAGGTAAATGGCCATCAAGTGTTATTTCTGATTGACACCAGTGCTACCCATTCCACTGCTAGAACAGCAGAAGTCCTTAAACTACCCCTCTCAGGAAAAAAGATTCAATTTGTAGGTGTTGCCAATAAATACATCTGTTTCAAATAGATGTTCTTGTAAAAAAAAGGCTTGTTTCAAGAAGCTCATCAGTTTGTTGCCTATGATGCAATTCCAGGAAATCTGTTAGGAAAGAATCTCATGCAAATAAATTGCACTATTTATTGTACACCAGATGGTGTTCAATTCCAAATACATGATGAAGATGTTGAATTTACAATGGCTAGACAAGGAACAGCAGTAGGATTGTTCTCTGTAAGAACAATAGACAATTACTACCTGATATAAGAGACTCTGTAAACCCCAAAGTTTTAGACTTTCCCGGGGAACGACTTTGGACTCATTAAAGGAGTAGAACCTGTCCGAATAACAAAATGGTTAAACTAAAAGCCACCATAATATCTTAAACCTGAGACATTGGCTGAAATCACTGAGGTGACTGGATCAATATTTAAACAAGCAATTTGAGAGCAATGGTTGAAAGTACTTGCAACTCGCTGATTATGAGCTTGCAGAAACCTAACGGCAAGTACAGAATTGTGCAGGACTTACGAAAATTTAACAATAGTCATATAATTTTTTACCATGGTCCTAAATCCAACTACAATATTATTTCAGATTCCCTGTGATGTAAAGTGGTTATCTGTTGGGGATCTCTGCCTGGCCTTTTTCTCTTTCCAATTACATGAGGACAGCTTGTTTCTGTTGTCATTTGGAATTCAATATGGGGTTTTGGCATGGTGCCGAGCTCAACAAGGGTATACCAGAAGCCCTTCAAAATGTAATCAGATCTTGAAAAAGAATCTTGAACTTCCCTGCAACGGTTTTCTTGTACAGTACATTGGTGACCTACTTTGTGGTGTGAAATAAACAAGAAGCTTGTAAAGAGGATACAATTATTTTCCTGAATCAATTGGCTGAAAGGTGTCTCCTGAGCAAGTTATAATACTGCTGAAAAGAGGTCCTGTATTTAGGACATCTCATTAGGAAGGGAACAAGGAAGGTATCCTAAAAGAGATTCACAGCAGTCTTGAAAATAAATCCACATAAAAGACAGAGAGAAGTCAGAATGCTTCAGAGAATCGTGGGATACTGTAAACAGTGGATACCCAACTTTTCCATAGTAGTCTTTACTGAGTCTGATGCACAAAGATATGCACAAAGATATGCCTGATCCGCTTCCATAGGAAAAAGACTGAGCAAAAGCATTGCCAGATCTGAAGGATAAGCTCTATCATGATCCAGCACTATGAATTACAGAACAAAATGTTACTTTGCTTTGCAGTGAGAGGGAGGGCTGTGCTCTCTCAGTTGGTGTCCGTAATGAGAGACGTGAAATTACAGTTATGGGATATCCTCTTAGAATGATGGTCCTTCAATCTGTGACGATCTTGCTCACTCAAACCAAGACACAATTGGGGTGATTGCAATTTGGACAGATGGTTTTGATTCTTGCAGCTTATAATGTCATCCTTAAACAATGTCAAATTTACAATCCAGCTACACTGTTATGGTTGCCTGAAAATGAAATTGAGGGGGAACAGGTTGAACATGCCTGACTTGATATCACAAATGTATGCACTAAGGGGCTGATTACGAGTTTGGTGGTCCAAGGACCACCATGTTGGTGATCTGACCACCAACGGCTGGTGGACCAGACCACTGTATTTTGAGTTTGTAGGAAACTGGCCTGATGTGTCGGGGGCACCTAAGGTACTTGCACCTTATACCAGGTCCAGGTATCCACTATAAGTATAGTGTAGGCAGTGTATAGAAGCTAGGATCTCTAGAGGGAGCTGAGGATGAGCAGCCAAGGCTTATCTAGGAGACATGCAAAGCTCATGCAATAACACTGTAGTCACACAGCACTTACACACATGAAAGGAAACACTCAGTGTTACAAAAATAAAGGTACTTTATTATAGCAACACAGCACCAACATACTATAGATGCCAATACTCCCTTAGTAGGTAAGTAATACACAAGATATATACACTAGTTATCAGAAATAGGCATAAGAATAGTTAGAAAACAGTGCAAACAGTGTAAAGCACAATAGAGAATTGTGACCCTAGGGAGAGCACAAACCATATTCTAAAAAAATTGAATGCGAGAGTTGAACCCCCCACCTAGGTAAGTGGAGTGTGTGGAGGGGTGCTGGTGGTAACAGAAAAGCACAAAGGTAAGTTCCAGGACACCCCCCAGTGACCAGTAAAGCAGGAGTAAATCACTAGAACTTTCCCAAAACACCCACTTAGAAGAAAAGAAGAGAATTGCAAAACCAAGAGATGATTGCAAGAAACGAACGATGGATTCCTGAAGAGGAAGACCTGTGGAAAGAGGGGACCAAGTCCAGTGGGGACAGAAGCCCCTACCCACCAAGCTGAGGATGCAGGAGTTTGTTGATGGTGAGGAAGGAAAGTCAGCACTGCAGCCCGGGAGCTGGAGTCAAGCTCCTGGAGGATGCAGGCGATGTCCCACGCCGGAAGCAAGATTGCAGTCGGGTTTGCATGTTTGAATTCCACCAACAAGCCTTGGCACAGGCAAAACTGTTGGTGGAAACTGGTGCTGCCGGGGATCAGCAAGGCCCAGGGGACTGAACCCAGGAGGAGGGTCAGAGAGGGCCCTCAGAATCATAGAGAGCCCACAGAAGCACAGGCAGCACTCACCAGGGCCCCACAGGGCAGGGACACAGAAGTTGCAAAAGTAGTCCACGCAGCACTACAAAAAGGAGTCTCACGCCTCAGGAAAACCACTTCAGGAGCTATGCATCGCAGGAAGGAGTACTAGGGTATGGAGCCACACGATGCCTGCAGATCCCTTGGAAGAAGTACCATCAAGCCTTGGCAGCTGCAAGAGACACTGCGCACCGGGTACTGTCCTGCATGGGAAGGCAAGGGCTTACCTCCACCCAAGTTGGACAGCTGGTAAAGAGGACCGACAGGACCACTTCTGACCGCAACCCGTGATGCAGGATCCACACAGCCCAGCAGGAGAGGGGATCCACACAGCCGGTTGTCATTGCTGTTGGTGCCTGGAGATGCAGGGGAGTGACTCCTTTACTCCAAGGGAGATTCCTTCTTTTCTGTGCAGACTGAAGACGGGCTGTCCTCAGACAATGCACAACTGGGGAAATGTTGCAGAAGCTGGATTGAGCAGTGGAAACAATGTTGTAGGTGAAGTCTTCATCTTTCTTGTAGATTGTCGGGTCCTGCAGAGTCCAGATGCAGTATCTTTCGTCAGAAGTTGAAGTGGAGGTTGCCGAGGAATCCTGTTGGAATCTTGCAAGCCGAATCTGAGGAACCACCCAAACGAGAGACCATAAATAGCCCTGAAAGGTGGATTGGTCACCTAGCTGGATGACCACCTATCAAGTGGGGGCACCTCCCTGACCTGGCCACTCAGATGCTCCCAGAGTTCCATGCCAACCTTGGATTCAAGATGGCAAAACCCAGGGACCCTCTGGAGGAGCTTTGGGCACCACCTCTGGGGTAGTGATGGAAAGATGAGTGGTCACTCCCCTATCCATTGTTCAGTTTCGTGCCAGAGCAGGGACTGGAGGTCCCTGAACTGGTGTAGACTGGTTTATGCATGGACTGCATCAAATGTGCCCTTCAAAGCAGCCCAGTGGCTTAGGGAGACTGCCCCTCCCAAGTCCAGTGACACCTATTCCCAAAGGGAGAGGGTGTAACACCCCTCTCCCAAAGGGAATCCTTTGTTCTGCCTTCCTGAGCTTGAGCTGCTCAAGCCACATGATGGCAGAAACCTGTCTATGAGGTGGCAGCAGCCTGGGCTGCCTGAAAAACCCCAGAAGACTGTATGAGCAATGCTGGATGTCCTGTAAGGAGCCCTCGGAGTGCCTGGAATCTTGCAACAAATACTTGCAAAACAATTGGGGTATGATTCCAACATATTTCATACCACACATGGATGGGTTTGCAGTTACTATTATGTAGCTGGACATAGGTAGTGACCTATGTCCAGTAAACACATAAAATAGCTGCCGCACACTCACAAAGTCCAGGAAAATGGATCTGGAATATGTGAGGACACCTCTGCTTTTGCAGGGGTGCCCTCACACACAGGTACCTGCACTCTGCCCTCTAGGTTGAGAGGGCCTACCTTAGGGATGACTTATAATGACCTGGTGAAGTGACCTGTAGTGAAAATGAGTGCATGCACCTGGTTCACGCAGATTGCAATGGCAGGCCTGCTGAACCCTTTTCATGGGCTCCCTCTGGGTGGCAGAATAACTGCTGCAGCCCATAGGAATCCTCTGGAACCTCAATCCCCTGGGTACCCAGGTACCATATGCTAGTATCTTACATGGGGACACCAGTAATTGTAGGATGAAATGCAGAGTTTTGGGAGAGAGTGCATAATGACTGGGTGTTAGAAATTGGGTTTCTGGTTGGCTAGGGTATGCACCTAAGCCAGGCAGAACCCACCCACTCTAGTCAGGGCAAGGGAGTTACATGTCCAAGATAACCCCTGCTCACCCTCTTGCTAGCTTGGTACGAGCAGTCAGGCCTAACCCGGAGGCAAAGTGTAAAGCAATTGCACAACACACACAACACACGTGACGCACTATCCCCACCACAAAGGAAACATAACACAAAGTTATATAAAAAAACTGTTTTGTACACAACATCATTAGACCGAACACAACAGGTAAGTAATTCCCTGCTACCCAAGCAGTTGACAGAATGTTACACAGTACTGTTATTCTGCAGAAATAAGCAGTAGTCACATGTAACACACAGGTTACTTATTATTCTGCAACTTAAGCAGAATTCAGGAAAACATTACTAAACAAATGCACTTGTCATAAAACCATCATAAATGCACATACCAGGATCACTAGAAAGCATATGGCAAGTCATGAAAACATATTAGCATAGAATGCCCATAAACGAAACATTAGAAACTATATGGCAACTTATAAGGAACAGGTTAGCATCACATTCCCAGAGGATTCATATAGAACATGTGGCCATTCAAAGTACTGTTTTTATAAGTTGGAGGCACCGCCCGTGCAACAAGAAAAAAGGGGGCCTCCCCTGGTCCTCTGCACTCAAATGGGGACCATTTGGTGATTGGGGGAGGGGGCGGCATGCACCCCTCTGTTTCTTATACTGGGGCAACTCCTGGGGTCCGTGCCCTTACTGGGCACCAACAATCTCTGTGGGCTCCCGGGCCACCTCTAGCCCTCCTGGGAGAGGGGGAAAAGCCAAAACCCTGATGACGGGCAAAAGGAAGGGCCCCAGCAGTGCAGGGGGTCTCCGATGAGGCTTCCACCCTGCCCGTGGCTCCTATACCCCTGTGGTGGCCTCGGTGGAGCGAGGTGGCCTCCGGTGAGACCTCCTCATCGCTGAGATGGCACACGATGGGGTGCGAGATCTACAGAGCAGCCTGCCCGGGCCGTAGTGGTGAGCAGGCCAAAGTCGATGCCTGTAGGTGCCCCGGGGGCGCTACTCAGGGCGTGCTGCGCCATGGTGGCATTGCTAGCAGTGCGCTCATTCCCGGTTCCTTTTCTTCGTGTCCCGGGGGCACTTCTAAGAGCATGCTTTCGACGCGCTTGTAAATTTCAGGACGCCCGAGTTGCGGTGGTGATTTTGGCATGACAGCAAGCGCTTTCCAAGCAGATTGGACCACTAAATAAGAGTGCTTCTTGAGTTGCTAATTACTTAAATGAAAAGGCGCTCACTAGGCGCTATGCAAGGGATACAACGCACTCACCATGTGTTATAGGCAGTAAAAAATGGGTGCTCCTCCTGTGCTGCAGCAGGTGATGGCAGGGGTCAGGGGCCACAGCAATCATCCCCTGGTGGACACAAAAGATGGATCACAGGGGGGCAGGGCCCAGCAGCAGGCCAGCACAAAGGGGATGCAGACAGTGGCAGTGTCTCCAAGTGACCAAGCAGGTCACTGGTCAGCACATCAGCAGCAGTCTAAGGCGGTTCCTGGTGAGTCCCTCTGGCATTCTGTGTCCAGTTACATGTATGTTTCTTGTCCAGAGTGTCTCCAAATCGTGGGGAAAAATCCCCTGTACTTATACTCAGTTTTGCAAAGTTTAACAAACAGGGGAAAAGAGTTTCCAACCAGTTACTACTGGTACTGGGAATGTCCTCTCTTTCCTCCAGGACAGGCTCCAAACATAATTTGGGAGTAAACAAGCCCTTTGCGTGAGGCCAGGGTACAGCATTTAGAGACGCAAGTGTGCCCCGCCTCCCCTTCTCCCAGCCCAGGAAGACGATTCAAAATGCAGATGCACCTTTGTGACACCGCCACGCTTCCTGTGTACAGGCTGTCTGAAAAGTATGCCCAAAGCCCAACTGTCACTCTGCCCAGATGTGGATTGGAGTCAAGCTGTAAAACACCAGAGTCATAAGCACAGAGAAATGTCCACTTACTAGAAGTGGCATTTCTGTAATGATAATAAAAAATCCACCTTCTCCACTAAGCAGCCTTTCACACTACCATTACAACCATACCAAACATGCCTACGCAGCCCCTCATAAATCGGACACTACCCCCTAGATATAAGGCAGGGCATTTCTAATGCAATTCAATGAGAAAGCAGCCCTTACAGCAGTGAGAAACCAAAATAGGCTGTTCATCACTGCCAGGACAGGCCACACTACCTGGCACATGTCATGCTGTCTACATACGTAGCACCCTGCCCATAGGGCTAGCTAGGGCCTACCTTAGGGGTGACTTACATGTCGTGAAAGGGGAGTTCTGGGCCTGGCAAGTCAATTTAGATACCAGGTCCCTGTGGCAGAAATCTGTGCATGCAGGTCCTGCGCTAGCAGTCCTGAGACAGGTTTGAAAAGCTACTTCTGCGGGTGGCGCAAGCTGCACTGTAGGCCCACTTATAGCATTCAATTAACAGTCCCTGGGTATAGGGATACCACTGTACAAGGGATATGTGCCAATCAGGTATCAGCCAATCATACCAAGTTTACAAGGGAGAGCACATGTACTTTAGCACTGATTATCAGTGATAAAGGGACCAGAGTCATAACGTCAGCCAAAAAGGGTCAGAAAAATTAGGAGGAGAAGGCAAAAAGTTTGCAGAATGACCCTGTATAAAGGGCCAGGTCTAACACTGGGGTCCTGGATGGCAGGATCCCAGTGAACACAGTCAAACACACTGACATCAAGCAGAAAAAGAGGTAACCATTTCAAGAAAGTGCTTTCCTACAGCGGTCAAGCAAATTGAAGACCTCCATCGGTTTACCACCACCGCCAGGCAGCACAGACCTCCACAGTCTCCTGGAAGGATAAACAGGCTGGCGGAGACCATGTTTCCACCAGACCTATTAGGATGTTGCACACTGCAAACGTGACCATGGTGGCCCAACCACCACGTATCAGGAGGTGGAAACAGATAATATAGAGGGAGACACTCACCTGCAGACAGCCATACACATCCAGAGCCGCCATGGATCCATTTGTAAAGGTCATGCCACTGCTCACCGAAAGATAATGAAATCAATGCTGATGTGGATGACAGCAACCATAAGTACATAAACCTACCTGAATTATTGATATACAAAAAATAACTTGTACTGCTAACCATGGGCAGGAGCTACACCTAACATTCAACACACACACACTCATATACTGCAAAATGGACACCCACACATTCACAACACACACACTTCAGCCAGCACACACACCCTGCATGGCAATACTACACATGTAGGCATGGCTACACAGCACAGTCTCAGGGACACAGAAGGCCACACAATATTCACACACAAAGCAACAACAACACAACTACTGCACATATACTAATACATTCCACACCACCATACCCAGCACTGGCCAGTGGCTGGTCACATATACAACACACATATACATCCATGTCCCATGGCACACAAACAACACCACCATCAAAAAAACCTGCAATCACACACACATAGCACCATCACACACACATAGCACAATGGAAGCACAATACATACAGAAACCAAAGACACAAAGCGCAACACCACAATACCTGCACAGCTGGGATGAGAGCATCAGGGCCATACATGGAAGGAGGCTGCAATGGGACACATATCATGGGAACAGGGCCACAAACAACGTGTGCACAGGAATTGTCTCCAATTGGATCACAGTGAAAAGCAAAACCAATAGCAATAGCAATTGTCAAGCACAGTCACACAATGGGGAAGGGCAAGTTAACAAAGCACACACAACTCACACTCCATGGAACATACGCCTACACCAACCAGCTGCGAGGGACACACACCTAAATGGGCACATGCACACTGAAATGCAAAGCAAACTAGCACACCCAGGGGCATATTTATACTCCGTTTGCACTGAATGTGCATCAAAAATGTTGACGCACATTCAGCGCAAAACGTGCACCATATTTATACTATGACGCCCAACACCGCAGATGTCAAAATTCTTCTGTGTGCGTAATTTTTGGGATGCAGGAAACTGCCTTGCGTTAATGACATGCAAGGTAGGCGATCCCGCCCCAAAAATTACTTTAAGGCCTGTGCGCCTTATTTATGCTCCTGCGTCATTTTGACGCACAGGCGGAGGCGGGCCTTAAAAAACGGCACCCAGCCTGATGTGCACCGTTTTTTAACGCCTCGGTGAGGGCAGGCGTTAAGGGACCTGTGGGCTTACTTCCATGGTCTCTGACCGTGGAAGCAGTCCACAGGTGCCCTTCCCTGCCCCCAGGGACACCCCCTGCCACTTTCACCCACCCCTGGAGGACACCCATGGATGGGGGGACCCATCCCAGATAAGTACAGGCAAGTTCAGGTAAGTATTATTATTATTTTTTAAAGTGGCATTGGGGGCCTAACTTGGGCCCCCCTACATACCACTGTGCCCAACGGCCATGTCCAGGGGACAGAAGTCCCCTGGGCATGGCCATTGGGCAAGGGGGCATGACTCCTGTCTTTGCTAAGACAGGAGTCATTTCATTGGGGGTTGTGCACCAAAACAATGGCGCAAGCCCGGTTTGAGCCATGATTTTTTACTCAAACCTGACTTGCACCATTTTTGGACGCACAACCCCCAATTTCCCCGGCTAAAGTCAATCCTTAAATATGGTACCTGCATGGTGCGCAGGAATGGCATTAGCCAGCAGTAAATTTTTTGATGCAAACCAGCGCCAGCGCTGGTTTGCATCAAAAAGTAAAAATATGGGCCCCAGTGCCTCCTGTCCTTAGCATTCCTGTCATTGCCTGTCTTACCCACACACTATAGAGTTGAGGTCCTCTTAGGTGAACACAGCTGAATGGCTGATTAGAGGGAGAATGATTATGGTAGTTGAGAGCACAGTCATAGCTGAGTGTAGGGAGAGTCCCAGTGCCTCCTGGCTTTAGCATTC
Organism: Pleurodeles waltl; assembly: GCF_031143425.1. Classification (NCBI taxonomy): domain Eukaryota; kingdom Metazoa; phylum Chordata; class Amphibia; order Caudata; family Salamandridae; genus Pleurodeles; species Pleurodeles waltl. The sequence goes on from NC_090444.1 coordinate 1,068,061,773, forward strand.
CTGCCACTGCCTGTCCTACCTACATGCTATAGAGTCGAGATCCACTCAGGTGGGTACATTCCAATGGGGAGTTGACAATCAAGGTAATTTTGATTATGCTACACTGTTCTGGTTTTAGTGATAGTAGAACAGTGCCTGCTGTCAATCCCTTTACCATACCCACTATACAAAGATGTTGTTCCCCCAGGTTAGTCTACTTGATATGTTGGAGGCCAGACAGGGGTGTATGGAAAGGTGGTCATTGGTTTGTGGAGTGGGGTGACATTGTAGGTAGAAAGAGGTGATCAGTGAACATGCATGTCAATTCATTTTGGTGCCATTTGTGTTGTTGTGACTTACCTGACTCAACTCCCTTCAGGTATTCTTGTCAAGCCCTCAGGATGCAGGTAGGCCAAGACATTCTCCTCCATGATGATAGTTGTAGAGGAGTAGATGGGGGACCACTGCCAGACTTCCGGACCGCAAGGTGGGACATGAACTCCATTGAATGAACCTTGACCTGTCATAGATGGACCCTCGGTACTAGGTAAGACTGCTGGAATAGGGATGACAGCGATTTTGCTTGTAGCCAACTAAGCCATTCCTACAACAAGTAGTAACTGTTGGCCCAGCTCTCCTGGCTCACAAGCAGTGCCTCACAAAAAACTGAAAGAGTAAAAGGTGATCTGTGGCATCCATACGCATGGACCCTAGAGTATGACGTCTTAGGGGAGTCATGGTGAAACGGAAGTTACCCTTTTCTCATGTTAGTAATAAGTCTCAGTCACACATAGGCAATAAAAGAGATGCAGGAGAGTTTTCAATAGGTTTATTGAAAAGACTGAAATCTACGGTAAAATGCATGAGCTGCTATGATTAGGATAATGAACAATAAAAGAAGCATAATTGTGAAGATGAGAGTCGTGAATGCAAAGACCCCCATCATCTTACAATAAACAAAAGATGTAAAACCCTAGCACAGAGAACCTAATCCCTGACCTAATGAGAGCTAGATGTGACAAACCTAATCTGCCATTACCATGTCCATAAAAGTGTCCCTAACCCTGAGTTCTGCAGCAAAGTGATGAGCAGCATAGATGGCATATAGATGGCATCTGGAAGTAATCCCTCTGATAACCTTGTCTGTGTGAGATGTATTTATTCATATTATGGAGGACCTCTGAAGCAGGTATGTTCCCAAACAATTGATAAGGAGGCAGACGTGTGGCGGCAATTATATAACAATCCCCAACAAGTGTACATTATGTTCCTGTCACACATAAGTGAGAAAGGGACTTGATGTAAATACCTATATAAATCACTTCATTATGATTCTGATAGTGACGCCTTCACAGAGTGGCACTGATAAAGCAAATCAAAATATTTTTCTAACTATAAACAATAGCTGCCATCTTAATCTTAAAAACAATAATAAAATAAATGGGCTAAAACAGAGCAAGCTAAGTAGATTAAAACTCAATAGGTGGTGGGGGCACAGGCTTGCAAACCAAAAGGCTAAGCTAACCTCCTGAGTCCCAATAAAGGCTAGTATGGATTCACTACACCCCCTGAGATCGTTCCACCTCTTCCTGATGTTGTCCCTTGTGCATTGGTAGATGCCTACAGAATTCACTCTGTCGACTAACCTTTGCCACATTTCCATTTTCCAAAGTAGTTTGCGGGACAAATAGTTATTGCTCTACTCTAATAATTTCATCCACTATGACTCTTAACTCATCATCTGTGAAACAGGAATTTTTCTCTGGGGACCTGGTGGTGGAAAACTAGAAAAAACAATATGATAGTTAGGTTCTGTGTAATGAGGAGGTGATGAGGAGTAAATGGAGGATGGAGGTGCAGATATATGTGGTGGGGTGTGTAGAGGGTGTGGGGTATGTGATTAAAGCAAGTTGGAGGGGTGCTTAATCATTGGTTGGTGAAGGTTTTGGGAGGTGCTCTAGCTTGTGTTCAGAGTGGAGATGAAAACGTTTGTGGTGTGTGGAGGGGTGTGTTTTATAGTGTGGTTTGTAGGTGTGTTGAGTGTGGGGATGTGTGTCAGCTGTGTTGTTTTCAAATGCATCCACTGTGCTGCTGTGTATTACAGTGTTGACCGTCAACCACCAGGTTCACACCTCCAATGGAGGGCTGCCACTGCAAGACAGCCATCAAATTTCCAACTTATAATAGGTTTGTTGGTTGATTGATGGGCTGCCAGTGCAGATGATCAGACTGCCTAATTCCCACCCTCCAGAGTCCTGGCAGAGTTGGATTTTTGTCTGGCTTTTGGCGGGCCTGCCGGTGTCACTCCTAGGGCCGTATTTATACTCTGGTTGCGCCGAATTTGCGTCGTTTTTTTCGACGCAAATTCGACGCTAAACTAACGCCAACTAATGCCATATTTATACTATGGCGTTAGACGCTTCGGGCGCCAAAGTGCCCGGAGTGTGCGTCATTTTTTAGCGTGAACCCCTTCCTTGCGTTAATGATATGCAAGGGAGGCGTTCCCGTCTTAAAAAATGACTCCCAGGCCTTTACGTGGTATTTATACTCCCGGGCAAAAATGACGCCCGGGAGTGGGCGTGGCCAAAAACGGCGCCTTTGCGCCGCTTTTTAACGCCTGGGTCAGGCATGGCGTTAAGGGACAAGTGGGCTCAAAATGAGCCCAGAGTGCCCTCCCCTGCCCCCAGGGACCCCCCCTGCCACCCTTGCCCACCCCAGGAGGACACCCAAGGACGGAGGGACCCATCCCATGGACATTAAGGTAAGTTCAGGTAAGTATTTTTTTTTTTTTTGTGGCATAGGGGGGCCTGATTTGTGCCCCCCTACATGCCACTATGCCCAATGACCATGCCCAGGGGACAGAAGTCCCCTGGGCATGGCCATTGGGCAAGGGGGCATGACTCCTATCTTTACAATGATAGGAGTCATGTTGATGGGGGATGGGCGTCGTTAAAAAATGGCGCAAGTCGGGTTAAGACGATTTTTTCGACGCAACCTGACTTGCCCCATTTTAAGACGCCCATACGCCATTTTCCCCCTACGCCGGCGCTGTCTGGTGTACGTGGTTTTTTTCCACGCACACCAGGCAGCGCCGGTCTGGTAGCGCCGGCTAACGCCATTCAATAAATACGGCGCCCGCATGGCGCTTCAGAATGGCGTTAGACGGCGCTAAATTTTTTGACGCTAAACTGCGTTAGCGCAGTTTTGCGTCAAAAAGTATAAATATGGCCCCTAATTTGGCGGTTTGGAAGACCGCCAACATGATGCTCTTTTGGCAGTGGCCACCATGGCGATCTGATGGTCCGACCTTCAAACTCGCAATGAGGCCCTAAATCAAGACCTGACATTAAGGATAAAAATATCTTAATGATCACAACTTTGTGATCTGTGTTCACGCTCATGTCTCAGAGATAATAAAGGGAATTTAAGAGCAACTTATGTTTGTACAGTTCAAGAAGTGGTAGAAACTTCCTGGCTTCGAGGTGTTACCTCTGCACAAGTGGCAGAATTTGTCATCTTTACCACAGCATATTATCTTTCAGAGCAATTGGGGGTGACAATAATTACTGATAGTCAGCCTGGCTTTTGCGTGGTCCATGAATTTGGACAGTTGGGGCACAATAGGGTTTCATGACATCATCTATGTCCCCTGTCTGGAATGGAGAATATGTGATGAGACTGATGGAAGTATTACATTTATGGCAAGAAATTGCAGTTGTTAATGCGCAGCCCACAGAAGTTTAAATTATTATGTAACTGTTGGAAATGGATATGTCTAAGCAGCTGCTCTGTATTGCGTGATGGTGGCCTGCGCATTTAATGAAGAGAATGCAAATGATTCTGAAGAGGCCACCACCTTTTCAATTCTGTTAACAGTAGCTGATACATGGGAGGAAATCAGAAGATTGCAGGAAGAGGTGCCACAGGCAGAACAGCAAGGATGGAGTAGTGCAGGATGTGTTTAAAATGTGAATGGCATTTGGGTGGGTTTCAGCTGATGGAAGACCCATGTTGCCCGATAGCCTGTTATTTTCCATGACCCAACATTTTTATGGGCCTGCACACATCGGAAGGGGTGCCATGGTGGGATTATTGAGGCAGAACTGGTATAATACCAGATGTTGGGCCATATTTATACTTTTTGATACAAAACTGCACCAACGCAGTTTTGCGTCAAAAATTTTACCACCGGCTAACACCATTTCTTTACGCCACTTGGGCGTCAAATTTATACTTTGACGCGCGGCGGCGCAAACCACAGGTGTGAGTCATTTTTTTTTACTCAAACCAATGCGTCACGTCGTAAAGAAAAACTCCGTTAATGCGGCAAAAATTACTGTGAGGCGGTTTACGACATCGCAAACCAGATACACGCCTTTTTTTGACGCAATAGCGTCAAAAAGCATCGCCAACACTGCAAAATGGGCTAAGGAGAGCCAAAATGGATCCTAGATGCTTGGACAGACCCCAGGAAGATGACAACAGACCAGGAACCAGCCAGGAGGACCCACACAAGACCCAGGAGAGGGAGAAGATGAAAAGAAAGTGTTGCTTCAGTGCAGGTGAGCAGGACATTCTGGTGAAAGAGGTGATGGAACACCAGCACCAACTTTTTGTCACCTCAAAGTTGCCAATTAGTAGGAGAGAGGAAATATGGCAACAAATTGTTGACAAGATAAACAGTGTGGCAGAAGTACGGAGAACAGTCATCGAGTGCAAGAAACGCTGGCATGACAGCAAGTGCAGGACCAAGGAAAAGATGGCCAGGAACAGGAAGGCAGCACTGCAGACTGGACCACATGAAGGAGATGGTGACAGCCATCATCTGTGAGGAGATCGTCACAGGGATTCAAGGACAGGACAGCGCAGACTACCAGGAGACAACACAGATGCAGGGTAAGTCGCATGGGTAATTAAAATGCACAAATGTCAACTGCAGGTGGGGGGGACATACCTACTACACAATGCATGTAAATCATGATATTCAGCGAGTGGCATGGGTAAAAGGGAACGGCACAGGGGCATGGGCTGTTCAGAGGATACCTGGGGCACAGTACTACACTACACCAACAACCTTTGCATGGGTGGTATGCTTCCATGCCAATGATGTTGGAAAGGTAAAGCCAGTCCAGGAGGGTAGGGTACAACGTAAAACTGGCCTGCTGTCACATGACAGCTGGTATTCTCCCTACATGAAATAGGGCTCAATTAACAGTCTCAGGCCATATCTGCAAGTGGAATTTAACATTGACAACAGTTGCCACTACCACCTCTGCAGTGTGTGCAGGTCAGGTAGCTAATGACAGTAACGTCCCCATGTATCAAACACACCCAAATTAGAGGGTTCAGGATGACAAAGTTATCAATCCCCTGTAATCAATACAAATGTTCTAATCCTGTCAAATGTGATTGTCCATAGTTGCTACAAACATCAGGCATTGTTATAAACATTATGAGGTACACAGCACTAATGTCATACCCATGCTGCATATGTCAGGGTCCACCCTGTGCCTGGGTCACAATAGCTCCAATGAGACCATGCTACATCCCAAATGTCATACTGCTCAGACAACAGCATTGAGGGGGAGGACATATGTCACCGGCTAGTGAAATTCACCCTCACAGTCAGAGGAGGAACTGGAACACTGCTAGGACCATCAGTGCAATCCAATGTAGCACACATTCCCCAACATCAACATTACACACTACCAATGCTGACATCTGTAGTGTGCCATGCCAATGCTATACATAGTATATGCTAGGTCTCAGAAACATATAGCTGGATGTGAAATATCTGAGACTGGCTCAGTTCCAGATTGTTAAGTGTGGTGCAAGTGCCATCAGAACAACCACAGCCAGTGCAAGGCCTCATCATGAGAATAGAAGTAGACGGATGGTTGAGTAGGACAAGAAGGTGGCAATATACAATTTGGCCAGAACCAACACCTAGAAGATGTGATGCTGACGAGTTCCCTAACTGACCACACTACATGTGACATGCAGGTGGGGCATAGGCCTGGGAGAATGCTAATATTAAAGACAGGAACAATGAACAGGAACCAAGATCACAATGTGCACCTAATAGGAAGGCAGGCACGTCACCTTACAAATCCCACAACACAGACACACTAATTATACAATATCTCATTGCAGAGGACCATGGCTCCTCTGGGGATATGCCTGTCCTGGACTTCCCTGATGACATGGAAGACGAGCTGACAAACATCAACCAGCAGACCCTCCAAGATGTCCTTGGGACCCTCCAGACCCCACCTTCAGTCACAAGGAAGAACACAGATGCAGCAGCCATCACAGAGGACCCACCCACCACCCCAAGTGTACGACCTGCCAGCTCCAACCCAGCTGAGGACTCTGACGACACTGGCACCAGCCTTGAGAGAACTGTAGTTGGAGTAGAGCGGGAGCTGGCCAAGGAGGTGCGGGTGGGGATGCAAAATATGGCAGCCAGCCTAGAGGGGGTGCGTTCGTGCATGATGTCAACTGCAGAACAGGCAGCAGCAATGCAAGGTCGAACATCAATCTTGCAAGAACTTCAACAAAGTGTGAAGGAAATCAGCACAGCTGTAAGAGAGTTGACACAACACCTCCAACAACAAACTTTTCCACGCATGCCCGAATGCAATATTGACCCCCTCAAGGCCAACCTGGCTGCCTACCACAGTGATGTGGCTGCTATTCTTAAGAACCAGCAGCTCCTCCTTGCTGCAGTACTACCCTTAATAGCCCCACAGTTGGCAGCTACCAGGATGTCTGACTCCACGTCTTCAAACACTGAGGTGTATGTTGCCCCTTTACAACCACCAGCACCAAGGGCAGAGGAGACAACACACACATCAGAAGATGAAGACATGGAACAGATCACCTTCACCCATAAGAGTACCCAGTAGCACTAGTCCCTGCCACAGGGCCACTTATAACCAAGGTCCTGTGCTTTGTAACATGCCAGTCTTGCAACAGCTGCTCTCAAACACTGTACTCCAGCCTATTGTTTATCTTGTCACTCTGCCCTTGATTGTTTCTCACTAACTCATTGGCTAATCATGTCCCTCTGCACTGTCTGACACTTCACCCCAGCATGTTCAATGACATGTCCTTCTGCACTTGTGTAGGATCACAATGGAAGGTGTCACACTAATGGACTCACAATCATGGACAATGTAAATATAGCACTACAGCACTTTATAATAAAAAGCACTTACACAACCACTTTGTCCCTGTGTAATGTGACACATCAACCGTGAGGGAGATCAGTGATATTTGCCTCTTGTCAATGATTATAGAATGTCAATACAACTGTCCTGAAAGAATGTGGGCTGATAACTCTTCACTGTGGTCCGGATTGTACCATCATCTGCCCTTCCTGATAGTTAATTCTGAGGTAAATTGAAACTATACAGTATAATGTTGTGTTGGACAGAATAAATCTTCCTCAAGGGATGTCTAAGCCAAAACTTATTGTCTTCAAATTTTTCTTCAAGACAATCGTTAGGTATGTGACATTTGACCCAAACTTTTCCTCATACACACAATACAGCAGGAATGGATGTGTATGAGTGTACCTACAAATAAGTAACCTGGCTGAAAAATGTAACAAATGATAGGTGTGACTTATGTATACCATACTACATGAGATCATACCACCACTCACCTTATAAAGCTTCACTTGAACATCAGGCTGCAGGCAGACGTAACACAGTGTCCTCAATACCAAATCTGGCCCCAAAGTATGTGATATTGAAAACATACATCAAAAGTTAACAACACATTGGGATCCATAGTAACCTTGAGTGGTGGGTGCAATGGATGGCAGAATCTTAGCAAAGTAGCTGTGGTGTAGCTGCCAATGTAACAGCTCAATTGGGAATTGGTTGCAGCGTGGGATACAAATGCAAATACTAAAGAGACACTGTTAAGCTATGGCAAGGCCCTGATCCCCAAGCATTTGACACATACTGTAAAGGAGTACCTAAATATTTAGTTAACAGTAAAAAAGGAAGATAAAACATGGGGAAACACCTTAACTAACCTAACCTATCCTAACTACACATTACCCACAACAGGCCCTAACTAACCTAAGCTAAACTTACTTAGCACATTTAACTAAACACTCTAAACATCAACCCCCCACCCCTCTTATAAGACAGGACACACGGAGGACAACATATACGAATCTAAACACATGGGCCCGTATTTATACTTTTTGACGCTAAACTGCGCTAACGCAGTTTAGCGTCAAATAATTTTGCGCCGGCTAACGTCATTCTGAAGCGCCATGCGGGCGCCGTATTCATTGAATGTCGTTAGCCGGCGCAAGCAGACCGGCGCTGCCTGGTGTGCGTGGAAAAAAACCATGTACACCAGGCAGCGCCGGCATTGGGAAAAGTGGCGCTAGGGCGTCTTAAAAATGGTGCAAGTCAGGTTGACGCAAAAAATCGCCTCCACCCGATTTGCGCCATTTTTAACGACGCCCAGACGCCATTTACATGACTCCTGTCTTAGTAAAGACAGGAGTCATGCCCCCTTGCCCAATGGCCATGCCTAGGGGACTTATGTCCCCTGGGCATGGTCATTGTGCATAGTGGCATGTAGGGGGGCACAAATAAGGCCCCCCTATGCCACCCAAAAAAAAAAAAAAAAATGTTATACTTACCTGAACTTACCTGAATGTCCCTGGGATGTGTTCCTCCATCCTTGGGTGTCCTCCTGGTGTGGGCAAGGGTGGCAGGGGGGGTCCCTGGGGGCAGGGGAGGGCACCTGTGGGCTCATTTTGAGCCCACAGGCACCTTAACGCCTACCCTGACCCAGGCGTTAAAAAGTGGCGCAAATGCGGGGTTTTTTGACCCGACCACTCCCGGGCGTGATTTTTGCCCGGGAGTATAAATACGACGCATTTGCGTGGCCGTCATTTTTTTAGACGGGAACGCCTTCCTTGCATCTCATTAACGCAAGGAAGGCGTTCACGCAAAATAATGACGCTATTTGCCCATACTTTGGCGCTAGACGCATCTAACGCCAAAGTATAAATATGGCGTTAGTTTTGCGCCGAATTTGCGTCGAAAAAAACGACGCACATTCGGCGCAAACGGAGTATAAATATGCCCCATACTATCTTATACTAAACAAATATATATTTTTTTGTATTTTTATATATATATTTTTTTAAACCCCAAAACCCCAACATCATCCACCACCCACCCACCCACACACATAATAAAAAAACATTTTGAATGATTATACCCTCACCCCCTACCCACTACTACTACCTAAACTAACAGCCTATTTTAACCTAACACTAAGCCCCCCAAACCCACTAATTAAAAGAACCAGGAAAGAGGAGGGAGGGGACGGATTAAAGGCAGAGGGTATAATTTTCACAAGCCACTAATTAAAAGAACCAGGAAAGAGGAGGGAGGGGACGGATTAAAGGCAGAGGGTATAATTTTCACAAGTTTGCCCTCCGCAGGGTCTTCATGATGGCACGCACCCTCTTATTAATTTGTGACACCTCCTGCTGCAGCCTGTTCATTCTCCTCAACATACGTCGCTTGTCACATTGCATCCTTTGGAAATCTGCAGGGTCAATGACTGCAGCTGGGGTGGTCTGGGTGCCAGTTGTAGATGTTTGTCCAGTTGTTGGTGCCATGCTTATAGGCGGAGGTGCAGGTGGTGCTGTCATAGGTCCAGGAGCAGTGGAGGTCGATGTTCCTGCAGTGGAGCCTGATATGCTTGGTGCCACCTGAGTGGTAATGGTGGTGCTGGTGGTGGCGGCTGTTGTGGACACCGAAGGGCCCCCTTGGGCAAATGCCCTCCACACTCCAGAGGCTTCTTCATGGTGATAATGCGTGCCATGTGGCGGAACCCAGACTCCACATCCAGAATGTGGCGGTAACACATCGCCCGGCGCTGAAACTCCCGAATCTGGATGGGAGTCATATTGGCAGCTGTTAAGACAAATAGAAAACCAAACATTAGGTAGTTCATTGTGTGAAATGGCTCAAGAAGTATATCAGACAATACATCTAACCACCTGAAACAGCCCATATCATCATACACATCACAGATTCACCCTGAGGAAGTACATGCCAACGCAGCCTACACATGTCCTTTCTAAAAGCACAGCAATGCTCTAAAAGATGTGTACCAACTTAAAGGACCTATACATCATTGTTCAGCCATTTGTCACGTAAAAAATGCTGCAAGTCCTCCACATGTGACAGGCCAACTAATGACTATCTTCTGGATGACAATCAAGGGCCACAAGATCTGTGATTTGTAAATGGAACTGCCAGGATGGAATGCAGTTGCTAATTGCTAATCATGAGTGGGTATCCTAGTTTTGGACAAGTGATATACAGATTTACATGTCTGTGCACTAAACTTGGATCATCACCCCTAGGTACACTTTTCATAACCCTAAGCCTGTGCCTCACAGGAAGGATGGAGAAGCAACAAATACTGTCCAACATCTAGGACACCCAAGAAGCTTTGGACAGCTGCACATGGGTTTGGGCAGTCCACCACAGGTAAGGAGGATGTCCTACTAGGATACACCCAAACCTTGGACAATCCCATCCACATTTATGTTTGTAAATGCAGACAATTGTCATCCTCATTTAATACCACTAATACCTGTCTTACAACAAGCAGATAGATGCAAGCACACATCTGGCCTTGAGCTGCATGCACACCTTTGACATTGTACTCAAGTGCCACATACATGTAGTACAACAAGTGGAACTACATGCTGCTAGGAAGTCAAACATACAGTTGAACATGTTCATTAGTGAACAGGGAGGCTCAAGTCTGTGGATAAGACTTTGGCATCCCTATTCTGTGAGATTGAGGGTCTGACTTGCTGACTAAATCATAAATATTGCCCTCTGCTAAATTTTCTTTATAAAAGATGTAACAACAAATTTCACCCTATTCACATGGCCATGGCCATGCCTAAAGGGCTGCACTACAATCCCAAAATATGACTATATGCTAATGATTGTCCAACTCAAAGATGGAAAAAAAGTGATACTCCGCTCAAGTAACATATCCGATCATTTACCAGCACATCATACCTTGCTGTGTGTCTAACACACAGGAGTCAATCTCACAACAGCTGCAAACACAACACAGAACTGAAATATCAACACTCCAGACCCCACCTATCCGATTGTGTAGGGGGCAGGTCCACCTGTAAAGCATGGAAGGGAGAAATGTGCTCAATGTCTGTACACTGTACAACACTTCCAAATACAATTACTGTGTGTAACATTAAATCTGAAAGTCTAGCCTCTCAGGCATGATGATACTGCAACAGACGTACCACTGCAAACATGTACAGACCTGGTCACTCCAGTGAGTGATACACACATATCTGCAGACATGCAGTGGCTCTAACTATCATGTGGTGACAAACATGCTCCATCAATTGTTTGTAGACTCATTTATGGAGTGTACTCCCCTCATCATTTATAGTAATGAGAGAAATGCAAAGCCACTTTCCTGGAGCACTGCAATGCCAGTCAGTCAGGTATTGTGGCTTGTGCATCAAAGGACAATCATTTACTGTGTGACGCACCTGTGGGTTGATTTAAGGTCATGATTTATCATGTTTTCTATGGTCCCTTACATGTAGGGCCTGTGTTGTGTCTAGGTTACATATGCTACATTAACAGTGTACCCTGAGCCACATATGCCCCCTATGACACCATAATGGCAGGGATCCTGTGCATTAATTGCTGACAGTTTGAGGCTAGCCATGGATTGACCAGTTTTAATATTTGGATACAACAAGGAGATATATGTGTTCACAGTGCATATTGTAGTCATCCATGACAGACTGCATGGGCACAGGTGTAGTCATTGCCCTGAAATGTATCACTCATTGCCCTATGTACCCATTATGGGTTTTGGAAATCACAGTGAGCCACATTCGTCATCTTACATTTGCCAAGTTGGTTGATCAGTGGATATACAGCAAACTTACACTGTCATATTATTAACAAATGGTTTAGCAAATGTACCACTGTTTCAATCATGATGATGTAGGTTTCAATTTGTATGTACCTTCGGAAAGGCAGCAGGCACATGAATGCTGGTGTTCTGATCTTAGCATACACCCATGTCTGTGATAGCCTCCATACTGGGAAGTTAGTTATTAAACATATGCTGCACTAGATCAGCAGGGGTGTGCCAAACTAAACTAGCAAAGTATTAATGAACTTTATATGCATGATGGAATTGGTCAGGGGTCCCTTGCACATCATCATGCATGTAATACATTGTGATCATGCATTCCCCAATGTTAGGTATCCCATGATGATCCCATAACTTATCAGAAGTTCATGGCTATAGAGCAACACAGATGGCAAATGCATTAGCTCTGTTCCAGCTATTGTGCCCAAGACCAATGTAAAACACACAGGTACAATGAACAGAGGGTCATGGATAGTTGTTACCCCTCAATTTGTATCATTTGCTTCATTTTATGTGCCACAGCTATGGAAAGTAGCACCAAACATTTAGATATGATCCCGTGTGCATTACTTTTGGCATCCATCCCTAATGTAATTGCGGCACAACACGTCACACTATCAGCCTAAGAAGTTACCTGAGGTTAGAAATAACTTGGTACGTATGTGTCAGAATCCAGTTCAGACATATATCAGAAATAATTGAGGGACACATTAATTCTTGAAAATATCTGGTTTAAAAACACTTCTTTCCTGGTACACTCACATACCATGCCTAAAACATATGTTAGAGCCACATTTGCATCATCTATTGAAGGCAGCACTAATTTACAGGCTCCAGCTGTGTTTTGTAACTCAGTGCAGTTGTTGTGTCAACAAATGTTGGTAATGTGTAGCAATTATTGTATGACTCATGGCCACTGTATGTTTAACTTGCATTCCACATGTCCAAAAACATTACCTGTAGCATATGAACAAATCTGTCACTGTCACTACAGAGCATTTAAATGTGCACATTACTCTGAATTGTACTCACCAACAGGGCCACCAATCACAATCCCCAGGTGGTCCAGCAGGTCTTGCTCCCTGGCAACAAGGTCAGCCCAACGGTGCTTTAGCTGGTGGTCGTTGCGGGATGTGTTGTATGTGCGTTGCAGATGGTATAGGACCTTTGCCCACCGGAGCCTCCTTGCCTCTGTGTGATACCTCTGTATCACCCAGCCACCTGCTTCTATCATCAATGGGAGGAAGTGGCACCCCAGCCAAATTAATCCCCCAGCTCTTCCTCTCCCATTCTACTGAGACGTGGCCTACCCAACATGCTTAAAATAATAAAGGAATTAAGGGGTACAGAGCCTAATGAAGAGAAAGGAGGAAAGGGAAATGAAAAGTAATTTACACTAAAACAGCCCAACTATCCCCAAACTATCACTACCCACAACAGACTCCCAACAGTACAAAGACAAAATTAGACACCAGAAATGACAAAAATACACTTACACAGGATACCACACACACTTAGAAAACACCACAAGACACTATAAAGAGCACACAGGAGACAAATTCACAATATTCACAGAAAGACAAGTCCAAAAACAGCCACACAGTCAAGAAAAATCACAGAATGCAAAGTGAAAGTAAAAGTACACCCACTGTACAAATTCTGTAAACAGGATATCCTATTACATCACTTCCTGCCTCAAATGTGGTGCGTTTTTATTATGTTGCGTCAAAATATTATAACGCTTACAGTCTGAGCATCATTTTTTTTAACGCACATGTTTAGAAATTACCCCGCATCCATATTTTAAAATATTTTTCATAGTTTCATGGGGTACAGTGTGGAAATTACCGCTCAGGGCCAATGGATGTATCATGGCAGTGAGATCATTTTTCTACGCATATGCGGCGTTTTTTAATGCATGTGCGTCTTTTTTGACGCATATGCCTCAAAATTTATGTCTTTTACTGGGTTTGGGAAATTTCTCACATTTTTATGATACATGACAGCTTTCACTATATAGAGATAGGCTGTTTGCACCTACATTGTGCATTCCAGTGTATGGGCACTTGTGGCAGATCACACCACTGCGGACCATGATCCTCTAGTTGTTGTACTGGATTTGCACTCTTCACTGACGCAATAGTTTCCCAAACTTTTGGAATACAAATTGGTATTACCCAGTTTGAGCACGTTGTGCATCAATAGATGTTGGAAAATGGGTTATTGGTAAGGGCAGGTGAGTACCTACACTTAGCAATAGGCCACTAACCTCCACTTAGGTCCAGTTAGGTCTCAGTAAATTAAACCTAGCTCAACCCTTGGTAGCTTGGCAACGAGCAATAAGGCTTAACTTAGGAGACAAAGCGTAAAGCATTCAAATATCACAAAACAGTAATTAAATAAAGCACAGGAAACAGTTTAAAAATCCAAAATCAATTTATAAACATAGATTATATTTCTAACTTTAAAATGACACCAAAATTAATAAAATCAGATAAGGAGAACCAGAGATATGATTTTTTAAAGAATTAATGCTTTCTAGCACAAAGAAGCAACTAGCGCTCAAAGGATTAAAAAAGGTCACACTGGAAATGAACAAAGTCCAGAGTTCAGGCCACCCACAAGGTTATACTATCACACTCAGTTTCAGAAGTGCTTGATTCAGGAAAGTGGTCCACAGCACAAGCCAAGGGTTCAGAGGCTCTGGTGTGCCTCTTGGGGTCTGGGACGACAACTCCCACAATGCACCTCTTCAACTAATGGAGTTGCTCCAAACATCTCAAAACTTCTGGATCTTCTTCCAGAGGTCCTTTTTGTGTCCCTGAAGTGTCCACAACTTGATCCAAGGTTCCAGAAGCTCTGAGTTGTTCCTTGGCAGTTGGGACTACAATTCCTAGAATGCACCTGGTCAGAATCCTCAAATGGCCACTGGACGCTGGTCAGCTGGGCTCTACTTGCAGGACTTGATGTAGGGGACTCTGGGCAGTTCCTTTGTACCTGTAGCAAACAGGGAGTCCCTACCTGAAGCAGTAGAAGGCAGGTAAAGTCCTTTTAGTGGTGAAGCCCAAGTGTGCAGCTGGTGCAGTCCTCCAGAGTGCAGTGTCCAGGTGCAGGTCAGGGGTCCAGCAGGGCAGTCCTTCTTCTCCTGTAGTTCTTCCTTGTTGGAATCTGATAGGGATCTGGAAGGAAACTGAGGTGTGGGTGCAGGTCTGCCAGTTTTATCCTTGCACCTGGGTGAAAAACAGGGGGGTCCTGGTTCTCCAATCAGGTGCAGGGCCCTTTGCCCTGTGAGGACCACTTCCTGGAAAGTGTGGCAAAAATCAATCCCAGGGAGCAACATTCCTCAAAAATCCATAATGGCTGAAAGTGTTTTTTGGAGGTTACATCTGGCTGAGCCCACCCACTGGTGTGGCTAAAAATCCTAAACACACCCCTGTCCTGCCCTCTCCTAATCTAATCAAGGGGGCACCTAATTGTCTGGGTTTGAAGGATGTGAGGGTTTTGCTGGGTTGCTCCAAATGTCCTTCTCTGCCTTTGAAGACCAGTTTGGCAGCCCCCCCCCTTCCTGCTTCACCATCTGCGGAGGGGAGATCTCCTCCCCCATGCACATCTCTTTGTGTGGAGCCAGGCCACTTCACACCTCATCAAGGCAGCCTGGCCAGGCTGCCAGACGCTGGCCAATCAGAGCACAGCAGCAACAAACACTGCAGGGCTGAAGTTGGCAACTTTTCAGGTAAAGTTTAAAACTCTTTACCTGAACAAGTTATATTAAATCCTACAACTGAAAGTTGTGGGATTTATTATAACAATTAATTTGATACCAAACATCTGGTATCTGTTACCTGAGGGGACTTTAAAAATTAAAATAAAGTCTCCCCATTCTAGCCTGTGGAGTCCATTCACTACAATGAGGGAAACACGAATATGGCGGTTTTACCTCACCAGGGCTAATAAAAATATTTGTATAAGGTCCCTGCTTATAGTTACATGGCACCCAGCCCTAGGGGCACATAGGGCACACCTTAGGAGTGACCTATATGTAAAATAAGGTAGTTTAAGACTTTGGAACTACTTTTAATTCCAAAGTCGAATTTGCATATAACTTTAATTTAAATGCAGCCAGCAAGGCAGGCCTGCCTTTAAAATTACACTGGGCACCTCAGCAATGCACCTATGGGTGCACTACCTATGCTGGGGTCCCTAAACCTACATGCCCTACCATATACTAGGGACTTATAGGTAGGTTGACTTAGCCAATTATAATTAGCCTAATTTGTACACTGATTTTACACAGCGCACAGGCCCTGGGACTGGTTAGCAGTACCCAGCGCGCCATCAGAGTCAGGAAAACACCAGCAAAAAGTGGAAAATGGGGGCAAAAAGTTGGGGGGACTCTGCAATCAGCCCTGTTCTCTCACACAAGCCCCCACAGCCCACACGCCCAGGAGACTCTGCCCAACCCTGGGAGAGTCTTCCTGACTTGTCAGGTGGGGAAGACAGTGAAGAGAACTGTCTGTCCCTTTGCAGGGCCTACTCTGCCTTACATTCTTCTGCCATGGTCACTCCCTCTGGGTAGTTATGGCATTATGGATCCCAACAGTGAAAGGACTCATCTCAAACTGAAACTTTCCTCTGGGGGGTCAACACCTAGCTTACCCAAAGAGGTCACCCAACACTTGAGCAACCCCACAATGACCAACAGGGTCAGGTGACCTACTTTGCTTTTGGCCCTGCGGTCTGCCTCGCAGGCCAACTGCAGCACCCAGCAGAGGCTACTGACAGCGGTCAATACCCAGAACCACACCCTAAGCTCTCCACTGACAGTTGGCTGAGCTGCTTTAGTGGCAACTGTGGGGTCCTGGCACCCCTCTTGCTGTCTAGAGTGGGGGGCTACCACCCCCTGTGGCAGACACCCTCCTTCCACTCTCCCTTCTGTCAGTGCAGGGGCAACACCCTACATCTGGACAGCTGCCTGACTACTCAGGACTTCCTTGGGGTCAGGAGAGGCCTCACCAGTGCCAACTCTGGGCTCCCACCATAATATGGCAGAAGGCCTTTGGCTCCCTGGAACTCTCTTTAATAGTGGCCCACCCTTCTTTTTCTTCTTTCCTTTTCTTGGGGACCCCTGTCTTCTAACTGTAGGGACTGACTCCCCAGGACTTTGGGTTGGGGGGCACTTTGGGCAACCGCCCCATCTGGGACCAGACTCACCTCTGGGAGGTCATTGCCCAGGATACAATCTGGGGGGACGTCAGCACTGACTACCACCCTAAACCAGCCAAGGATACCCTCACTCTCTAGGGGAACTATGGCTACAGGTTTGGAGGTGACCTCCCCTGTGACTATCCTGACTTTCCTGGTCTCTCCTGGGACATACATGTCTGGGGTCACTGACCGGTCAATCACTATAGTGTGACTGGCACAGGTGTCTCTCAGGCCAGTGGTAGGGATCCCATTCACCTGAATGGGGTGAAAGAACCTACTCCCACCCTCAGGGATCACCAGCTTACCATCTGGTCCTGTCTCCCAGCCCAATGCTAGGATGACTTCATCATCTGAGGAGTCCTCCTCTATGGCTACACTGGACAGCCCAGTGCTAACCACCTTCTTTGGACAGGCTGCATCTCCTCGGTTCTCCAATCAGGTGCAGGGCCCTTTGCCCTGTGAGGACCACTTCCTGGAAAGTGTGGCAAAAATCAATCCCAGGGAGCAACATTCCTCAAAAATCCATAATGGCTGAAAGTGTTTTTTGGAGGTTACATCTGGCTGAGCCCACCCACTGGTGTGGCTAAAAATCCTAAACACACTCCTCTCCTGCCCTCTCCTAATCTAATCAAGGGGGCACCTAATTGTCTGGGTTTGCAGGGTGTGAGGGTGTTGCTGGGTTGCTCCAAATGTCCTTCTCTGCCTTTGAAGATCAGTTTGGCAGCCCTCCCCCTTCCTGCTTCACCATCTGCTGAGGGGGAGATCTCCTTCCCCAGGCACATCTCTTTGTGTGGAGCCAGGCCATTTCACACCTCATCAAGCAGCCTGGCCAGGCTGCCAGAGGCTGGCCAATCAGAGCACAGCAGCAACAAACACTGCAGGGCGGAAGTTGGCAACTTTTCAGGTAAAGTTTAAAACTCTTTACCTGAACAAGTTATATTAAATCCAACAAGTGGAAGTTGTGGGATGTATTATAACAATTAATTTGATACCAAACTTCTTGTATCTGTTACTTAAGGGGACTTTAGAAATTAAAATAAAGTCTCCCCATTCTACCCTATGGAGGCCATTCACTACAATGAGGGAAAAACTAATTTGGCTGTTTTACCTCACCAGGGCTCATAAAACTATTTTTATAAGATCCCTGCTTATAGTTACATGGCACCCAGCCCTAGGGGCACATAGGGCACACCTTAGGAGTGACCTATATGTAAAAATAAGGTAGTTTAAGACTTTGGAACTACTTTTAATTCCAAAGTCGAATTTTCAAATAACTTTAATTTAAAAGCAGCCAGCAAGGCAGTCCTGCCTTTAAAATGACACTGGGCACCTCAGCAGTGTACCTATGGGTGCACTACCTATGCTGGGGTCCCTAAACCTACATGCCCTACCATATACTAGGGACTTATAGGTAGGTTGACTTAGCCAAGTATAATTAGCCTTATTTGCATACTGATTTTACACAGAGCACAGGCCCTGGGACTGGTTATCAGTACCCAGGTCGCAAAAAGTGGAAAATGGGGGCAAAAAGTTAGGGGGCCTCTGCAATCAGCCCTGTTCTCTCACAGTAGAGGATAGCAAGGCTACGCAACTCAATACAGTAACTCATTGCCTGTGTGTCAATGTGTGTGAATTGGCTCTTACAATTTTAGGGCCATATTTATACTTTTTGACGCAAAATTTTGAGTCAAAAAAATTTGCGCCGTCTAACGCCATTTGGATGCGCCATGCGGGCGTCAAATTTATACTTTGACGTCCGGTGGCGCAACCAACAGGTGGGAGTCATTATTTCGTGACGCAGACAGCGTCGGTCTGTCGTAAAGGAAACCAACGTAAATGCGACGCACATCACTGTGGGTCGATTTAGGCCGGTTTTTTTCACGCAATTGCGTCACATTTTTGCGCGAAAACTGCCCATTCAGGAGAGGAGACCCAAAATGGATCCTAGGTGCCCCAACAGACCCCAGGAGGAGGAGAGCAGACCAGGAACCAGCCAGGAGGAAGCATACAGGAACCAGGACATTTAAAAAAAAAAAAGAAAGTGTCGCTTCAGTGCAGAGGAGCAGGAAATCCTGGTGAAAGAGGTGACGGAACACCAGCACCAACTTTTCATCACCTCCAAATTGCCACTCAGTAGGAGAGAGGCCATCTGGAAACAAATTGTGGACAAGATTAACAGTGTGGCTGAAGAACGCCGGACAGTCACCGAGTGTAAGAAACGCTGGCATGACTGCAAACGTAGGACCAAAGAGAAAATGGCCAGGAACAGGAAGGCAGCAATGCAGACTGGAGGGGGGAGTCCAGCACAACAGGAGGCCCTGGACCACATGGAGGAGATGGTCGCAGCCGTCATCCCGGAGGAGATCGTCACAGGGATTCAAGGACTGGACAGCGCAGACTACCACGACACTACGCACATGCAGGGTAAGTCGCATGGGGAATCATGATACAATAATGGGGACTGTAAGCAGGGAGGGATACCTACTACACAATGCATGTAAGTCAGCACATATATGAAGTGGCATGGGGAAAGGGGCACGGCAGGGGGGCATGCCCAGTACTGACCGAAGCTGGGGCATGACAAAATACAGCAACAACAACAGTCCCACGGGGACATCCTGTAATTACAGCAAGAGAGCCAAGGGAAAGCAGTGACAGGTGAGAAGGACACTACCTCAAATCCACATCCAGGCACTTGTATTGCAAAATCTATTCTACATCAACTAGGTCCCTATCTGTAATGCAGTAGCAAATACAACAACTGTAACTTAACTGCAAACACAGTTGACAATAACACCTCTCATCTCTGTGCAGCTATAGTACCAAATGGCAGAAACCCCACCCTGGAACATACATACCTAAATTAGGGGGTGAGGGTGACATCTGCAATTACTCCTAAAAATAAGACAAAGGTACCAGTACACTCAAATGCCGAATGTCCATAACTGACACATACATAAGCCTAGGTAAACAGCAATAGGAGCCACACAGCACTAACGATACACACATGCTGCATACGTCAGGGTCCCTCACGTGCCTGGCTAACAAGGCTACATCACTAATGTCATACTGCTCAGACAACAACATTGAGGGAGGGGACACAGGCAACTGGTCACTGAAACACACCTGCAAAGTCGGACAAACAAATAGGACCTTCATACGATAAACAGGCCAATCCAATTCAAAACACATCACCCAACATCATCTCAAAACATCAAGAATGTTTACATCCATACCACATCCTAACATTGAAATGCATAGGTAATGCCACGATACATGTACAGATCATGCAATGTGAATAAAAAGTGTATGGGGCAGGGCCTGAGAGGCAAGTGTGCTGGCAGGGCAGTCACAACACCCACAGTCAGTCAAAGTGTAGTGTGGCAAGTGAAACTTATACTTTGCGCATTAGCCTCAGGCTGGAGGCCTTTGTGCATCTTACCCTGAATGTACTTATACTCATTTGCTCACATCTAAGTGCCTCAGAGCAATTTGCACTAAATGATTCTCATTGCCCTTCCTATCAGTTAATGTAGCAAATAGTCAGTCCTAAGGTGTTGTCAATTAGTCAAATCACACTGTTTTGCCTACTTCTGCACTGGAGTTTGCCAGAACATATTCACTCTGTGCCCCAGTCAAGGATACCGTCTGGTACGTTGCTGATAGATGTGGTAGGGGTCAAGTTTTGGCATTCCTGCGTAGGGAAACTTTGTCATCACCATGACATATGTCTTTTACATTCACTCCCTTGTCCCAAGACACGCATGGGGCAGTTTCCAAACAGAAAATAACAACTAGATGCTGCCTGCCTTGCTGCTGATGCACAACCAGATCCTAGCCCATTCCTCTGATATGAGGGATGATGTCTCCCCTGTGATTCTGACAGGCAACCTCCAAACTTAACAAGCTGTGCTATACATAGAACATGCAGGGGGAGAGTAGAAACAGTTAGGCACCATGAAAGCTGTGTACTAATGTATTACTCTCCTCCGGACTATTTCAATTCTAACAGTGTGTATTGTTTGTGTAATTGGGGCTCACACCTAAATTCCTACAAGTCAGTTGTACAATGAAACTTCATATCAAACTAATACTGTCTTTGTCATTTGTGTATGGGAACATACCGGAAAAGATACAAATGTGTAGGACCTGAGTGACGACCACTTCCATGAGAAGTTCCAAAGATGTCATGCGCTCGGATGTCTAAACATTCCTTTGATGTGTGAGACCAGAGGCACTGCTAGTTAGTCTTAGCTAAATTGAATATCTGGGTGACAGAGTTATTTTCAAGTGGGTCAAACTTAGTCCCCCACACCATTAGCTATCCTGCTGCCTATAAAGCCAAGAATCACATGTTGGATAATGAGAGCCCACCCTACAAAATGTCCCTCCATAACAATAGTGAAACACTGAGTGAGGAGTAGGAGAAAAAAACGCCTATTCCTAAATAATTACAGAGCAACACCTAGAGGCGACCTGGCAGACATGTCTGAAAGATCCATATCAAACATGTGACACACAGGTGGGCCATAGGCCTTCAACAATGCCCTATGACGGACAGCAGATACCTAGACAAACACAGAGTACAATGTTAAGGCATCCAAAGGCTTGTATCTTACTGCAAAATTGTCACAACACAGACACACTAATTGTACCCTGTTTCATTGCAGAGGAACACGGATCTCCTGCTGATCTGCCTGTCCATGAGTTCCCTGATGACATGGATGACGAGACCATCAACCTCCCACAAGAGACCATTGACATGGTCCTTGAAAGCCTCCAAACCCCACCTTCAGTCACAAGGAGGAGCACAGAAGAAGCAGCCACCACAGTAGAACCACCCGCCACCCCAATTGTAAGACCTGCCAGCTCCAACACAGCTGAGGACTCTGACGACACTGGCACCAGCTTCGAAAGAACTGTCGTTGGGGTCCAGCGGGAGCTGGCCAAGGAGGTGCGGGTGGGGATGCAAAATATGGCAGCCAGCCTTGAGGGGGTGCGTTCGTGCATGTTGTCAACTGCTGATCAGGCAGCTGCAATGCAAGCCAGAAATTTTCTCTTGGAGGACATTTCAAAAACACTGAAGGAAATTGGCACAGCTGTCATCCAGTTGACACAACAACTCAAACTGCAAGCCACTCAACGTGTGCACGAATGCAACATAGAACCCCTCAGGGCCGACCTGGCTGCCTACCATCGGGATGTGGCTGCCATTCTGAAAAACCAGCAGGCCCTCCTTGCTGCAGTACTGCCCTTCCTTACTCAACAGGGATCAGCCCCCGGGATGTCTGCCTCCATGTCTTCTAACACTGAGGTGTGTGTTGCCCCTTCACAACCAACAACAACAAGGACACACCAGGCAACACACACATCAGAAGAAGAAGACATGGAACAGATAACATTCACACGCAAGAGTACCCGGAAGCCCTAGTCCCTGCACCATGCCCTACTCTGACCAAGGTCCTACGTTTTGACACATGCCAGTCTCACTACAACTAACCTCAATGACTTTTCGGCAATCCACTGTATAGTAAGTGCAACCATTACCAAACAATGTAAATAGCACTCAGGCGACACTCACTGTAGGTATCGGGGTCGTCAAAATAGGCCACCTCTCCCACGGTGTACGGGGCTGGTCCACCTGTAAAGCATGAAACAAAGATTATACTCAGACTGGGTGAACGGACAAAAGATTTCTGTTACAATGACACTGTGTGAAAATGACATGGTAATGATAGACTTTCACACATGCTCATCCTGCATGGATCACTTTGTATTCAACATTAACATTGGATGAGTCTCCTGCTCCAGTGTCACACCCTACTACACTCATGCAGTGGTCAGGACAGTCATGTGTCATCCAAGTTAATCCTTCATTAGTATTCCCCAACAATAATGTTATCCATACATCTCAGCATGTGCATCCCCGAGAGACATTCCAAAACTGGTTCCATGAGGACTGCATGACCACTCACAATTAAACAGGCTATTTGGACAGGGTCAACAGACAGCAAACAGACACACATGTGACATATGTGTGAACAACATGACTAACTTCATGTGACGTGACGGCAACACACATGTATAGCATCATCATGTGTTTCCAATTTTCTGTCTAGCTATGGCGTCTGCATATGTAGGTATGTTGTTTCTACATGACGTACTCACAGGCCATTATGACCAGTGGAGTACAAATAGAGCCGTTCACGTGTTGCTTTTCTGACACAAATGCAACACTACATTACATGCAGCTACAGGCATCTGGTATGTGTTGCAAAAATGATCCATCGGACTGGTAGCATAGGTCTTCATACACATTCTGCAACAAATACACATTAGGACACATATGTATACCTTTGTAGCGCAGCATTTGAAACATTTTGGGACGCAGAGAGGGGGCGACTTAGCATAATACAAATAGATGTTGAATTTATAAAGCTGTCATTGCGTGTACATGTGTTGCAAGAATGGGGATTAATGTGTATAACCATGGGCCTAGGTTTCCCTGGCATTACACACACTCAGCTACTTATTTTGCAGATTCGCTAACAATCATCACATGTTCACACACCGATTTCTGTCATTCCCATGTAATTGTTTTTTACTCACCAACATGGCCACCAATCTGGAGTCCCAGGTGGTCCAGCAGGTCCTGTTCCCTGGTGATCAGATCTGCCCAGTGGTGCTTGAGTTGGTGTACATTCCTGAGACTCCCATAGACCCGGACCAGGTGATGACGCACCTTCTCCCACCGGATTTTCCTGGCCTCCGTGTGATACCCCTGTATCACACGGCCTCCAGCTTCCAGCATTAGTGGGAGGAAATGGCTTACGAGCCATATGAACCCCCCCAATTCGTCTTCCCCCATCCTGGACAGGCGAGGCCTACCTGACATATTGAGAGGGATAAGAATGTACCAACAAAATATAAAATATAAAGGGGGAAATGGGGAAAGGTAGAGGTGTGAAAGAAAAAGGAGAAGTAGAAAAATAGCCCAACTAGCCCCCCAAACTATGCTACCCACAACAGACTCCCACAGACAATACAAACTATCACAGGTATAGACAAAATAACACTAAACAGACTGAGACAATGTGATACAACAATAATAGATTGACACTAAGACAAAATACAAGGCACACAGGACACTAGAGCAGTAAAACACAGGACAACACCTTTCACACAACCACACAGTCTAGAGAAATCTGAGACTGCAAAGTGAAAGTGAAAGTTACCTCCCAGTACAGATTTTGTAAACAGGATATCCTATTACATCACTTCCTGCATAAAATGGCCGCCGTTTTTATTTTCCTGTTATGCGTCATATTTTCACGCATACACAGTTGTGCGTCAATTTTTTATGACGTATTACAGTGCACATGATGCGGAGTGAAAAAATATGTTATGAATATTAATAATTAATACTGTAACTGAAATGACCTATATATTGTGCATGTAGCGTCAATTTCACCACGCATACATCATGGGCGTAGTTTTTTTTACACGTACAGTGGTGCACATGATGCGGAGTGAAAAAATATGTTATGAATATTAATAATTAATACTGTACATGAAATGACCAACATATTGTGCATGTAGCGTCAATTTCACCACGCATACATCATGGGCGTCGTTTTTTTTACACGTACAGTGGTGCACATGATGCAGAGTGAAAAAATATGATATGAATATTAATAATTAATACTGTACATGAAATGACCAACATATTGTCCATGTAGCGTCAATTTCACCACGCATACATCATGGGCGTCGTTTTTTTTACACGTACAGTGGTGCACATGATGCGGAGTGAAAAAATATGATATGAATATTAATAATTAATACTGTACATGAAATGACCAACATATTGTCCATGTAGCGTCAATTTCACCACGCATACATCATCGGCGTCGTTTTTTTTACACGTACAGTGGTGCACATGATGCGGAGTGAAAAAATATGATATGAATATTAATAATTAATACTGTACATGAAATGACCAACATATTGTCCATATAGCGTCAATTTCACCACGCATACATCATGGGCGTCGTTTTTTTTACACGTACAGTGGTGCACATGATGCGGAGTGAAAAAATATGATATGAATATTAATAATTAATACTGTACATGAAATGACCAACATATTGTCCATGTAGCGTCAAATTCACCACGCATACATCATGGGCGTGTTTTTTTTTACACGTACAGTAGTGCACATGATGCAGAGTCAAAAATATTGTGGATGTAAATAATATTTTGAAGGCGAAATATCAATACACTTTTGGATACATTTGTATCTGACTCTGCATTGTGTGCACTCATGTACGTGAACAAATTATGACGGCCATGCTGTATGCGTAGAATATGGAGCAAATTTATCCAAATGTCTTCATGTGTTTAGCTTTGGAAAGGTGATTTGTCATGGTCAAACGGTGCGATGTGAGACACATTTGTGTTTGTATATGACAAATGTCCGTACTTTTATGTATAGACGGCCTTCACACTGTGATGTTTGGGATACGTTAACTAATGTATTGACCATATTTGACAACATATTTGGTGTAATTGCTGATGGCTATTTTGAAATGATGTTTTTGATACCATTATGTATTCCGTCTCCAAAATGTGCCCACCTTTATGATGGGGATGCTTTTATCTGTAGTCCTAACAGGGAGTGGGTGAGTCACTTTCAGTTTTTATGGGGCTGACCATGTCCCATTATGATTTTGTGTTTCATATTTGTGTAGGACTTGTGACATGGAGGCCACACATGTGCCTTATGCATGTGTTTAGTTCACAAGTACATGATTCTTGTATGTTTTGGGGGTGGTAGAGGTGGACTTAGGCCCCCAGCACCCTAGGATTTGACCATCCAGAATAGCTACTGTATCCATGGAGTATTTTTATCATATCATGGCAAACCTGCAGCAGCGGGCTAATGTAAGGCCATATGGTATGAATGACTGTTGACCATTCATTCATCTCATTAGCCCATTTGACGTTTGCAGTAATGATGATTTGGAGCTAAGTTGCATACCATTTTCATATGACTAAGTTTGCAAGACTCTCAGCGTTCACGATGTGATAATGCGAAGAATTTTTTGCTTGTCTGTGTCCCATTCTGCATAAACTGGTTTAGTGTCATGTTACAATCTTCCTGCTAGGTTCAAACTGGGACACAACTGTGATGGTCTACTTTCAAATATTAGGTTGGTTGTATGACATATGTGTACATGTGTGTGGGAATGTGGATCCAGTATGACCTGTCTGTGTGTATGTTGTCACTGTAACTTCAAGGTCTCCTCCTGAGTTAGTGGCAGCTGATGTTGTTGCAATAGTGTATTGCTCACATCATACACTTGAGAGAAGCCATTGATGACATGTTCACGTACACATGGATGGTCCCACCCTGTCTCTGAACACGTGTGATGTGACTTTCAAATGATCTCCAATTTTGGGCTGGATGAGAGACTGTTTCAGTTGTTTGGATCCGGCATGTGTAATTGTCACATTTGTACTCTTGTTGGGCTCTGTGTATGGTAATGTAAAATGTCACATCCTACCCTCTGTGCATACAGTTGTGATGTTTATTTTTGGTGTGATGAATTTTAATGGCATTCTTGATCAATGAGACGACATTCATCTTCAGCTATTTCAAACTAAAGGTGGTCAGAAATGAAAAGGCCAAAGCATGATGTGGTGTTTGTTATCTGTGTTTATTTACAAGTGTGGAATACAAGTGATTATAATAACTTAAGTAAAAAAATTGTTCACAAGCTGTTGGCGCCTACGCACTCCTGCTGCGGTGTTAGGTTGTTCCCCCTCCTGTTGCAGGCCAGCATCCTCCTCATCATCATCCTCAGGCATGTCTGGGTCCGGTTCAAGGAGGGGAATGTTCCTTTTTACACAAATATTGTGTAATATGGCACAAGTGAGTATGATCTTGCAGACCATCTCTGGGGAGTATAGTAGGCTTCCGCCAGTGATGTCAAGGCAGCGGAACCTTGACTTTAGGATCCCAAAGGTCCTCTCCACAATGCTGCGTGTCCTCTTGTGGGCGTCATTGTATGCCCGCTCAGCAGCAGTATTTGGGTTCCCATATGGTGTCATTAGCCAAGGCTGGATGCCATACCCCTGATCAGCTGAAAGAGAAACACAGAATGGTATCAATTAGATGTAGGAGGCACTGTTGTACGTATCTTTGATGGCAGTAGTTGTGTTGTGTTGTCTATGACTATTTTGTGTACTAATGTGACAACCTATGGTTGTTGGTGGAAACTTTGGCATTGTTTTTTTTCCTTGGCTGAGCAAGTGTTTGTTGTCTAACTGTTTGTCAGCAGGATGTATTGGTTTCTCAAGTACAGTGTTCCCTCCCTTGCATTGTGACTTGTGACACAGGTGTCCGTGTGTCCTCACTGGGGGTGTGATGATAGTTCCATGCAGAGTTGAAACATGAAAGGGTATTAGAAACGTTCATATGAACATACCCAGGCCATCCCATCCCTTAAAAGTTATGCATTGTATTAGTGTACAGGTTATTGTGAGACTTCCAATTTGCAAGGTGAAATTTAGGCAACCACAGTCATGAATGTCTTCACACTAAGCTGTGGAGTAAATTCAAATGTGTGAGAGGTTCAATGGTGACTTGTGACACATGGCTAGTGATGTGAGTACCTCAGTGTGTTCCTGTCTAGGTGTTGCTATTGTGGTGTATGTGTTGTTTATCCTAGAGGGTTTCTGTGCAGTGAGTATATAAGTAGATTTTTGTCCTTACCAACAAGTAATCCATTGCCATACCATCCATCCTGGAAGTGTTGGTTGATGGTGCAGTGACGGAAGATGAATGCGTCATGTACACTCCCAGGATATTTAGCCACAATGTTGCTGATCAGTCCTTGGTGATCGACTATGGCCTGCACGTTGATGGAATGTGTGTGCTTCCTGTTGCGGTAGAGGTGTTCACTCGCAGCAGGTGGCACAAGGCGTACGTGTGTGCAGTCGATTGCACCAAGGACGTGCGGAAAGCCACTGATGGCGTAGAACCCCTGTTTTGTTTCCTGCTGCTTCTGCACTGTGTTAGGGAAACAGATGTGGCGGGGTGTCAGTCCAATGATGGCATCAAGTACTTTAGGCAGGAATACGGAGAAAGATGGTTGTGAGATTCCACCAACCAGGGCACCAGTTGTCTGAAATGAGCCACTTGCCAGCAGGTGAAGTATGGCAAGCAGCTTTGTTTCGGTTGGGATAGTGCGTGGAGTCACTAAAGTGGGGGCCAATTGCTGTTCAATATTTGTCAGCAGCTGCTGAATGGCCTGCCAGTTCAACCGGTACCTCTGGATGATGTCTCGTTCCCTGAGGCCATGCAGGGTTGTTCTTGGGCAGAATATCCTCTCCTGCCTTCTGCGCTGTCTTTGGGGTCCCTGCTGTTGTTGTTGTGGCTGCTGTTGTTGCTGCAGGGCTCTGCGTCTACGTGCACGTTGAAGAAAAACCACCTCCATGTCTCCCTGTTGCTGCTCTGCTGCTCTATTGTTTGTTCTGTGTGTTCTGATTAAGTACAGGTGTGTTTGCCCCATTTTAACGCCTGCCCTGACCCAGGCGTTAAAATTTCACGATATTCGTGCTTTGCGCCATTTTTTTGCGCCGCCTGCCGCGCGGGAGTGATTTTTGCCCTGGAGCATAAATACCACGCACCGCTATGTGCGTCTGTTTTTGGACGGGAACGCCTACCCTGCATGTCATTAACGCAGGGCGGGGTGCCGCTTCCAAAAACTGGCTCACATAGCGTCATTTTCCTGGTGCGCCGGATCGGGCGTCAGGGTTTAAATATGGGGCAACGTTTGCGCTGAAAGTGCGTCAAAATTTTTGACGCACATTCGGCGCAAACTGAGTATAAATATGCCCCTTAGTTGTCCCACTGTGTGAACATCACAAGACGTGTTTTCATAAATGTGCTTGTATGCATGTGTTGTCAAAGGGGACAACCATCAGATGCTATTCAGTGTGGAAATGCGTAAGGAAATGTGTTTGTCATACACATAGCAACAAATGCTGTGTCAACTTCCCAGATTTTTAGGACAGAAGCATCTCCCATGACAAACCATGCACAGGAGAGATAGACGACGGCTGATCATGGCAATGTTCCAAGACTAAGGCCCTGATTCTAACTTTGGAGGACGGTGTTAAACCGTCCCAAAAGTGGCGGATATACCACCTACCGTATTACGAGTTCCATAGGATATAATGGACTCGTAATACGGTAGGTGGTATATCCGCCACTTTTGGGACGGTTTAACAAAGTTAGAATCAGGCCCTAAGCCATCACATGTCCTGGAATGTTGGATTCTACTTCCTGGTCACTTGTTTCGATACTACCCATGAGCCAGGTAGTTGAAAATTTTATGTGGGTACAGTGTTTGTGACACCGAGTCCCAAAACCAATCCACAAATGTAATGTCACTCCACAGTTTGAGTCGTATAAATGACCTATGTTTCTCCTGTGGCAATGGAGGACCAGCAGACCAAGCAGCACGTGTTCACATATTTCCAGTGGTTAATTGGACAAAGGTGTCCAGTTCAAGTGTGTGGGCCAATGTGTAGCCTGTGTCATTATTGGGGTCCATGTTGTCACAGTTACGTGCAGGTCCAGTCAAGAGTCTGTGGAGCTATTCCCTGCATTACCAAAGTATCCTTCACAGCTGAATTGAACGAAAGCCGAAGAGGAATTGAGAACACACATGGGGATAGTCCAGCTATGGCACTGCAGAAGTTTTATGAGACTGACAACAGGGCAAGCTTGGTGTGCTCACAAAGTTAATGGATCAGGGAATTTTAAACTGGCAGGTTTAATCACAACATTTGTACACAGGGTGGCCTCTAAAATTCCCACTGCAGCCGGGAACATCAGTGCCTCTATGCTGATTAATCACACAGCTATTCACCATGCAAGCCCCATCAATATGTTGGAGCCGATGTGAATCAGTGTTTGGACCATCAGGGTACAAACATGTGTTGACATTTCATGCACATTATCTAACGTTGTTTGTTGTGCTGGAGGCACCACACCCAATCCATGCGTACGGCCATGGTACAGAGTCACTTTTTGCCACTCATGCATACATGAAACCCAGACAAGGGATAGGCTGTGATTAGGATATTTGAAGACAAGTTCCACCCCATGATACGATAAGTAAACTGATTATGCTATACAAGGTATTTGAGTATTCATTTTAGACCTACCTGACATAATACCCCAGGAGGAAAGTGAGGGCATGGAAAACAACTATGAGTCAAATGTAGCCATAGAGAACCTTTATGGTAACGCAAAGAGAGGAACCAGTCAGTCTAACAGGATGCAGGGTCAATCAGGACCAAAAATGAACAAGGCAAATACACAGTGAGCAGACTGAGACTGTTCAAAGCTGGAACAACACTGTGGAAAATGTATACTGTTTTTATCCTGTGTGCTGCAACGTTACACAATAACCCAAGGCCTGTGTTAGACAAGTGATTTATAGGGCAATGCATAACAGTCATATACATATAATGGCAGTTTCTATGCCGTTCCAGGCAGCTGCAAGGGCAGTGCATGTTCAAATGGTTGGTCTGCATGGAGTTGCTCACAGGTGTGTGCAGCTTCAGTCTCTCACAAGTCCTGTAGGTGAGAATCAAGTTCAAAGGGCTAACAGTACCTTTCACATGGGAAGCACTGGACAGGTGATTACAGGTCCTACAGACTAAAAGGCAGTGCATTATTCGACCAGAAGTCCATGCAGACAGATGAACAATGACTATGGCATACCATACTAACGAGGGGAGCACACTGGAGTCAGAATGTGAGTCTGGGTGTGTGTAGATGAGGGATTATCTGGGTACAAATAGTCCATTTCCAGGTCCCCCTCGAGATGGGTGGGGAGAGACAGAAAACATGCAGTGGCAGGACTTATGACATGGAATGACATGTGCAGGTGATGTCTTGTGAGCAATGCTAGTCACACCTGGGGCACTCGTGCTATCCATTTGCTGCTTACATGGATTTCTTGTCACACATAATCCTTGCAAAGATAGCTGATGTCACACTTACTGCTGTCAAGGGTCTGGTCATACATTCCTGTTACCAATGCAATGGCACATCCACTGCCTCATGTATGAGGCATTTTTTTCCATATTGAATGATGGTGTCTTTGTTGTGTGCCATATGCTGCAATGAACCATGTTGCCAACATGTATGTGCAAAATAGCTATGGTCCTCTGTTATTGCCCTTCAAATGTGAAATGGACAGGATATATGTCATTTACAGTGTGTGTGAAGTTGGCTGTACATACATACCCATCAAATGTGATGTGGATTTTTCAGTATCCTAAAATGTATTTCTGCAATGCTCCATCAGGCTACACTCTGAAATGCAAAAATGATTACCCAGACCATGATATAGTGATTAGAATAGGTGTTTAATGAGATATGGTAAGACAGTGGTGATGGTGTCTATAGTTAAAAGAAGTTTTGGACAATCTGTTTTCTCCGACGCAGTCCTGCAGCTGTGTTTGTATGGTCGCTCTCACGTTGATGGACAACATCCTCCTCTTCATCCTCTTCAGCCATTTGTGGGTCTGATTCATGGAGGGGAATGTTCCCCCTTACACAAATGTTGTGCAGGACTGCACAGGTCAAAATGATCTTGCAGACCATTTCTGGTGAGTATAGGAGGCTGCCTCCGGTGATGTTGAGGCACCTGAATCTTGACTTCAGGATGCCAAAATGTCCTCTCAACTATGGTGCGTGTCCTCTGATGTGCCTCATTATAGGTACACTCTGATGCTGTGCTTGGGTTTGCAAACGGGGTCATGATCCATGGCTGGATCCCATACCCCTGATCAGTTGAAAGAGAAAATGAGTGAGAAAATGTTGATGTTGCTTGCACCATGATTATCACTTTGCATGGCAGTTGTTCTCTTGTGTTGTCTGTGACTCACCTATGTTTGTGTTATTGTGTGGAATCCTAGGCTTCTAGGATGTACCATCAGCAATCGGTGGTTTCTTTATCTGAACTGGTGTTTGGCTGATTGACCGGATGTCAGCGGTATTTTTGTAGAGTTGCAGTACATTGTGTACTCCCTTGCATTATGTCATGTGAAAGAGGTGTCCATGTGTCTTAACTGGGGGGTGACATGATACTTCCATACACAGAATCGATTCCACAGTGGTGGTAACACGGTTGTTTCCATATGGCCTGGACATCCCATCCAATTTAACATATGCAATAGAATCTGTTAAACATCAGTGAGGCCCTTTGATTTGGCTAGGTGCCAATGTACAACACATCTCCATAACTTTTCAGCACTGAATTGTTGACATTGACAATGCACAAATGTCCCATGTGTGACAAGTTCTCTGCAGACCTATTTCTCTGCCCTTGCGGAGTTGACTCATGTTCAAATTTGTACCTATACTACAGAACCTGGTCCAGTTCAGCTTACTAACTTGGTTGTGAGGTTGACGTTTTGAGTGTCAGAAGGTCCATATGCCTGTTGAGTATATGTGAAATTGTCTCAAACCGTATGTGTAGCAATGTGCACTTTAAATATTGTCACATCAACATGTGTTCTTAGCACAGTCCACTTGCTTATTGGTAGGGGGCAATGTCAGAGCAGGAGTGATGTGAGATATTGGTACTGCCTCAATGATTCCATGTCACCTTCATTAGAGTCATCATCATCATGCTATGTGTCTCATGGTGTTTGACTTGCAGCAAAACACATTGCACACCCCTTACACAGTACTTATTGGTTGGAAGGGTATTTGATTGAGTGTTATTGATGTGATATTGAAAGATTAATCTTCCAAGTTGTACTGCCAGTTAAGGCCATGTCATTGTCATTGTGTAGTTTTAAATTGTTCCCTTTTGTCTTTGGAGTGGCATCTGTTGTTATTTGGACCTCTCATTTGTCCATAGGTGTATATCCCATTAGGTCAGGAATTCAAACATGCCTAGCAGTGTCACAACCTCAGTGTCTTCCTGGCCACGTGTCAATGTAGTGTTGTATGTGTTGTGTGTCCTACAGGGTTGCTGTGCTGTGTGTCTATAAGTAGGTTTCTGTACTTATCAACAAGTAGGCCATTTCCATATCGTTCATCCTGAAAGTGTTGATTGATGGTGCAGTGGCGGAAGATTAATAAATCATGTACACTCCCAGGATACTTTGCCACGATGTTGGTGATCATTCCCCAGTGATCGACAATGGCCTGCACATTGATGGAGTGTGTGTGCTTCCTGTTGCAGTATAGATGTTCAATTGCAGCAGGTGGCACAATGCGTACATGTGTGCAGTCAATGGCACCAAGCACGTGTGGGAAGCCGTTGATTCGATAGAAGCCCTGTTTGGTCTCCTGCTGCTTCAGCTGTGTGTTGGGGAAGCTGATGTGGCGGGGTGTGAGGCAGATGATGGCATTCAATACCTTTAGTAGAAAGGCAGAGAATGAGGGCTGTGAGATTCCGGCAACCAGGGCACCAGTGGTTTGAAAGGAGCCACTTGCCAACATGTGGAGGACAGCTAGCAGCTTGGTCTCTGGTGGAATGATGTGGGGTGTCTGCAAGCTGGGTGCCAGCTGTGGCTCAATGTTGCGCAGCTGCTGAATGGCTTGCCAGTTGAGTCTGTACCTCTGGATGATGTCTTGTTGCCGGAGTCCCAGAAGGCATCCTCTCCTGCCTTCTGCGTTTTCTTTGGGGTCCCTGCTGGTGTTGTGGAAACTGCTGTTATTGGTCCTATGCTCTGCGTCTTCGTGCATGCTGGATGAAAAGCACCTCCATGTCTTCCTTATGGAGCTATGCTGTTGCTTGTGTGTGTTTTCCTTAAGTAGTGGTGTGTTTGCCCCATTTTAACGCCTGCCCTGACCAAGGCGTTATTTTTTTATGCCAATCGGGCTGTGTGCCATTTTCCGACTCCACCTCCTGGCCGTGCGGGATTTTTGTGCGGTAGCATAAAAATTGAACACGGGTGTTTAAGACATTTTTTGGACGGGAACGTCTACCTTGCATGTCAGTAACGCAAGGTGGTTTTCCACATCCAGAAAATGATGCACATGGCGGAATTTGGCGTTTGCGGGGTCGGGCGTCATTGTATAAATATGGAGCATGGTTTGCGCCGAATGTGCGTCAAAATGTTTGACGCACATTCGGTGCAGACAGAGTATAAATATGCCCCAAAGAGCGACAAATCGGTGTCAAGAAAACCGTTGTATTTCCAAAATGGGCACAAGATAAGGTGTTGAGAAGCAGTGGTTATTTGCACATCTCTGAATTCCGGGGTGCCCATACTAGCATGTGAATTATAGGAGATTTCTCAATTAGAAGTCTTTTTTACACACTGTCTTCCATTTGGAAAAAATTAAGGGAACGACAAGGGGCAATAACACTTGTTTTGCTATTCTGTGTTCCCCCAAGTCTCCCGATAAAAATTGTACCTCACTTGCGTGGGTAGGCCTAATGCTCGCGACAGGAAACGCAACATGGACACATCACATTTTTACATTGAAATCTGACATGTTTTTTTAAAAGTCCCTAGCTTTAGATTTTGGCGCCTAGCTCAGCCGGCACATAGGGAAACCTACCAAACCTGTGCATTTTTTTAAACTAGACATCTAGGGAAATCCAAGATGGGGTGACTTGTGGGGCTCTCACCAGGTTCTGTCACCCAGAATCCTTTGCAAACCTCAAAATGTGGCTAAAAAAACACTTTTTCCTCACATTTCGGTGACATAACGTTCTGGAATCTGAGAGGAGCCACAAATTTCCTTCCACCCAGCGTTGCGCCAAGTCTCCCGATAAAAATGGTGCCTCACTTGTGTGGGTAGGTCTAGTTCCCGCAACAGCAAATGCCCCAAAACACAATGTGGACCCATCACATTTTCCCAAAGAAAACAGCTGTTTTTTGCAAAGTGCCTAGCTGTGGATTTTGGCCTCTTGCTCAGCCGGCACCTAGGGAAACCTACAAAACCTATGCATTTTTAAAAACTAGTCACCTAGGCAAATCCAAGATGGGGTGACTTGTGGGGCTTTCACCATGGTCTGTTACCCAGAAACCATTGCAAACCTCGAAATTTGGCTAAAAAAATACTTTTTCCTCACATTTTGGTCACAAATTTCCTTCCATCCAGTGTTCCACCAAGTCTCCTGATAAAAATGATACCTCACATGTGTAGGTGGCCCAGGTGTCTGCAACAGAAAAATGCCAATAAACTGTAGAGATTGAGGGGTTAGCACAGCGAGCTGATAAGCACATATTTTTCTTTTATACTCTGCTTTGGGGACCCACACAAGTCATGTATCATTTTGCTTGGGAGACTGAGGGGAACTCTGGGTGGTGGGAAATGTGTGCCGGAGTGGTGATCCTACAAAGAAAAGTGAGGAAAAAATGCTTTTCAAAGCAAATTTTGAGGTTTGCAGAGGAGTCTGGGTAAGAAAATGTTGGGGGATCCAGGCAAGCCACACCTCCCTGGACTCCTTGGGGTGTCTAGTTTTAAACCATGCCTGGGTTTGGTAGGTTTCCCTAGATAAAGAGCACACCCGGGACCAAAAACATAGGTGACCCCCCCACCCCCAAACACAGGTAGTTTTGCAATAGATCATTTTGATGTGTCCACTTACTTATGTGATGTTCCAAACACTAAGGCCCATATTTATACTTTTTGACGCAAAACTGTGCCGGCGCAGTTTCGCGTCAAAAATATTACAGCCGGCTAACGCCATTTTGGTGAGCCGTGCGGGCGTCAGATTTATACTTTGACGCACGGCGGCGCAAACAACAGGTGGGAGTCATTATTTTTGACGCACACCGCGGCGTCAAGTCGTAAAGGAAAACGACGTTAACGCGACGGAAATGCCTGTGGGTCGATTTACGACACCGCAAACCGGATATGCGCCTTTTTTTTGCCGCAATAGCACCAAAAAACACAGCGAACACAGCCATTTCACCAGAGGAGAGCCAAAATGGATCCCAGATGCCACTACAGACCCCAGGAAGATGACAGCAGACCAGGAACCAGTCAGGAGGACCCACACAAGAACCAGGAGACTTTTAAGAAGAAAAGAAAGTGTTGCTTCAGTGCAGAGGAGCAGGAAATCCTGGTTAAAGAGGTGACGGAACACCAGCACCAACTGTTTGTCTCATCAAAGTTGCCAATCAGTAGGAGAGAGGCTATATGGCAACAAATTGTTGACAAGATTAAAAGTGTGGCTGAAGTACGCAGAATAGTCATCGAGTGCAAGAAACGCTGGCATGACTGCAAACGCAGGACCAAGGAAAAGATGGTCAGGAACAGGATGGCAGCACTGCAGACTGGAGGTGGGAGTCCAGCACACCACGAGGCCCTGAACCACATGGAGGAGATGGTCGCAGCCGTCATCCCTGAGGAGATCGTCACAGGGATTCAAGGACAGGACAGAGCAGACTACCAGGAGACAACCACATGCAGGGTAAGTCGCATGGGGAATTAAAAAGCACTAATGTCAACTGCAACCGGGGGGGGAAATACCTACTACACATTGCATGGAAGTCTTCATATACATGGAGTGGCATGGGTAAAGGGGCACGGCAGGGGGGCATGGCCCGTTCTGAGAAGACCCGGGGCACACCATTACACAACACCAACAACAGTCCCATGGGGGCATGCTGTCATGCCAACGATGGAGCAAAGGGAAAGCCACAACAGGAGGGAAGGCCACTACGTCAAACTGACATCCTGGCACTTGTCAGCCAACATACCTCCAACATTAACTAGGGCCCTATTAGCAATCCTCTAGCCAAACCGACAACTGCAATGTAACTGCGACAACAGTTGCCACTACCACCTCTGACCTGTGTGCAGCTCAAGTAGCCAACGGCATTAACCTCCCCATGGAACATACATACCTAAATTAGGGGGTGAGGATGA
Source organism: Pleurodeles waltl (assembly GCF_031143425.1). NCBI lineage: Eukaryota > Metazoa > Chordata > Amphibia > Caudata > Salamandridae > Pleurodeles > Pleurodeles waltl. Next base: position 1,068,098,878 of record NC_090444.1, read on the forward strand.
CATCTGAAACAATCTCCTGAAACAAGACAAAGGCCCCAGTACACTCAAATGTCAATGCCCATAGTTGTCACAAACATCAGCCAGAGTAAACAACAATAGGAGCGACACAGCACTAAGGACACACCCATGCTGCATATGACGGGGTCCATCCTGTGCCTGGGTAACAAGGCAACAGCCCAAATGTCATACTGCTCAGACAACAGCATTGAGGAGGGGACACATGTAAATGGTCACTGAAATACACTTGGACAGTCAGAGGACGAAATAGGACACTGATACGACTATCAGGGGAATCCAATGTAACACACATTACCCAACATCAGCAGGACACATTAACAATGTCAACATCCATATCAGATCATAACATTGCCATGCATAGGATATGCAACATGTCAATTACATTTAAGTCGATGTGAACGATCAGGGATTGGGGCAGGTCCTGATTTAAGTGTGCTGCCAGGGCCATCAGAACACCCACAGCCAGTGAAAGGTCTCACCATGAGAATGGATATACACGGAGGGTCGAGTAGGACAAGACGGTGGCAATTCTCGATTTGGCATAAACTAACACCTAGAGGCGATGAGGCTGACAAGTCTGATAACCCAATAACATACATGTGACACACAGGTGGGCCATAGGCCTGAAACAATGCCCATCTGAAGGACTGCAGATATTAATACAAAACAAGATCACAAAGTGAATTCATCAAAAGGCAGGCACGTCACGTCAAAATTGTCACAACACAGACACACTAATTGTACCCTGTTTCATTGCAGAGGAAGATGGATCTCCTGCCGATATGCCTGTCCCAGATTTCCCTGATGACATGGATGACGAGCCGATAAACATTCCCCAGGAGACTATCCAAAAGGTCCTTGAAACCCTCCAGACCCCACCTTCTGTCACAAGGAGGAGCACAGAACAAGCAGCCATCGCAGAGGAACCACCCACCACCCCAATTGTAAGACCTGCCAGGTACAATACAGCTGAGGACTCAGACGACACTGGCACCAGCTTTGAGAGAACTGTAGTTGGAGTACAGCGGGAGCCGACCAAGGAGGTGCGGGTGGGGATGCAAAATATGGCAGCCAGCCTTGAGGGGGTGCGGTTGTGCATGATGTCATCTGCAGATCAGGCAGCAGCTATGCAAGCCCTAACATCTATCTTGCAGGAACTGCAGAAAACCCAGAAGGAAATCAGCACAGCTGTAATACAGTTGACCCAACACCTTCAACAGCAATCCTGTCAACGCGTGCACGAATGCAACATTGAACCCCTCAGGGCAGACCTGGCTGCCTACCATCGTGATGTGGCTGCTATTCTCAGAAACCAGCAGGCCCTCCTTGCAGCAGTACTGCCCTTAAGACCTTCACAGGGAGCAGCCACCGGGATGTCTGACTCCACGTCTTCTAACACTGAGGTGTGTGTTGCCCCTTCACAACCAACAACAACAAAGACAAAGTAGGCAACACACACATCAGAAGAAGAAGACATGGAACAGATCACATTCACAAGGAAAATGACCCGGAAGCACTAGTCCCTGCCACATGGCCAACTATTACCAAGGTCCTGCGCTTTGTAACTTGCCAGTCTTGCAACAACTGTACTCAAGCACTGTTCTGCAAACCACTGTATATCTTGTCACCCAGCCCATTGATTGTCTTTCTCCTACTCATTGGCTAAGTCTGTCCCTCTGTACTGTCTGAAACAGCAACCCCAGCATGACAAAAGCATTTTGGTAAACCCTTGTGTTGAATCACAATGGAAGATATCACTATAATGGACTCACAGTCATGGACAATGTACATATAGCACTACAGCACTTTTCAATAAATAGCACTTACACAACAAATCTGTCTCTGGGTAATGTGACATATCAACTGCGCTGTAGATAATTGAAATGTCCCTACTGTCAAATAACGTAGCTTGTCAATACAACTGTCCAGATATTATGTAGTTAGAGAAATCTGCACAGTGACCATGATTGCATCATACTCTGCCCATCCTGAGGGAATAATCTGATGAAGCGAGAAACCATACACCACCATGCTGTGTTGGACAGAAGAATGCTTCCTCAGGGGATAACTAAGGGCCAGATGCAGGAAACGGATAGCGACTCGCAAACGGCAAAAATTGCCGTTTGCGACTCGCTAATCGCGTTTCCCTATGCAGAAATGCATATTGCGAGTCGGTACCGACTCGCAATATGCATTTCAGAATCGCAAATAGGAAGGGGTGTTCCCTTCCTATTTGCGATTCGGAGTGGTATGCAATACCATTTGCGACCGCATATGCGGTCGCAAATGGTGTCGCAGTTACCATCCACTTCAAGTGGATGGTAACCCACTAGCAAATTGGAAGGGGTCCCCATGGAAACTAAAGGTTTCAGATTTTTTTTTAAGTGCAGCTCGTTTTCCTTTAAGGAAAACGGGCTACACTTAAAAAAAAAAACTGCTTTATTTAAAAGCAGTCACGAACATGGAGGTCTGCTGACTACAGCAGGCCTCCATGTTTGTGAGTGCCTAGACTCGCTATGGGGCCGCAATTTGCGACCCACCTCATGAATATTAATGAGGTGGGTCATTGCGACCCCATAGCGAGTCGCAGACGGTGTCTGTGACACCGTTCTGCATTGGAAATTGCGACTTGCAATTTGCTAGTCGCTCCGACTCGCAAATTGCAAGTCGCAATTCCCAACTTTGCTACATCTGGCCCTAAGTCATCAAATAGTGCCCGCTAAATGTTGTCAATATGCAAAAATTACACAATAAACAGGCCACACTAATCTAAGTTAACACTAAAAAAACTGCACAAATGAAGGTGTCTGCGTTAATGTACAAATAGGTAATCATGCCGAAATGTGTCACAAATGATGTATGAAGGTGATGAAGACAAGAATACAAGATTGCCAATGAGAACTCATCTTATAAGGGTGTGCATGATCATCACACTGCAGTCAGACCTAAAACTGTTTCCCCAATATCAAGTCTGGAAGCACTGTTAGTGACTTTGAAAACACACTTATCAACAGAAACACATTGGGGGTCATTCTGACCCTGGCGGTCTTTGACCGCCAGGGCGGAGGACCGCGGGAGCACCGCCGACAGGCCGGCGGTGCTCCAATGGGGATTCCGACCGCGGCGGTAAAGCCGCGGTCGGACCGGCACCACTGGCGGGGTCCCGCCAGTGTACCGCGGCCCCATTGAATCCTCCGCGGCGGCACAGCTTGCTGCACCGCCGCGGGGATTCCGACCCCCCCTACCGCCATCCAGATCCCGGCGGTCGGACCGCCGAGATCCGGATGGCGGTAGGGGGGGTCGCGGGGCCCCTGGGGGCCCCTGCAGTGCCCATGCCACTGGCATGGGCATTGCAGGGGCCCCCGTAAGAGGGCCCCTACATGTATTTCACTGTCTGCTGCGCAGACAGTGATATACGCGACGGGTGCAACTGCACCCGTCGCACAGCTTCCACTCCGCCGGCTCGATTCCGAGCCGGCTTCATCGTGGAAGCCTCTTTCCCGCTGGGCTGGCTGGCGGTCTGAAGGCGACCGCCCGCCAGCCCAGCGGGAAAGTCAGAATTACCGCCGCGGTCTTTCGACCGCGGAACGGTAACCTGACGGCGGGACTTTGGCGGGCGGCCTCCGCCGCCCGCCAAGGTCAGAATGAGGGCCATTGTCATCCATATTAACTGTGATTGGTGGTTGCAACAAAGGGTAGACACTTTGCAAGGTAGCTCTGGGTTAGCTGCCAATCGTACAGCTCAGTTGGGATTTGTTTGTAGCATTGGACACAGATGTTATGGTACAAAAGAGATGTACACGGAATCCAAACCCACGATCAAGTATCATTCAACACATACTATTAAGGGGTAACCAAATATTTATTAAAAGCTAACCATAGATGAGGAAACTGAGGGAAAAATCTTACCTACCCTAATCTACCCTGACTACTCATTACCCACAACTGTCCCTAACTAACCTAAGCTACACTTACTTATCACATGTAACAAAATGTTCTAAACATCTACCCCCCATCCCCCTTATGAGACGGGACACATTGAGGACAACACATACTAACCTAAACACATACTATACTATCCTGAACAAATATATATTTTTTTGGTAATTTTTTTAAAAATGTTTTTGGATTATTTTTTTTTTTTTTTACACACAAGAACCCCAACAAAGCCCCCCACCCACCCACCCACACATGTAATAAGTCAAAAAAGAAACAAGCAGGACCCCCTACCCCCACCCACTAACACTGACTAAACTAACAACCTATACTAACCTAACACTAAGCCCCCTAAGCCCACTAACTATAAGAACAAGGAAAGAGGAGGGAGGGGAGGGTATCATGTCCATCTATTCAACTGTCTAGAGGTTGGCCCTCCGGAGGGTCCTCTTGATATCCTTGACCCGCCGTTTAATGTGCCGCACTTCCCGGCTCAGGTGGCTCACCTTGCGCAGCACTTTGTCCATCTTGTTTTCAAGTCTATTGAAGGCTGCAGGGTCAACAGCTGGAGCAGTGGCAGTCTGGGTACCGGTGGAGGTGGTCTGTGTGGGCTTTCCTGCACCGGTGGCAATGCTGGGGCCAGGAAGTCCAGCAGATGTAGATTGAACAGAGGCAGCTGTGGGTGGGGCCACCTGGCTCTCATTGGTGGTTGTTTCTCTGTTGGCTATGGTGGGCACAGTAGGCCCACCCTGCGGGAAGGTTCGCCATCCCCCGGAGGCACGTTCATGGCGATATCGCCGGGCCATCCTCCGGAACCCCGACTCCACCAGCAGGATGTGCTGGTATTGCATGGCCCGACGCTGAAATTCACGGACCTGGTCTGGAGTCATGTTAGCTGCTGTGAAGACAAATGCAGATATGCCACATTAGTAACTGCATTGTGTGAAACAGCACAGCAAGTTAATCAGACAATACATCTGCTGTACTTCTAACAGCCCATATCACAATACAGAGCATCGAATGTTCCTGAGGAAGTACATGGCAGGCCAGACAACAAAGGTCACATCACAGAAAGCACATTCATAACCCACAAGATGGGTAACAACTGGCCTTGACTTGCAATCTGACTTCTGACAGTTAACATCTAAGAATCATGCTGCATATCCTCCACCAAGAGCTGGGCTACAAATTTCAGTGGACGGAAAGCAAAACTAAAGCCACATGGTCTGCAAGTTGTAACTGGACTTTCCAGTATGGTACCAAGTGCCAAACCTGAGTGTGTATACTACTATGCAACCAAACCGTCACTTATTCACAGGTATGTGTAACATACTGGTAGCATCAATACTAGGTACCCCATTCACAAACCCATGGCCGTGTTTGAGGGGGGGTGGTGGATATACAATTATAATTTGCCAACAACATGTACACCGAGGAGTGTATAGGCTAATCCACACATGTTTGTCTCTACAGACACACCACAGGTAAGGTCTATCTACAATTAGGAGTCAGCAAACCCTAGAGCACTCATAGGGTCAGACATGTCAGGAAAATCAGAACTTAGTACACAACATATACTTCCAGTGAGGCCTGACTTACATCAGACACAGAGTTGCTAGAACACCCATGATCATGAATTGCATGCACACCTAGGCCATTACACTCAGGTTCCACAGACTTGATGCACTACATGTGGAAGTACATGATGCTAGGAGGTTCTACCTAATGTTTCAAAATTACGTAGGTAAATAGTGAAGCAGATGTCTATTGGGAAGCTATTAGCTCCACTAATCTTAGAGAATGTGGGTCTGACAGGCTGACTAAATAGGGGCTGACTTCCATTGCGACTCTTGGTGATACAAGTGTCAGACACATGACTATCCCCTGTACTCACAGTGGGGCCTACAGGGATGTCCTACAATCCCTACATGACACCATTGGATACGCATTGCCTAACTCAAAACATGTGAAAACTGCATTCCCACTCATGGAACAAGTGAAAAACTTGCCCACAGCATCACACCTTGCTATGTGTCCAACTCACACGAGTCCATAACCAGCAAACACAACACATAACAGACATATCAACACTTACTGTAGTGGTCGGGGTCCTCAAATGACACCACCTCTCCCACAGTGTAGGGCGCCGGTTCACCTGTAAGGTATGGAAGGAAGAAATGTGCTCAAAATCTGTGCACAGTGCAACATTTTCAATATCATTTACAATGTGTAGGCTGAATAAGTAAATGGCAGCCATTCAGACGTGATGGTACTGCATCTGGTATTTCACGGCCAACTTGTACATTGCATGGGTCTCCTGTGACAGTTACACACATATCTGCACACATACATTGGCCCTAACTATCATGTGGTTGCAAACTTGCCCCATAATTGGTGAGCACTAAAAAATATGGAGTGTAATCGTCTCATCATGTGCATCCAAGAGAAACATCCAACGCCTGGTTACTTGAGGACTGCATTACCAGTCAAACATGCCATTTAGTGCACATAGGCCCAATGTACAGAGGGAGGGGCAGGGACTCCTGTAAGCCATCCTGTTGTTACAGTATAGTCAATTGATGTTGCCCAGCTATGGTAATTTGCACCAACCATGGAGATGTAAAGCCATGTGCATACACTTGGACTGCCATCCATATTTGGATTGTGGCTCAACCGATTCCAACAAACATCTTACGATGTTAGCTGAGGGCACCTTACACCTTTACACGATGTATTCAAATAATGAACTGACATTTATCCAAAAAGATTAAGAAACACAATAATCCCACACATTCATAGTACTTCTGTGAACGCTTTTCTTCCACACTCACCAGACTCACATGAGACCAATGTTTGAGCCACTTTGCTATTATAAATTGTCGTGAAGGCAGCACTCATTTTCAGCATCATGTAGTGATTCTAAAGTCAGTCTAGCAATTGCGTCAACATAGTTGGCCTAAATGTACTTCTCTGTCAATAATACCCTATATAGCCATGAATGGCTCCTATTTTGTTAGCTGTGCTGACAGAAAGGCCGCACCAATTTCCTTCAAAGTAAAGTAACCTGTAAGTTTGCAGAGCACGTGCTACCTGACAGCTAGCAATTGTGATCCTTGCCATAGTGCATCAATGATTACCCTTATATGTCCCAAAAATTACACACAGTCATCAAGTTAGCTGGCAGACATTGCACTAATCCCCTGATGTCACTACAGAGCATTCATTTGTGCACAATAACAATAGTCGTACTCACCAACAGTGCCACCAATCATGATTCCCAGGTGGTCCAAGAGATCCTGATCCCTGGTGATGAGGTCAGCCCACCGGTGCTTCAGCTGGTGGTCACTCCTCTGGCTGGCATACACACGCTGCAGGTGATGCAGCACCTTTCCCCACCGGATTCTGCGCGCCTCTGTCGGGTACCCCTGTATGACCCTGCCCCCTGCCTGGATCATGAGCGGCAAGAAATGTGTCACCAGCCAGATGAAGCCCCCCAACTCCTCTTCCCCCATCCTGCCAAGATGTGGCCTACCAGACATACTTATAATTGAAGAGAAGGAATAGGGGTAAAAGAAATAGAAAGGGGAAATGGGTGAAAGTAGGGGTAAAAAGACAGAAAAAAAGTAAACCTAAACACTAAAAGAGCCCAACTATCCCCAAATTAACACTACCCACAACAGACTCCCACAAACAATAAATCGACAAGATAAATGGACAAATGTAGACAAAACACAGTACTACAGTACACACAAACAAACTTTATTTCACAAAAGGACTTTACAGATAGCACACAGGACAAATACAGCACACAATCTCTGGACAACACTCTCTACACAGCCACACAGTGTAGAAGGATCATAGACTGCAAAGTGAAAGTGAAAGTACACCCACTGTACATGATCTGTAAACAGGATATCCTATTACATCACTTCCTGAATGAAAAGTCCCACCTTTTTCGCGTTATGCGTCATTTTTTGTTGCACAAAACTGTATTTGCGTCATTTTTTTTGACGCACAGACGTGAATATTAACCAGCATCCACATAATGATACATGGGCTGTACAAATATCTGGATGCGGGCTATATTTCACTCCTGTGCGTCAAAACAAATGACGCAAATACAGTTTTGTGCAACAAAAAATGACGCACACCGCTAGGGACGTCAAAATTACAGTGCATTAACTGGTTTGGGGCATTTTTACTTCTTTTTTGGTTATTTTACATTTGGAACACATCAGAGATTGGCTAATTGAAGACAGTATGGTGTTGATGGTGTATGTTCACATGTGTGACATCATACTGCAGCGGAACATCATCCACTACACCCTTCACAGTATGTTTACAGTTGGCTGAAGTCATAGATGGTCATAAGTGTGGCCTACATATATGTGTGGCACAAATTGTGCATGTTTGCCATAAGGAGAGGATAGCAATGTGACGCACATATGTACAATACCTAATTGCCTTTGGCTAAAAGTGTGTGCTTTGACAACTAATTTGTTGGTTGACCAGGTGTGTGTGTACATCACATGAAGCATTATTGTACATTTGGTTGTATGAATGTGACGTCCAACCCTAAGATGCAAGTAAAAATTGGAATGCCATTTTTAATTGCCATTTCCATTTATTTTTAATTGTTGTTAGCCTATCCGGCCTTAACAATAATCACACAATAAATATCAATCCATCACACTCGATAAAAATCACATTAAATAAAACATCTCAGTAAAAAGGGAAACTGTGCTTGAATTTTTGATTTAACATGTACCGAAATGTATCCGATTTACCATACATTATCGTAAAACCTGATATATAGCCATAATTTACATAAAAACTTAACTTATTCTAGAAAGGCATTATAAATATAATATTTAAAATGTCTTATTCTGGGACGAATCGTTTGGGACCTTGCAGTGCCTTCCAACCATTTAATAGAAGCCCGAGGCCTAACCCAGTTTTACGCTACCCTGCACCAATTTCCCAAGCTAGATAGCTACGGGATAACATAGGCTGTTATGCTTATGCCAACTATGGGTGCATTGATAGACGTAATTTCCATGCTTCCAAGATATAAGTTGAGACCTTTGTCACGATGTATTTCTCGTCTGATCGCATACATAGCGCTTCCGCCTCCTTGCACTTCCTAACTCCGTGAGATCTGAAAAGTGGACGTAGGTACAGTTTACGGAGTTTAAGCGTAAAGTGACATAATAAAAGGAAGTGGGAAAGTGTTTCCGGGCCACCATGAAGACATGGACAGCATTCTAATCTACCCAGAGGAGCGGGTTGCCATCTGTTGACCACCGCCGTCACAGGTAGTGTGCCCATACGGAATTTAAAGTAGAGAGACCTTTTTTCCTCCGGATAAATACTGTCTATGAATATTGCTGGTTTAAGCTCTTGGTTAAACAAAATATACCGCTTAAATAAAGGGCTAAATGACTCGCACATAGTCTCAGTCTTTCGCTCCCAATATGCCTTTTTTATGACAGCTAGACTAGGCCTTCCGATTTTTTCTGGATGGAGCCAGAAGTCTTCCTGGCCGATGGCAGCCATGATAGTTGAGATATGTTTGAACCAGGGCAATTTCCGATGGCTTTGTAGCTTCATGATGTCCTTAAGTACGTCTCTATATGGTTTGAGAGCCTCTTTTGACCAAATACGGATCCAGTATCTTACTGGAGCCAGAGCAATGTAGTCCTCGACCTTTCTCATCTGTAGATCAATTCTTATTGCATTCATTGGTGTGGCATTGCCTAGACAAAGTAATCGACGTAAAAATTTGTTCTCGGTTACTTGTATTGATGGAGTCTTTCTGAATCCCCAGATCTCTGCGCTATAAAGTGCTGCGGCTCTTGCTTTTGTTTTGTATGCGAGCAGTGCAGAACTCACGGAATGATTGCCTGTAGCTTTTGCGAATCTGAGTACTGCTCCAGCTTGTTGGGCCAAGGAAATGCTACTTTTATAGATTTGTGGTTTCGTCTAGTCTGCAGCCCAGGTAATCGTAAGTAGCCACTCGGGCCAAAGGATTATTGTTTGCCCTAAAGGTCGATTGCATCGTCTGTTTTTGGTTAAGAATCATAAACTTTGTTTTCCCCTCATTGATTACCATGCTCCTTGAGGTACAAAATGATTCGAAACCCCTAAGTAGTCGATGCATTGCTATCTCCGTTCTTGCCAATAATACAGCGTCATCAGCAAAGAGCAGGATAGGTATACTTTCATTGGCTAGTTTTGGCACATCCAGATTTAATTCCTTCAGAACTTGACTTACTTCATTTATATAACAATTAAATAAGGTTGGGGCCAAAACGCAGCCTTGTTTTACACCTCGCTCGATTGGAATTTCAGCCGTATAATCGTTTCTCGTGGTATATCTGACCGTGGCAGTGTTTCCTGTATGCAATAGAATTAACAGCCTTAAGATTTTTCCCTGTATGCCCATTTCCGACAATAACTGCCATAGTGTTTGGCGATTTACGCTGTCAAAGGCTGTTTGGAGATCCACAAAGACAAGATATAATGGACAGTCTTTAAGGGTGGCGTATTTAGCGCAGATCATGTTTAGCTTAAAAAGTTGATCTGTTGTACTTTGGCCTCTCCTAAAACCAGCTTGGTGTGTTGATATTAAATCTCCGTCCTCTAGCCATTGGTCTAGACGCGACTGAATCATTTTGGCAAAAATCTTTCCAACACTATCAAGCAGTGAAATAGGTCTGTAATTGCTCACCATGTCCCGAGGCCCTTTTTTGTGAATTGGAACGATTATTGATTCCTTCCAAGAGGAAGGGATTACCTCGTGGTGCCAAACACTGTTGAATAGACGGGCTAGAGCAGGTAACCATAACGATAGCTGGTTACGGTAAGCGTCTGAAGGGATACCATCTGGGCCTGCCGCCTTATGCGGCTTTTGGAGGAGGATAACTTGTTTAATTTCTTTTTCACGGAATTCCGGTATTGACTCCATTGCACGTGGAATGACATGGACTACTTGCGTGGAATTTGTGCTGGGGAATTCGTTGGGAACTAGTACATTCTGGGTTTCGTTTACCAATCTAGCAAGCCGATTTGAAGGTACTGCGTAAGTCTTTTGAAAAGGAAATACTTTACTTAATCTTTGATTTCTGCCTGCCAGTCCTTGAGTGAGTATGTTTGGGTTATTGGTCATCCCTGATGCCGTTTTGGCCACTTCCTGGTACAAGGCGGTAAAATGCTTTACCCAAAGTTGAGGGTTGATATTCAGTTCTAGGTTTTTCCAGGGACCTTCGCATCCCCACCTGATTATCTCCCAAAACTTTTTGGAGTTCCCTGCCGATATTGCTTGCAGTAGAGTTTTCCAAAGTTTATGTGGAAATATCTTCCTTTTGTATCTTAATAATTTTTTGTACTGTTGCCTACATTCATAAAAATGTTGCTCATTGGAGTCATTCAAGTGCCGGTTCTTCAGTGCTTGTGATAAAGTCTTTTTTAGCTTCAAACACTCTTCATCGAACCAGCCCTCCATCATTTTAGGATTGATTTGAAGATGCTTGATCTTTTCCTTTTTTGTTTGCAATAGCAAATTATTAAAGTTATGCAAGAGGGGTAAAGCGTCATTAACTGATAGGTTTAAAAACGTGCTAAGTGATAACAGCCAGGTTTGACTAGGTACGCTCATATAAGGTTCATCCTCATTTGACCTTAATATGTTTTTCCTATTTGGTCTCATAGTTATTGTTAAGCTATTTCCGTTGAATGGAGACTCAGCCTTCCCTGGGCTCGGGTCCGGATGGACTATCTCCATTAGCAGTGGGTCGTGATCACTCTCAATTCGGTCCCTTATTTCCATATCGATGACATAATGCCAGGCTTCGATGTTTATTGCCATATAGTCGATTATACTTTGCCTTTTTCCAGTTCGAAAGGTAGATTTGAAAGTTCTGTCTGAATTTGTTCTCCCGTTTAATGTGCGGATTCCTCCTTCTATTAATGCTTCAAAGATTAATTCTCCTTTCTTGGAGTCTTTACAACGTTGGATAAGAGGCGTTGGGATATTCCAAGCATAGTCTTCCTCTGCTACTTGTTCATCCCAGAGGATAGAATGAGGTTTAGTGTTGAAGTCACCACATATCAGTAAAATGTTTTTACAAGGCTGGGGAGAGCAATTATTCGTGTGACCTGGTGCTAGGTTCCTCCAATCCTTAGTTCTTTTATTTAGGATATGTTCTTTAAGGAGCCGCACCCCTGGCATGACTTGAGCCCGGCTAATAGGGGGGAAATACACATTTACTATTTCGAGTGACCACTCCTCGTATTTGACTGCGAGCGTCTGGATTCCCTTACTTAGTACAGTATGAGCTACTACGGAGTTTCTCAGTAGTGAAGTTCTGATCCAAATAATCAGACCTCCCGATGGTCTTCCTTTTTTTTGCTTGATAGCGGGTAAGTGGAAAGTGGAGAACCCATCTAGGTCAATAGCGTGAATAGACCAAGTTTCTTGGAAACAGCTGATGTCTTGTTTTTTAATGAATTCGACCCAGTCTTTATCTTCCATTTTGTTTTTTAAACCTGCTATGTTCCAGCTTAGAATTTTTAATATGGGACTGATTTTATCTTTTATGTTCAAGCCGTCCATTTTTTGCTACGAGCTTCTAAATGATTGCTCTTCGCAGTTCTGTAACTGTGGGGGATTGCCCCTGCTGTTTCTGGGGGAATTGGCCAACAGGCAGAACCTCATATTACTCAAATTTGTTCGTTCAGGGAGTTGTTGTTTGGAGCTAATTGCTCCCTGGAGTATCGAACCAGAATTGCCTTTTACCTCTTGCCTACCCATCATGTTTTGGTTTGAGGCTTTTTCAAGAAATATTGTTGGATATGGTTCTTTTTGCAGAGTAGCAATGGATGTTCCCCAGGTCTTCATCGTGTTAGAACATTTTAGGATCTGTTCTACCATCCAAGGTGAGGCCCAGACTGTTTCTGTTAATTCCCCGTTCTCTAATTCTTTTTTTGGTATGAATCTTACTGAGAGGAGGTCTTTAGTTGTTACATTCTGTAAGGCTGGCAGGGAGTTGACCAGATGTAAGATGGTAGACCTCTTCAGGATGTCGTGACTTCCTCTTGAGGAGTACTCAGGGATAAACATGATCATGGCTTCAGGCTCTTTAGTTGTTTCAGAACGGATCTCAGTGTGCCCGCCACCTCCCTGCGACCGTCTTCCTTGAAGTTGGGTATTCTCATTTTGTCTGTCTTGAGTGGTAACTGCCCGACTAGTCAATGTTCGATTTACCTGGCCTTTTTCCCTCCCCAATTGCAACTCTTTGTTCCTATGTTCTTCATAGGGTTGCCTTATTGGAGGCCAGTTGTCCCTTTTTCCTTTGGTTTTATTAGTTTCCAGGTCCAGTGCTGGGCGCGATGGAGCAGGCAAATCAGTGATCCACCCAGGCTGGTTACTGAGATTATGATTTCCAGGGTTGACCTGAGAGCAATATTTTACCTTTGTCCGGGGTGCGGGAACTGGGGCTGTTATGTTGTCCATGCACATGGTTGTTCTTATACTTTGTTTGCTTCGTATATACTCTGGGGTCTCTGCCCTTCTGCTTTCACCTTTGCTGTTATCTTGTTCTGCCCCCTGAGTAATGGAATTCAGAGGCTGCTGGCATTTTCCATAGTGGTCTCCTACTGTATTTGAGTGATGTACCTGAACTAAATGTTCAGTTTTTATAGCTGGGAAGTGCTTATCGATACCGGTACTTGATTTTGATGTTTCTGGGCTCCATTTGGGTTGTCCATTGACTAGAGGATCATTTACCTCGTTTGCCTCATTTATCCCATGATTTGTTCCAGGATCTTTTCCAGACCACCTTCCTTTATCTAAGTCATGCCCAGATGCTTGGTATACCCTGGGGCCAATGGGTATACGGTTTATATGGGAATGGTGAGTGCAACTTTTGTCGCACAATAATCCGGGATTTTTGTTTATAAAATTAAAGACTTTATCAGTAGGTTTCTCAAGACTCTCAGACTTAATGCTTTCATCTCTATGCTGTTGTTTGGCGGTCTCATCACCTATGTTCCTGATTTCTCCTATTGGGCTTATCTGTTGTAACATGTTTAAAGCCTTTCTTGCTGGTGCTTTTTTTTTTTTATTTTTTTCCTCTAGCTTTCTTTCATGTGTTTTTCCATCTGCCTATTGGTTGAGGCCTTTTACCCGGAGTCCCTTTTTCTACTGTATTTGGGACTTTGATTCCAAGTTCAGGACTTCCTTTGGTTCTCTCCATCTTAGCTGTCTGATTTTTTGCATCTGGGTAATTCTCTCGTCCTGGGCCAGAGTGCCTTTCTCTATTTTCTCTGTCTGTTGGCCTTTCAATTAATCTAGATTCTGTTTTTCCTAACTCGTGGTTGCACCCCTGTGTGCTTTTAAGGCTATGTTTGCAGTCTTCGATTATGTCTTTGATTACTTTCGGGACTTCCAATAATTTTTCCAGCAGTGGTCCACAGGCTTGTCCGTCCAACTTGTCCATTTTGTCAGCCACTGCCTGGTGCAACAGGTTTTCCCTAATTACGCCCTCTACTGGGGCCATCCTGTAATCTATAGACTGTATTGAGGTTGTGAGTTGTTTGGTCAGCTCAAGTTGATCATCAAATTTTTGAGACTGGGCCATGATCGTTGTTGCAATTGAGCCCAGTGTTGTACATATAACTTTCATGATGCTAAGAATTGGTTGATCTAATGAGAGGTCATTTCTATTTCCACTTTGCTCGTTGGTTATCTGGCCTTCTAGGTTCTTACCTTCCTCTCCTCTATGGCCTTTTATTATGCTACCTTCCAGAAAGTTTAGATCTTCTGATGTTATGCTGTTTAATTGAGGGTCTATGTTGCCAATAACGGAGTTGTCGAGTGAGGACAGCTCCAGACTGAAGGAACTACTGTTAAGTCTGCCCAGCGTTAAATTAGTTTTAACAATTTGACTTCCGCAGTGACGCTGTGGCGCTGAGGGTTTATGGGTCTGTTTAGATGGTAAGTGATCTGTTTCCGGACCCATTATATTTTGGGGTGCTATAAGTTCTGCTGGGGCACATCGTGGAGAGAATTTTAATGAGAAATTCCCAGAGTTTAATAGTCCCCTTTGGGGGTCAGGATAAAGTAATTCGTTGCTTTTTCTTTGCTCTCCCGAAAAGTTGCTCCACTTTGGGAAGTTCTTTGACTCCACTTCACCATCCCCAAGGGGGTTACTCATTGGGCAGGATAGTTGCGATAAACCAGCCAATTGCTGCTGGAGTAGGCGAGTGTCCTGGAGCCCGGTCTCTGGTTCACCCCCCCCCACGTTGTAGCCACCCTCTTCCCCCGATGGCTGTAATGGGAGGCCACTGGCTTTAGGACTTTGCGTTTGCGGCTGTTTGGGGTTTAAGTTCACTTGGTTATAATAGTTAGTAATGGGGTTTATTTTTAATCTAGTTTTCCTTTCTCCCGTGGTTCCACCCGGGCCCGGGTGCGTCGGTGTATACTTTTGTCTCCTACACAGAGGGCTTGCAAGGCCCCACACAGTTTATCCTGCAGTTTCTCCTGCGTTCAGTAAAGCACCCCCGTGTCATCGGAGTCAGTATGGGCTGGCAAACGAGGCACTGGCTCACAATCGCTTTCGTCGCCGGGAAACCCGAGTTGGACACCCTCTGCTGTGTCCTCACCTAGGTTTGTGAACCCCCCCTGGGATAGCTGGATGGTTCTGGGGTCCTGGTCCTGGTCTAACCCCAGACCCTGTGAACTGTTGAACTCCTGCTCTGAACTTTGGAATTCTGCTAGGTGAACGAGCGCCTCATTGGCCTCCCTAGCCTTCTTTGTTTTTCCTCTTGTCCCAACCATCCTCTCCGTTCACCGTTCGCTCCCCTCCCCTTGGCTCCTTGCTTCCTTACTGGCTTCCTTCCTTACTCAGTCTTAGGAGAGACCACTAACAACGACGCCAGGTCCAAGTCCAAGGCCAAAGCTAAAGCTAGCTGGGGCTAGAACTGGGGCTGGGGCTGGGTGGGGCTGGGTGAGGCTGGGTGAGGCGACGTAACGCGATTGAGCACCAACACCGGAGCTGGAACCGGAGCCGAGGGTAAAGCAGGAGAGGGCTTCAATGGCCAAGAAGGGTCCTGTATAACAGAGTCTGAACAGGGACCCCCCCCCCAGGAAAGCTGCTTACCCGGTCTCTCCCAATTACTCCCGGTCTCTCCCGGTCTGCTCACCTACTCCGCGTCTTCAGGGGGAGCCACAGGGGGTCCACAGGGGGGGTGGCAAGACTCCTTCTGGCTCCTTCTGGCTCCTTCTGGCTTCTGCCTCTGGCTCCTCCTAGCGTCTCCAATCCACACCGTGCCGCGCCGAAACAACAACAACACAACACAGCGGTGGAAAGGAGCAGGGGGGTCGCCCACACCCCCTGCCGGAATGTGGCAAAGATACAGCCGGGGTACACACCGGCGAGAGTCCTCCTCCGGCCCCCAAGGCCGCCGCCGCAGCAGCAGTAGCAGCAGTGTTGCACTCCGCGGTGAACTCCGGACGTGAGCCACCCGGCGCCTGCGTCCGCGTCCACGTCGTTCCACACAGCCCGTCCTCCTTCCGCACAGCCTGTCTCCTAAGATGCAAGTAAAAATTGGAATGAGCAAGGGCATGTGTTAGTCATACATGTAACAACACCCGCAAAGTATACTTCCAAGTTTTAGGGTCACGTAGACACCACATGTGACATAGCATGCACCAGATAGATGGCAGACACATGTTCATGTCAAAGGTCCACAATTTCTACATCCTATGTCCTAGAGTATTGGTAAGAGCTTCCTAGGCACTAGTTGATGAATCCCACAGTGAGTCATACACATGCATTGAGTAAGTGGGTACCATGTTGTTTGCACAGACAGACAAGGGTCAATCTCATATGTATGATGACATCACAGTTAAGGCCATAGAAGTAAGCCCCAACTATCAAGTGGCTGTGGTGGACCAGCATACAAGACAGCACGTGTCCACATATATCCAGTGATCATTTGCACATAGGTGTCTTGTTCATGTATGTGGTCCAATGATGATCCTGTAGATTTTTGGGATGTAATTTGTCACAGTTCGGACCAGGACTCATCATGAGTCAGTGGCAGCTATTCCTGTAACTACTGAGTATCCTTTGTTGATCAATGTGAGTAAAGTAGATGTGGACATGTGAACCAACATGTGGATGGTCCCACCCTGTCACTAAAACGTGTAATGAGACAGTCAACAGGGCAACCTTGGTGTGCTGAGTGAGATAATGTCTCAATTGTCATGTTCCGGCAGGTGTCATTACAACATTTGTACACATGTTGGCCTCTGCACTTCCCACTGCATCTGGGAACATCATAGCCTCTGTGCTGTTTATTCTCGCAGCTATTCACCACACACGGCCCATCACTATGTTGTGCGCACTGTGATGCTGTGTGTGAACTGTCATGGTTCTGACATTTGTGTATTAGTCATGTACATTATCAGAGGCTGACAGAATGCAAGGTGATTCAGGAGCCAGCTACTGGACAAGTTACATAATCAGTGGTCTGACTGAGACTGTTTGGAGGACAAACTAGACAGTAGACATGTCAATCTGTGTACGTCCTGTGTTTTTGAAGGTGACAAATGAACCCAAGGGCTGTGTTACACGGCTTAATTACTATCAATGGTTGACGGTGTATTTGACATAATGGCGACTCCTATGCTGTTCCAGGCATCATCGGGGCAGTGCTTTTTGTAATGGGTGGTGTGCATGGAGGTGATCACAGGTGTGGGCTGCATCTGTTTCTTACCAGTCCTATAGGTGAGACTTGCATTCTAAGGGCCAACAGACATTTTCACAAGGGGAAGGAATCTACATGTGCCAACAGGGCTTTGAAACTAGAAGACAGTGTATAAATTGACCTGACGTTCTTGCAGTCAGATGTTCTTTGACAATGGCATACCTTAGGAAAGGGTGTAGCACTCTGGGTTGCTAATGTTGGTCTGTGTTTGTAGAGGAGGTATTATTAGGGTACACATCTTAGTATTCCAGGGACCTCTTCCGACAGGTGGGTTGTGACCAGGTGCAAGGGTGTGTCAGGAGTTAGGAAATGGCCTGACATGTACATGGACTGTCATGTGCGCAATGCATGTCATATGTGTGGCACTTGTGCTCTCTATGTTCTGCTTCTATGGAACTCTAGTCACAGATATTCCTTGCAACTATTGGATGCAGTTGGACTAACTGCTGTCAAGGGTCTTGTCAGACATTCCTGTTAGTGATGCCAAAGCACATTGACTGCCTCATGTATGAGGCTTGTTTTCCCCTTATTGAGTGATGGTGTCATAGTTGTGTGCCATATGCTGCGTTTGACCTTGCTTTCAACATGTATGAGTGAAATAGTTGTG
Source organism: Pleurodeles waltl (assembly GCF_031143425.1). Taxonomy (NCBI): domain Eukaryota; kingdom Metazoa; phylum Chordata; class Amphibia; order Caudata; family Salamandridae; genus Pleurodeles; species Pleurodeles waltl. The sequence continues at coordinate 1,068,117,212 of NC_090444.1, forward strand.
GTCCCCTGCTATAGGCCTTCAAAGGAGATATGTACATGATATATTTCATTAAGAGTGTGTATGTATGTGACCATTGTATGTTAGGCATCACATTAGCTCTGGGATGTTCAGTGTCCTACTCAGTATCTCAGCAATGCTCCATGAGGCAAAACTCTTATTCTGATAAGTAGAGATGAAGGTGTGCAAAAATGAATAACCAGACCATTATATGGTGATTATAATAGGTGTTTATTTAAAATAGTTAACTAAAGTGGTGAAGGTGATCATATTCAGAAGAAATTATTTACAATCTGTTGCCGCCTGCGTATACCAGCAGCTGTGTTCTGTGGTTCCCCCTCCTGTTGCAGGCCAGCATCCTTCTCTTCCTCCTCTTCAGGCATGTGTGGCTCTGGTTCCAGGAGGGGAATGTTTCTTCTGATGCAAATGTTGTGCAATACTGCACATGTGAGGATGATCCTACAGACCATCTCGGGGGAATATAGGAGGCTACCACCAGTGATGTCGAGGCAGCGGAACCTTGACTTGAGGATGCCGAAGGTCCGCTCGACAATGCTGCGTGTCCTCCTATAGAAACATGGCTAGCGATGTCACGACCTCAGTGTGTTCCTGTTCACATGTTGCTGTTGTGGTGTATGTGTTGTGTGTGCTAGAGGGTTGCTGTGCAGTGTATATATATGTAGGTTTTTGTACTTACCAACAAGTAGTCCATTGCCATACCATCCATCCTGGAAGTGTTGACTGATGGTGCAGTGACAGAAGATGAAGGAGTCATGTACACTCCCAGGATATTTAGCCACGATGCTGGTGATCAATCCTTGGTGATCGACTAAGGCCTGCACGTTGATGGAATGTGTGTGCTTCCTGCTGCGGTAGAGGTGTTCAGTTGCAGCAGGTGGCACAAGGCGTACATGTGTGCAGTCGATTGCACCAAGGACGTGTGGGAAGCCACTGATTGCGTAGAACCCCTGTTTTGTTTCCTGCTGCTTCTGCAGTGTGTTAGGGAAGCAGATGTGGCGGGGTGTCAGTCGAATGATGGTATCCAGTACTTTGGGCAAAAAGGCGGAGAATGATGGTTGTGATATTCCGCCAACCAGGGCACCAGTTGTTTGAAAAGAGCCACTTGCCAACATATGAAGTACAGCAAGCAGCTTTGTTTCTGTTGGGATGATGCGGGGTGTCACCTAAGTGGGGGCCAACTGCTGTTCAATGTTTCGCAGCAGCTGCTGAATGGCCTGCCAGTTCAACCGGTACCTCTGTATGATGTCATGTTCCCTGAGGCCCTGAAGGGTTGTTCTTGGGCGGAATATCCTCTCCTGCCTTCTGCGCTGCCTTTGGGGTCCCTGCTGGTGTTGTTGTAGCTGCTGTTGTTGCTGCTGGGCTCTGCGTCTGCGTGCACGCTGGATTAGTATCACCTACATGGCTCCCTGTTGCTGCTCTGCTGCTCTGCTGTTTGTTCTGTGTGTTCTGATTAAATACAGGTATGTTTGCCCCATTTTAATGCCTGCCGTGACCCAGGCGTTAATTGTTGACGCAAAACGGGCTGTGCGTCATTTTCCGGCTCCACCCCCTGACCGTGTGTCATTTTTTCCCGAGAGCATAAATATGACTCACGGCAGTTTAAGCCATTTTTGGGACGGGAACGCCTACCTTGCATATAATTAACGCAAGGCGGGTTGCTGCATCCTGCGCTTTACGTACATACTGGGCATGCTCCCCCTGCAAGTGCCTCTTTCTTCGCTCCGGATGATTGACGCCTCAATAAGAATTTTGTTTGGGGCTCTACACGCTCGAGGCTGAAGCCGGCAACAATACTGGCACGATGATCCTGAGGAGGTTTAGGACTCCCCTCAGTGGAACAATACTCACTAGCCCTACAGCTATCGCAACTAGCATATATACTTCCTGGAATTCCGGATCCCCCACAGTGGGTAACCACAGAGATACATTTACGGGACCAGTGCGAAGGGCTAGGAGGGATGTACACTGATTGCCCTCAACTGCCCAATCCTATCCTCATGGCAACAAACGCGGCATGGCGCAGGGCTCACCATCTACTGAGAATACATCCCTTCTTACACACCCAAACCCCTATAGAGGGAAACAAAAGCATTAAAATAGGGGGAGGTACCCTAAGATGGCCCCAGTGGAACAATGCTGGTATCCGCAGTATACCCCAAATCATAGATGGCAATTGACCCCGACCCTTTGACACCTCAATGGAAGAGTTCGACATCCACAATCCATGAGTGGTGATACATACAGCTTAATCATTGCCTGCATAAAGTACTGGGAAGCCCCCCATGGGAGGTCAAGGCCTCGCCAATTGTCGCCTACCTACAGACATGGGGCCACCATAGAGGTGTAATGGCCGGCTCATAAGGAGTGCTAATAAGCCACCTTTACTCGCAACCCCTTCTTGAAAGGTTGCACCTCAAGTGGCGGGATTGGCTTGCGACTACCTATACAGAGGAGGACTGGTCGGACATACTGGATGCCTGGATAAGGGCATCCGCGAGGCCCGACTGAAGTTCTGCCTATTTAAAGTCCTCCAGGACTGGTACTGGACCCCCATGAAACTCTTCAGGGCGGGTTTGATACCCCATGCAAAATGCTGGTGATGCGCAGATCCCCACTGCAACTTACTACACATCCTGTGCCACTGCCCAACGATACAACCCTTATAGGACGCTGTGCGCCATATCTTGGCGGACTCCCTTTAGATACCACACCCGATCCCGCCGTCACTCATCCTTCTTCACGACATGTGCCCGTATCTCCCCCGTCACGATCACAGAAACGACTGCTACATACGGCAATTGCCACAGCCAAAATCTGCATACTCCGGCACTGGAGATCTAGCACCGCCCCAACTCCGGCAGAGTGGATGACTACTCGTTCATGGTTAGCAGTTTGGATCATAGCAATCTACAAACTGCAGGATCAGGCGGCCCAGGATCATAATGGGAAAAAAAAAAAAAAAAAACTCCATTACAATTACAATTACAATTATCACTTCTGTCATTCACCCCTTCCCCCCCTCACCTGCATCACTCCAGCTGGTGGACAGTCGACAGATGTCAACTTGGTCCCCCCACTCCTCTCCTCCTTCCTTTTACTTTCTTCCTCTTTTCCTGTTCCGCAAGTTTGCTTTTATCCACCCCCATTCTCACTTCCCTTGTTAGTGCATACCCCTTTTCTCTCCGACTCCCAGATCACCCACCTTAGAAAGAATCCCTCAACCCCACAATGCTTAAACACTCATCATAAGCCCTTTACTCCCCCTATCCAACTTACATCAGTCTGACTAGTGCAGAAATGTTAGACCCGTTCCCAGGAAATTAAACTTGTCAAGGATATCCACTCAGACACCCCTCGAACCCTCCTTCCCTACTCCACTCCCAACACTCTGGACCCCATGCCTCACACTATAAATAAGTAGGTATATGCATACTCATATATAGCCTTACATGTAAACTGTAAACTTCACACTTGTATAGCGCACTACTCACCCGTTAGGGTCTCAAGGCACTGTACGCATACTGCTGTGGAACCCCTCCTGGCTTTTCCCTGTGAGGCGCCAACTGCTGGAGAGCCCCAGGGTGAAGCCAGGCATCCAAGCACTGTGAGGGCCGTTGTGGAGATTAAGCAAGCTATTGCCCAGAGTTGGATTCATTAATTAGATTAGGTACCAAGGCGAGAATTATCCGGTCCAAGGGAATTGAGCCCAAGACCCACCGAGGTGAGAATTGAACCCTGGTCCCAGGGCAGATCGCTGCATCAGGGTCTGTCACTCTAAACATTGTGCCACACTTCTCCACTCACTTCACACATGGTATTTCATTCTATGTGGGAAATCTACAATATACTCTCCCAACTACCTTGGTGCGCTGGCCTAACCCCCCCACCTCTTTCTCTTTCCTCTCTTTTTCTTCCCTCTACACTTATCTCCTTCCCCAATATCTTCTCTCAACTCTCACCTTTTACCTATTCCTCCTCCATTTCTGATCCCATATCCTATTATTCATATTATCTTTCAGTTAAACTCACTTATATGTAAACTGAGAAATTAGTCTTTGTGATGAAGCATATGGGTGATGCCCAACAATGTATTTTGTACCATCCTTCAATCTTTAATAAAAGACTTTAAAAAAAAAATAATAATCATCCAGACCATCCCCCAATTTCTAATTGGACAATTAGTCACACATTTATGTACATAACCAATGGATAAAACACACCAAATCTATAGGTTTTAGTATTTCATGATTCTCAGACTGTTGATTGGCTCATTGTACGATGTCCTCATCATCCAGCTTGTCAGGTATCAAAAATGTTGCATCTTCTTCTCCAGTCAGTGTCTCCATTGTTCGATTCCTGGGAAAGTACATCTCATCTGCTTTACACAGTCCCTGTTACAATTATGATTCCGCCATCTCCTGTCCATCGGTCGCGCATAGGATTTTTGCTGAACAGATTTTATTAAGCAATAAGCAGTTCAGGGTCAGTTCAGCACATGGGCTTCTCTACATCGTGCTAGTAATTCAGCTTCTGCATTAGGCCTGGCAAAACTAGGCCACAACTTCGGCTAAGTTAACTCTACAATATAATGCAAAGCGTACATTATATATCTCAATATGACATACTACTACATTATTATTACGCATTTTCAACATTTTACATATTTTTTGTCATTTTTAGTATAATTCCTGAATCTTGGTGACCACTCTCAGTGGGCACATTTTCAAACGTGCACATTAATTTTCTATATCATGTATTTCTACCATTTTCTTATTGATCAAAAATGCATAAACACTCATCAATATTTCTAATTAACATCTTTGCGTAAGCAAACTCGACACCCTGGGAAACCAGTAAACGCAGGCAACTGTGGCTGCTCCATGTTTGGTGCAACCCACGTGTCAGGTCTTCCAATGGGAGGCCTTGCAGCTGCTGGCTGCTGCACCATTGGCACATCGGTGTCCTCCTTTAAATCAAGGCCTTTTATCAGCACTAAGGGCCAGATGTATCAACGTTTTTTACCCATTGTATGTCTATGGGAAAATGTGTTCATACATATGGCCCTAAGAGTGGCTTCATCATCAGATGATTCCTCTCTGACAGAAAATTCACTTCCAGAATCTTGCACTTCCTCCTCTGCCTCAGATGCAGAGTCAGTCTCATAATCATGGTCAGAAGACGACTCAAAAAGCATACCAGCAACCTGCTGAGAGGTCATCCTATGGATAGCCATGATCCTTCCTACAAAAGGTAACTGGACAAATGCACCACCAACAACCAGCACTGTGTAAGATAAGTAACAAACAAAGTGGAGCTTTATCACTAAGGGGCATATTTTTTGTGAATCCAACGCAAAACTAACTCCATATTTATACTTTGGCGTTAGACCCGTCTAGCGCCAAAGATTTTGGAGTTTGCGTCATTTTTCAGCGTGGACACCTTCCTTGCGTTAATGATATGCAAGGTAGGCGTTCCCGTCTAAAAAATGACTCCGAGGCATGTGCGCCGTATTTATACTCCCGGGCAAAAATGACGCCCGGGAGTGGGCGGGTCAAAAAAAATTACGTCCAGCCGATTTAGCGTCATTTTTTTGCGCCTGGTCAGGGCAGGCGTTAAGGGACCTGTGGGCTCGGAAGGAGCCCAGAGGTGCCCTCCCATGCCCCCAGGGACACCCCCTGCCACCCTTGCCCACCCTAGGAGGACGCCCAAGGATGGAGGGACCTATCCCAGGGAACTTAATGTAAGTATTTTTTTTTTTTTTTGTGGCATAGGGGGGCCTGATTTGTGACCCCCTACATGCCACTATGCCCAATGACCATGCCCAGGGGACAGAAGTCCCCTGGGCATGGCCATTGGGCAAGGGGGCATGACTCCTGTCTTTGCTAAGACAGGAGTCATGTCAATGGAGGGTGGGAGTCAAAAAGAATGGCGCAAATCGGGTTGAGGCAGATTTTTTGCCTCAGACCGACTTGCCCCATTTTTTGACGCCCAAGCTCCATTTTCCCCTACGCCGGCGCTACCTGGTGTGGGTCATTTTTTTTGAAGCACACCAGTCAGTTCCGCCGGCTAACGTCATTCCATAAATAAGGAGCCCGCATGGTGCTTTGGAATGGCGTTAGCCGGCGTTAATTTTTTTGACGCACAACTGCGTTGGTGCAGTTGTGCGCCAAAAAGTATAAATACGGCCCTAAGAGTTATAAACTCAAAGACTATACCGCTCACTTGCCTGAAAAAGCTTGACTCTCCAGCAACTACTCTGCCACAGCAATCACCAATGATATCCCACTAAAAAGAGGAAATAAAAAGCAAATTAGACATAAGACAACACAATAATCATTGTGCATAAATCTAAGGACAATTTCACACACAATCCTGCATTCAGTACACCACGTACAGACATGTAATTTATGCATGGCAACAATACTCCTTTGGAGACAATGTATTTACTTACCTAAAACATGCAACCACGCAAACCACAGGACGACCACTGCCAAAACTGCAACAAGCTACGGCACAGGAAGCAAAAGCTTTGAACTAGAACAAAAAGGAGAAATAAACTGTTATTATCATAAATGCAAATATGTCGACAGTTGACAAACACCCCGCCACCAACCATTTTTTAATTTTCCCTGGTGTCTAGTGTTCTCTGTTTGGGGGGCAGATGGGCCTAAAAATAAATAGGCCAATCTGCTCCCAGGGGAGGCAAAAATGCCATAGAATATATTGCCCCCTTTGGAAGGGCGACCCTTGCCCAAGGGGCCACCCCCCACACGAAGCACACTCATGATCCCTGGGGCTAAGTGGATTCTGTTCCCCTTGGGGGCAGAAGGGCCTACAAAAATAGGCCTATCTGCCTCCAAGGGGGGCAGAAATGGCATAGATTATATTGCCCCCTTTGTGAGGGTGACCCTTCCCCACGGGGCTACCCCCCCACGCAAAGCACACACAAAGATCCTTGGCATTAAGTGAATTCTGCCCCCCCTTGGGGCAGATGTGCCTAAAAAAATAGGCCGATCTGGGGCAGAACTGCCCAATACTGCTTTTTGCCCCTTGGGGGCGACCCATGCCCAAGGGGGTGCCCCCAAACACAGAAAAAAAGAAAACAAAAAAAATCCATGTCTTCTTTAGGGTTTCTGCCCCCGTTCTCCCCCGGGGGCAGAGGGGCCTAAAAAAAATAGGCCAATCTACCCCCAGGGGGGGGCAGAAATGGCATAGATTATATTGCCCCCTTTGGGGTGCGACCCTTGCCCAAGGAGCCCCCCGCACACAAAGCACACACACATGCATGATCCCTGGCGCTAAGTGGATTCTGCCCCACTTGGTGGCAGATGGGCCTAAAAAAATAGGCCGATCTGCCACCAAGGGGGCAGAACTGCCCAATAGTGCTTTTTGCCCATTGGGGGCGACCCTTGCCCAGGGGGCTGCCCCCCAACACAAAAAAATCCACCAAAAAAACAGTCCCTGGTTTCTAGTGGCATTTGGGGGCAGATCGGCCTAAAAGTAAAAGGCAGATCTGTCCCCAAGGGGGGCAGGAATGGCAAAAAATACATTGGCCCCAAAGGAGAGCAACCCTTGGCCAAGGGGTCGTTCTCCCACATTATAAACACACATACACACACACACTAATTCCCTGGTGTCTAGTGGGCATTCCTGCTGCCCGATCACATCGCAACTACTCACCATGCAAAAGCCAGCAGAGAGGGGATTCGTAATCCGGAGGGCTGCGCTGCTTGCAGTGCTGCCCTCGTGGACTAAGACCGCCGGCACTGCCAGGCTGTCAACTGGCAGCAACCGGGCGGCGCCTCAACTGGGCCGAGGTGGCTCTGACAGGGTTCGGATGTGGAGGCTGGACACCCACTTTGGTGGCTATCCACCTCCACCACGAGCCTGGCGGTCCCAGGACCACCAAACTCGTAATGAGGGGCTCAGTCTTCCGCCATTCTGAGGTCAGTAAACTTAGTATGAATAAAAGTGGGTAGTAAAATATTTAGAGTGTTTATTAATGGTTGAATTGTGATATAAAGCACCATACAGAAAAATATTGATATCCATAGCCGGTTGCGGAGCTGTACTGCTCTCCCAGAACTCCTTGCTGCAGGACATTGCAAGGAGCTGCCCTATTGATGTACTTTAAAACGCAGAAGATCCCTTCAACAACAAGCTCCATAGGGGCATATTTATACTCCCTCTGTGCCGATTGAGCGTCAAAACATTTGACGCACAATCAGCGCAAACGTTGCCCCATATTTAAACTTTGACGCCCGAGCCCGCGGACGACAAAGTTCCGCCGTGTGCGTCATTTTTTGGATGCGGCAACCCGCCTTGCGTTAATTATATGCAAGGTAGGCGTTCCCATCCAAAAAATGGCTTAATCGGCCGTGCGTCGTATTTATGCTTTCGGGCAAAAATGACGCACGCCCGGGAGGCGGAGCCAGAAAATGACGCACAGCCTGGTTTGCGTCAAATTTTAAGGCGTTAAAATGGGGCAAACACACCTGTATTTAATCAGAACACACAGAACAAACAGCAGAGCAGAAGAGCAGCAACAGGGAGCCATGGAGGTGATTCTAATCCAGCGTGCACGCAGACGCAGAGCCCAGCAGCAACAACAGCAGCTACAACAACACCAGCAGGGTCCCCAAAGGCAGCGCAGAAGGCAGGAGAGGATATTCCGCCCAAGAACAACCCTTCAGGGCCTCAGGGAACACAACATCATACAGAGGTACCGGTTGAACTGGCAGGCCATTCAGCAGCTGCTGAGAAACATAGACCAGCAGTTGGCCCCCACTTTGGTGACACCCCGCACCATCCCAACAGAAACAAAGCTGCTTGCCGTACTTCATATGCTGGCAAGTGGCTCTTTTCAAACAACTGGTGCCCTGGTTGGCGGAATATCACAACCATCATTCTCCCCCTTTTTGCCCAAAGTACTGGACGCCATCATTCGACTGACACCCCGCCACATCTGCTTCCCTAACACACTGCAGAAGCAGCAGGAAACTAAACAGGGGTTCTACGCAACAGTGGCTTCCCACACGTCCTTGGTGCAATCGACTGCACACATGTACGCCTTGTGCCACCTGCTGCAAATGAACACCTCTACCGCAACAGGAAGCACACACATTCCATCAACGTGCAGGCCATAGTCGATCACCGTGGATTGATCACCAACATCGTGGCTAAATATCCTGGGAGTGTACATGACTCATACATCTTCCGTCACTGCACCATCAATGAACACTTCCAGGATGGACGGTATGGCAATGGACTACTTGTTGGTAAGTACAAAAACCTACATATATATATACTGCACAGCAACCCTCTAGGACACAAAACACATACACCACAACAGCAACATGTGAACAGGAACACACTGAGGTCGTGACATCGCTAGCCATGTTTCTTAAGTCACCATTGAACCTGTCACACATTGGAATTTACTGTACAGCCTAATGTGAAGACGTCAATGAGTGTGGTTGCCTAAATGTCACCTTGCAAATTGTAAGTGTCCCAATGACCTTTACATTAATACATTGCCTAAGTCTAAAGGTATGGGATGTCCAGGGTACTTTGATATGAACGTGTTAACAACACTTTCAATTTTAACTGCGCATGGAACTATCATCTCACCCCCAGTGAAGACACACGGACACCTGTATCACAAGTCACAATGCTAGGGAGGGCACACTGTACTGCAAATCCCAAAACATACTGCTGACAAACAGTTAGCAGACAAAAACTCGTTCAGCCAAGGAAACAACACAATGCAGATGGTATAGTCTACAAGCATAGGATGTCACATTAGTACACAAAAGAGTCACAGACAACACAAGACAACTACTGCCATTAAAGGTCTTTTCAATAGTGCCAGCTACATCAACATGATCCCATTCATTTTCTCCTGCAGCTGATCAGGGGTATGGCATCCAGCCATGGATTATGACACCATTTGGCAACCCGAGAACAGATGCAGAGCGTGCATACAACGAGGCCCATAGGAGGACACGCAGCATTGTCGAGCGGACCTTCGGCATCCTCAAGTCAAGGTTCCGCTGCCTCGACATCACTGGTGGTAGCCTCCTATATTCCCCCGAGATGGTCTGTAGGATCATCCTCACATGTGCAATATTGCACAACATTTGCATCAGAAGAAACATTCCCCTCCTGGAACCAGAGCCACACATGCCTGAAGAAGAGGAAGAGGAGGATGCTGGCCTGAAACAGGAGGGGGAACTACAGAACACAGCTGCTGGTATGCGCAGGCGGCAACAGATTGTAAATAAGTTCTTCTGAATATGATACCTTCACCACTTTAGTTAACTATTATAAATAAACACCTATTATAATCACCATATCATGGTCTGGCTATTCCTTTTTACACACCTTCATCTCTACTTATCAGAATAAGAGTGTTGCCTCATGGAGCATTGCTGAGATACTGAATAGGACACGGAACATCCCAGAGCTTATGTGATGCCTGACATACAATGGTCACACACACACACACTCTTAATGACATATATCATGTACATATCTCCTTTGAAGGCCTATAGCAGAGGACCACAACTATTTCACACATACACGTTGAAAGCAAAGTCCAACGCAGCATATGGCACACAACTATGACAACATCACTCAATAAGGGGAAAACAAGCCTCATACATGAGGCAGTCAATGTGCTTTGGCATCACTAACAGGAATGTCTGTCGAGACCCTTGACAGCAGTTAGTCCAACTGCATCCAATATTTGCAAGGAATATCTGTGACTAGAGTTCCATAGAAGCAGAACATAGACAGCACAATTGCCACACATATGACATGCATTGCGCACATGACATTCCATGCACATGTCAGCCCATTTCCTAACTCCTGACACACCCATGCACCTGGTCACAACCCACCTGTCGGAAGAGGTCCCTGCAATACTAAGATGTGTACCCTGATAATACCTCCTCTACACACACAGACCAACATTAGCAAACCAGTGTGCTACACCCTTTCCTAAGGTATGCCATTGTCACAGAACATCTGACTGCATGGACGTCAGGTCAATTTATACACTGCCTTCTAGTTTCAAAGCCCTGTTAGCACATGTAGATTGCTTCCCCTTGTGAAAATGTCTGTTGGCCCTCAGAATGCAAGTCTCACCTACAGGACTGGTGAGAAACAGATGCAGCCCACACCTGTGATCACCTCCATGCACACCACCCATTACAAAAAGCACTGCCCCTGATGATGCCTGGAACAGCATAGGAGTCGCCATTATGTCAAATACACCGTCAACCATTGATAGTAATTAAGCTGTGTAACACAGCCCTTGGGTTCATTTGTCACCTTCAAAAACACAGGACGTACACAGATTGACATGTCAACTGTCTAGTTTGTCCTCCAAACAGTCTCAGTCAGACCACTGATTATGTAACTTGTCCAGTAGCTGGCTCCTGAATCACCTTGCATTCTGTCAGCCTGACTGGCAACTGTCTGTGTGTCACACTAAAGTATCCCTGTGTCTACATATGTACCACACTTGCGTTAGGAAACCTGCCATTCATCAGGGGGCATTGGGCATGGGCTTCTACCATGCATACACAAATACATTGTGTAGCATAATCTGCCTTTTAACTGTACCATTTGAGTTAAATCCTCTTGGAAAAGCAAAATTCATGGCCCATCCCTTGTCTGGGTTGCATTTATGCATGAATGACAAAGTGTGACAGTGTCCCAGGGGCATAGGCAGGGATTGGGTACGGGGCTTTCAGCACAACCAGCAACCTCTGATAATGTACATGACTAATACACAAATGTCAGAACCATGACAGTTCACACACAGCATCACAGTGCCCACACAACATAGTGATGGGCCGTGTGTGGTGAATAGCTGTGAGAATAAACAGCACAGAGGCTATGATGTTCCCAGATGCAGTGGGAAGTGCAGAGGCCAACATGTGTACAAATGTTGTAATGACACCTGCCGGAACATGACAATTGAGACATTATCTCACTCAGCACACCAAGGTTGCCCTGTTGACTGTCTCATTACACGTCTTTAGTGACAGGGTGGGACCATCCACATGTTGGTTCACATGTCCACATCTACTTTACTCACATTGATCAACCAAGGATACTTAGTAGTTACAGGAATAGCTGCCACTGACTCATGATGAGTCCTGGTCCGAACTGTGACAAATTACATCCCAACAAATCTACAGGATCATCATTGGACCACACACATGAACAAGACACCTATGTGCAATTCATCATTGGAAATATGTGGACATGTGCTGTCTTGAATGCTGGTCCACCACAGCCACTTGATAGTTGGGGCTTACTTCTATGGCCTCAACTGTGGTGTCATCATACATGTGAGATTGACCCTTATCTGTCTGTGCAAACAACATGGTACCCACTTCCTCAATGCATGTGTATGACTCACTGTGGGATTCATCAACTAGTGCCTAGGAAGCTGTTACCAATACTCTAGGACATAGGATGTAGAAATTGTGGACCTTTGACATAAACATGCGTCTGCCATCCATCTGGTGCATGCTATGTCACATGTGGTGTCTACTTGACCCTAAAACTTGGAAGTATACTTTGCGGTGTTGTTACATGTATGACTAACATATGCCCTTGCTCATTCCAACTTTTACTTGCATCTTAGGGTTGGACACATGGAGGTCACATTCATACAACCAAATGTACAATAATGCGTCATGTGATGTACACACACACTTGGTCAACCAACAAATTAGTTGTCAAAGCACACACTTTGAGCCAAAGGCAATTAGGTATTGTACATATGTGCGTCACATTGCTATCCTCTCCTTATGGCAAACATGCACAATTTGTGCCACACATATATGTAGGGCACACTTATGACCATCTATGACGTCAGCCAACTGTAAACGTACTGTGAAGGGTGTAGTGGATGATGTTCCGCTGCAGTATGATGTCACACATGTGAACATACACCATCAAGACAATACTGTCTTCAATTAGCCAATCTCTGATGTGTTCCAAATGTAAAATAACCAAAAAAGAAGTAAAAATGCCCCAAACCAGTTAATGCACTGTAATTTTGACGTCCCTAGCGGTGTGCGTCATTTTTTGTTTACCAAAACTGTATTTGCGTCATTTTTTTTGACGCACAGGAGTGAAATTTAGCCCGCATCCAGATATTTGTACAGTCCATGTATCAATATGTGGATGCCGGTGAATATTCACATCTGTGCGTCAAAAAAAATTACGCAAATACAGTTTTGTGCAACAAAAAATGACGCATAACGCGAAAAAGGTGGGACTTTTCATACAGGAAGTGATATAATAGGATATCCTGTTTACAGATCATGTACAGTGGGTGTACTTTCACTTTGCAGTCTATGATCCTTCTAGACTGTGTGGCTGTGTAGAGAGTGTTGTCCAGAGATTTTGTGCTGTATTTGTCCTGTGTGCTATCTGTAAAGTCCTTTTGTGAAATAAATATTGTTTGTGTATACTGTAGTACTGTTTTTTGTCTACATTTGTCCATTTATCTTGTGTATTTCTTGTTTGTGGGAGTCTGTTGTGGGTAGTGTTAGTTTGGGGATAGTTGGGCTCTTTTAGTGTTTAGGTTTACTTTTGTTCTGTCTTTTTACCCCTACTTTCACCTATTTCCCCTTTCTATGTCTTTTACCCCTATTCCTTCCCTTCAATTATAAGTATGTCTGGTAGGCCACGTCTTGGCAGGATGGGGGAAGAGGAGTTGGGGGGCTTCATCTGGCTGGTGACACATTTCTTGCCGCTCATGATCCAGACAGGGGGAAGGGTCATACAGGGGTACCCGATAGAGGCGTGCAGAATCCGGTGGAGAAAGGTGCTGCATCACCTGCAGCGTGTGTATACCAGCCAGAGAAGTGACCACCCGCTGAAGCACCGGTGGGCTGACCTCATCACCAGGGAGCAGGATCTCTTGGACCACCTGGGAATCATGATTGGTGGCACTGTTGGTGAGTACGACTATTGTTATTGTGCACAATTAAATGCTCTGTAGTGACATCAGTGGATTAGTGCAATGTCTGCCAGCTAACTTGATGACTGTGTTTCATTTTTGGGAAATATAAGGGGATCATTAATGCACTATGGCAAGGATCACAATTGCTAGCTGTCAGGTAGCACTTGCTCAGCAAACTTACAGGTAGCTTTACCATGAAGGAAATTGGTGCGGCCTTTTTGTCAGCATAGCTAACAAAATAGGAGCCAATCATGTCTATATAGGGTATTATTGACAGAGAAGTACAGATGTACCAACATTTAGGCCAACTATGTTGACGCAATTGCTAGACTGACTTTAGAATCACTACATGATGCTGAAAATGAATGCTGCCTTCACGTCAATTGATAATAGCAAAGTGGCTCAAACACTGGTCTCATGCTAGTCTGGTGAGTGTGGAAGGAAAGCATTCACAGAAGTACTATGAATGTGTGGGATTATTGTGTTTCTTGATCTTTTTGGATACATGTCAGTTCATGATTTGAAAACATTGTGAAAAGGTGTAAGGTGCCCTCAGCTAACATCGTAAGATGTTTGTTGGAATCGGTTGAGCCACAATCCAAATATGGATGGAAGTCCAAGTGTATGCACATGGCTTTACATCTCCATGGTTGGTGCAAATCACCATAGCTGGGCCACATCAATTGACTATACTGTAACAACAGGATGGCTTACAGGAGTCCCTGCCCCTCCCTCTGTACATTGGGCCTATGTGCACTAAATGTGTCATGGCCACAAGGCATGTTTGACTGGTAATGCAGTCCTCAAGTAACCAGGCGTTGGATGTTTCTCTTGGATGCACATGATGAGACGATTACACTCCATATTTTTTAGTGCTTACCAATTATGGGGCAAGTTTGCGACCACATGATAGTTAGGGCCAATGTATGTATGCAGATATGTGTGTAACTGTCACAGGAGACCCATGCTATGTACAAGTTGGCCGTGAAATATCAGATGCAGTACCCTCATGTCTGAATGGCTGCCATTTCCTTATTCAGCCTACACATTGTAAATGATATTGAAAATGTTGCACTGTGCACAGATTTTGAGCACATTTCTTCCTTCCATACCTTACAGGTGGACCGGCGCCCTACACTGTGGGAGAGGTGGCGACATTTGAGGACCCCGACCACTACAGTAAGTGTTGATATGTCTGTTATGTGTTGTGTTTGCTGGTTATGGACTCGTGTGAGTTGGACGCATAGCAAGGTGTGATGCGGTGGGCAAGTTTTTCACTTCTTCCATGAGTGGGAATGCAGTTCTCACATGTTGTGAGTTTGCCAATGCGTATCCAATGGTATCATGTAGGGATTGTAGGTCATCCCTGTAGGCCCCACTGTGAGTACAGGGGATAGTCATGTGTCTGACACTTGTATCACCAATAGTCGCAATGGAAGTCAGACCCTATTTAGTCAGCCTGTCCGACCCAAATTCTCTAAGATTGGTGGAGCTAATTGCTTCCCAATAGACATCTGCTTCACTATTTACCTATGTAATTTTGAAACAGTAGGTAGAACCTCCTAGCAGCATGTACTTCCACATGTAGTGCATCAAGTCTGTGGAACCTGAGTGTAATGGCCTAGGTGTGCATGCAATTCATGATCATGGGTGTTCTAGCAACTCTGTGTCTGATGTAAGTCAGGCCTCACTGGAAGTATATGTTGTGTACTAAGTTCTGATTTTCCTGACATGTCTGACCCTATGAGTGCTCTAGGGTTTGCTAACTCCAAATTGTAGATAGACCTTAACTGTGGTGTGTCTGTAGAGACAAACATGTGTGGATTAGCCTATACACTCCTCGGTGTACATGTTGTTGGCAAATTATAGTTGTGTATCCACTGCCCCCCCTCAAACACGGCCATGGGTTTGTGAATGGGGTACCTAGTATTGATGCTACCAGTATGTTACACATACCTGTGAATAAGTGACGGTTTGGTTGCATAGTAGTATACACACTCAGGTTTGGCACTTGGTATCATACTGGAAAGTCCAGTTACAACTTGCAGACCATGTGGCTTTAGTTTTGCTTTCCATACGCTGACATTTGTAGCCTAGCTCTTGGTGGAGGATATGCAGCATGATTCTTAGATGTTAACTCTTAGAACTCAGATTGCAAGTCAAGGCCAGTTGTTACCCATCTTGTGGGTTATGAATGTGCTTTGTGTGATGTGACCTTTGTTGTCTGGCCTGCCATGTACTTCCTCAGGGACATTCGATGCTCTGTATCGTGATATGAGCTGTTAGAAGTACAGTAGATGTAATGTCTGATTAACTTGCTGTGCCGTTTCACACAATGCAGTTACTAATGTGGCATATCTGCATTTGTCTTCACAGCAGCTAACATGACTCCAGACCAGGTCCGTGAATTTCAGCGTCGGGCCATGCGATACCAGCACATCCTGCTGGTGGAGTCGGGGTTCCGGAGGATGGCCCGGCGATATCACCATGAACGTGCCTCCGGGGCATGGCGAGCCTTCCCACAGGGTGGGCCTACTGTGCCCACCACAGCCACCACAGAAACAACCACCAATCAGAGCCAGGTGGCCCCACCCACAGCTGCCTCTGTTGAATCTACATCTGAAGGACTTCCTGGCCCCAGCATTGCCACCGGTGCAGGACAGCCCACACTGTCCTCCTCCACCGGTACCCAGACTGCCACTGCTCCAGCTGTTGACCCGGCAGCCTTCAATAGACTGTAACACAAGATGGACAAAGTGCTGCGCAAGGTGAGCCACCTGAGCCGGGACGTGCGGCACATTAAACGGCGGGCCAAGGATATCAAGAGGACCCTCCGGAGGTCCAACCTCTAGACAGTTGAATAGATGGACATGATACCCTCCCCTCCCTCCTCTTTCCTTGTTCTTATAGTTAGTGGGCTTAGGGGGCTTAGTGTTAGGTTAGTATAGGTTGTTAATTTAGTCAGTTTAGTGGGTGGGGGGTAGGGGGTCCTGCTTGTTTCTTTTTTGACTTATTACATGTGTGGGTGGGTGGGTGGGGGGCTATGTTGGGGTTATTGTGTGTAAAAAAAACAAAAAATACCAAAAAAAGCAAAAAACATAAAAAAAATATATATATATATATATATATATGTATATATATATATATATATATATATTTTTGTTTAGGATAGTATAGTATGTGTTTAGGTTAGTATGTGTTGTCCTCAATGTGTCCCATCTCATAAGGGGGGTGGGAGGTAGATGTTTAGAACGTTTCGTTACATGTGATAAGTAAGTGTAGCTTAGGTTAGTTAGGGACAGTTTTGGGTAATGAGTAGTCAGGGTAGAGTAGGGTAGGTAAGATTTTTCCTTCAGTTTCCTCATCTATGGTTAGCTTTTAATAAATATTTGGTTAGCCCTTAATAGTATGTGTTGAATGGTACTTCATCGTGGGTTTGGATTCCGTGTACATCTCTTTTGTACTATAACATCTGTGTCCAATGCTACAAACAAATTCCAACTGAGCTGTACGATTGGCAGCTAACCCAGAGCTACCTTGCAAAGTGTCTACCCTTTGTTGCAACCACCAATCACAGTTAATATGGATGACAATGTGTTTCTGTTGATAAGTGTGTTTTCAAAGTCACTAACAGTGCTTCCAGACTTGATATTGGGGAAACAGTTTTAGGTCTGACTGCAGTGTGATGATCATGCACACCCTTATAAGATGAGTTCTCATTGGCAATCTTGTATTCTTGTCTTCATGACCCTCATACATCATTTGTGACACAGTTCGGCATGATTACCTATTTGTATGTTAACTCAGACACCTTCATTTGTGCAGTTTTATTTTGTATTTACTTAGATTAGTGTGGCATGTTTATTGTGTTATTTTTGCATGTTGACAACATTTAGCGGGCACTATTTGATGACTTAGTTATCCCCTGAGGAAGCATTCTTCTGTCCAACACAGCATGGTGGTGTATGGTTTCTCACTTCATCAGATTATTCTCTCAGGATGGGCAGAGTATGATGCAATCATGGTCACTGTGCAGATTTCTCTAACTACATAATATCTGGACAGTTGTATTGACAAGCTACGTTATTTGACAGTAGGGACATTTCAATTATCTACAGTGCAGTTGATATGTCACATTACCCAGAGACAGATTTGTTGTGTAAGTGCTATTTATTGAAAAGTGCTGTAGTGCTATATGTACATTGTCCATGATTGTGAGTCCATTATAGTGATATCTTCCAGTGTGATCCAACACAAGGGTTTACCAAAATGCTTTTGTCATGCTGGGGTTGCTGTTTCAGACAGTGCAGAGGGACAGACTTAGCCAATGAGTAGGAGAGAGACAATCACTGGGCTGGGTGACAAGTTATACAGTGGTTAGCAGAACAGTGCTTGAGTACAGTTGTTGTAAGACTGTCATGTTTCAAAACGCAGGACTTTGGTAATAGTTGGCCATGTGGCAGGGACTAGTGCTTCCGGGTGCTTTTCCTTGTGAATGTGATCTGTTCCATGTCTTCTTCTTCTGATTTGTGTGTTGCCTGCTTTGTCCTTGTTGTTGTTGGTTGTGAAGGGGCAACACACACCTCAGTGTTAGAAGACGTGGAGTCAGACATCCCGGTGGCTGCTCCCTGTGAAGGTCTTAAGGGCAGTACTGCTGCAAGGAGGGCCTGCTGGTTCTTGAGAATAGCAGCCACATCACGATGGTAGGCAGCCAGGTCGGCCCTGGGGGTTCAATGTTGCATTCGTGCACGCGTTGACAGGATTGCTGTTGTAGGTGTTGGGTCAACTGTATTACAGCTGTGCTGATTTCCTTCTGGGTTTTCTGCAGTTCCTGTAC
This sequence comes from Pleurodeles waltl, assembly GCF_031143425.1. Classification (NCBI taxonomy): domain Eukaryota; kingdom Metazoa; phylum Chordata; class Amphibia; order Caudata; family Salamandridae; genus Pleurodeles; species Pleurodeles waltl. The sequence goes on from NC_090444.1 coordinate 1,068,136,057, forward strand.
GATAGATGTTAGGGCTTGCATAGCTGCTGCCTGATCTGCAGATTACATCATGCACGAACGCATCCCCTCACGGCTGGCTTCCATAGTTTGCATCCCCACCCGCACCTCCTTGGCCAGCTCCCGCTGTACTCCAACTACAGTTCTCTCAAAGCTGGTACCAGTGTCGTCTGAGTCCTCAGCTGTATTGGAGCTGGCAGGTCTTACAATTGGGGTGGTGGGTGGTTCCTCTGCGATGGCTGCTTGTTCTGTGCTCCTCCTTGTGACTGAAGGTGGGGTCTGGAGGGTTTCAAGGACCTTTTGGATAGTCTCCTGGGGAATGTTTATCGGCTCGTCATCCATGTCATCAGGGAAATCTGGGACAGGCATATCGGCAGGAGATCCATCTTCCTCTGCAATGAAACAGGGTACAATTAGTGTGTCTGTGTTGTGACAATTTTGATGTGACGTGCCTGCCTTTTGATTAATTCACTTTGTGATCTTGTTTTGTATTAATATCTGCAGTCCTTCAGATGGGCATTCTTTCAGGCCTATGGCCCACCTGTGTGTCACATGTATGTTATTGAGTTATCAGACTTGTCAGCCTCATCGCCTCTAGGTGTTGGTTTATGCCAAATAGAGAATTGCCACCTTCTTGTCCTCCTCGACCCTCCGTGTATATCCATTCTCATGGTGAGACCTTTCACTGGCTGTGGGTGTTCTGATGGCACCAGCAGCACACTTAACTATCAGGACCTGCCCCAACCCCTGATCGTTCACATCGACTTAAATGTAATTGACATGTTGCATATCCTATGCATGGCAGTGTCATGATCTGATATGGATGTTGACATTGTTAATGGGTTCTGCTGATGTTGGGTAATGTGTGTTACATTGGATTGCCCTAATAGTCGTATCAGTGTCCTATTTCGTCCTCTGACTGTGCAGGTGTATTTCAGTGACCAGTTACATGTGTCCCCTCCTCAATGCTGTTGTCTGAGCAGTATGACATTTGGGATGTTGCCTTGTTACCCAGGCACAGGATGGACCCTGACATATGCAGCATGGGTGTGTCCTTAGTACTGTGTCGCTCCTATTGTTGTTTACTTTGGCTGATGTTTGTGACAACTATGGGCATTGACATTTGAGTGTACTGGGGCCTTTGCCTTGCACTCGATGACTGTTCTGCGTACTTCTGCCACACTGTTTATCTTGTCAACAATTTGTTGCCATATAGCCTCTCTCCTACTGATTGGCAACTTTGATGTGACAAACAGTTGGTGCTGGTGTTCCGTCACCTCTTTAACCAGGATTTCCTGCTCCTCTGCACTGAAGCGACACTTTCTTTTCTTCTTAAAAGTGTCCTGGTTCTTGTGTGGGTCCTCCTGGCTGGTTCCTGGTCTGCTGTCATCTTCCTGGGGTCTGTAGTGGCATCTGGGATCCATTTTGGCTCTCCTCTGGTGAAATGGCTGTGTTCGCTGTGTTTTTTGACGCTATTGCATCAAAAACAACGGCGCATATCCAGTTTGCGGTGTCGTAAATCGACCCACAGTCATTTCCGCTGCGTTAACGTCGTTTTCCTTTACGACTTGACGCCGCGGTGTGCGTCAAAAATAATGACTCCCACCTGTTGTTTGCGCCGCCGTGCGTCAAAGTATAAATCTGACGACCGCACGGCGCACCAAAATGGCGTTAGCCGTTGGTAATATTTTTGTCGCAAAACTGCACCGGCGCAGTTTTGCGTCAAAATGTATAAATATGGACCTTAGTTTCATGCAGCATCCCTGAGCCATTTCCACCTCGGGAGTGGAGCATAAAACAGAGAAGAAGGGCTGGAAACAGACCTAAAATGCGCTTAACCACCACCATGGAAGGAAATAGCAGCATGTGCATAACAAGCCTAAATGAGCATGAAACAATACAAGCATTTGCAATGCATTGGGTTTCTCCTTTGCATGAGTTAGAGGTATGAGCGATGTAAATTCCTAACTTGACTTTTATTGTCACATAAATTGAAAAAGAAAAGTAAAACAGTTGACATAAGCAAGTCAATTCAAAACGTCATGGCTTCCATGAGCGTGAGCATAAAGGAGATACAGAAAAGGAAAAAGAAGTTTGCTCACAGTCAAACATATCGGCAAACATGCAATTCTCCATGTAACAGGGTCGTTCCCAAGGCGGTAACAAAACCGCCCTAAGGAGGGACAAACGTAAAGCATTTAGCGATGATGATAAAGAATTTTTGAAAGACAAGCCCATTAACGAGTGACAGTGATGGGTGTGAAGTGGGAGTGGTTAAAAGCCCATAGATAGATTACAACACATCAGAGCACTTGTGCGCTAGACCTAAAAATGTTGTGCTATGTAGAAAAAAAGGAAAAGGAAAAGGTAAGGTAGTTTGCACTTTCAAAGCAATTATAAACCAGCAGATTTTACACTGCTGAGAATTCTGTTGGTCTATTGTTATGCACACGCCTGGTAATCCATTAATAGTGTAGGTTATCATTAGTAATCCTGGGAATTTTCATGAGTCTCCTGACATAAAGATAACTAATCAACTCATAGAAGATAACCTACATTTCATAGATTTTTGCACACCGTGCATCAAACTCCTTGTTATAAAAGTTTCTTTTTTTTTCTAAGGAAATGTCTTAGACAGAAATCTTATGTGACAACACAAAGCTTTCCTCTCTAGATTGTAAGGACGACTTGATGTGACTCACTTATTTCTCATATATCCTTGATCTTTTTTCTTTTTGATTTGAGTTCTTTTGGTTATTTAACAATTAAGCACCACCATAGAGGAAAAAAGAACTAAGAAGGACATAACTAAAAACAGATAGGTTTTCAGTTGTTTGCGGAATGTCGCTATGCAACTGATTGAGCATAGCTGCAATATAAGACAATTTCATACTTTAGAAGCCGAGAAGCCAGGAAAGAAAAGGCAAAGATGTTCATTCAAGCCCTGTGACATTTTGAAACCAAAGAAGCCAGGAAAGAAAAGGCAAGGACGTTCATTCAAGCCCTGTGACATCTTGAAACCAACAGGAGATTAGTGATAGTAGAGAGAAGAGCCCTAGGAAATGAGAAGCTTTTGAAATGAGTAGATGTATATTTATCAGAAGACGGAAAAAAGTCTCATGAGAAATATAGAGTCCACAAAATGGGAAGATGGTGTGGAGTTTAGAGAATATTAGAAATCCGAGAAAGGTGGATCAGGTGTGCTGTGAAATTCTATATGTGTTGTAGTCTGCCCTGTTTGTATGCAGGAATGCTGATAAAGAGGGCAGAACTCACGAGTATGAGCAATAGTTTTCTGATAATGATCAGGCAGTATAGGAAAAACTGTTTGCTCACAGTCCTGAAACTAAGAATGATGGAGATGCTGGTAGCTATCTAGGCTTATGGTCAACTGAGTGTTTACCGAACAGGTTTAAAAAAGTAAATTGAAAGACTGAACGAGGGTGCCAAGAAAATAATATAATATTAAATAAATGTGAGCTCAAAGGGGTGCCTCATTGTACTCTCCAGGGGCTTTTTAATAAGATGATAAAACGTGGGTGGGGGGCACAGAACAGATTGGTCTTTCTGACGAGTCAAATAATGAATTTCTGAACTTCTGCTCTATAATAAGATTGTGGCTCTCAATGGCATGCCTAATGAGTGATCATTGAGTACAGCACAAAACAGGTGAGTAAATGTATGACCCTTGGTACAGATGGAGGACCTGGTGCAGTGTTGGTTAAGTGGCTGTGCAAAATGTGAGATTGAGGCATGGGCGGAGCCTGGAACTGTAGTGTCAGCAAGGTGTTCATGAGAAGAGGGTAGATCAACAAGACTCAGCTATTTCAGTTCTCAGAAGCCTATAATGAAGGAAGAGAATGAATTCCTTTCTCCTCTGGATTTGGAAAGAGAAGTGTCCTGCAGTATCCCTGGCCATTTGCCTGGCTTGAGTATGGAAGGGCACACATGGAATTGCCTTTGGCACGTCTAAGCCGCAACAACAGTGAGGCTGGTCCGGTGAGGGACAGAAAACAAGATTGCAGTGGCGAGCAGATGAGGTGGGCTGAGCAAGTCTCTAGATGATCTGATGTTGTAGTGAGGAGCCAACAACTGAATGCCACTCCTTCAATTGCAAGGAAGTTGAAAAAAGGAGCTTGACACCCTCCTTGTTCCAATGCAGCTATAAGGAAATATGATAAAGAAACTCCAATGTTACACCAATAAAGAAACATTGATTAACAGAACATACTCTCAGCGGTGACAGTGAATTAATTAATATAGTAAACTAACATAAAAAACAATGGCGAGTGGGGTCAGGCACATAAACATGCAAGAAAACCCCAAAAAATGAAAACTAACGGGCATATTTATAATCTGTTTGCGCCGAATTTGCGTCACAAAGTTTGACGCAAATTTGGTGCAAACCTAACACCATATTTATACTTTGATGCCCAAGTCCGCAAATGTCAAAATTCCTTCATGTGTGTCATTTTCTGGATGCGGGAAACCACCTTGCGACATGCAAGGTAGGCGTTCTCATCCAAAAAATAACTTGAAGGCCTGTGCCCCTTATTTACACTCCAGCGCCATTTTGACGCACAGGAGGGGGTGGGCCTTAAAAAACTGTGCCCAGCCTGATGTGCACTGTTTTTTAACACCTGGGTGAGGGCAGGCGTTAAGGGACCTGTGGGCTAATTTCCATGGTCTCTGACCCTGGACGCAGTGCACAGGTGCCCTTCCCTGCCCCCAGGGACATCCCCTGCCACCCCCACCGACCCCTGGAAGACACCCATGCATGGGGGAACCCATCCTAGGTAAGTACAGGTAAGTTAAGGTAAGTATTTTTTTATTTTATTTTTAAGTGGCATTTTTTACTCTGACCAGCCCAAAGCGCCGGCTAACGTCAATCCATAAATAAGGCGCCTGTCTGGTGCGTTGGAATGGCGTTAGCCGGCGGTAAACATTTTAATGCAAACCAGCGCCGGTGCTGGTTCGCGTCAAAAAGTAAAAAAAAAGGACCTAAAGTTATTACATACTAAGGGCACATGGATCCCTAAGTGCTGTGAGCAGCCGTTCAATAGTAGCTTCTCTTCCACTTCTTATTTATCCTCTTCCTGAACTCATAATATTTGTTCTGTGTGTGTGTGTCAGCACAGACTTCCACTGCTTAATTTGGTCTGGTGGGCCCTATCGGCACTCATTTGTGGGGCCCGGGAATTTTGACGTCATCCACCTGGTAGAAGTCCAAATCACAATTATGCTTTTGATTTTGCCTGGCTGTGGACTTTTCTGGGTGTACCCAAGCATATGCCACATCATCAAATCCACACCACACTTTTTCAGTCATGTTTTTTTTAAGAAGGTGGACCTTTCCGCTGGTTTGAAGCATTCGTCACAGTATGCACAATGCTGAGGTATCCACAGATGCGCTCCTCTTGACAGTTTGAGAACCTCCACTCCTTGCGTACCGAGATCTATCATTTGGGTGCCCAGGCCAGGCCCAGGATGCTGTTATGTTCCACAGACTGAACTATCTTTATTGAAGCAGCATACTGTGAGACTTAAAGTAAGTTGAAACTTTACATTAAATGTATGGTGACAGTGGGGTGGGCTGCTCCACTTCCTGGGTCACCTTTCTCCACCTGTCATCTTTGCCAGCCAGGCTCACTACGGGTACTCTAAGGGCAAACCTATAGTAGTCATTGCTTGTCTGATTATGTGCTGCACCGTAAGGCTCATGTTCATGATGCAGGTAAATAGGCACAACCTTAATATAATGTAAGCAAAGCTTTACAGGGAAATGCTCCCAATTATTTAAAGAAAAATAATTACAAATATGAAACTTAGAAGTGCATTTGGCGCATCAGTGAAAACAATTGCCATTTTCCAGGCAGTTCTAATATAATGATGATCTCAGTATGTCAGTAACTGCTACACACATATTAGAGCTAATTTCCCAGAGTATCTCTTTGAAATGCTCACATACAGGCACAACACACTGATAAGCACACCTAGAAGATCATTCACACAAAATGTAATTCAGAAGGTCAAACAATGAAACATAATAATACCAAGAAATACAAAGATGTAGCACACTACCCACCTACAGCCAGCCTGCCTTCACTGAAGACTACCCCATGGCCCACCTTCTCATGCAGCTCCCTGTGCCCTCTCTTCCGCTGCCTAAGGTGGAATCATCACTCTCCTCTAAGTCTTTCAGTGAGTGTAAAGTCAATGGTCGTGTAGGAGTGGTGGCTATACTTATGTGAATGTGGAGATAAGCACTCAGCAGCTGTAAGTGCTGGTATGTTGGCATGACTCAGTCTCAGCCCAACCATACTTGCAAGCTTGTCAGACTTATGGTTAGTCAGGTTCAAACTGTGAGTGCCACGCTGTTGGAGTACCCTTTACCTAAAAGCCATGAATAATGCATGTTACAACTCTCATGTTTGTAGCCAGGCCGGCATGTAGCTATCTGACATAGTCCTGGTGGCATATGGCAGAAGCCCTGTAGTGAGATCCATCTTTCTTCGGCATCCAGTGACACTGCACCTCTTGGACTGTAGACAACTTTGGCCTCACTAGCCAACTGCTTCCATACCATGAGTGTCACTTTGAGTCCTACATATGCAATCAATATCATCAATTGCGCCAGTACTTGTAGCGTCACTTTTGACATTATAAATATGATCTTACAAGTCCCAGCATGTCCAGAGCTGTTGGCTTAAAAAAATGGCAAAAAGCCACTCCCTTGACACGGAGTCAGTTGACACTGCATCATCTGATTGTCCACTGGGGTAATAACTGAAAAGAACCACCCTAATGCAGAGAAATGTGGTGGAGAAACAACTACTATGACAGGAGTGCATCCTGCATGGAGCGAGGAACTCCATTTGTGCCTCACTGAAAAGACTTGGGGTCAGATTTAATGGAAAATGATGGTGCACAGCGCTGCGCCAAATTTGGATGCAGCGTGCACCGTAATTTTCAAAATTCAGTGATGCGCTGTATTTACTAGATTACAGCGCACCCCTATGTTTCCTCCTACGCCAGTGCTAAATTTGCTGCTAAGGACCAATGTAGCCACCCTTGCACCATAGTGCAAGGATGGCTGTGTTGAGGGGGAGATTGTTTTTGCTCAGGAAGGAACATCTTCCTGCACAAAAACAATCTTAACTGTGATTTGCTCTTTCTATGTGTGCTGCAAAATACAGCACACATAGAAAAACGAGGAGAAATGAAAGCATTCTCCTTATTGTGCCACTCTAACTCTAAATAGAATTTGGCACTGCCTCAGGTTTATGAAAACTCGTAAATCTGAGGCAGCGTCAAAATTAAATGGGTGTTGCTGTAGCACACCAACACCCATTGCATGCCTCTTCCACACAAATTGCTGCATGTGAACGAGCCGTATTTACAAGGTGGCATTAAGCCATGAAAAGTGGCTTAATGCCACCTTATAAATACAGGGCAGGGCATAGAGCCACTGGGGCGTCATGAAAAGTGACGCTCCAGTGGCGCTAGGGGCTCTTAAATATGGACCTACATTTGTGGCAAACTTTGTTCAGTGTTTCCTATTATAATACCAGAAACTATTGTATAAATAGTATGTGGCATAGTACAAAGTTTCTTATTTACATAAGCATTCAGTATGCAGTGGTGCTGGAACAATTTTCCTAGTGGGGTGCTGCCATTAATGTTATATCACTGAAGTTACTGGAAGTTTGAAAAATCAAGCCCTCACACAAAAACACAAGTGTAGCAAATGGGCCTTGCCAATTCAGTAAGAGAATGGTAAAGGCATGGTACACAGATGGTATTTGTTAGACTTGGCATCCTTGGCGTGGTCTCCCCTAACTTTATGCCTCTGTTTCCCAGGTTGTTGATGTATGTTGGACTCTGCTTTTGCTCTTTTTGTTACTCTGGGCACTTTACCACTGCTATCCAGTGCTAACATGCAAGTGCTCCTATGTCAAATGTAGGTGAAATTGACTTTCCATGATTGGCATATTTGATTTACTAGTAAGTCACTAGTACAGTGCACTAGAGGTGCCCAGGGCCTGTAAATCAAATGCTATTAGAGGGCATATTGCACTGGTTGGGCCACCCACATTAGTTGCCCCGTAAACATGGCTCAGACCTGCCACTGCAGTGTCTGTGTGTGAAGTTTTAAACTGCCAATTTGACTTGGCAAGTGTACTAAACCTTCCCTTTTAATATATGTAAGGCACTCCTAAGGTAAGCCCTAGGTTTTGCCATGGGCAGGGTGCAGTGCATGGTAAAAATGGGACATGTACTTATGTGTTTTCCATGTCCTGACAGTGAAATACTGCCAAATTCGGTTTTCATTTTTGCAAGGCCTGTCCCTCTCATAGGTTAACATGGGGGCTGCCTTTAAATATTATCAAAGATTCCCTTTGGGAGTAGAAAGAAATATGGAGGTTAGGGTCTCTGAACTCACAATTTTAAAATACATCTTTTAGTAAAGTTTGTTTTTAGATTGTATGTTTAAAAATGCTACTTTTAGAAAGTAGGCATTTTCTTGCTTAAACCATTATGTGACTGCTTGTTTGTGGATTCCCTGTCTGGGTCAGTTTGACAGTTGGGCTGTTTGCACCTCTCCTCAAGACAGTGACACAAAGGGAGTTGGGGTGTAGCCTGCATATCCTGATGGGTCATCTGTGCTGCAGGGGAGTGGGGAGTGGTCACCTACACCAGGAAGGGCTGTAACTGCCCTCACACAATGCAGTCTCCAACCCCCGGGTGTGTGTCTGGGGCCTGGCCTGGGCAATGCAGGATCTTAAAAACAAAAGAGACTTCTCTTTGAAGTAGGCCTAATTCAAAAGCAGAAAGGTGTATAAGAAGAGCACCCAAACCCCTGAAAATTAGATCACTTCTGGAATGAAGAGGAATCTCTGCCAAGGAGAAGAGCTCCAGAGCTGAGGAGAAGTGCTGCTCCTGCCTTTGACTACGCTTCGTTGGGCTATCCTGCAGTTGCTGCTTCTGCCTGTGAAAGGGGACAAGAATGAACTTTGTTGTGCATTCCTGCTTGAGAAGAATCTCCAAGGCCTTGAACTGAGCTTGCCCCCTGTTGTTGAAGTCTCAGGGCCATCAAAGACTTCCCCTGCCAGCACCTGGACTCTCTGCTGAGACTCCTGCCCTGCCAAGTGGTGCCCTATCCAGTCCCTGGGCCCTTGAGAGGTGAAGCTGGTAGCTAAGAACTGAAAATCCATGCAAAGACCGCCATGCGGGGAAACTTTCGATGCACCACCCACCTTGCGGCTAATAAATGACGCGCTGCTGGACTTGTGCCTAAACTTGACGCTCCACCTGCATTGCGTCTGGAAGATCGGCACAATGCGGCTGGAGAAATGATGTGCAACACCTGCAGTGGCTGCTGTTAATGATGTAACCCCCACGCAGCATGGTTTCTTGACACTGTGTGACCGGATTTCAACGCAACATCGCTGGGCGTGGAAAATCAACACAAAGCCTGCCTGGGCACGCATCGCTCTCTTGCGGGAGAGAAGAAATGATGCATGCCGACCTGACCGAAGGAGGAACGACGCAAGTTCTAGTGAGAAATCAACGCATCGCCGGCCTTTTTCGGCGCACAGTCGCCTGTGCAACTTTATTTTGACGCTACCCAGGTACTTTTGTTAAATAACAGCGTTCTCACTTTTCTAAGGATTCCGAGTCTTATTCTTTTTAAAATTCATATCTTGACTTGTGTATGTCAGATTTTTGTCATTTTGGTTTTGTTTTGTTTAGATAAATATTACCTATTTTTCTAAACCTGTGTTGGGTTGTTTTGTAGTGTTTTCACTGAATTACTCTGTGTGTTGGTACAAATACTTTACACTTGCTTCTGAAATTAAGTCTGCCTGCTCCTGCCAAGCTACCAAGGGGGTGAGTGGGGTTATCTGAGGGTGATTCTCCTCTACCCTGACTAGAGTGAGGGTCCTTGCTTGGACAGGGGGTAACCTGACTACCAAAAAAAGACCCTATTTCTAACAGTGGTGCATTTTGAAGGACTGGTGTGGTAGCACACTGTCATCACATAAAGCACATTTTCTGTTGAAATTGCCACTACATTTTCAAGGACAGAAAGTTTTACTGGTAAAACTATATAGCATAAAAACAATAATGTATTCAAATCGAGTTTCAGTGAATATTTATAATTTGCCAATTACCAAGTAAGGTGTCCTGATTTGTTTTGATCCTAGTAAAATCTTTGTTTTCATCACTATTCAGAATTGCAGAAAATGTATTTCATGTGTGCTTTCCTAATTGCTGATATAATTTAAAATATGTGCACAGTTCTTTTGGTATTTAAATGTTGTTGTCTGTTAGAAACAAAAGTGACACTCTACAGCCTTTCCCTTCACTTTCTGTACCACAGCTGGATTGTCACCTAGATCACTTTTACAAAATACTCTGGCCCATACTTATACTTTTTTAGCACCGCATTTACATCATTTTTTTATGCAAAAGCAGAGCAAACGTACAAAATACAATTGTATTTTGTAAGTTTGCACCGATTTTGCGTCAGAAAGTGGCATAAATGCGGCACCAAAAAAGTATAAATACGGGCCTCTGTTTGCAGTCATAGAAACAAAAGTACTTTGTCATAAGACTTAGCCTGACTATTGACGTTTTTCTTTGCATACACATCAAATGTGTCAAGACCATCACAACTTTTTGGCAGATGTCCTACTTCCCCCAATTCTACTTCTGATTATGCTTTGGAATTACTAATGAAGGGTTTTAGTGTCCAGCTACCCTTATCGCCCTGGTAATTTCTTCCCACATCAGTTTACAGAAGTGGGCAAAGATATGACTCTGAAAATTGCTGAAAAGCCAGAATACTTCTTTAGCCACTTTAGTTTGGAGACCGTGATATTCACAGCTCCACACTAGAGAGTAGAACATTGTGTCCTCCAGAGGATTTTTCTTTTCATAGGTTCACTTTGGAATGCTAGGGAAAGCTTCCCTTGCAGCCCAAGGTATATGTTTTCAGTTTCAAAGACGCACAGCATGCCATGAGTGCTGACGTCACTAATTTGAAACTGAAAGCAGCCAGAGCTTAAAGGTTGTGGCAGCTATCCGTGTGCTTTATTTTCAGGGCATACTTCAGCCCACTAAGCAGCGATCACAACGGGATGAGTACTGTTGGAATCTCCCCTTTCCAACTGTATCACTTCATAGTGGATCCATTCTCAGGGAGCCCTGCAGGAGAACCACCAACAATGGCTTCAAATAGATGGGGAAGGCTATTACTCTCTCCCAAAGAGTATTATTTGAGTCTTTCTGCCCCTGGGGAAGACAATTAGAGGGTTCCCCCATTCTGAACTCCTCAAGAGGCAGAAAACACACTATATACCAGGGTTTTCTTTTTTTTTTTTTTAACATAGATATAATAGGGTTGGGTTTAGCCCGTTTTGGAATTGTCTGGCTTCCCTGGACTCACAAATAGACTTTTTGTCCTTCTGGGGAGCAGTTTCAGGCGTTTTCTCTCAATCTGCCCTCTCTCTAGTGGAACCATAGTAGACACAAAGGATCCAATTTTTTATGAATACAAATAAAATGGAGTAGAAGCCAGCCCATCCTGGCATTGAACTGCATTCCCCACCCCTAGAGCTCAAACAGTCTTTTTGCATCCCAGAGGTCAGAGAGCACAATAGCCACCGGGAATTCGATTTTTTTTTTAAATAAAACGTATATGGTGGCAGCTATCCTGGCATCAGGCTGAATCCCCCTCCCCTTGACCAAAACATTCTTTTTGCCCTCTTGGACTGCATATTGAGAGCAAGTCCGTCCTAGCATCAACCACATCTTCTACCCCTGTTTCTCAATTAGTCAATCAGCTCGTCTAGGGGAAAAACAAGAGGGTTTACTCCCAGATTGTCCTTTACTGGAGGGCAGAAAGCAGAAACCACATTACACAAAGGGCCCAGGAGTCCAAAAAAGATTTGCACCTGCTCCTTGTGCTACTGAGCACTTTGGTGTTATAGAAGGGGACGCAAATGCTTACATGACTGTCAATAATATGGAACTGCACCTATTTGTATCTTGCACTGAGGCGATCACAAGAGGGCATTCCCTCTTTGGCATGAATGCTTGGTCCTATGCAATGAGGGAACACTGCCTTTGCAACAATTGTGCATCATAAATGCAAGGACAAAGCCAAAAGACCTGTTAAGACCCCATCTGACTATTCACTACAGAAAGGTGGAACACAGCTTGTGCACCCCAAGGGAGGGGGGACAAAGGGGCTTCATGGACTCCCCACATTTATCCTTCTTCAGGTGGGTGCAATATTATACTGAAAAAGCTGGGTGACACCTTTCTCTCTTCTCACAGGGGTCGTCCACCTTCAGTGGTACAAAGAGGAGTGGCTTTAACCCACAGCCATGTCTTTTACTACTGTGATCTCCACGGTGCAGGTGCAGACAGTCAAAGTCTGAACTTGCTCTGAGGACAGCTTTTTTTGATAATCATTCATACTTTACCAGTCTTTGACCAGCGCACTTAATTCAGGGTGTGACGCTGCACAGACGGAGACTGCATGCACTATGTATAACTTAGCATGAGGTATTGTTTTATTAAAGAATAGAGGTGTTTACCTGTCTTGGCACTGGACCAAAATTCCCACTCCTGGATCTCAGTCTTTCTTACCGCTGGGATAGAGAGCATGAACAGTAAAGCCATCCTCATGTCAAGTGAGAGGTAATTTATTCTGTAGTCACAGTTTTGGATCCAAACAGTTTTTCATCCTTTCTTGGGTGGTAGATTGGGGCATTATTCACTAATCTGCTCAATCCAGGGGAGAAGAAAGCCCCCCAGAGTAAAAGTGAGGAAAGTAATGGGATGTGGTGCTGAACCATCTTGACTTCAGACCACACCCATGGACACTAAATAATATTTCAGCCCCCAGGGGAGGCAGGATAAAGGTTTACCTTTTTTCTGTTGGCCCATATGTCAAAACTACAGCCAAGGACATCCTAATTTAATTTCACTGGCTATGTGGGATGGCTGAAGAAATTAGGCTCTAGGTCAGCCAACATCTAGGGAACCCTTTCAAGACTTTTTTTAAACCAGAAGATCCAGAGGGTTCCAGGGTGGTGTGGCAGGCAGGCATGGATCTGGTGATGTTTTTTCAGAATACAATGTGTTCATCAAACCTATGTTTAAAAATAGCCCATTACCTATTTATTTAAATGGGTAATGGCTGAGGTATTCAGATCCTAGAGTTGCCCAACACCGAGGGAATTTTAACAACCCAGGCATTTCTGAAAACTAGATATCTAGGGGGATACAGGTTGGTGTGATTCGATGAATCCTAAACACATATCTGTACCCAGAATGCCATGCAAGTGTCAAAGTATGGGTCAGAAAATGCAAGTTCTCCATATTTATATTACAGAAATCTCCGGCATTTCCAGCCAAAAGCAAAGTTCTGTCACCCTGCATTCCCAGATCTCTTGCATAAAATGGTGCCTCATGTGTTTGTGTCTAATTGCATGTGATAGGCATGGACCAAAACTGTAACCATGTGTAGCCCACTTCGACACTACATTGACTTCACAAAGTCTAGGGGGCAGATTTACTAATTTTGTATGCAACATGACACAAGAAGGCAAGTTGCTAAATTGCATTGCATGAAAGGCACAAACCAGAAACGCACCATATCTTCTAATATATGCCACACTTCCGCGCTCTCCTAGCCCTGGTGCGCTGTGTGCTGCCTATCGCCAATGTAGACATGTTTGTGCCATGCAGTAAGGACGCCTGTGGTCTGGCAGTATTGTTTTTGTCCATGAAGGGGTACCTTCCTGCACATAAAAAAACCTCAGAGGAAATTCCTTCTTTCTATTTATGATGTAGTATGCATCATGCAAGGAAAGTACCAAGCAGAAATTAAGATATTTCTCCTTGCCATACCTCTGCTGGGTTGGGACACCTTTTTCATTGAATTCTATATTTATAAAACTTTGTAAGTCTGGGTTTGCCACACAACACATCGTTGGATGAAAGGAAAACCCATGCTCCACCAATGGAATACCTACCAGGAACAAGGTAACGAAAGGCAACACTAGTCACTCTGTTGCATTACTTTGTATTTAGTAAACCACACAAAGACATGCAAATTGACTTTGCATGGGTTCGTAAATGTCAAAATAGATGTTGCTTCAGGCTGCACTACGAAAATTACCCTATGCTGACACAAAATCTTAGTAAATATGGGCCTGAGTTTTGACTGGGTGCAATAGACCAACCCACACATTATCTGAAGAGCTTTGGGAATAATGGATGCCAGAACCTTTTATTGATCAGCCAAGAGTCAATCTCAGAAAGTTTAGGAAAATCTTTTATTTTTTCCTAAATTTTATGTTTGCAGGGCATTGTGGGTAAGTAAAAGTGGTGGGATTAAATTATGCCACACTTTCCTAGATTCCCCTGTAGTTGGTGATGAATTTGATTCTGAGTCTTTGCAGAAGTAGATATGGTCTCTAGGAATAAGGTCGTTTTGTGATCTTATAGGGGGAATCTTAAAGAAAAAAAACAGCTATAGTATCAAAAAGATTAGAAGAGCATGTACGAGATTATTGCACAGGGACTTTTAGGTAATTTAGGAGGACAGCTCAGGTGTATTCTCTTATGTACTGTTTGAAAGTAGATTGTGTCATACTCAACTCTACCTGTGTTAATTACTTAACTTTTTAAATAGTGGTCTTGATCAGTATGACACTTCCTTAGCCTTAAGAGGAGGAGTTACTAAATTCCACACCAAATGAGCAGATAAAAAATATTTCTCACAAAGAAACTGTTTAAAGCTGCTGGCCATGAAAGTTCAAAGGATGATAGACGGAATGCTGAACAATGTCAAACAGTCACCCCTAGTCACATATCTGGGAACCGCACCCTTCGTGCACAGTTTTTTCTTACTGCAAATATTACACTTATATTATTAATTATATTATCAAACATGTCATGAGTGCCATAATTTGTGGGGTATTTAGCAGTGCATGGCAAGGGCGTGAGTTATAATTACTTTAGGGTGCGAGTTATAGTTGTTTGAGGTGACCCTTACTGTAACTGGTGAACTTCAATGGTTTCACATGTTTAAAATGTGAGCCTAACTATAACATCCCTGCAACCTTTGTTTTTTTAAGTGAATTTCTATGTTTTTTAAAATTCTATTTCCTAACTATAAAGACAAAATAACCTTTTTTTTTCTGTGAATTTCTATGCTTTTTTTAACGTATAGTAATTTTCATTGCATACGTTAATCCAACCACTGCCATGCACGGCCGAAGGCCATGTGCGGCGGAGGTTGGCAACAGGGCCTGAGCCAAACCGCCTATAAGCACCCAACCTTGCAACATGCACAGCCTTCGTTTGACAGATCCTGCTGTCAAAAACTGAAGTGTTTGCTGTTGCTTGGCTGCAGCTGCAAACAGGTCTGTCCCGGGGGGAGGGCACCCTGGTATTTAGCAGCAGCCAGCCCTATGGGTGGTTGTCCCCAGGGCCATCAGTGCCTCGAATGTGTTAGAAGCCTCGGGGAGGTGGTGATCCCCGGGGCAGCAGGGAGGGGGTACGCCCACCCGCATTATATTAATTTATAGCCCGGAGAGGTTGTGTTCTCTGCGGCAGCGGGGGGCTCCCAGCCCCGCATATTATTTATAAGCCCCAGGGATATGGTGGTCCCTGGTGAAGCAAGTAGGGACCCAGGAGGACCCTCACTTTATTCTGCAAATGCCGCCAGGACTTGGCCTACTCGGGGACCACAAAGAGTGGGAGCCTGCATTTCATTCTTTTTTTAAAAGCGACTCCGCTGCTAATTTTTTAAAATAAAATGCTTTTTAGCCCTAGAGGGGTCTCTTTGGGACCCCAGCACCAGAGCTAAGGGGGTCATGGTGTTCGTACCCTGGACACTTTTCTTTATTTTTTATCCTTTTTCTGGGACTGGGCTGGTGCCGAATCACAACATGGTTGACATCAATTTAACGGCTTCCTTGTTGAAGTATTGTCAGCCAATCAGATCTCACCGCGAGATCAGGAGGGGTCCCAATATATACACATTTGTTTCACTCTTAATTTTTCAGAAACTACTGAACAAATTTACACCAAAACAAAAAAAGGTTGCTTTCTGGACCAGGACCTACCTTTCTGCCAAATTTGGTGTAATTCCGTCCAGTAGTTTCAGCGTTATTGGTGTTCAAAATTCCTATAGAAAAATGAATGGGGAAAACGGGTTTAGGGATGCCCCCTTTTTCTTGACCCCCCTAGATGGAAACAGACCACCCCAAAACATTCCAGACAGCAGCTGACCACTTGGTGTAATTCCATTTAGTGGTTCGGGCTGTAGTAGTGTTTGAAGCTCACCTTGGAATTATAATGGGAAACACACATTTTTGACCCGCCCCTTTTTCCCGGCCCATACTTGAAGGATCACCCCAAAACTTTCTGAGTGCTACAAAAATCACTGGCACACTGTTTTTGGAACATTTTGTGAAGATTTATCAAACAATGCCAAAGATATAGGTGGGTTAAAAAATGTGTTTTCTATGGAAACATAGTCCTATATATATATGTACAGGTGCCTATAGAAGCGCCCATGAAGTGTTCCATGTTGGAGTAGTGGCACTGAGCTTTAATAAATTAATTCAAAGATCGCTTCACACTAAGAAATATTTATTGCTGACCCTAGAGATATTTTGGTTAACTTTACTAATGATGTATTCTCCCTTTTCCATGACCCCAAGTTTAGAATGGATATAAGTTTAAAACTGGAGGTTGGAGGCAGAACAATTTTATGCAAGAAATTGTGGGCCTTTTTCACAAACAGCACTTTGCAGTTCTAAAAAAAACATACAACAAAGTGCTATTCACAAACTGCACTTTTTTAGTAATGTTCAATTTAGAGCAAGTTTCCTATTTTTCCGCATTCACAAATTGCATTTTAAAGTAATTTTAGAATGTTGTAGTAACTTACACTTTCATGTAAGTCCCTGCTTCCATTATTTTCTATGATAGGATGTTGCAATATCAGTGGTGGACCTTGTATAGAGGTAGATGTTCTTCCAAAATGTAAGTTACTGCAAAAGCCTAAGTTACTACAAAGGAGAAGTTTGTGAATACCAAAAAGTAGTAAACTTACACATTACCCACAACTGGCCCTAACTATCCTAAGCTAAACTTACTTATCACATTTAATGAAACGATCTAAACATCAACCACCACCCCCCTTATAAGACGGGGCACATGGAGGACAACATATACTAACCTAAACACATACTATCTTATACTAAACAAATATATATTCTTTAGTTTTTTTTAATATTTTTTGGGATTTTTTCTTTTTTTAACACCAAAACCCCAACATCATCCAACCCACACACATAATACAAAACAGATATTAAAAGTATCATACCCCCACCCCCCACTCCCCACCCACTACTACTACTTACTAAACTAACAGCCTATTCTAACCTAACACTAAGCCCCCTAAACCCACTAATGAAAAGACCCAGGAAAGAGGAGGGAGGGGAGGGAATCATGGCTGAGGGTATAAAGTTTACAATTTCGCCCTCCGCAGGGTCTTCTTTATGGCACACACCCTCCTAATAACTTGTGCCACCTGCTACTGCAGCCTGTTCATTTTCCTTAACATACGGTCAATGTCACGTTGCATCTGCTGAAAATCTGCTGGGTCAATGACTGCAGCAGGGGTGGTCTGGGTGCCAGTTGAAGATGTATGTCCCCTTGTCGGTGCCATGCATGTAGGAGGAGGTGCAGGTGGTGCTGTGATAGGTCCTGGAGCAGCGGAGGTTGAAGGTCCAGCAAAGGTGCCTGCTATGGTTGGTGCCACCTGGGTGGTAGTGGTGGTGCTGGTGGTGGTGGCTGTGGTGGACACAGAAGAGCCTCTTTGGGCAAATGCCCTCCACACTCCGGAGGCTCTTTCATGGCGATAACGCCTTGCCATGTTGCGGAACCCAGACTCCACATCCAGAATGTGGCGGTAACACATCGCCCGGCGCTGAAACTCCCGAATCTGGATGGGATTCATATTAGCACCTGTTAAAAAAAAATATAAAACCAAACATTAGGTACTTCATTGTGTGATATTGCTCCAGAAGTAAACCAGACAATAAATCCAAAGTACCAGAAATAGGCCATGTCATCGTACAGATCACTGATTGTCCCTGAGGATGAACATGCCAACGAAGCCCACAAATGTCCTATCAAACAGCACAGCAATGCTCTAAAAGATGTGTAACAACTTAAATGATGAATGCATCATTGTTCAGCCATTTGTCACGTAACAAATGCTGCAAGTCCTCCACATGTGACAGGCCAACTAATGACTAACTTCTGGATGACAATCAAGGGCCACAAGATCTGTGAGTTGTAAATGGAATTGCCAGGATATAATGCAGTTGCTAATCATGAGTGGGTATCCTAGTTTTGGACATGTGATTTACAGATTTACATGTCTGTGTACCAAACTTGGATCAACAGTCCTAGCAACACATTTCATAACCCTCCGCCTGTGCCTGAGTGGGAAGGATGGACAAGCAACAAATACTTTCCAACATGTAGGACACCAAGGAAGCTTTGGACACATGTACATGGGTTTGGGCAGTCCACCACAGGTAAGGAGGATGTCCAACTAGGATACACCCAAACCTTGGCCAATCCCATCCACATTTATGTTTGGAAATGCAGACAATTGTCAACATCATTTCATACCAGTAACACATGACTTACAACAAGCGGATAGATGCAAACACACATCTGAGCTGCATGCACACCTATGCCATTGTTCTCAAGTGCCACATACATGTAGCACACCATGTGGAGCTACATGCTGCTAGGAAGTCAAACATACAGTCAAACATGTTAATTAGTGAACAGGGAGGCTCAAGTCTGTGAGTAAGACTTTGGCACCCCTAAACTGTGAGATTCAAGGTCTGACATGCTAAATCATAAATATGGTCCTCTGCTAAATTATCTTAATACAAGTTTTATCCACAAAAGCCACCCTATTCACACGGCTGTGCCTACGGGGCTGCACTACAATCCCAAAATATGACTATACGCTAATGATTGCCCAACTCAAAGATGGAATAGAAATGATACTCCACTCAAGGAACATATCCGATCTGATCATTTACCAGCGCATCATACCTTGCTATGTGTCCAACACACAGGAGTCCATCACACAACAGCAGAAAACACAACACAGAACAGAAATATCAACACTTACTGGAGATGTCTGGGTCCGCAAATCAAACCACCTCTCCGATAGTGTAGGGGTCAGGCCCACCTGTAAAGCATGGAAGGGAGAAATGTGTTCAATGTCTGTGCACTGTAAAACACTTCCAGATACAATTACTGTGTGTAAGATTAAATCAGAAAGTCAAGCCTCTCAGGCATGATGATACTGCAACCGACATACCACTGTAAACATGTACAGACCCAGGCACTCCATTGAATGATACACACATATCTGCACACATGCAGTGGCCCAAACTATCATGTGGTGGCAAACATGGTCCATCATGTTTGCAGACTCATTTATGGAGTGTACTCCTCTCATCATGTGTATCAATGAGAGACATGCAAAGCCACTTTCCTGGAGGACTGCAATGCCAGTCACTCAAGTATTGTGGTTTGGGCATCAAATGACAATCCTTTACTGTGTGACACACCTGTGGGTTGAATTAAGGGCATGATTTGCCATGCTTTCTATGGTCCCTTACATGTAGGGCCTGTGTTGTGTCTAGGTTACATATGCTACATTAAAAGGGTACCCTGAGCCACATATGCCCCCATGACACCATAATGGCAGGGATCCTGTGCATTATTTGGTGACAGTTTGAGGCTAGCCATGGATTGACCAGTTTTCATATTTGGATACAACAAGGAGACATATGTTGACAGTGTATATTGTATTTCATCCATGACAGACTGCATGGACACAGGTGTAGTCATTTCACCTGAAATGTGTCTCTCATTGCCCTGTTTACCCAATATGGGTTTCGGAAATCACAGATGAGCCACATTCATCTTCTTACATTTGCCAATTTGGTTGATCAGCGGATATATAGCAAACTGACACCGTGATATTATTAATACATGGTTTAGCAAATGTACCAGTGTGTCAATTATGCTGATGTAGTTTTCAATTTGTATGTACCTTCGGAATGAGAGCAGTCACAGGAATGCTGGTCTACTGATCTTAGCATACACCCATGTCAGTGATAGCCTCCATACTGGGAGGTTAGTTATTAAACATATGCTGCACTTGATCAGCATGGGTGTGCCAAACTAAACTAGCTAAGTATTAGTCAACTTTATATGTATCATGGAATTTGTCAGTGGTCCCCTGCATGACATCATGCACTTCATCCATTGTGATCATGCATTCCCCAACGTCACATATCCCATGATGATCCCATAACTTATGAGAAGCACATGGCAATAGAGTAACACAGATGTCAAATGCATTAGCTCAGGGCCAGCTATTGTGACTAAGACCAATGTAAAACACACAGGTACAATGTACAGAGGGCCATGGATAGTTGTTACCCCTCACTTTGTATCATTTACTTCATTTTATGTGCCACAGCTATGGTAAGTTGCACAAAACATTTTGATATGAACCTGTGTGCATTACTTTTGGCATCCATCCCTAATTTAATTGTGGCACAACCAAGTCCAACTATCAGCCTGAGATGTCACCTGAGGTCAGATATAACTTGTTACATATGTGTCAGAATCCAAGACATGTATCAGAAATAATTGTGGGACACATTATTTCTTGAAAATATCTGGATGAAAAACATGTCTTTCCAGATAAACTCACAGACCATGCCTAAAACATGTGTTAGAGCCACATTTGCATCATAGATTGATGTGAAGGCAGCACTAATTTACAGGCTCCTGTTGTGTTTTGTAAGTTAGTGCAGCTGTTGTGTCAACAAATTATGGTAATGTGTAGGAATTATTGTGTAACTCACGGCAACTGTATGTTTAACTTGCATTCCACATGTCCAAAAACATTGTCTGCAGCAAATGAATAAATCTTCTATTGTCACTACAGAGTATTTAAATGTGCACATTACTCT
This sequence comes from Pleurodeles waltl, assembly GCF_031143425.1. Lineage (NCBI taxonomy): Eukaryota > Metazoa > Chordata > Amphibia > Caudata > Salamandridae > Pleurodeles > Pleurodeles waltl. Next base: position 1,068,157,173 of record NC_090444.1, read on the forward strand.
GAATTGTACTCACCAACTGGGCCACCAATCACAATCCCCAGGTGGTCCAGCAGGTCTTGCTCCCTGGCAATCAGGTCAGCCCAACGGTGTTTCAGCTGGTGGTCGTTGCGCGAAGTGTTGTAGATTCTTTTAAGATGGTACAGGACCTTTGCCCACCAGAGCCTCCTTGCCCACTGTGTGATACAGCTGTATCACACGGCCACCTGCTTCAATCATTAATGGGAGGAAGTGGCACACCAGCCAAATAAATCCCCCAGCTCCTCCTCTCCCATCCTACCAAGATGTGGCCTACCCAACATGCTTGAAAAAAAAGATGTAATAAAGGGGTACAGAGGATAATGAAGGGAAAGTAGGAGAGGGAAATGAAAATTAATTAACAGTAAAACAGCCCAACTATCCCAAAACTAACACTACCCACAACAGATTCCCAACAGTACAAAGACAAAATTAGACACCAGAAATGACAAAAATACACTTCCACAGGACAACACAGACACTTAGGAAACACCAAAAGACAATTTAAAGACCACAAAGGAGACAAATTCACAATATGCACAGAGAGACAAGTCCAAACATAGCCACACAGTCAGGAAAAATCAGACTGCAAAGTGAAAGTGATAGTACAACCACTGTACCAATTCTGTAAACAGGATATCCTACTACATCACTTCCTGCCTGAAATGTGGTTCGTTTTTATTCTTATGCGTCAAAATATCATGAGGCTTAAAGTCTGTGCGTCATTTTTTTTTACGCACATGCTTAGAAATTACCCTGCATCCAAATTTTCAATTATTTTTCATACTTCACCAATTTCATGGGGAACAGTGTGGGAATTACCGCTCAGGGCCATTGGATGTATCATGGCAGTGAGTGTCATTCTTCCACGCATATGCAGCATTTTTTGACGAATGTGCATCTTTTTTGACGCGTATGCATCAACATTTCTGTCTTTTACTGGGTTTGGGTCGTTTCTAAATTTTAATGGTACATGAAAGGTATGACTATACAGAGATAGGCTGTTTGCACCTACATTGTGCATTCCGGTGTATGGGCACATGTGACAAATCATAATACTGCTGACCATGATCCTCTAGTGGTGTACCGGATTTGCACTCTTCACTGACGCAATAGATGGCCAAACGTGTGGAATACAAATTGGTATTACCCAGTTCTGGCATGTTGTGCGTCAATAGAGGATAGCAAGGCTACTCAACTCAATACAGTAACTCATTGCCTCTGTGTCAATGTTTGTGAATTGGCTCTTACTAATGTAGTTGTCCCACTGTGTGAACATCACAAGTCGCAGTTTCTTAAATGTGCTTGTATGCATGTGTTCTCAATGTGGCCAACCATCAGATGCTATTCAGTGTGGACATGCGAAAGGAAATGTATTTGTCAGACACGTAGCAACAAATGCTGTGTGAACTTCCCAGGTTTTTTGGGACATAAGCATCGCCAATGACAAACCATGCACAGGATAGTTAGAATACGGTTGATCATGGCAATGTTCCAAGACCATGTCCTGGAATGTTAGATACCACTTCCTGGGCACTTGTTTGTATACTACCCATGAGTCAGGCATTGGAAAATGGTATGTGGGTACGGTGTTTGTGACACTGAGTCCCAAAACCAATCAACAAATGTAATGTCACGCCACAGTTTGAGTCATATAAATTACCTATGTTTCTCCTGTGGCAGTGGAGGACCAGCAGACCAAGCAGCACGTGCTCACATATTTCCAGTGGTTGTTTGCACAAAGGTGTCCAGTTCAAGTGTGTGGGGCCATGTGTAGCCTGTGTCATTATTGGGGTCCATGTTGTAACAGTTATGTGCAGGTCTACTCATGAGTCTGTGGAGCCATTTCATGCATTTACAAAGTATCCTTCACAGCTGAATTGAAGGAAAGCCAAAGTGGAATTGAAAACACACATGGGGATAGTCCAGCTATGGCACTGCAGACGTTTTATGAGACTGACAACAGGGCAACCTTGGTGTGCTGACAAAGTTAATGGATCAGGAATTTTAAACCGGCAGGTTTAATCACAACATTTGTACACAGGGTGGCCTCTAAAATTCCCACTGCAGCCGGGAACATCAGTGCCTCTGTGCTGATTAATCTCACAGCTATTCACCACGCAAGCCCCATCAATATGTTGGGGGCAATGTGAATCAGTGTGTGGACTGTCAGGGTACAAACATGTGTTGACATTTCATGCACATTATCTAAAGTTGTTTGTTGTGCTGGAGGCACCATACCCAATCCATGCATGCAGCCATGGTACACTGTCACTATTTGTAACTCATGCATTCATGAATCCCAGACAAGGGATGGGCCATGATTAGGCTATTTTAAGACAAGTTCCACCCCATGATACAATAAGTAAACTGATTACACTATACAATGTATTTGAGTATTCATTGTAGACCTACATAACACAATACCCCAGGAGGAGAGTGAGGGCGTGGGAAGCAACTATGAGACAAATGTAGCCACAGGGAACCTGTATGGTGAAGCAAAGACAGGAACCAGTCAGGCTAACAGGATGCAGGGTCAATCAGGAACAAAAATGAACAAGGCAAATACACAGTGAGCAGACTGAGACTGGTCAAAGCTGGAACAACACTGTGGAAAATGAAAACTGTATTTGTCCTGTGTGTTGGAACGTAACACAATAACCCAAGGCCTGTGTTACCTAGGTGATTTATACGGCAATGCATAACAATGTTATACATATAGTGGCAGTTTCTATGCCGTTCCAGGCAGCTGCATGGGCAGTGCATGTTCAAAAGGCTGGTCTACATGGAGGTGCACACAGGTATGTGCAGCTTCAGTCTCTCACAAGTCCACATGGGAAGCAATGGGCAGGTGATTACAGGTCCTACAGACTACAAGGCAGTGCATTATTCGACCAGAAGTCCATGCAGACAGAAGAACAATGACTATGGTATACCATAATAAAGAGGGAAGCACACTGGAGTCAGAATGTGAGTCTCGGTGTGTGTAGATGAGGGATTATCTGGTTACAATATATTCTATTATCAGGGCCCCCTGAAGAACGGTGGGGTGAGACACGGAACCTGGCAGTGCCAGGACTTATGACTTGGGATGGCATGTGCAGGGGATGTTTTGTGAGCAATGCTAATCATACCTGGGGCACTCGTGCTATCCATTTGCTGCTTACATGGATTTCTTCTCACACATACTCCTTGCAAAGATAGCTGATGTCACACTTACTGCTGTCAAGGGTCTGGTCATACCTTCTTGTTACCAATGTTATAGCACGTCCACTGCCTCATGCATGAGGCATTTTTTTCCTTAGTGAATGATGGTGTCTTAGTTGTGTGTCATATGCTGCAATGAACCATGTTGCCAACATGTATATGTGAAATAGCTGTGCTCCTCTGCTATTGCCCTTCAAATGTGAAATGGACAAGATATATGTCATTTACAGTGTGTGTGAAGTTGGGTGAACATTCATACCCATCAAATGTGATGTGGATTTTTCTGTATCCTAATCTGTATTTCTGCAATGCTCCATGAGGCTACACTCTGATTATGATTCTTAGGGATAATGTGATGCAAAAACTATTACCCATACCATGATACAGTGATTAGAATAGGTTTTTATTGACATATGGTAAGACAGTGGTGATGGTAAGTAGAGCTAAAATACATTTTGGACAATGTGTTGTCTCCGACACAATCCTGCAGCTGTGTTTGGATGGTCCCCCTCATGTTGATGGACAACGTCCTCCTCTTCCTCCTCTTCAGGCTTTTGTGGGTCGGGTTCATATAGGGGAATGTTCCTCCTTACACATATGTTGTGCAAGATGGCACAGATCAAAATGATCTTGCAGACCATTTCTGGTGAGTATAGGAGGCGCCCTCCGGTGATGTCGAGGCACCTGAATCTTGACTTTGCCAAAAGTCCTCTCAACTATGGTGCGTGTCCTCTGATGTGCCTCATTATAGGCACGCTCTGATGCTGTGATTGGGTTTCCAAATGGGGTCATGATCCATGGTTGGATCCCATACCCCTGATCATCTGAAAGAGAAAATGAGTGAGAAAATGTTGATGTTGCTTGCACCACGATTATCACTTTGCATGGCAGTTGTTCTCTTGTGTTGTCTGTGACTCATCGGTGTTTGTGTTATTGTGTGGAATCCTAGACTTCTAGCATTGGGTTGTTTCATTATCTGAACTGGTGTTTGGCTGATTGACTGGATGTCAGCGGTATTTTTGTAGAGTTGCAGTACATTGTGTACTTCCTTGCATTATGTCATGTGAAAGAGGTGTCCATGTGTCTTAACTGGGGTGACATGATACTTCCATACACAGAATTAATTCCACAGTGGTGGTAACACGGTTGCATCTATATGGCATGGACATCCCCTCCATTTTAACATATGCAATAGAATTAGTTGAACATCAGTGAGGCCCTTAGATTTGGCAAGGTGACAATGTACAACACATCTCCATAAATTGTCAGCACTGACGTGTTGACAATTGACTATGCACAAATATCCCATGTGTGACAAGTTCTCTGCAGACCTATTTCTCTGCCTTTGCCAAGCCGACTCAGGTTTAAACGTGTACTTATACTACTGAACATGTTCTAGTTCAGCTGGCTAACTTGGTTGTGAGGTTGTCATTTACAGTGTCAGAAGGTCCATATGCTTGTACATCTGTTGTGTAATATGTGTAACTGTCTCAAGCCAAATGTGTAGGAATGTGCACTTCCAATATTGTCACATCAATATGTGTTCTCAGCACAGTCCACTTGCTTATTGGTAGTGGGCAATGTCAGAGCAGGATTGATGTGAGATATTGGTACTGCCTCAATGATTCCATGTCACCTACAATGTAGTCATCATCATCATGCTGTGTTTCATGGTGTTTGACCTACAGCAAAACACATTACACCCACTTATACGGTACTTATTGCTTGGAAGGGTGTTTGATTGAGTGTTATTGATGTGATATTGAAAGATTAATCTTCCAAGTTGTACTGCCAGTTGAGGCCATGTCATTGTCATTGTGTTGTTTTAAATTGTTCCCTTGTGTCTGTGGAGTGGCATCTGTTGTTATTTGGATCTGTCATTTCTCCATAGGCGTGTATCCAAATGGGTCAGGATATCACACATGCCTAGCAGTATCACAACCTCAGTGTCTTCCTGGCCACGTGTCAATGTAGTGGTGTATGTGTTGTTTGTCCTAGAGGGTTGCTGTGCAGTGTGTATAGAAGTAGGTTTCTGTACTTACCCACAAGTAGGCCATTGCCATATTGTCCATCCTGGAAGTGTTGATTGATGGTGCAGTGATGGAAGATGAATGAATCATGTACACTCCCAGGATACTTTGCCACGATGTTGGTGATCAATCCCCGGTGATCGACAATGGCCTGCACATTGATGGAGTGTGTGTGCTTCCTGTTGCGGTATAGATGTTCAGTTGCAGCAAGTGGCACAATGCATATATGTGTGCAGTCAATGGCACCAAGCATGTGTGGGAAGCCATTGATTTGATAGAAGCCCTGGTTGGTCTCCTGCTGCTTCAGCTGTGTTTTGGGGAAGCTGATGTGGCGGGGTGTGAGGGAGATGATGGCATCCAATACCTTGGGTAGAAAGGCAGAGAATGAGGACTTTGAGATTCCGGGAACCAGGGCACCAGTGATTTGAAAGGAGCCACTTGCCAACATGTAGAGTACAGCTAGCAGCTTGGTTTCTGGTGGAATGGTGTGGAGTGTCTGCAAGCTGGGTGCCAACTGTGGCTCAGTGTTGCGCAGCAGCTGCTGAATGGCTTGCCAGTTGAATCTTTACCTCAAGGATGATGTCTTGTTGCCGGAGTCCCAGAAGGGTTGTCCTGGTGCGGAATATCCTCTCCTGCTTTCTGCGTTGCCTTTGGGGTCCCTGCTGGTGTGGTGGAAGCTGCTGCTGTTGGTCCTGTGCTCTGTATCGGCGTGCATGCTGGATGAAAAGCACCTCCATGTCTTCCTTTTGGAGCTCTGCTGTTGCTTCTGTGTGTTTTCCTTAAGTACTGGTGTGTTTGCCCCATTTTAACGCCTGCCCTGACCCAGGTGTTATTTTTTACGCAAATCGGGCTGTGTGTCATTTTCCGCCTCCGCCTCCCGTTCGTGCATCATTTTTGCGGGGTAGGATAAATATGGCGCACTGGTGTTTAAGTCATTTTTTGGATGGGAACGCCTACCTTGAATTTTAGCATTTGCGGGCTCTGGCGTCATTGTATAAATATGGTGCACGGTTTGCACCGAATGTACGTCAAAATTTTTGACGCACGTTCGGTGCAAACAGAGTATAAATATGGCCCTGTATTTTGTAAGTTTGCGCCACTTTTGCGTCAAAAAATGACGCAAATGCAGCGCTAAAAAGTATAAATATGGGTTTTTATGTGCATCCTAAAATAAGTAAATATAAATAGTTGCTTTAACCACAGGAGGGCCCACTGACCACACATCTCAGTTGTCGATTAGTCGATCAACACCACTGAACTTGTGGAGAACTTTATAACAGAATAGTCTATGTGGGATGAGGATTAGCAACGTGCTAGCTACAGGCAATCGTTTATCCAAAGGGGAACATTCGTAGCAATGAAGCTGTACAAAAGTTGTATTTGTGTTAGCTTGGGAATTTTTCAGCCGCGGAAAGCTGAGATCCGGAGGCCTGATATTGTGGCAGCAGCACTGCAGCCAGAGTGTTCCGAGCGCAGCCTGCAGGGAACGTCGCAGAGAGTGCTTCTAAATTTGGCACACTGTCGCCGTTTAAATCTCCGCATTGCTGTTCTCCAGAGAATGAAAGTTGGCGGAGGGTAGAGGATCACTTTCTTTAGAGACGAACAGGGACACAAGCTGTCAGTCTAGGTTAGGAAGGGAGAGAGATGAAAGAATATTCCAAGAATCAGGCTTCGTCTGGTCGTGAACAGCAGGAAGATACAAGTAAGAAATTATTTTAGCTTCCCTCTGGCAAAGCGTGATATTGTGCTGTCGTGCAGGTGTGTGATTCTGGATGGGAGCGCATTGTTATGGCGCTTCAGGGGTATTACTTGAAGTTCCCAACAATAACTAATCGGAGCGTCTTTGGAACTTTGTTCACAAAACAACACTTTTCTCTCTTTGTTTGGGCTAGCAGGATGCAACAGAAATGGTTAGATTACTTGGGGGTAATTCTTATTATGCGAAGTTTTAGCATCCTCATTCCATTACATACAGAAGTGAGGCATGTCACCTCTTCGCGGACTTGCAAGGCCCTTTGCTTCGTCTGCCAAGGTCTTTGTTTTAAGTGTCCCTTCTCTCCTAAGTGGCTACAGCCACTATGTGGCAGTCGAAGACGAAATTGTGCAGCAAAAAACGAGTAATGCTGCACATTTTGTATTAGTATTACTTTATTATTTTGTTATTTTTATAACAGGTTAATACTGTCTTGGCAGTTATTTCACCTCATTAGAATCAACACAACACTCAATTTCAGCAAACAGAAACTGTTGCTTAACAGAAAGATGACCAGTCATCCTTTTCGAAGGTACTTCCACTGCACGGCAATGTATCGCCATGGTTTGGTAACTTCATCCATTTCAGCTTCGAGCAATTTTTTGTTAAACTCTGCAGCTTATGCAGCAGATGATGAATTAAGAGGCATATGTGATAAATTCTTAATTATGCTGAAAAATAGTGATTACCTCAGGCAACCTAATCATTACCACCAGGCCTGGCATCCTTGCTCCATCACTTACGAAAGTCAGGATATACTAATCATCAAGAACTAGGCTGCAACAAACCAATATTGAATAACACAACACAATAGAGTAAGTAAAAAAGAGGGAGGTGAGGTTTTTCCAGGGCAACTGCAACAGCTCCCACCACCTTCAAATGACAATGCTGCACAAAAGTAGGGCATACCAGCCATGTGGCTGCCTTTATGGCAAACCAGAAACTAAAGTCCAGAATGTCAACTCCTCACTGATTGAATGACTATTTGCAACTAGGGGAATTACAGTACAAGACAAATCAAGAGACTTTGGGCCTGATTACAACATTGACAGATGGGATACTCCAGCATAAATGTGACGGATATCTCGTCCGCCGTACTGCAAGTTCCATTATATTCTATGGAACTTGTAAAACGGCAGGCGGGATATCTCTCACGTTTGTGTCAGAGTATCCCATCTGCCAAGGTCGCAATTAGGTCCTTTGTAGTGAGGGTACACATCTATCTATGAAGCATCACTGTGGAAAGTTTGAAATTTAAACCCTTTAATCAAGACCAAAATTTGAAAAGAGCACATCACATGCCTGAATCTGTCAAAACAGCACTGCATTCCAGACATAATACTCCTTCAATCATTAGACCTAGCCATCCCTGAAGTAGCAGACACAAATACCTCCTCCTCCAGATGAAAGGAACATAGTAATATTAATATTATTCAGGCTCTGTACCAATTTATCAAGACTGGACTGCCACAAAATTGTTGACGCAATGTCACTATTTTTCATTTGCATTTAATGACAGGTTAACACTTAACATGTAGAAACATTCATTACATATGTTCAGATGAAATTTCATGCTCAGATTCATCATTACGTGCCATTTACATTCAAAGTTAAGCATAGTTAGAGTGTGTTGATGTTGAACTAGCTCTCTCTCTCTCTCTATATATATATATATATATATATATATATATATACATATATATATATATATATATATATATATATATATATATATTCACTTCAAAAACCAAAGTTTACAGGGACGTTACGGTTAGGCTCACATTTTAAACTGACAAAACCATAGAAATTCACCAGTTATAGTTACCTTAACTAACTATAACTCATGCCCCCGCCATGCACAGCTTGTTCATCAAAAATGTTACTGCAAATAAGACATTGATATTGTCAATGATGTTATCAAAGATGTCATGAGTGCCGTAATTTGTGGGGTAATTAGCAGTGCATGGCGAGGGTGTGAGCTATAGTAACCTTTGGCAGTATACCCCATGGGTGGGCAGGCTGGGATATAGCAGGAGCAGGCCCGGGTGTCAGCGATCCTTAGGCCATCAGTGGCTACACAAGGGGGGCCACATGGACCCCTCCAATGTGTTAGAAGCCCTGGGTAGGTGGTGTTACCCAAGGCTACAGGGGTCCAAAACAAACACTGTTTCCCTCTTTTTCAATTTGCCCTGGGTAGTAGGTGGTTCCAGGGTATGCAGAGGGACTGGGTGGCCTGCACATTAGTTCTGAAAAGCCTTGGGGAGGTGTTGGTCCTAAGAGCTGTGGGGGAGGCCAACAGGTCTCCCCCACTTAATTTAAATATAGTTCCGGGGAGGTGGTGGTCCCTGATGCTGCAGGGGGGCCGCGTACTCCCTGCATTAATATAGATCATCACGCTGGGAAGGTGGCGTACCAGGGGCTAAAGGTGGGGGCTGGGTGCCCCCCATTAGAAACAACATTCCCCAAGGAATTTGCGCACCCGGGGGCTTGAAAAAAATGTTTGCCATATCTACAGATCAGTCATGAACATTTTTAAAACATGCTAGTTAGCCCGGGGGGAAGTTCCCTATGGGACCCCAGCACCAGAGCTATGGGGTCAGGGTTTTTAGTATTTTATAATTATTTTTTCCTGAACTCGGCTCCAGCCGAATCCCAAGATGTCTGACAACACTTATATGGCTTCCTTCTTGAAGTGCTGTCAGCCAATCAGATCTCAGCACAAGATCGAGAGGGGTCACGAATCCTTTGCATCCCTAGATATACAAATTTGGGTTTTCTTTCATTTCTCTAAAACTACTGAACAGATTTACACCTAAACAAAGAGAGGTTACTTTCTTGACAAGGACCTTCCTTTCTGACACATCTGGTGTACTTCTGTCCAGTAGTTTTGGCGCTATAGCTGTTCCAAATCCCTATGGAAAAATGAATGGGATAAAAGTGTTTTGGAAACACCCTTTTTCTCACCCCCCCCAAAAAAAAACAGATCACCCTGAAACTTTCCGGTCAGCAGCTCAAGTGAGTGTTGTATTTTCTTGGAAAAGTTCGTAAACATTAGTCAAGCGGCACCAAAGTTATCAGCAAAACAAAAAATGCTCTTTCTATAGAAACTTGGGGCCAGATGTAGCAAGCCTTTTGGGCCTCGCAAACTGCGAAAAACGCAGTTTGAGAGGCGCAAAAGGCCAAACGCGATGCACAACCACAAATTATGAGTGGGTACTGACTCGCAATTTGAGGCTGCGACTCGCAAATAGGAAGGGGTGTTCCCTTCCTATTTGCGACCGCATCGCCATGCAGAGTTGTTTTGGGACCGCAAATGTGGTCGCAGACCAACTCGCAGTTACCATCCACTTGAAGTGGATGGTAACTCATTCGCAAAAGGGAAGGGGTCCCCATGGGACCCCTTCCCCTTTGTGAATGCCAATAAAAATATTTTTTCAGAGCAGGCAGTGGTCCTATGGACCACTGCCTACTCTGAAAAAACCGAAACCAAATTGTTTCGGTATTTTTCTTTTTGCAGCTCGTTTTCCTTTAAGGAAAACAGGCTGCAAAAAGAAAAAGAAAAAACTGCTTTATTCAAAAAGCAGTCACGGACATGGTGGTCTACTGTCTCCAGCAGGCCACCATCCCTGAGAGTGCCTAGACTCGCTATGGGGTCGCAAACTGCGACCCACCTCATTAACATTCATGAGGTGGGTCTTTGCGACCCCATAGCGAGTCGCAGAAGATGTCTGAGACACCTTTCTGCATTACATTTTGCGAGTTGCAAATTGCGAGTCGCTAGTACTCACAATTTGCAACTCGCAAAATGTTTTCTTGCTACATCTGGCCCTTGGTCCTAACTGTAACTACATAGTGGTGACCGCCACTAGGTAATATCTACATCTATCTATATATGTATATCTATATATTTATATAAGATGTTTTGGGGCTTAGGGTGGGTATATATATATATATATATATATATATATATATATATATATATCTGCCTTTACCCACCCACAGCCCTAAATAATGCCCTTACCATCTTACATCTTAAACCACTACCCACCCATAAACTTTTAAAATACCCTTACAACCCTATGCCTCTTCCCTCCCCTAAACCCTAAATATTCCCTTACTATTATGCCCTTACCCACCCCTAAATTCTAAAAAGTATCCTTATCACCCTATGCCCCTACCCACCCTTAAACCATAAACATTTCTTCCCATCCTATGCTCCTACCGACCCCTAACCCCCAAAGAAATTCCCTTACCACCCTATGTCTCTTCCAATCCCAAACCCTAAAAGTACCCCTACCACCATTTACCCCTGCCTACTCCATAACCCTAAAAATACCCTCACCATCTTATACTGCTACCCACCCCTAGACCCTATAAACACCCATGCATCCTTTACCCTACCCACACTTAAACCAAAAAAAATCCTTACAACCCAATATCCTTACCAACCCATAAACTCTAAAACTACCCTTACCAACCTATGTTCCTGCCCACCCCTAAAACTTAAAACATTTTTTTTTAAATGGGGTCTTTGGTTGGCAGTCAGGTGACCCCCTGCCCAAGCAAGGACCCGCATTCTAGTCAGGGTAAGTCACACACAATCCAAATTATCCTGTGCCCACCCTTTGGTAGCTTGGCACTGAGCAGTCAGGCTTAACTTAGAAGGCAATGTGTAAACTATTTGCGTAATAAATCATGCAATAACACAGTAGAACACCACAAAAATACACCACATGATGTTTAGAAAAATATAAAATATTTAGCTGGTAAGATGCAGGTCAAAACAATTAAGATGCAATAAGTATGGAGGAGCCAAAATGGCGGCCGGGATGGTCGCCTGAAGCATGCGCTCCGTCCAGGGCTCGCCAAACATATCCTGTAGGGCGGCCCCGGGAACCCCACTGCCACATCGGGAGTGGTGGTCTGCCCGGGGCGGGACGGAGCACCTAGCGGGGGCCGGTCGCTGCACTGAACGTGGCTGCGGCGCTGATATCTGGCCGCGAGGCCGGGGGTCGCGAGACGCGGACCCCGGCCTAAACGCTGCTGCTGGCATGAGGGGCTGCGTCGGCGGATCTGACCGCGCCTCCGCCCCGCGTCGCCCGCGCCGCCTGGCTTTCCTCATAGCTGGGGGGCCGGGGGGCTGTGGGCGCGACCGCCTATCCTCGCTCCGCCGTCCGGAGCTCGACCGGCGGGGGCCTGGATCCGGGGGCGGCAATTGGCGCTCCCGCAGCACAGCGAGAAGACAGCGCAAGGCTGAGACGGGGGCCCAGGACTGGGCCACAACTCCGCAGCGCTGCACTGAACTGAGTGGGGGAAAGAGCCCCTTCACTGGGCTGCACAGACACTCCAGCCCGCAATTTATGTGCACAGCGGCTTGAGATGGGGCTGGGAAAAGTAATGCAAAACAACATACCGAGGTGGGGAGGAGGCCTGCTGGTGGAAGCTTGAAATACGCAGGGGCGACGCCACCGAGCCCCCGCCCCCCCCTCGCTTCACTTCTTTCACAGATGACCTGCGCCCTTAAAATTGCGGCGCGTAGCGCTCAAGCTCAGGAGGTGGCTCAGGACCAGAGTGCGCCACAGGGACCCCACTGATCTCGCCCTGACAGACCGCTCCGTACCGGTGATTGGCCCGGATCGAAAACGTGGGAGCCACACCTGGGCCCCACCGTCTGCCCGTGAGAAGCAAGAAACTAGCCGTCGTGCGCTCCCGTGGATCTATACCAGCGATCACGGGAGCTGAAGTGGAACCCGCCTGGGGGCCAGACACCCGCTCCCCTTCTTGGACTCGCCCTGTTGTGCTTCCCTCTTCTGTCTCCGGCCGCGCCCCCTCTCTCCTCTGGGGGCGCTGCTAGTCCTGGGGGTACGGGCACCCTACTCCAGCACATACGGGACGCATCCCTGCCAGGGGTACTACAAATAGCCCAGGGGTGATTCAACGTTGAGGCCGGTGGAGGGTTCGGCGGCTCGTGCGCCGCCCGGAGAGCACAGAGCCATACGCACTGGTCATTCAAAGCAAAGAATAAGCTCCTTCTTAGCTCTACTAGTCAATCCCACACCCCAAGAGTTAAAAGCACACACCATATTGAGGGCAATAGGCAAAAGGCTAGCCCGCCGAGTCGATAGCGCCAAACTGTGCGAAATAACATCTCAAAAGGTAATTCCTGGACAGCCACAATGGCCGGCAGGGCCAAGTCATCTAAGAATCTGGACCGCAATACTCTTGGAACAAAACCCAAAGACCAGCAGACCAACCAGTCCCTACAGTCACTGGAAAAAACTCTCATGTAGCATTCTGCCCAGTTTGAGAAAGTATTACAGGTGATTATGGACACTAAGGGGGTCATTCCGACCCTGGCGGTTGACTACCGCCAGGGCCGGGGACCGCGGATGCACCGCCAACAGGCTGGCGGTGCATCCATGGGCATTCTGACCGCGGCGGTACAGCCGCGGTCAGAAACGGGAAACTGGCGGTGTCCCGCTGGTTTCCCGCTGCCCTAGGGAATCCTCCATGGTGGCGCTGCAGGCAGCGCCGCCATGGGGATTCCGACCCCCTTACCGCCAGCCTGGTTCTGGCGGTTTTGACCGCCAGAACCTGGCTGGCGGTAATGGGTGTCGTGGGGCCCCTGGGGGCCCCTGCAGTGCCCATGCCAATGGCATGGGCACTGCAGGGGCCCCCTAACAGGGCCCCACAAAGATTTTCAGTGTCTGCATAGCAGACACTGAAAATCGCGACGGTGCAACTGCACCCGTCGCACCCCTTCCACTCCGCCGGCTCCATTCGGAGCCGGCATCCTCATGGAAGGGGGTTTCCCGCTGGGCTGGCGGGCGGCCTTCTGGCGGTCGCCCGCCAGCCCAGCGGGAAACTCAGAATTACCGCGGCGGTATTCTGACGGCGGGACTTTGGCGGGACTTTGGCGGGCGGCCTCCGCCACCCGCCAAAGTCAGAATGACCCCCTAAATCCTCTCTGGAAAACAGAATAGATGCAGTTTCACAAGACCTGAATCTCTTACGCGTGGACCACCGAAATTTAGCCGAAAGAGTGAAAACGGCCGCAGAAGAACTTTCCGAATTAACCTCAGTGGCTCAAGGCAACCAAAAACAGATTCAGCGCATTGACGCAGAACTGAAAGTGCTCTGGAGGAGATCGGAAGAAATGGAGAGCAGGGCGCGCGGCAACAACGTACGTTTCCTGGGATTTCCAGAAAGCATGCAGCAATCAGAATCAGAAATTCCCCTGGAGCAATGGCTTATCAAGGAGGTGTTAAACGGAGCTCCATCCAAGTTTTTCTCCGTGGAACGGGCGTACAGAATCCCGGGCAGACCCCCGGCCCCTGGCCAGCCGCCTAGACCACTGATCGCCAGATTCCTAAACTACAGGGACGCAATATTACAACAATTACGCAACAAAGACCCATTTAAGTACGAGGATTCGACTATAAATGCATACCCGGACTTCACACAGGAGGTGCAGAGTCAACGCAACTCCTATGTTAAAATTAAACAGCGCCTGCGTGAACACAACATAAAGTACGCCTTGCTTTTTCCCGCAAGACTAAGGGTGGCAGCGGAGGAACGCATCCACATATTCACCACTCCTGAGGATGCTTGGTAGCAGAAGAAAGAGCAAGAGTACTGAAAGAGACGCCCTTACACATGCAAAGCAACTTCGCGACTGTTAGGAAGCCCCATGAGTTGGGCACGGACTCTGACACGGCCAGATCCGCATCTACAATAACAGGAGAACTGGGCGGGCCGAGGGTCACCCCCAGGTCCGCAGATGAACTTTAATTGCACACATCTATTCTGCTGGCCCGCCGGCTCTAATGTTGCCTGAACTCGGAAAGCCACTGGGGACTCTGGAGCGCAGCTGGGGCCCGGGGGAATGCGCCTCCAGCAACGAGTATCTTTGGTATAAATGTGTGGCTGCCTGATGCGGGGCGCGCCGGGGGGGTTGCGGGTGGCGCCGGGGCGGAGGGCGGAACAGTCTCACATCCCAGGGGCGCCCAATGGTATTAGCAGACTAAGGTGGGCATTCCAACCCTGGCGGTCGGTGTTAAAGCGGCGGCCAAACCGCAAACAGGCTGGTGGGGAAAAAAAATGGAATTCTGACCCTGGCGGAAACCGCCAACAGCGACCGCCACATCAACACACCGCCCGCCACGGCGGTACAAACAAACAGCGTGGCGGTCACTGCCAACAGACAGGCGGGAGACAATGTACCGCCCACTGTATCACAACCTACCAATCCGCCACCTTTTCCGGGGCGGTAGCCCCGCCGATAAAAACACGGCGGAAACAGCCATTTCGAAGGGAAAACGCTCACCTCCATACAGCCCACGAGGAATCAGGACAGCATGGAACCCAAACTCCACATACTCCCAGCGATAGTGTACCTGCTCCTCTACCAGGAACTCGAACGCCGGCGCAGAAGACAACGGTGAGTACTGCACCTACGACACAGGGGAGGGGGAGGGGAAATGATCACGGGTACACACATACGCAACACACCCACCCTCACCCTCACCCACTACAATACACACATCAATGCATAGCAACACATCAGAGTGACACCCCCCAAACCCCCCGGAAGAATGCAAAGACAAAAGGAAATGATTCTAAACATTGGAATATATTGTATTACTGCCAAAAAAATATATATACAGATCAAAAACTCTTATATACATAAATGTACAAGTCCAAGCATTGTAGCAGGCATTGTTCGTGGACCACTGGGCCCAAATCACCTGGGCAAAGCCCACACAGAATACCTGACTCCAACAGAGAGAACACTGCAGGGGCATCAGATAGCAACCTCAGGGGGAAGGGAAGGGGGGGCACCTCAGCCAGATGAGTGCACGACGCCAGATCCACGAGGGGCCTCCATGCCCACTGTTCAATCCTGGGGAGTGCAAAGCCACAGTCTCACAAGTCCAGACAGTGGGTGGGCTGCCCACTGTTCAATCCTGGGGAGTGCAAAGCCACAGTCTCACAAGTCCAGACAGTGGGTGGGCTGCCCACTGTTACATCCTGGGGAGTGCAAAGCCACAGTCTCACAAGTGGATAACAGTCTCCACTGGTTCTGGAGGGGGCCTGGTGCCAAGAGTGCTTCGTGCAGCCCTGCCCGACACAGATGCGGGCCAGCCCCTGCCGCTCGTGGGCCAGCGGTACTTGAGATGAAGGGCCCAGTGCAGCGGTGCTTGAGACGGCGGTGCCCAGTTCAGCGGTGCTTGAGATGAAGGGCCCAGTGCAGCGGTGCTTGAGACGGCGGTGCCCAGTGCAGCGGTGCTTGAGATGAAGGGCCCAGTGCAGCGGTGCTTGAGATGAAGGGCCCAGTTCAGCGGTGCTTGAGATGAAGGGCCCAGTGCAGCGGTGCTTGAGACGGCGGTTGTGAGAAGGTAGCCTCTTTCTAGCCTTGTTACCCCCACTTTTGGCCTGTTTGTGAGTGTATGTCAGGGTGTTTGTCACTGTTTTCACTGTCTCACTGGGATCCTGATAGCCAGGCCTCAGTGCTCATAGTGAAAACACCATGTTTTCAGTATGGTTGTTATGTGTCACTGGGATCCTGCTAGTCAGGACCCCAGTGCTCATAGGTTTGTGGCCTATATGTATGTGTCACTGGGACCCTGTCACACAGGGCCCCAGTGCTCATAGGTGTGCATGTATATGTTCCCTGTGTGGTGCCTAACTGTCTCACTGAGGCTCTGCTAACCAGAACCTCAGTGGTTATGCTCTCTCATTACTTTCAAATTGTCACTAACAGGCTAGTGACCATTTTTTACCAATTTACATTGGCTTACTGGAACACCCTTATAATTCCCTAGTATATGGTACTGAGGTACCCAGGGTATTGGGGTTCCAGGAGATCCCTATGGGCTGCAGCATTTCTTTTGCCACCCATAGGGAGCTCTGACAATTCTTACACAGGCCTGCCACTGCAGCCTGAGTGAAATAACGTCCACGTTATTTCACAGCCATTTTACACTGCACTTAAGTAACTTATAAGTCACCTATATGTCTAACCTTTACCTGGTAAAGGTTAGGTGCAAAGTTACTTAGTGTGAGGGCACCCTGGCACTAGCCAAGGTGCCCCCACATTGTTCAGAGCCAATTCCCTGAACTTTGTGAGTGCGGGGACACCATTACACGCGTGCACTACATATAGGTCACTACCTATATGTAGCTTCACCATGGTAACTCCGAATATGGCCATGTAACATGTCTATGATCATGGAATTGCCCCCTCTATGCCATCCTGGCATTGTTGGTACAATTCCATGATCCCAGTGGTCTGTAGCACAGACCCTGGTACTGCCAAACTGCCCTTCCTGGGGTTTCACTGCAGCTGCTGCTGCTGCCAACCCCTCAGACAGGCATCTGCCCTCCTGGGGTCCAGCCAGGCCTGGCCCAGGATGGCAGAACAAAGAACTTCCTCTGAGAGAGGGTGTGACACCCTCTCCCTTTGGAAAATGGTGTGAAGGCAGGGGAGGAGTAGCCTCCCCCAGCCTCTGGAAATGCTTTGTTGGGCACAGAGGTGCCCAATTCTGCATAAGCCAGTCTACACCGGTTCAGGGACCCCTTCGCCCCTGCTCTGGCGCGAAACTGGACAAAGGAAAGGGGAGTGACCACTCCCCTGACCTGCACCTCCCCTGGGAGGTGTCCAGAGCTCCTCCAGTGTGCTCCAGACCTCTGCCATCTTGGAAACAGAGGTGCTGCTGGCACACTGGACTGCTCTGAGTGGCCAGTGCCACCAGGTGACGTCAGAGACTCCTGCTGATAGGCTCCTTCAGGTGTTAGTAGCCTTTCCTCTCTCCTAGGTAGCCAAACCCTCTTTTCTGGCTATTTAGGGTCTCTGTCTCTGGGGAAACTTTAGATAACGAATGCATGAGCTCAGCCGAGTTCCTCTGCATCTCCCTCTTCACCTTCTGATAAGGAATCGACCGCTGACCGCGCTGGAAGCCTGCAAACCTGCAACATAGTAGCAAAGACGACTACTGCAACTCTGTAACGCTGATCCTGCCGCCTTCTCGACTGTTTTCCTGCTTGTGCATGCTGTGGGGGTAGTCTGCCTCCTCTCTGCACCAGAAGCTCAGAAGAAATCTCCCGTGGGTCGACGGAATCTTCCCCCTGCAACCGCAGGCACCAAAAAGCTGCATTACCGGTCCCTTGGGTCTCCTCTCAGCACGACGAGCGAGGTCCCTCGAATCCAGCGACACCGTCCAAGTGACCCCCACAGTCCAGTGACTCTTCAGCCCAAGTTTGGTGGAGGTAAGTCCTTGCCTCACCTCGCTGGGCTGCATTGCTGGGAACCGCGACTTTGCAAGCTACTCCGGCCCCTGTGCACTTCCGGCGGAAATCCTTCGTGCACAGCCAAGCCTGGGTCAACGGCACTCTAACCTGCATTGCACGACTTTCTAAGTTGGTCTCCGGCGACGTGGGACTCCTTTGTGCAACTTCGGCGAGCACCGTTTCACGCATCCTCGTAGTGCCTGTTTCTGGCACTTCTACGGGTGCTACCTGCTTCAGTGAGGGCTCTTTGTCTTGCTCGACGTCCCCTCTCTCTGCAGGTCTAATTTGCGACCTTCTGGTCCCTCCTGGGCCCCAGCAGCGTCCAAAAACGCCAAACGCACGATTTGCGTGTAGCAAGGCTTGTTGGCGTCCATCCGGCGGGAAAATACTTCTGCACGACTCTCCAAGGAGTGCGGGATCTATCCTCCAAAGGGGAAGTCTCTAGCCCTTGTCGTTCCTGCAGTATTCACAGTTCTTCAGCCTAGTAAGAGCTTCTTTGCACCAACCGCTGGCATTTCTTGGGCATCTGCCCCTCTCCGAGCTGCTTGTGACTTTTGGACTTGGTCCCCTTGTTCCACAGGTACCCTCAGTCAGGAATCCATCGTTGTTGCATTGCTGATTTGTGTTTTCCTTGCATTTTCCCTCTAACACGACTATTTTGTCCTTAGGGGAACTTTGGTGCACTTTGCACTCACTTTTCAGGGTCTTGGGGAGGGTTATTTTTCTAACTCTCACTATTTTCTAATAGTCCCAGCGACCCTCTACAAGGTCACATAGGTTTGGGGTCCATTCGTGGTTCGCATTCCACTTTTGGAGTATATGGTTTGTGTTGCCCCTATCCCTATGTTTCCCCATTGCATCCTATTGTAACTATACATTGTTTGCACTGTTTTCTAAGACTATACTGCATATTTTTGCTATTGTGTATATATATCTTGTGTATATTTCCTATCCTCTCACTGAGGGTACACTCTGAGATACTTTGGCATATTGTCATAAAAATAAAGTACCTTTATTTTTAGTATAACTGTGTATTGTGTTTTCTTGTGATATTGTGCATATGACACTAAGTGGTACTGTAGTAGCTTCACACGTCTCCTAGTTCAGCCTGAGCTGCTTTGCTAAGCTACCATTATCTATCAGCCTAAGCTGCTAGACACCCTATACACTAATAAGGGATAACTGGGCCTGGTGCAAGGTGCAAGTACCCCTTGGTACTCACTACAAGCCAGTCCAGCCTCCTACATTGGTTGTGCAGCGGTGGGATAAGTGCTTTGAGACTACTTACCACTCTTGTCATTGTACTTTTCATAAGAGAAAAATATACAAAACAAGGTCAGTGTATATACACATAGCCAAAAAGTTTTGCATTTCCTCTTTTCACTCTTTTCTAAGTGCTGAAAAGTACTTCTAAACTTTCAAAAAGTTCTTAAAAGTTTAAAAAGTTTTTTCTGTCTTTCCAAAAAGTTCTGAAAACTTTTTTCTCTTTATCTATCACTTTAACTCTCTCTAAAAATGTCTGGCACAGGCCAAAAAGTTGAACTGTCCAAACTTGCATATGATCACCTTAGCTGGAAAGGAGCAAGGAGTCTCTGCATAGAGAGAGGTTTGAGTGTAGGGAAGAATCCTTCCTTAGAACTGTTAATTAATATGCTTAGAGTACAGGATAAGGCCATAAGTGCCCAATCTGTAGAAAAAGTAGCTAATGGTTCTCAATCTGATCCAGGGACTCCCCCAGGAAAAGGTTCAGGAAAGAAACTTCTCAGCCTGCCCATTACTAGACAGTCTAGCATAGTTGGTACAGAGGTTGAATCACACCATACTGATGGTGTGCTCTCACATTATACTGGTAGCCAAGCTGTTAGGGTGCCCTCTGTAAGGGACAGGTCTCCTTCTGTTCATTCCCATCATACCTCTGTATCTAGAAATGTCCCTCCCACCCACCCTGATGACAGATTGTTAGAAAGGGAGCTCAATAGATTGAGAGTGGAACAAACCAGACTGAAGCTCAAGAAGCAACAGCTGGATTTGGATAGACAGTCTTTAGAAATAGAGAGGGAAAGACAGAAGTTGGGTTTAGATACCCATGGTGGCAGCAGCAGTATTCCCCATAGTCATCCTGCAAAAGAGCATGATTCCAGGAATCTGCACAAGATAGTTCCCCCTTATAAGGAGGGGGATGACATTAACAAGTGGTTTGCTGCACTTGAGAGGGCCTGTGCTGTACAGGATGTCCCTCAAAAGCAGTGGGCTGCTATCCTATGGCTATCATTTAGTGGAAAAGGTAGGGATAGGCTCCTTACAGTGAAAGAAAATGATGCCAATAATTTTACAGTTCTTAAGAATGCACTCCTGGATGGTTATGGCTTAACCACTGAACAGTACAGGATAAAGTTCAGAGAGACCAAAAAGGAGTCTTCACAAGACTGGGTTGATTTCATTGACCATTCAGTGAAGGCCTTGGAGGGGTGGTTACATGGCAGTAAAGTTACTGATTATGAAAGCCTGTATAACACAATCCTGAGAGAGCATATACTTAATAATTGTGTGTCTGATTTGTTGCACCAGTACCTGGTAGACTCTGATCTGACCTCTCCCCAAGAATTGGGAAAGAAGGCAGACAAATGGGTCAGAACAAGGGTGAACAGAAAAGTTCATACAAAGGGTGACAAAGATGGCAATAACAAGATAAGCATGGGGATAAGGGTAAAACCAAAGATCCCACTTCAAATCTTAAACACTCTTCAGAGGGTGGGGATAAAACAAATTCTTCCTCTTCTTCCCAACCTGCACACATTAAAAAGCCCTGGTGCTTTGTGTGTAAAAACAGAGGCCATAGGCCAGGGGATAAGTCCTGTCCAGGTAAACCCCCTGAGCCTACCACCACTAATACATCAAGCTCTAGTGCCCCTAGCAGTAGTGGTACTAGTGGTGGGACTGCTGGCAACAGTCAAGCAAAGGGTGTAGTTGGGTTCACTTATGGGTCCATAGTGGAAACTGATGTAATCAGTCCCAAGACAGTTTCTGTCACACCTAGTGGCATTGGCCTTGCCACACTGGCTGCTTGTCCCCTTACAATGGATAAGTACAGGCAGACAGTTTCAATAAATGGTGTTGAGGCCTTGGCCTACAGGGACACAGGTGCCAGTTTCACTTTGGTGACTGAAAACCTAGTGCCTCCTGAACAACACATCATCGGACAACAGTATAAGATTATTGATGTCCATAACTCCACTAAGTTTCTTCCCTTAGCTATAATTCAGTTTAGTTGGGGTGGAGTTACTGGCCCTAAGCAGGTGGTGGTATCACCTAGCTTACCTGTAGACTGTCTCTTAGGTAATGACCTAGAGGCCTCAGGTTGGGCTGATGTAGAGTTTTATGCCCATGCAGCCATGCTGGGCATCCCTGAGGAATTGTTCCCTCTCATTTCAAGTGAAATGAAAAAGCAAAGGAGAGAAGGCCTGAAAACTCAGGATCCCTCTCCATCAACAGGTAAAAAGGGTATCACAGTATCCCCTAACCACCCTACCATTCAGGATACTATTCCTGTGGTGGGAGAAACCTCTCCTGGGGTGGCACCTGTTCCAAGGGAATCATCAGCTGGCAAAGCTGGACTCCCTGAGGTGGAAGTACCTCTCTGTGGGATAACTAACATTGGTGAGAAAAACAGCACCATTTTAGTTAACATGGAGCATCCCTCCAACCCTCCCAGAGAAACTTTAGTGCAGAAACCCTGCACTACCTCACAACACTTAGGACAGCATCCCTGCCCTAGTGTGGAGCTGATAGGACAGCATCCCTGCCCTGCTCCAACCCAAGAGAAACAGCATCCCTGTTCTCTCTTCCAGCCATATGGACTAAGTTTTTGCCCAGCTATGGCTTTTCTGAGACAGCATCCCTGTCTGGCATTTCCATCACTACAAATAGGTTCAGTGGACAATTCCCACTGCTCTAAACTAAAACTTACTGATAGAAACTCTGAAAATACATCTTCACATTGTTGCTTAGCTAAAAAACTTCAAACAGGGTGGTTTACATCCCCACAGGGAAGTAACCATTTAGTGGATGATAAAGGGAGTAACCAGTCTATTGCAGAGCTACTCTCTACTTATCACCACTTAGACAATAAAGTCTCAACTGGCCAAGGTTAGCCTTATTGTCCTTCGTTTGGGGGGGGGTTGTGTGAGAAGGTAGCCTCTTTCTAGCCTTGTTACCCCCACTTTTGGCCTGTTTGTGAGTGTATGTCAGGGTGTTTGTCACTGTTTTCACTGTCTCACTGGGATCCTGATAGCCAGGCCTCAGTGCTCATAGTGAAAACACCATGTTTTCAGTATGGTTGTTATGTGTCACTGGGATCCTGCTAGTCAGGACCCCAGTGCTCATAGGTTTGTGGCCTATATGTATGTGTCACTGGGACCCTGTCACACAGGGCCCCAGTGCTCATAGGTGTGCATGTATATGTTCCCTGTGTGGTGCCTAACTGTCTCACTGAGGCTCTGCTAACCAGAACCTCAGTGGTTATGCTCTCTCATTACTTTCAAATTGTCACTAACAGGCTAGTGACCATTTTTTACCAATTTACATTGGCTTACTGGAACACCCTTATAATTCCCTAGTATATGGTACTGAGGTACCCAGGGTATTGGGGTTCCAGGAGATCCCTATGGGCTGCAGCATTTATTTTGCCACCCATAGGGAGCTCTGACAATTCTTACACAGGCCTGCCACTGCAGCCTGAGTGAAATAACGTCCACGTTATTTCACAGCCATTTTACACTGCACTTAAGTAACTTATAAGTCACCTATATGTCTAACCTTTACCTGGTAAAGGTTAGGTGCAAAGTTACTTAGTGTGAGGGCACCCTGGCACTAGCCAAGGTGCCCCCACATTGTTCAGAGCCAATTCCCTGAACTTTGTGAGTGCGGGGACACCATTACACGCGTGCACTACATATAGGTCACTACCTATATGTAGCTTCACCATGGTAACTCCGAATATGGCCATGTAACATGTCTATGATCATGGAATTGCCCCCTCTATGCCATCCTGGCATTGTTGGTACAATTCCATGATCCCAGTGGTCTGTAGCACAGACCCTGGTACTGCCAAACTGCCCTTCCTGGGGTTTCACTGCAGCTGCTGCTGCTGCCAACCCCTCAGACAGGCATCTGCCCTCCTGGGGTCCAGCCAGGCCTGGCCCAGGATGGCAGAACAAAGAACTTCCTCTGAGAGAGGGTGTGACACCCTCTCCCTTTGGAAAATGGTGTGAAGGCAGGGGAGGAGTAGCCTCCCCCAGCCTCTGGAAATGCTTTGTTGGGCACAGAGGTGCCCAATTCTGCATAAGCCAGTCTACACCGGTTCAGGGACCCCTTCGCCCCTGCTCTGGCGCGAAACTGGACAAAGGAAAGGGGAGTGACCACTCCCCTGACCTGCACCTCCCCTGGGAGGTGTCCAGAGCTCCTCCAGTGTGCTCCAGACCTCTGCCATCTTGGAAACAGAGGTGCTGCTGGCACACTGGACTGCTCTGAGTGGCCAGTGCCACCAGGTGACGTCAGAGACTCCTGCTGATAGGCTCCTTCAGGTGTTAGTAGCCTTTCCTCTCTCCTAGGTAGCCAAACCCTCTTTTCTGGCTATTTAGGGTCTCTGTCTCTGGGGAAACTTTAGATAACGAATGCATGAGCTCAGCCGAGTTCCTCTGCATCTCCCTCTTCACCTTCTGATAAGGAATCGACCGCTGACCGCGCTGGAAGCCTGCAAACCTGCAACATAGTAGCAAAGACGACTACTGCAACTCTGTAACGCTGATCCTGCCGCCTTCTCGACTGTTTTCCTGCTTGTGCATGCTGTGGGGGTAGTCTGCCTCCTCTCTGCACCAGAAGCTCAGAAGAAATCTCCCGTGGGTCGACGGAATCTTCCCCCTGCAACCGCAGGCACCAAAAAGCTGCATTACCGGTCCCTTGGGTCTCCTCTCAGCACGACGAGCGAGGTCCCTCGAATCCAGCGACACCGTCCAAGTGACCCCCACAGTCCAGTGACTCTTCAGCCCAAGTTTGGTGGAGGTAAGTCCTTGCCTCACCTCGCTGGGCTGCATTGCTGGGAACCGCGACTTTGCAAGCTACTCCGGCCCCTGTGCACTTCCGGTGGAAATCCTTCGTGCACAGCCAAGCCTGGGTCCACGGCACTCTAACCTGCATTGCACGACTTTCTAAGTTGGTCTCCGGCGACGTGGGACTCCTTTGTGCAACTTCGGCGAGCACCGTTTCACGCATCCTCGTAGTGCCTGTTTCTGGCACTTCTACGGGTGCTACCTGCTTCAGTGAGGGCTCTTTGTCTTGCTCGACGTCCCCTCTCTCTGCAGGTCTAATTTGCGACCTTCTGGTCCCTCCTGGGCCCCAGCAGCGTCCAAAAACGCCAAACGCACGATTTGCGTGTAGCAAGGCTTGTTGGCGTCCATCCGGCGGGAAAATACTTCTGCACGACTCTCCAAGGAGTGCGGGATCTATCCTCCAAAGGGGAAGTCTCTAGCCCTTGTCGTTCCTGCAGTATTCACAGTTCTTCAGCCTAGTAAGAGCTTCTTTGCACCAACCGCTGGCATTTCTTGGGCATCTGCCCCTCTCCGAGCTGCTTGTGACTTTTGGACTTGGTCCCCTTGTTCCACAGGTACCCTCAGTCAGGAATCCATCGTTGTTGCATTGCTGATTTGTGTTTTCCTTGCATTTTCCCTCTAACACGACTATTTTGTCCTTAGGGGAACTTTGGTGCACTTTGCACTCACTTTTCAGGGTCTTGGGGAGGGTTATTTTTCTAACTCTCACTATTTTCTAATAGTCCCAGCGACCCTCTACAAGGTCACATAGGTTTGGGGTCCATTCGTGGTTCGCATTCCACTTTTGGAGTATATGGTTTGTGTTGCCCCTATCCCTATGTTTCCCCATTGCATCCTATTGTAACTATACATTGTTTGCACTGTTTTCTAAGACTATACTGCATATTTTTGCTATTGTGTATATATATCTTGTGTATATTTCCTATCCTCTCACTGAGGGTACACTCTGAGATACTTTGGCATATTGTCATAAAAATAAAGTACCTTTATTTTTAGTATAACTGTGTATTGTGTTTTCTTGTGATATTGTGCATATGACACTAAGTGGTACTGTAGTAGCTTCACACGTCTCCTAGTTCAGCCTGAGCTGCTTTGCTAAGCTACCATTATCTATCAGCCTAAGCTGCTAGACACCCTATACACTAATAAGGGATAACTGGGCCTGGTGCAAGGTGCAAGTACCCCTTGGTACTCACTACAAGCCAGTCCAGCCTCCTACAGCGGTGCCCAGTTCAGCGGTGCTTGAGATGAAGGGCCCAGTTCAGTGGTGCTTGAGATGAAGGACCCAGTGCAGCGGTGCTTGAGACGGCGGTGCCCAGTGCAGCGGTGCTTGAGACGGCGGTGCCCAGTTCAGCGGTGCTTGAGATGAAGGGCCCAGTGCAGCGGTGCTTGAGACGGCGGTGCCCAGTTCAGCGGTGCCCAGTTCAGCGGTGCTTGAGATGAAGGACCCAGTTCAGCGGTGCTTGAGATGAAGGGCCCAGTGCAGCGGTGCTTGAGATGAAGGGCCCAGTGCAGCGGTGCTTGAGACGGCGGTGCCCAGTTCAGTGGTGCTTGAGATGAAGGGCCCAGTTCAGCGGTGCTTGAGATGAAGGGCCCAGTTCAGCGGTGCTTGAGATGAAGGGCCCAGTTCAGCGGTGCTTGAGACGGCGGTGCCCCGTGCAGCGGTGCTTGAGATGAAGGGCCCAGTTGAGCGGTGCTTGAGATGAAGGGCCAAGTGCAGCGGTGCTTGAGACGGCGGTGCCCAGTTCAGCGGTGCTTGAGATGAAGGGCCCAGTTCAGCGGTGCTTGAGATGAAGGGCCCAGTGCAGCGGTGCTTGAGACGGTGGTGCCCAGTTCAGCGGTGCTTGAGATGAAGGGCCCAGTTCGGCGGTGCTTGAGATGGCGGTGCCCAGCGCAGCAGTGCTTGAGATGAAGGGAACAGTGCAGCGGTGCTTGAGATTAAGGGCCCAGTGCAGCGGTGCTTGAGACGGCGGTGCCCAGTTCAGCAGTGCTTGAGATGAAGGGCTCAGTGCAGCGGTGCTTGAGACGGCTGTGCCCAGTTCAGTGGTGCTTGAGATGGAGGGCCCAGTTCAGCGGTGCTTGAGATGAAGGGCCCAGTTCAGCGGTGCTTGAGATGAAGGGCCCAGTGCAGCGGATACGGCCATGGCGGGGAGGTCATTTGCCACCTGTCCTGTGGCTGGCGGGGCCCTCCTGCCCATCTGTCCTACGGCTGGTGGGGCCCTCCTGGGCAGCTGTGCCGGGCCTGTTGGTGGCCTCCTGCCCACCTGGGATGGGGCTGGCGGGGCCCTCCTGACCAGCTGGGCTGATGGCGGTGTTGTCGGGCGTCCTGCCCTTCCCAGCCTTTCCTGATCGCCTGTGGCCCTTCCCCATCTTGGGCGGTATGCCAGCTGTCTCCACACTTCCTGCCGGAGCCATGGTAGGGGTTTTAGTCCCTGGTGTTTTCACCCTCTCGCGCCGGCCACTGCCTATCTTGGGATGTTTCTCAGGGGGTGGGCTGCCCGTGCCTGGAGGGTGGGGCACTCCACAGTCCATGGCAGACTGTGATGACAGGGGCCGGTTTTGTCGTGGCTGAGGTGCTGACTGTAGTCCTATGACATGGACGGGGTGGGGGAGTTGGGGGAAAGAGGTTGAGTTTGGACAGGAAAAACTTTTTAGGAGCAGTGGGACGGGTAGGTGTAGTGGGTATGGGAGTGGAGGAAGAGGTTGTGGTTGTAGGAGTTGTAAGTTTGGTGTCTTTGGGTGCAGGTGCTTGGGCTGGAGGCTGTCGTGAGGTGGATGGCTGTTGGGTGGGTGGCTGCCTGCGTTTGTGTATCTTGGAAGAGGGGGTCACAGACACACTGGGAGAGGACACAGGGGATGTGTAAATGGCAGTGGGGGTGGTGACTGCACGTGTGCATGGTGTTTTGGTGTGTGTGCTGCTGAGGGACGTAGTGGCTGAAGATGTTGTGCATGCAGGTGTGAGTGGAGACGTGACAGGGAGGGAGGAGGGAGACGAGGAGGAGGGGGACACAGTGGAGGCAGTGGGTGTTGGTATGTCTGTATGTGGATGTTGCTTGGGTGAATGCCTGTGTGATGTGTGGTGCTTATGTTTGCCTGAGCTTCCCTTGGGTGTTGAGGTGTGTGCAGGCTGGTCTGATGGTGTGTCTGGGATAGGCAGAGGTACAGGTGATAGGGTATGGGTGGAGGAAGTTGGAGGGGGGAGGCTAGAGACAGGGACAATGGCTACCATCAGTGCTGAGGCCAGAGTCTGAAACGATCGCTGAAGGGCAGCCTGACCAGAATGAATGCCCTCCAGGTATGCATTACTCTGGTGCACCTCCCTTTCTACACCCTGGATGGCATTCAAAATGGTAGACTGCCCAACAGTGAGCGTCCTCAGGAGGTCAATGACCTCCTCACTGAGGGCAGCAGGGGTGACTGGGGCAGGGCCTGAGGTGCTTGGGGCGAAGGAGATGCCCACCTTCCTGGGTGAGCGGGCACGGGGCAAACGCTGAGGGGCTGCTGGGAGGGTGGCGCTGGTGCGGTGGGTGGCGGCTGTACCTGTTGTTGCGGGGGGCACAGATGTTGCCACCACCACAAGGGAGCTCCCTTCAGAGGACGAGTCGGTGTCACTGATGTCTGCCCGAGTCCCCGCTGTGGAGCTCCCCTCCCACTGGTGAATTCGGAGTCCGTTGCATGGCCCTCCATGGCCATGTGGGATGCAGCTCCCTCGTGCTCCGATGCCACTTCTCCTCCGTCTGATGATGCTAATGCACACATGAACAGGAAGACCACAAAAAAGGGGGGGGGAGAAAATAAAGACATGTTGAGTGCATGCATTGGCGACACAGTTGGCGGACAGGACAGACACAGAAGCCCCCTGCACTACGCCACGCACTTGGGGTCGACTATTCAATCCGTGGGACATGGCCTACAAGCCTATGGACGACATCTGCACACATAGATGACACAGGGCCATGAATAGCTGTACTAGGCACCCTACAGAGGTGGGTTGCGGTGGCACAGGGTGATGCCTTACGGAGGGGCCTAGCCTACAGAAATCGCCCTGGCCTAGGGATACCCACAGCCCTCCTCCCCCACCCAGACACCTCCACTGCGCGCAAAGTCAACAGAATGAGAGTGTACTCACCCCCTTGTGTCTGCTGTGATGTCCTCACACGCCCACCCAAATCGGGGTAGGCCACCGTCAGGATCCGGGACATCAGGGGGGTCATAGTCCACGTTGGGAGGCCATCCCCAGCTGAGCCTCCGCCGTCTTCCTGCTCCAGCGGCGGATCTCCTCCCATCTCTTCCGGCAGTGGGTGCCCCGTCTCTGGTGGACCCCCAGGGTCCGGACGTCCTTGGCGATGGCACGCCAAATATCGATCTTCTGTTGGGCGCTGACCTATGTGAAATGTACAGGGGGAGAAAAATAGTCATCACCTTCTGCATATTCAATGTGAGTGGCCCCCATCCCTACCCTTGCCATGTGGCACATGCTCTCACCGTCGTTTGATGCATGCCTCAATCGCTCCCCTCCCCACCATCTTTCATCCACCCCACTCAACACAGGCATTGCCCATAAAGCATGCTCCCTCAGTACTAACCTGTTGGTCTGGAGGACCATAGAGTAGCACGTACTGGGGGAGGTCCCCATCCACAAGTTTCTCCAACTCCTGAGCTGTGAAGGCAGGAGCCCTTTCCCCAGTCGCATGAGCCATTGTCTCTTCCAGACCGAGGTCACAGCAGCACTTGCAGTGTAGGTCCTCTCCTGTCGAAGATCAGGTATCGAGTGATTAAGCAGATAGAAAATGGCGGTCACGCCCGCGGCAGTGCGTACCGCGACCGCCGGCGCACATCGTCATTGGCTCATGAGACCCATAGGGTTCAATGTTAACCAATGCTGCTTTGCGCCGCGGTCTTCGACCGCCTACCACCACGGTGTGCCACGCCAGCGCATTTACCTCACATCCCATTGTCGCACTTCACAGGTCAGGCAGCCGCCATTTCAGGGTCCCACATGGCTTACTTTTTACTGCGTCACACATACCTAGGCCTTGCATCAACACTCATACAAAGCATTCAATGGAGTGAGAATCGTGTTATGTGCAAGCTGTGGTTACGTACCTGTGGGTTGATTGACTCTGTGCTCGCTGTTGTCCTTCATAGGCACCGTCCGCTGGGACATGCGAGGAGATGGTGGAATCTTCCTGTGTACAGACCGCTGGTGGACCTGTCAACAATGGAGGAAAGACATGTCATACTGACATACAGGCTTGACCGAGCCACTATTCATGAACTGTGTGCCCAGCTGGAGCCAGAACTGATGTCACCAATCCGCCAACCCACAGGGATCCCCCCTCTAGTGCAGGTGCTGTCAGTGCTCCATTTCCTTGCAAGTGGGTCATTTCAAACAACAGTGGCCATATCATCAGGGATGTCCCAGCCTATGTTTTCCAAGGTGTTGTCCAGAGTGTTGTCTGCCCTGCTGAAACACATGCGCAGCTACATCGTTTTCCCTGAGGTGGGGGATTTGGCTACAGTGAAGGGTGATTTCTATGCCCTTGGACATATCCCCAACATCATAGGTGCCATTGATGGGACCCATGTGGCTTTGGTTCCCCCCCACAGGAATGAACAGGTGTACAGAAACAGGAATAGTTATCATTCGATGAATGTGCAGATAGTATGTTTGGCAGACCAGTACATCTCCCATGTTAATGCCAAGTTCCTTGGCTCAGTGCATGACGCGTACATCATGCGGAATAGCAGCATCCCTTACGTGATGGGTCAACTCCAGAGGCAACGTGTGTGGCTAAATGGTGACTCTGGTTACCCCAACCTGTCATGGCTACTGACCCCAGTGAGGAATCCCAGGACAAGGGCAGAAGAACGCTACAATGAGGCCCAAGGGAGAACTAGGAGGGTGATCGAGCGGACCTTCGGGCTCCTGAAGGCCAGGTTCAGGTGCCTCCATATGACAGGTGGATCCCTATTCTACTCACCAAAGAAGGTGTGGCAGATCATCGTGGCCTGCTGTATGCTTCACAACCTGGCTTTGTGACAACAGGTGCCTTTTCTGCAGGAGGATGGTCCAGATGGTGGTGTTGTAGCAGCTGTGGAGCCTGTGGAGAGTGAAGATGAGGAAGCCGAAGAAGACGACATAGACAACAGGAACACAGTAATACAGCAGTATTTCCAATGACAGACAGGTAAGAATACACACCGGCATATTACATATACTTAAACACTACTACCTCTCTACTGTCTGTCCTTTTCCCCCAGTGTATTGTAACTGAGTTGTGACTTTCCCTTCCGATTTCAGAGATGTGGGCCCCACTGCGTGGCATCTGCTTTGTTTCCCTATGAACTACAGCTGTGTGACATTGGTATGTTGGCATCACAATGTAAATAAGCATTTTGGCATGTTAATGTCTAATACATTTGTTCAAAATCACAGCCAGACTCCTGATTGTTTTGTGCAATAACTGTGTTTATTACAGTGCTCTATATTGGTGGGTGGTTGCAAATCGGTGAGGGGTGATGGTGGAGGATTGTCCATGGCAGAGTCCAGACTATTTGTATCACAGGTGCATTGTCCAAATGCCTGTGGAAAGTGGAGCAGGGGCAGTTTAAGGATGGACAGGTTGACAATGTGGGACAGTGGGATGACAATCAGGGAGGTATCCTTTCCTGGCGGGGGTCTTGGCATCTTACTCTGTCTTCTTCCTGGATCTCAGGGCCCGCTTGCGGGGTGGTTCTCCTTCTGCAGGGGGTGGGGTGCTGGTGGCCTGTTGGTCCTGTGGCGGGGCCTCCTGTCCACTATCGCCGGCAGAGGTGGTAGGCAGTTCTTGGTCCATGCTAGTGTCAGGGGCCCTTTGTGGTGCCACAGTGTCCCGCAATGTGGTGACTACCAGATTCAGAGCCCCTACAATGGTGCCCAGGGCGGAACTGATGGTTCATAGTTCCTCCCTGAACCCCAAATACTGTTCCTCCTGCAGGAGCTGGATCTCCTGAAACCTGGCCAGTACCGTCGTCATCGTCTCCTGGGAATGATGGTAGGCTCCCATGATGGAGGAGAGGGCCTCGTGGAGAGTGGGTTCCCTGGGCCTGTCCCCACCCTGTCGCACAGCAGCCCTCCCAGTACCCCTGTTTCCCTGGGCCTCTGTCCCCTGGACCGTGTGCCCACTACCACTGCCCCCAGTTGTTGTTAGGGTGGTGGGTTAACCTGGGTGCCCTGTAGTGGTGGACACACCGCTGATGGACGTGTCCTGGGGACAGAGGTATGGGCCCGCTGGGTGGGTGCTGTGCTGGTGTTCCCAGAGGGGGGAAGGTCTGCTGTGGCCTGTGGCTGTCTGAGGGGAACCGACTGTGCCGAGGTCCCCGATGGGCCGGGCTGGTCATCTAGATCCAGGTCGACAGAGGTGCTGTCATCACTGTGGACCTCTTCTGGGGGTGGAGTGGACATTTGTGGACCCTCCTGCGCGGTGACGTGGCGTTCGGGTCCTGCAGGGGTGTAAAGGGATGGTTTTTGCATCTGTGTGTGCCATAGCGTGCAATGGGTGAGTGCCCGTGTACCCCAGTGCTTGCATTCCTGTGTGGGGGCTTTTGTGACGGTGGTTTGGGGGGGGATGGGGATGTGCAGTGGGCATGCTTTGGTAATGGGTGTCCATGCTTTGTGGTCGCATGCAGGGCTTGGGGTTGGGATGGGTGGGTTGTGATGGTGAGACATTTGCAAGGAGTAGGTGTGATGGGGGTGAGGGTGTGGGTGGGGGTATGAGTTGGCATGCTGATGGGGTGGGGGGGGATGAAGTAGTGAAGATGAGACTAACCAGAGTCCATTCCTCCAGATACTCCTGCGAGGCCATCAGGATGCAGGATCGCCAAGACCTGCTCCTCCCATGTTGTAAATTCTGGGGGAGGAGGTGGTGGACCGACGCCAGTCCGCTGAACCGCGATGTTGTGCCTGGATACTATTGAACGCACCTTCCCCCGTAGGTCGTTCCACTGCTTCCTGATGTCGTCCCTATTTCTTGGGTGCTGTCCCACAGCGTTGACCCTGTCGACTATTCTGCTCCATAGCTCCATCATCCTGGCAATGGAGGTGTGCTGCACCTGTGTTCCGAAGAGCTGAGGCTCTACCCGTACGATTTCCTCCACCATGACCCTGAGTTCATCCTCAGAAAACCTGGGGTGTCTTTGCGGTGCCATGGGGTGGTGTGGGTGATGTGTGGAGTGGATTGTGTGGTGCTAAGTGTGGTGATGTGTATTGGTGTGTTGTGTGAAGTGCGTGGTAATATTGCTGGGTGAATGTAATATGCGCGTCTGGGTGCTCGGATATCTATTTCTCAGTGCGTGGTACCGATTCTCTAGGAGTGGAGGTTTGTGGGTGATGTGGGTGTGTGTTTTATATTTAATTGGGTGTGTGGGTGTGGTGTGTGTATGTGTCTCAGGTGTGTGTATTTTGAATTGTCCAATGTGGCTGTGTTTAGTAAGAGTGTGTGTATTTTGAGCGCAGCGGTGTGTACCGCCAATGGAATACCGCGGTTGAAAGACCGCCGCGTGGATTCGTGTGTCGTGATAGTGTGGGCGTATTTCTGTTGGCGTGACGGTGGAGGTTTGGTCATCGCCAGTTTCTCGCTGACCTTTGGTGTGGCGGACTTTTGTGGATGTCTGTATTTTGGCGGTTTGCCTGTTGTGGGTCAGAATGACCTTGGCGGTTTACCGCGGCCGCAGCGGTATGGTGGCGGTCTTCTGACAACAGTAAGAGGCTTTTACCGCCGATGTTGGAATGACCCCCTAAGTCTGCAGAAAGATGTGAGCCCCTTATAAGAGCCACATCTGGTAGATATGATAACTCCATCATGGAAATCCAATCGGATACGGGTTATTTCACACGTTTACGAGTTTAGTAGTTTCGCACAAGTTGTAAGTAGTGTTGGGGATCCATTTGGGGTGGGTGGGGTTAGTAGTTTGGAAAAAATGCACACGCCGGAATCACTCAAAACACAAAGAAAACAGCTGCACTCGCTACTCATATTGTATTGTCAGAGGGGCAGAGACCAGGTGGGCCAATCTCAATGTTCAGTACTCAAGCACAGAGAATTATCCCCAAAACCCTTCATGGCGCCTCGCGGGAGAAATAACAAAACCCAATATGTCATAGTAACATGGAATGTAAGGGGCCGGGGAGCGTCGAGCAAGAGGACCAGAGTACACGCACGCCTTAGGCGACTAGGAGTGCATATTGCCATCTTACAAGAGACGCACATGCTAGAAGTGGACTTACGCAAAATGGGGAGGCCAACTGATAGGCACCGCGTACTCGGCCTTCGCGAGGGGCGTGCTGTTCTGGATAGCAGTGGGAGTCCCATTCCTCTTATCTGCACATAAAATAGACCAAGAAGGTAGATACGTGGTAGTGGAAGGCAGTCTGGATGGCAGACAAATAGCTGTAGTCAGTATATACGCTCCAAATAGTGGGATTGTAGGTTTCCTGGACTCCCTCACACCAACATTATTGTCCAACCCAATGGCCCCGGCCCTCTGGGGCGGAGACTTCAATAGCACACCAACCGCAACATTGGACAGATCCCATGCTCAAGTGAGTTCGATAGCAAATAGAAAAACCCCAGGCCCCCTGCAGGATTGGGCAAGTGATATGGGGCTGCACGACATATAGGGCACCCACAGCAGAGGGAATACTCATTCTACTCAGCACCACACAATACCCACACTAGAATAGATATAATATGGGGCACCCAGGATATAGGAGCACTGGTCAACGAGTCAGAATACCTAGCAAAGACACTGTCGGATCACGCACCACTGAGAGTGACACTGAATTAGGGCAGGGCACAACAGGCGATTCCCACTTGGCGGTTCCAAGTGGAAGCACTACAAGATCAGGCATTTGCCGAAGCATTGAAATCCACTATAAGCCAGTACTGGGAGACAAATGCCATGTCCGCAACCACACGTGCGACAGAGTGGGATGCCCACAAAGTGGTGGTCCGTGGAGTATGCATATCCTCCACGTGGGGAGTAAGACGCACCTTACAGGCGGAAATTGGCAAATTAGAAAAGGAGCTCAGAGCAGCAGAAGTAGCAGCAGCGCTAGGGGAAATCCCCCATACTGTCCTAAAAGAAAGGCGCTTAAAATATAACGACGCTGACAGCAAACTCCGCTGTCACGATTATAACTATCATCTAATAAGGCTGCAAACAGAAGGGGATAGATCGAGCAGAATGCTGGCGTGGCTGCTCCGAGAGGACAGACAGCAATCCCCAATAGGGGCTATACGCGTGGGTGCACACGCTATAGCTACCACACAAGCTGAGATAAACGGGACGTTTAGAGAATATTACTCAAACTTATATACCAAACGCACCTCATGCACTGCTCAACAACTTGAGGCTTTTCTCGCTGGCTCTCTCCTGCCGCAGTTGTCACAAACCGACAGGGAAATAATCGAAGCTCCCATGACAATGGGAGAAATAGAATTAGCCCTAGCACAGATGCCCAGAAATAAAGCGCCTGGTGCAGATGGCCTCCCGTGGGAATATTACACTGCCTATTTACCCTGCCTAAAGCCTCACCTGCTGAAGGTGTTCAAAGAAGCGTGGACTAACGAATGCCTGCCTACATCCCAGAGAGAAGCCATGATAGTGGTGCTCCCCAAACAGGGCCGTGACCCCACAGATGTTAAATCCTACAGACCACTATCACTTCTAAACTTAGACTGCAAAATACTAGGGAAAATACTGGCAAACAGACTAGCCCCCCTCATGCATTCCTTGGTACACGCCGACCAAAATGGCTTTATACCAAGACGTAACACCTTTTTAAATATCCGCAGATTACTGAGCATAATGGGAGACACTCCCCCAGATGTGCATGAAGAAATGGTGCTCACACTGGATATCGAAAA
Organism: Pleurodeles waltl; assembly: GCF_031143425.1. Lineage (NCBI taxonomy): Eukaryota > Metazoa > Chordata > Amphibia > Caudata > Salamandridae > Pleurodeles > Pleurodeles waltl. Next base: position 1,068,192,484 of record NC_090444.1, read on the forward strand.
GGCATTCGACACGCTTGAGTGGGACTTCCTTCTGGCCACAATGACCCTCATGGGAATAGGCCCCAATTATATACGCTGGGTCCGGACACTGTACTCCAGCCCACAAGCAAGGGTGAAGATAGGTGGGGTGATCTCCGACAGTTTCCGATCTCCCGGGGCACAAGACAGGGCTGCCCCCTATCCCCGCTATTGTTCAGTATAGCAATGGAACCATTAGCGGCAAGAGTGCGCCTCATGGAACGCGATTGGGGAATAGTCAGGAACGGGATCCATCACACAACCTCGCTATATGCAGATAATGCCTTAATATATATCCGGGAAGGCCGCAAGGTTGTTCCCTCAGTAATATCCTTACTGGCCGAGTTCGGAGACCTGTCAGGCCTATTGGTAAACTGGGAAAAGTCATGTGCGTTCCCTCTAGTAAAGTGGCCACCCGAAAGACAGGGCGCCCCTCCGCTAGGGCGTCTAAAATGGTGCCCGAAAATGTTCAAATACCTCGGAATAAACATATATCACGACACAGAAGATCTCAGAGATGGGAACCTGGGGAGGGCGTTGACCTCCATAAAAGGCTCATTGCAGTTTTGGAATAAGCTTCCGCTCTCGCCACCAGGTAAGATGGCGATCGCAAACATGCTGATCTTGCCTAGGCTGTTATACTACTTCGCGGCCTTGCCGATAATCATCCCCAAAAGCTTCTTTGGCAACTTAAATACAGCCCTGCTGCAACTCATTTGGGGCGGTGGCAGAGCACGTGTGGCCCTAGCCACGCTACAACGTCCAGTGGACGTGGGCGGTCTGGGAGCCCCCAACCTCGAACACTACTACGCGGCCGCACAGCTGCAGTGGGTTCAGAATTGGATCCACAGACCAACGCTGGCAGAGTCCGCGTGCCTGGAGCCCTGGTTGAAGGGGACCCCCCTGCTAAAGTGGTTGACATCCAAACGCACCAGGGTGGAGCCTGTTAACCCACTACCTGACCCGATCCCACAAGCCGATTGGCCGAAAGCCCTGTATCATGCCCGTGGCGTGTCAAGGAATCCCAGATTCAGGTACACCCAGTTTAACTTCACACATCAAACATATTTGTCCCCTGCCAGGATAAAGCGAATGTTCCCCGACTCCGAACCGACACACCCTAGATGTAAAATGCCGTCAGCACACTTCTACCACATGGTCTGGGAGTGCCCTCACATACAAAAAGCCTGGACGGAGGTGGTACAGGGGATCTCCGAAATAACGGGGCTTGCATTGACAGTAGACCCCAAATCCTGTTTACTGGGGCTGAGGCTAAGACCTAAAAAACAAAGATACTTGCACAAATTTGTAGATCTAGCCTGTTTAATGTATAAAAGATTGATAGCTATGCACTGGAAAGCCCCCAATGCTCCTGATCGGTAATCTTGGTACACCTTAACACTACAATGGGCTCGCATGGAATAACAGGTTTTAAAGAAGCTGGCGCAAGAGGGGCAACACCACACAGGGAGCACCGCCTGGGAATCGTTGGTAACCAAACTCGAGGCCAAAAACGATGATAAGCCCCCTTGATCCAGGGAACATACAGATGGAACAAGCACAATATAAATCCCTCCACACACCTCACCACAGAAACATAACATGAAGTGCGGTCCATCATTATAGAACAGTCCCGACCACCCCCTTCCCCTCCTGTATTGATAACCCACTAGATCACCAGCGCAAGTATATCTATAACACACTGGGTAAAACTCTACCTCCGTCACCACCCGCTATCACCAACCTAGGCGGGGCCACTACCAGGTGACACGCGATACAGGCTCAGCAGCAAAGGGTCCACACTTGTAACACTCGAGTATCCCTGCAGATATTTAATACACGCTAAAGCTTCCGGCAATTGCAGCAAGTAATGATACTGAAGGATTGGAAGTGTTCCGAGACGTGTCTAATGTGCGGGGTTTGGGGTTGTTAAATGGTTCTAATGCTGAAAAATGTTGTAGGTGATCCTGTTGCTGATAATTAAACAGCTTGTATCGCATATTTGAAATCTAAAACCAATAAAAAGATTAAACAAAAAAGCAAAAAAAGATGCAATAAGTATATGTCGGAATATCACTGTAGAAATTATATAAAGTGTCTTCAGTCTCTTAAAAAGCACCAAGTGTCTTTTGCAAGCACAAAGTACCTGGTTTGCATTCAAATTTTCCACAAAGGACTGCAGAGGAGGAGAGGTGTGGAAAACGGGGAGGTGTGCGTCGATTTTTCTGGTGCACACAGGCGATGCGTCGTTTAGTTTTCACACAGGCTTTGTGTTGATTTCTGGTGCGCAGACTTGGTTCCTATTCGGCTTGCAGGGTTTTTGGACACCCCAGGGATGAGGTGTTGAAATCCAGTGCTTGCAGGACGAAGTCACAGGGGCTGCGTCAATCCGTGGGCGTTTGCGTGGAAATTTCTACCACACAGCAGGCGCTGCGTCAATTCCTCTCAGGAAGTCGGGCTGCATCGTTCCGGATCGGCTTTTTATCGATCCAGTGGGCTGTGCATCTAATTTCCGGTCGCAACGCTTTCATTGCGTCGATCTTCTCCTTACGAAGTCGGGCTGCGTCATTCCGATTCAGTGTGCAGTAATTTTCTCACCGTGATGCAGGCTGTGCGTAATTTCTTGTAGACTGTGCGCTGATTTTTCACCGCACAAGGAGTTCTTTGCAGAGACAAAGTCTTTTTGGTCCTGAGACTTCAGGAAACAGGAGGCAAGCTCTATCCAAGCCCTTGGAGAGCACTTCTCAGCACAGCCAGAAAGCAGCAAGACTTCACGGCAACAGCAGGGCAGCAGTCCTTTGCAGAAAAGCGGTCAGGTGAGTCCTTTGGGCAGCCAGGAAGTTCTTTTTGGCAGGTTGCAGGTTCTGGTTTTCTTCTCTAGGAAGTGTCTGAGTTGGTAGGGGCAGAGACTTGGTTTAAATACCTAAATGTGCCTTTGAAGTGGGGGAGGCTTCAAAGAGTGGCTTAGAAGTGCGCAAGGTCCCTTTCAGTTCCATCATGTCTGCCAGGGTCCCAGTAAAGGGTGTGGCAGTCCATTGTGTGAGGGCAGGTTACTGTCCTTTGACATGTAAGTGTCAGGCCCTCCACCCTCCCAGCCCAGGAAGACCCATTGAATATGAAGATGCATGCAAGTGTGACTGAGCATCCTGTGTTTGGGGTTTGTCTGAGTGAATGCACAAGGGAGCTGTAAACTAAACCTAGCCAGACGTGGATTGTAAGGCACAGAAGGATTTAAGTGTAGAGAAATGCTCACTTTTTTAAAGTGGCACTTCTAAAATAGTAATATTAAATCCAACTTCACCAGTCAGAAGGACTTTGTATTACCATTCCCGCCATACTAAATATGACCTTGTTACTCCTTTCAGATCAGAAACTAGCACCCAAACAGTATATGAGGGTAGCCCCAATGTTAGCCTATGAAAGGAGCAGGCCTCACAGCAGTGCAAAACAAATGTAGGAGTTTTACACTACAATGACATGTAAACTACACAGGTACATGTCCTGCCTTTTGTCTGCACAGCACCCTGCCCTATGGGTTACCTACGGCCTACCCTAATGGTGACTTATATGTAGAAAAAGGGGAGTTTTAGGCTTGGCAAGAACTTTTAAATGGCAAGTCAAATTGGCAGTGAAACTTCACACACAGGCCTTGCGATGGCAGGCCTGAGACATGGTTAAGGGGCTACTTAAGTGGGTGGCACAATCAGTGCTGCAGGCCCACTAGTAACATTTAACCGGCAGGCCCTGGGCACATATCGTGCACTTTACTAGGGACTTATAAATAAATTAAATAAGCCAATTGGGTATGATCCAATGTCACCATGTTTTAAGGGAGAGAGCATATGCACTTTAGCACTGGTTAGCAGTAGTAAAGTGCGCAGAGTCCTAAAACCAGCCAAAACAGTGTCTAAAAAGTGAGGGAGGCAGGCAAAAAGTTAGGGGGGACCACCCTAAGGCTGTCAGGTCTAACAAACCACTTACTTCCATATAACCCTAACTACACCTACACCCTCATACACACGCACACACACACACACACACACATACTTACCTTAACTATACTTTTCATGCATGGGAAAAGCACCAAAAATTGCATGCATGGTAAATGCATGCTTTGTAACTGTGGTGTGGTAAAGGCAGTGTGTGGTAAAAACATTGTTGTATAGGATGTTTCCCTTGTCACAACAAGTCCCAATTTGAAAGGCTCAGTATTAAATAAAATGTATTTCTGTCTCTTGTGCATAAACATCTTTTTCCCTTTTCAAGAGTCAGGCATTTAGAGAGTATTCATTAAAACTGTATTTTTATTGATACACTCTGTGTGAAGGCAGTGGATGTATCTTTTTAATGATTTGGACAGTAAATCTCAGCACTTGAACATTCAAGTGGCCAGTGGAGAAGAATCCTCCGTCCGTGAGATATCTATAAAGGCCATAGTGATGGAAAAGTCTGCATTGAATTACTCATGAGAAGACACCAACAGTTACATTATTGTTAGTCTTGATTAGTTCCTTCTAAGTGGGAACCGTAGGAGTCTTCTTCTGGTTGAATTTCACAATTGTAATTGGGTACTTTCAGTTAAACCTGCTCATGTTAACCATTTCTCACTCATGAGACCTGATTCTTCTTTTATTTTTGCCATAGAGTAACGCTCTCAAGGAAGCAGATTTCTTCTTTTCCTGATCAAAACCTTCATTTGTTTCTATTTGAAATAAAACATTTGCTGACACCTGCTGCTTATGAATTTCCCTGACTTCACCCAAAACTTTAGTTTAGCCTATGGGAGTTTCTCTTCAGGGGAAATAAAGTCTTTGTGAATTGTTTATTCTGGCCCTAAATAACTTGGCTTCACATTTTATGTTTGACTTGTCTGGATTGCATTCTATTATGCTGTGATCGGGTGCTAATTGATTTACATGATTTGATTCAAGTTTGTAACTTTACTAATTTGTTAATAAAACTTAAGGGTTTGCAAATGTACTATTCTCTGTTGTTACTGTGAGGCAAATCTGATTCATTTTTATTGAGATGTTACTAAATTATTGATGTCAAGCCACATTTTGAGACATGGATCTATCTATCCTTGAAGTGCAACTGACATCTGAAGAGTTGCTCCACAATTTACACAGTGCTAATGCCATCTTTTCTGGCCATCAAATGGAAACAGAGAATGGGTATCAAAGAGTGTTAAGAAGTTAGAATTTTTCCCAGAGATCTGCCCAGCCCAGTCTGTGTCTATGAGATTTGCATCTAGTGATTTAATTATACAAATGTATGGTAGCTTTGTTAGCCTTCCTGCTGCAGATGTCTGTATGCAACTTTTAAGTCACTGCTGTGAATACCAGCATATCCATTCAGTCCTTCAATTTTGAGTGCACTGGGTTTATATTAATACTTGCCATTTTCAAAGTTTAGAAGCTGTGTGCCCATAGAATAAATTCTGCAGGAGGCTCAATCAGTCAACTTTTGCTGCTGAAACATATGGTGACCTACAGTTTACAAATTTGAATCCTATGATGACTGACTTACCAGCAGACGATATATGGGATAAAGTATGCCCAGCCATGATAGTTCAAGCCACTCAGTAGTCTCAGGACCATGCATGTGGCAAAGTGTTTTTATCATGTCATGGAGCTCTGAGCTGGCTTGCAGTGTTCTTTTAACATTCAATAGAGGTATTTTATTCCTTGTAATACATGGTCACATCATCATGCTTCACGAAAAATGATTAAATCCTTAGGCCCATATTTATACTTTTTTATCGCCGCATTTGTGTCACTTTTTGACGCAAAAGCGGCGCAAGCTTACAAAATACAATTATATTTTGGAAGTTTGCGCTGCTTGTGCGTCAAAAAATGATGCAAATGCGGCACTAAGAAAGTATAAATATGGGCCCTAGTGTCTTGCTTTTCCACATTCATTGTGGATTAGAAAAATGAAAGCAGACCATGTACTGAGAAGTAAGTGCACCAAAAAGCAGTTGGTCTTTCTTGCAAAAATATATCAGAATGGATTCAATGTAAGTCAGGTTAAAAAATTGTCATTCAGATCATGTTAGAAATATGCAGAGACTCTATCTTCTCTCCAATGACATGTAGTTTGTAAAATATGTTTCCATTAACATCTTCTTTCTGCTGAGTACTGTGTCCCATGTAGCAAAACACAACAGAGGAAAAAAAAGCCATTTCCTGAGTTCCTTGCTTAAGCTGCAGCTGTAATTATACTCCATGACCTGTGTTTCTCCCTAGCAGCTATCTCTGAAGGCTGGTATTGTTATGTTAGAATTCAGCTGTAGTAACATATTACTTCTTGAGGAGCTATGTCATCATAACTTCACTGTAATAGGAAAATTAAAGACAGGCTTTTATCCAGGAATTAAAAGCTCCCACATATTATCAGGCCAGAAATCAGAAAGCACTTATCAATACCCTTCCTTCAAAGGATTGTGACTAGAAAGACTCCTTTTGTTGAAATTACCAGTACTTGATCATGTAACCATTTAGAAGACACTGCATTGTCAGCAAATCAAGTGGATTTATTGACTACCGCTAAGAGGCAATGCAAACTCTTAGAGAGATTAAATAAGAAATCGTTGTTCCACACAGCCACCTTATGAAAATCTCAGACAGAAGTTTGTCTAGATCTGAGGCCTGGGGAATGGCAGCACCTCCGCACAGCAATATTAAAACCATAAAGATATTCAATGAATAGCCTCTGAGACAGTTATGCCAACTGGTAGGGACATGACGGATATGATGATAATGATGATTCTTTCAAATCTACATGCAAAGATATTACCTTTTCATACAAATACCAGTGCCGCCCCCTCGAAGTGGCCATTGCTGACCTGCCCCAGAGCACTCAGGTACATGTTGTGGACACAGTTTTCATCCTTCGCTGGAATCAAATGCTTCACAGAGGTTGACGGACTTTTGCACCCTTAGAGAAGTGTAGTGAACAATCAACAATATTCAACAATACCCAAAAAATGTAGACACCACGACCAATGTGGTCATAGAAGGAAAACTCCAATCAGAAAGAAAGTTAAAAGATTTACTATAAACACAAACTCAAAGTCAAGTAGACAATGCGCAAAACCAAGTTATAAAGATGCATAATCACCAAGGGTTGACCAAGGCGTCAAAATAAATTCAGACAAATTAACATTAAAAGAACTCAGCATTCAAGAAGATTAATGTATAACGTCAATAAGAATTTCTGTGACACAAATATTACGTGATGCTCAGAATATACAATTATTAGTCAATTCAAATATAGAGGGGTCATTAATCTTTGGCTGGGCACAGGTCAACCCTACAGCTAACCAAATCGGAAAATACATGTGTGAGGAGGAGCACATGCAGGCAAAATACAAAAAGTACAAAAAGGACAAAAATAATTTGGAAAAAGAGAATTTTGGACTGCAGAATACTAACTTAGTTGGCCATAAAATAGGTAAGAAGAGAATGCATCAGCGTATCAGAAGCTCAGACATGAGTCTTCTGAAGGGGCAGAATAAAAATGATTGCTAAATCGAAAAAGGGACATTTTAGAGGTAAGAGCACATGGCAGAGAGGAAGATACCTCTCCTTGGGATACAGCATTCAAGGAATCTTCATCAGCAAGGCATCAGGATCAGCATTTATTAGCAAACATCAGAAGCTCTCTGCAAGCTTTGAGGACTCCTCAAGGCTGACCAGGGCTGGCTAAATTTCAAATGCCCATTGATATTTCAAATTACAGAAATTGATTGGATTCGCCAGAGATGTCAGTTCATATTATGTTGAATAGGCACCAACCAATCAAGAACAGTTGGAAGACTTCAAGTTGCAACAAGCACATCTCTTCCCAGAATTGTCATGTGAACGTGTCCTTTCTGTGCGACTCCAAACAGGTTTGAAATAAATGTATACAATCTCAGTCCATGTTGCTACAATGTAATATTTCCAAGGACAAATGTGTACATCACTCCACGTTTAAACAATAAACTTATTACAAAAATAACTTTTCCTCTCATGGGAATGAAATGTGAAAGAAGACTTCACATGATATAAAAATAATTCAAAACTTTTACATTACTATAAAATGTAAGCTCTGTAGGCTACACTTATGCTAGCACAAAAATCATAACATTACATTCAATTAATATGTTTTAATAAAACATATATAAAATAACAATTAATACATTTAGCATTAGTACGGCCTTATTATTATGAACCATACATTTTCCAGTTAAACTAAAAGCCTTGTCACTGTATTCCATTAAGTATAACAGAGAACTGCGTAATTTTCATTGTAGATATATTTAACACTCATTAATCATTCATTAATCACAAGAAATGCAATATGATTTCTATATGCAATGTTAGTTTAAAGTCTAAATTAAATTTTAACATCAGTTTTAACCTTCTAACATGATTTAATTCAAAAGGCACCAAAGTCAAACTTTGAAGTAAAAGCAATTGCACATTTAAAATGTGTATAATTGCAGCTTTTTTACTCTCTTTTACTTTCATAAACTAAATCTTGTCACATCCTGATGACTCTTGTGGCACGAGGGACGACACTAAAATTTAAGCTCTATCAATACAATAAAAGAAAAGAGGGTGGAAATTAGTGCATATTAGGATTTCCTTCTGTTCCCAAAACTGGGTGTAATATTTGTAAATGATTTAAGATGTTACACCAGTTTGTAACAATCAACATTTGTAAAATTGTAAAATAAAAATATAGCAGAATGGGCATACTCACCATCGGACCTGCAAATCATTTGCAGGTGAAGTTCATGTCTTAAAAAGACCTTTCTTGGTTCCTCTTCACTAAATTATGGGCCATGTAGTTGGGTGTCGTACAGTTCCTCTCGCCAACTTCTTGATATCCAAAAACTTGTCTTGGTAGACAATGCCAGTGCATCTTGTTCACTCTAGTACACCAAATAAATAGTGTGGTTTCTTATACATATAAGGCTCTTTTTGGAGCCCTTCAAAGAAATATAACACAACTGGTCTAAAAGCAGTTCAATTTTCAATTACTCACACAATGGCCTCTCTGCAAAGAATCATTTTCTCCTGGTGCTCAGCCACCTTTTGGCCATAGGAAGCCTCAATGGAAAATCTGAAAGCAACAGAATGAAATACAAATATGATGAAGCCAGTATCATTTATAGATGATGTTCATGGATATCCCTAACTTTGATTCAAGTTTTGCTGTTGATTATAGGCCATGTAGTTGTGTATCAAACATTTCAACTTTCCCAGCTTTGTTACATCCAGCTATTTGGCTAAGTAGCTCATGCCAGAGTATTTTGGTCACTGTAAATGTATTGAGTGTAATTTCTGATATGTATTTCACAATTTTAGAGCTCCTCAAAGGACTGCAACTTAACTGGCCTGAAAGAAGTTCCCATTTCAGTTATTCACAAAATGTTGCAAGTACTTTTTAAATGACAGTCTCTCTGCATATGGGTATCTTCCCCTGGTGCAAATCTAGTTTTTGCTTCTAGCAAGTCACAAAGGAAAATCCAAATAAAAAAGAATGGAGTGTGCACTTTATCAATCAATCAATCAATCAGTGATTTTTTAAGCGCGCTACTCACGCGGAAGGGTCTCAAGGTGCCGTTGGGGGGGTGGAGGGTGGTGCTACTGCTCGAAGAGCCAGGTGTTGAGGCGCTTCCTGAAGGTCAGGAGATCCTGGGTCAGACGTAGGTTGACGGGGCGGGAGTTCCAAGTTTTGGCGGCAAGGTGGGAGAAGGGTCTGCCACCGGTTGTGGTATGGTGTATGTGGGGGACGGTTGCGAGGGTAAAGTTAGCAGAGCAGAGCTGGTGTGTTGGGATGTGGAGGTTGAGACGCTCATTGAGGTAGGCCGGTCTGGCATTGTGTAGAGCTTAGTGAGTATAGATCAGGAGCTTGAAGACGATCCTTTTGTTGACGGGAAGCCAGTGGAGGTCTCTGAGGTGGGCTGAGATGTGTTTGTGGTGAGGGAGGTTGAGGATGAGTCATGCTGAGGTGTTCTGAATGCACTGGAGTTTCTTCTGGAGCTTGGCCATTGTTCCCGCGTAGAGGGTGTTGCCGTAGTCCAGTCCGCTGCTGACGAGGGCGTGGGTGACCGATCTTCTGGTTTCCATGGGAATCCACCTGAAGGTCTTGCGGAGCATGCAAAGGGTGTTGAAGCATGAGGATGAGATGGCATTGACTTGCTGGGTCATAGCTTCATACTGGACTGTTTGCTCTCTGAGGTTGCGTGCATGGGTGGGGTGTTGGGGCAGACCCCAGAGTGGAAGGCCACCAGGAGTCGTCTCATGCTGATCTGTTGGGGCCGAGGATGATGATCTCGGTCTTCTCTGAGTTCAGCTTGAGGCAGCTTGCTTTCATCCAGTTGGCGATGACGTGAAGTCCAGTGTGGAGGTTGTTCTTAGCGGGTGCAGGGACCTTTGTGAGAAAGAGGATGAGCTGAGTGTCGTCTGCGTAGGAGATGATGTTGATGCCATGGGATTGGACGATGTTGGTGAGCGGAGCCATGAAGACATTGAAGAGGGTGAGGCTGAGTGAGGATCCCTAGGGAACACCGCAAATGGTATTGGTGGCCTCAGACAGGAACGGGGGAGGGGGACTCTTTGGGTTCTTCCAGAGAGGAAGGAAGTGAGCCAGTCCAGGGCTCTGTGGCGAATTCTGGTGTCGAAGAGGCGTGTGCGAAGGGTGTAGTGACAGATGGTGTTGAAGGCTGCGGAAAGGTCAAGGAGGATGAGGGCAACGGTTTCACCTTTGTTGAGCCTGCTCCTGATGTCGTCAGTGCAGGTCTCGGTGCTGTGGTTCTTGCGGAATCCAGACTGGAAAACGTCGAGTAGACTGTTGTCCTCCAAGAAGCGGGACAGTTGGTTGTTGACTATCTTCTCGATGACCTTCGCAGGGACGTGGAGTAGGGAGATAGGTCGGTAGTTTTTGAGAACTCAGGGGCATATTTATACTCTGTTTGCGCCGGAATTGCGTCGTTTTTTTTTGACGCAATTCCGACGCAAAACTAACTCCATATTTATACTTTGGCATTAGACGCGTCTAGCGCCAAAGTCCATGGAGTTTGCGTCATTTTTGGACACCTACTATGCTTTAATGATATGCAAGGTAGGCGTTCCCGTCTAAAAAATTGACTCCGAGGCATGTGCGCCGTATTTACACTCCCGGGCAAAATTCACGCCCGGGAGTGGGCGGGTCAAAAAAAATGACGTCCGGCCGCTTTTGCACCGTTTTTTAGCGCCTGGTCAGGGCAGGCGTTAAGGGACCTGTGGGCTCGGAAGGAGCCCAGAGGTGCCCTCCCAAGCCCCCAGGGACACCCCCTGCCACCCTTTCCCACCCCAGGAGGACACCCAAGGCTGGAGGGACCCATCCCAGGGACATTAAGGTAAGTTCAGGTAAGTTTTTTTTTTTTTTTTTTTGTGGCATAGGGGGGCCTGATTTGTGCCCCGCTACATGCCACTATGCCCAATGACCATGCCCAGGGGACATAAGTCCCCTGGGCATGGCCATTGGGCAAGGGGGCATGACTCCTGTCTTTGCTAAGACAGGAGTCATTTCAATGGAGGTTGGGAGTTAAAAAAAATGGCGCAAATCGGGTTGAGGCGAAAAATTTGCCTCAGCCTGACTTGCCCCATTTTTTGGCGCCCAAGCTCCATATCCCCCCACGCCGGCGCTGCCTGGTGTACGTCGTTTTTTTCACGCACACCAGGCAGCGCCGGCGGCTAACGCCGGCTAACGTCATTGAATAAATACGGCGCCCGCATGGCGCTTCAGAATGGCGTTAGCCGGCGCAAATTTTTTTTCCGCAAAACTGCGTTGGCGCAGTTTTGAGTCAAAAAGTATAAATATGGCCCTTAGGGGTTGGCTTTGGGCTTTTTGAGCAGGGTGTTGACTTCGGCGTGTTTCCAGCTCTCCGGGAAGATGGCGGTCTTGAAGGAGCTGTTGATGATGTTCCGGAGCTGGGGAGAGATGATTTGGCTGTCTTTAATGAAGACACGGCGGTGCTGGGGTAGTTGGATTTGGGTTGTGGGGCGTGGGTAGCGTTGGAGATCAATTGGTCCTTAGAGATCTTGTTCCACTTGTGGTGAGGGATCCAATGCTGTTGGTGGTGGGTTTCTGGAAGGAAAAGTTAACACAACGGTGGTCGGTCCAATGAAGTTCGGTGGTGTGGGTGAAGGTGATGTGGCTGCTGGAGGAGAAGATGGCATTGAGTGTGTGACTGGCCGAGTGAATGGGCGAGGTGACCAGTTGCTTGAGGCTGAGGTTGGCAAGGTTGTCCAGTAGGGCTGAGGAGTTGCTGTCGCCGGTGTTCTCCAGGTGGAAAATCAGGTCACTGAGGAGCATGTAGTCGGTGGAGGCGAGGGCGTTGGTGCTGATAGTGTTGGCGATGGTGTCGCAGAATTGAGGGTGGGGGCCCGGTGGTCTGTAGACAAAGGTTCCTCTATGGGTGGTGTTGGCATTGACGTATATCTGGAAGTGCAGGTGTTCTGCGGCATCTAGGGCGTCGTGGATGCGGTTCAGATCCTGATGGAGCTTCTGTGGACTATGGCGATTCCTCCTCCTGGTTTGTTGGTACGGTCTCCTCGGGTGATCTTGAAGCCCTCAGGGATGGCTATGGCAATGTCTAGTTCTGATGAGGGGTTCATCCAGGTTTCGGTGACGAAGGCGATGTCTGGGGAGGTTGATGTGAGCAGGTCCAAGAGTTTGATGGCGTGCTTGTGGACGGAGCGGGTGTTGAGGAGGATGCAGCTGAGGTGGTTGAGGTGGGTGGTGTTGTTGTGGTGCTTGGTGGCCTGAGCGCAGGTGAAGTGGCACGTGCGGCAGGAAAAAGGTCTGTGGGTGTGCCTAGGGGGGGCCTGGACGCAGGCTGTGGGGCGGCTGGGGTTGAGCGCGAGGAGTTCTGAAGTGATGTAGTGGCATCTGGCGGCGTGGGAGGTGTGAGGGGCAGGGGGACTGGCGCTGGGCACGGTCAGGCGTGGACGGGTGCAGACGGGCTTGCCCCTGGCCATTAAGAAGGGGAGGCGAGAGGGAGGAGCAGCTGGGAGGTGGGAGGCGATGGCAAATGGGGGCACGAGGGGGGTGGGTCGCAATGGACGCAGCGGCGGGACCGGGGAGAACAGAATGGAACAGAACAGAAAAGGCAGAAACAGGCAATGGAAAAGACAGTAAACAGGCAGAACAACAAAGAAGACAATAAACCGAAAAAGACACAGAAAAATGGCACAAAAAGCACTAGTACAGATAACAAGACACACACACAATACTTACGGCAACCACTAGACACCAGGGATGAGGCACAGGCGGGTGCCTGCGGGTGGTGGAGGGCCTCGAACTCGCGGCAGCAGCGAGGGTGGGGACACGAGGGCAGGCCGGTGGAACTACTTGGCGTGTAGAGTGGTGCCTGGCCTTAAGGCAGGTGAGGGGTCACTCTCCGTGCCGCACAGCGGCTGCTGTTAGGAAGGGGAGGTGGGAGGGAGGAGCAGCTGGGAGGCGGGAGGCGGTAGAGAATGGGGGCGCGAGGGGGCGGGCCGCAGGGGACGCAGCAGCGGGACCGGGGAGAACAGAACGGAACAGAACAGAAAAGGCAGAAACAGGCAATGGAAAAGACAGTAAACAGGCAGAACAACGAAGAAGACAATAAACTGAAAAAGGCACAGAAAAACAGCACAAAAAGCACTGGTACAGATAACAAGACACATACACAATACTTACGGCAACCTAGACACCAGGGATGAGGCGCAGGCGGGTGCCTGCGGGTGGTGGAGGGCCTCGAACTCATGGCAGCAGCGAGGGTGGGGTCGGGGACACAAGGGCAGGCTGGTGGAGCTGCTCAGTGTGCAGAGTGGTGCCTGGCCTTAAGGCAGGTCAGGGGTCACTCACCGCACCGCGGCCCCCATTAAGAAGGGGAGGTGGGAGGGAGGAGCAGCTGGGAGGTGGGAGGCGGGAGGCGGTGGTGAATGGGGGCGCTAGAGGGGCGGGCCGCAGGGGACACAGCGGCGGGACCGGGTAGAACAGAATGGAACAGAACAGAAAAGGCAGAAACAGGCAATGGAAAAGACAGTAAACAGGCAGAACAACGAAGAAGACAATAAACCGAAAAAGGCACAGAAAAACAGCACAAAAAGCACTAGTACAGATAACAAGACACACACACAATGCTTACGGCAACCACTAGGCACCAGGGATGAGGCGCAGGCGGGTGCCTGCAGGTGGTGGAGGGCCTCGAACTCGTTGCAGCAGCGAAGGTGGGGACACGAGGGCAGGCTGGTGGAGCTGCTTGGCGTGTAGAGTGGTGCCTGGCCTTAAGGAAGGTCAGGGGTCACTCTCCGCTCCGCACAGCGGCCACCATTAATAAAGGGAGGTGGGAGAGAGGAGCACCTGGGAGGCGGGAGGCGGTAGAGAATGGGGGCGCGAGGGGATGGGCCGCAGGGGACGCAGCAGCGGGACCGGGGAGAACAGAACGGAACAGTACAGAAAAGGCAGAAACAGGCAATGGAAAAGACAGTAAACAGGCAGAACAACGAAGAAGACAATAAACCGAAAAAGGCACAGAAAAACGGCACAAAAAGCACTGGTACAAATAACAAGACGCACACACAATGCTTACGGCAACCACTAGACACCAGGGATGAGGCGCAGGCGGGTGCCTGCAGGTGGTGGAGGGCCTCAAACTCATGGCAGCAGCGAGGGCGGGGACACAAGGGCAGGCTGGTGGAGCTGCTCGGTGTGCAGAGTGGTGCCTGGCCTTAAGGCAGGTCAGGGGTCACTCTCCACACCACGCAGCGGCCGCCATTAAGAAGGGGAGGTGGGAGGGAGGAGCAGCTGGGAGGTGGGAGGCGGGAGGCGGTGGTAAATGGGGGCGCGGGAGGGTCAGGGCTGCAGGGGACACAGCGGCGGGACCGGGGAGAACAGAATGGAACAGAACAGAAAAGGCAAAAACAGACAATAAAAAAGACAGTAAACAGGCAGAACAACGAAGAAGGCAATAAACTGAAAAAGGCACAGAAAAACAGCACAAAAAGCACTAGTTCAGATAACAAGACACACACACAATGCTTACGGCAACCACTAGACACCAGGGATGCCTGCGGGTGGTGGAGGGCCTCAAACTCGTGGCAGCAGGGAGGGCATGGTCGGGGACACAAGGCCAGGCTGGGTGAGCTGCTCGGTGTGTACAGTGGTGCCTGGCCTTAATGCAGGTCAGGGGTCACTCTCCGCACCGCACAGCAGCCGCCATTAAGAAGAGGAGGTGGGAGGGAGGAGCAGCTGGGAGGCATTGGCAAATGGGGGCGTGAGGGGGGCGGGCCGCAGGAGATGCATTGGTGGGAACGGGGAGAACAGACCAGAACAGAAAAGGCAAAAACAGGCAATAAAAAAGACAGTAAACAGGCAGAACAACAAAGAAGGCAATAAACCGAAAAAGGCACAGAGAAACGGCACAAAAAGCACTAGTACAGATAACAAGACACACACTTGTTCACTGGACTTAGGATTCTGAGTACTTTGCTACTGCTAAGCAGTGCTCTAAAGTTGGCAGCCTTGGCTTATCGAAAATTGGCATATTTATCTTACTTGTAAGTCCCTAGTAAAGTGCACTATATGTGCCCACAGCCTGTAAATTAAATGCTACTAGCCGGCCGACAGCACTGATTTTGACACCCACTCCAGCAGCACTTTATAAAATGTCTCAGGCCTACCACTGCAGAGCTTGTGTGTGCAGTTTCAAACTGCCATTTCGAACTGGCATGTTCACCCAGTTGCCAGGCTCACACCTTCCTTTTTATTACATGTAAGTTCCCCCTAGTGTAGGCTATTGCTATTCCCAAGGGCTGGGTGCATTGTATATGAAAGGTTGGACATGTATGCTTAAGTTTGACATGTCTTGGTAGGGAAAGAACTGCAAAAGTATTTTTTTTACTACTACAAGGCTGCATAGATTAACATTGGGATTACCTTGGTAGACATTTTAAGGTTAATTTCCATTTGGGAAAAGATAGAAATTTGCAGTTAATTTTCTCTAGACTCACAATTTAAAAACACAATTTATGGTGAAGTCGGACTTTAAATTGTAAGTCTGAAAATGGCACTTTTAGAGAATTGCCATGTTTTCACTTTTACCATTGTGTGCCTCTGCTTGTCTCTGAATACACATCTGGTGTGGGTGACTGCTGAGCTTTGTGCATTCCCTCTAGGCAGTCACACACAAGGTGAGTTGGGGTGTGACATTTACATTCTAATGGCCCATCACCAGAGTTATGGGCCTTCCTTAGCTAGGGTGGGAGGGAGGAACTGACACTTTTACCTGAATAGGTCTGTGCCTGTCCCTACACAAAGAGCTGCATAACACCCTGTAGAGTTTCTGGAGCCAGGGAAGGAGGTGCAGCGATTTTGTACACTATGAAGGCCTCTCTTTGAAGTCTCCTCCAATTCAAGAGCTCAATTGTGTATAAGTACTGGACCGCAAGCCCCACCAAGACAGTAGACTTTAGGACCTGAGGACATTCTGCTAGGAAGAAGGGCTGCTGGGCTGCCAGAAGAGACTGTCGCTTTGCTGAACTGCTTTGCTGTGTTGGCCTGCTGCCTGCTGCTTCTTGCCTGGGAGTGAGAAAGACTGGGCTTATCTCTCTATCTCTCCACAGAACCAATTGACTCCAAGGGTTTGCAGGCTTTCCTCCTGTTCTGAAGTATCTGGGCCATCAAAGACTTCCTACAACCCTACTCAAGCTGCTGGGCGCTGTCAACTGTGAGGTCTGTCCTGCCAAGAGGTGTCAGTCCAGTCCTGGACCTTGAAAGGGGATTCTGCAGATGTTTTTATGCAAAAATGATGCATTGACAGCATTGCGCTGATTGTAACCACCACATCCTCCCACAATGCCCATTGAGGTTGAGGACTTCACATCACCAACTGTGCAGCTCTGGATTGATGCATCACCACCAGCCATGGCACATCGCCTTCGCATCTCCGGCAGCATGGCTCGATGACAACGGATTGCCTTTATCGCAAGGGCTCAAGGACTTGCATCACCAGCTGTGTGGTTCGATGACGATGATCCCCCAGACTGAACAGATTATATCTGATGCATCATTTTCACATTGGCTCTAAGCCGTTGATACAACACTCCATTGGGCCCTGCATTGGTCCTGTAGCTGGCCTGCCCTCCATCGTGGTCCATCACAATCAGCCTGAACTTTGGATTTATCCAGGTCTATAGCGACTTCAAGTAACCTTTTAGAGCTATTGACTTCTAAGCACTATATTGCAGTTTATTCTTTAAAAATCTATATTGAGTTTCACTTATTGGATTTTTGTCATTTTGTCATTTTGGTCTTGTTTTGCTCACACGAAAATTCTTTATTTTTCTAAAATGGTGTAGAGTATTTTTGTGGTGTTTTCCGGGTTGAGGCCTGATTTTAACCTCAGACCTGATTTGCACCATTTTTTGACGCACAACCCCCATTTTCCCATACGCCGGCGCTGCCTGGTGTGAGTCATTTGTTTTGACTCAGACCAGTCCACAGCACCAGCTAACGTCATTCCATTTATAAGGCGCCCACATGGCACGTTGGAATGGCGTTAGCCAGCAGTGAAACTTTTGATGCACAACTGCGTTGGCGCAGTTGTGCGTCAAAAAGTATAAATATGACCCAATATTTTAGAGATGGTCCCTTCCTGTTCCTATCCTGGAAATATATTTACTCCTGGCCTTGACAGTAGTAAATGTCTGTCCTTATTCAGTGCAGGAATGGTCAGAGAAAGTTTGTGAATATCCAAAAATGTCCGTATATGGGGTTTCCCTAAGTGTTACCACATTTTCACCATGGATCGTTCACTTACTACCCCTCGGAAAAGATTTACTCATTCAAAAAAGTAAATGTGAGTGAACCTTTTTACAACGTTAAATCACATTTTGTGAATCACTAATGGGGCATTACACTGAAAAAAGTTATTTGAATGTGCAGTTTGAAATTAGAGGCACAAATAACTTTGTGAATCATGCCAAGTGTTCTCTAATGAGGAATGAATATGTTACCTTAACTTTACACACACCGATCCTAATGCAGTATGTATGGTTGTCGACTGAGCCATATCATTATAACTAAGAACACCGAACATGTGAATTTGAGCACTGAATTTGAGCAGTGCCGAGATACCAGATCGAATTATTCATTAAAAACTGATAGCTGCAGGAATGCATGGAAGTTGAGTAGAAAAAATAATCAACAAGAAAATACCTTTTACAATGACAAATCCAGAGCTATTGGCTTTGCCAATGCTTCTTTCCGGTGTTCTGCTGCTGCTGATTTGCTGCATCAAGTATATGTTTAGGGCTGCTGAACTACATTTTGAATGAAATAAAGACTCCCATGCAAACCTGACAGCAGTTGAACTACACATTTCTGCGATGCTAGAGGTAAGTATAAATTCCCATATTTATACTTTTTTAGCGCCGCATCTGCGCCGCTTTTGGATGCAAAAACATCGCAAACTTGCAAAATCCAATTGTATTTTGAAAGTTTGCGCCGTTTTTGCGTCAAAAAGCGGCGCAAATGCGCCGCTAAAAAAGTATAAATATGGGCCGAAATCTTTTATTTAAGAACATTATTAAAGTGTGTATGAAATATTTAAGACTTTGGTTGGAGCCAATTTTCGTTTCAGAAGAACAGTGAATAGGATGCAATATGCTTTTTTACTTTCATTCATGAACAAAATCTACAAATTAATATCTGCATTGTTGATGTTTAATACTTTTTAATATCCTCTTTTCTTAACAAATTCAACTGAAAATTAAGGGGCATATTTATACTCTGTTTGCGCCGGAATTGCGTCGTTTTTTTTGACGCAATTCCGACGCAAAACTAACTCCATATTTATACTTTGGCGTTAGACGCATCTAGCGCCAAAGTCCATGGAGTTTGCGTCATTTTTTACCGTGGACACCTACTTTGCGTTAATGATATGCAAGGTAGGCGTTCCCGTCTAAAAAATTGACTCCGAGGCATGTGCGCCGTATTTACACTCCCGGGCAAAATTCACGCCCGGGAGTGATCGGGTAAAAAAAAATGATGTACGGCCGCTTTTGCGCCGTTTTTTAGCGCCTGGTCAGGGCAGGCGTTAAGGGACCTGTGGGCTCGGAAGGAGCCCATAGGTGCCCTCCCAAGCCCCCAGGGACACCCCCTGCCACCCTTGCCCACCCCAGGAGGACACCCAAGGCTGGAGGGACCCATCCCAGGGACATTAAGGTAAGTTCAGGTAAGTTTTTATTTTTTATTTTTTTGTGGCATAGGGGGGCCTGATTTGTGCCCCCCTACATGCCACTATGCCCAATGACCATGCCCAGGGGACAGAAGTCCCCTGGGCATGGCCATTGGGCAAGGGGGCATGACTCCTGTCTTTGCTAAGACAGGAGTCATTTCAATGGGGGTTGGGAGTCGAAAAAAATGGCGCAAATCGGGTTGAGGCGAAATATTTGCCTCAGCCTGACTTGCCCCATTTTTTGGCGCCCAAGCTCCATATCCCCCTACGCCGGCGCTGCCTGTTGTACGTCGTTTTTTTTCACGCACACCAGGCAGCGCCGGCGGCTAACGCCGGCTAACGTCATTGAATAAATATGGCGCCCGCATGGCACTTGTTGATGTTTAATACTTTTTAATATCCTCTTTTCTTAACAAATTCAACTGAAAATTAAGGGGCATATTTATACTCTGTTTGCGCCGGAATTGCGTCGGTTTTTTTGACGCAATTCCGACGCAAAACTAACTCCATATTTATACTTTGGCGTTAGACGCATCTAGCGCCAAAGTCCATGGAGTTTGCGTCATTTTTTACCGTGGACACCTACTTTGCGTTAATGATATGCAAGGTAGGCGTTCCCGTCTAAAAAATTTACTCCGAGGCATGTGCGCCGTATTTACACTCCCGGGCAAAATTCACGCCCGGGAGTGGGCGGGTCAAAAAAAATGATGTACGGCCGCTTTTGCGCCGTTTTTTAGCGCCTGGTCAGGGCAGGCGTTAAGGGACCTGTGGGCTCGGAAGGAGCCCATAGGTGCCCTCCCAAGCCCCCAGGGACACCCCCTGCCACCCTTGCCCACCCCAGGAGGACACCCAAGGCTGGAGGGACCCATCCCAGGGACATTAAGGTAAGTTCAGGTAAGTTTTTATTTTTTATTTTTTTGTGGCATAGGGGGGCCTGATTTGTGCCCCCCTACATGCCACTATGCCCAATGACCATGCCCAGGGGACAGAAGTCCCCTGGGCATGGCCATTGGGCAAGGGGGCATGACTCCTGTCTTTGCTAAGACAGGAGTCATTTCAATGGGGGTTGGGAGTCGAAAAAAATGGCGCAAATCGGGTTGAGGCGAAATATTTGCCTCAGCCTGACTAGCCCCATTTTTTGGCGCCCAAGCTCCATATCCCCCTACGCCGGCGCTGCCTGTTGTACGTCGTTTTTTTTCACGCACACCAGGCAGCGCCGGCGGCTAACGCCGGCTAACGTCATTGAATAAATATGGCGCCCGCATGGCACTTCAGAATGGCATTAGCCGGCGCTAATTTTTTTGACGCAAAACTGTGTTAGCGCAGTTTTGCGTCAAAAAGTATAAATATGGCCCTAAGTCTGTTAACTGTGGGCGCTAGGACCGGGGTCCCATACTTCATATACACCTTTTGTAAAAAAGGGGGACAAGGGCAGAATTCACTGCATTTGCTACAGAAGATTGAAAATACAACGCTGTACATGAGCATGCTCTCAAGGATTATTAAGTGACTAGATCCTGGTGCGTGGTTTGCAGTTCGGCGGTGCCTATGGTCTTCGCTCCCCTGGTGGGGAAACAACCCACTCTTTTTAGAGACCTGGGGAAAATTTACAAGCCCCTTGCCCTGCCGGTGTGTCACTTTTTGTGACGCTTCAGTGGTGCAGAGTGCAGACCCATATCTACGAGGCCATGCAAAGCCACTTTTTATGACTTTTCATGGCCTTGAAGAAATGGTGTAAGGCAGCACCACGCAAGTCACTGTTTTCCCATGCAACAGCAATGGGTTTTGACACATTGCAAGATTTATAAAGATCTGTAATCCTGGAAGTGCATCAAAACTGTATCACTACCCAGGAGAGGCTTAACGAGGAGAAATATATTTATTTATTCTCATTTTTACATGAATTCTGCAGCACACATAGAGAGAGGAAACATCCTCTGTGGATTGTTTTTTGCAGGAAAGTGTCCCTTCCTACACAATAACAATCCTGCCAACAACTCAGACGCCCTTGCACTATGGTACAAGGATGCCTGCCCTGGCACTAGGCCCCACATTGTGTGCCCATTCTGAATAGGAGAACAGGAATGCACCATATCTCATAAACACAGTTCATTCCTACCCTTTCAAATTGGTGTAGGGCAGTACAGCAAAATGTCTTGCGGCGCTGCCGTACACAAATTCCTTGCAAATTTGCCCCTCGGTCTGGGATTCAAAAGTGCCACTGACAAGATGGCTTCATTGAAAGGCTGAATATTGCTGAACAGATGCCATTTTTATTGTGTGTACTTTGCAAAGTTTTAAGATTTCAAGAATCGAACTCTCAAAGATTGAGATTTCTCTTGAAAACAATAGTCATGATATGCAGACTGCCTTCCTTATGGAGGCTATTACATAGCTTACCTACCCTGAACCACAATGCCTTGCAAGGTGATCCCAGTGTTTTGAAAAATTAGAGACGGTTGCCTTTCCCCAAAGAGAGTGGTGTAGCCATCACTTTGACCTGAAGGCTCTGTGGCAAATGTACCATCAGGTCAGAGTTTTACACCGGTGTTGTAAACTCAGTACTTCGCAATACTCAGAAAACAAGTGGTGGAATCATAAGTTTAATAATGCAGAAGCACCACTGATTTCTAGCAGAGTATCCCTGCCAACATGCTCCAAATGGTCCTTCAAATGATCCTCTAAGTCTCCACATTTAGAAAGGGGAATTGACCATTTGCATAGCAGATGCCCCTGCACTGAATCATCAGTGTTGGCATACACTTGATTCTTGGATATTCAATGGTTCTCCTCTGGAGGACTTTTGACCTGTAGAGGCTTGCAGGCCTTTGTTTCTTCTACAAAAATGTTCTTTTAGCCAGGGGTCTTAAAGGAACAGTCCTATGGGCTCAAGCCACAAGTGCTACATTTCATTTTACATCATTTACTTGCATATGCCACAAGTACATTCAAACTCTGGTTCACAAAAGCCCTAAAAGATGGGAGGAAACTTATGAAATATCAGATGATGAACTTATATGGCTGCATATATTTCCTCAATCCTAGATGGAAACTTGCATGTAGATTTAAGATTGAGCTTGAAGAACTTTTGCTTTGTCTTGGCCTTTTACTTAAATATACACTCGGAGGAAAAGGTCTGCTTCCCAGTCGTTTAACCTATGATGAACTCCCTTAACAGAATGCAGGTTCCAATGGAATGACAAAGTATTGGCCAGGGAAAAAACATTTCAAAACGATTAAAAACACATATATGTAAAGAAGGCAGAAGCACTGATTGATAAAAAATAGGAGACACAGCTGTTTTCAAATCTCAGTTAGTCTTAACTTTTTACCTATCTGGTCTTCAGAAGTGCACAAGGCACACTGTAGCATTTCAGCACACATTGAAACCAACTAATAAGTGGAAAGGATAACACATTACATTTACAAAGAACATCAAATGTGATGGCCAACATACTCGATATTTATACAGGAATCCAGAGCCCTTCTCAGACCTCAAGTGATGCCTACTGTGCCTCAGCCCACAAAAATCTACAAAGGTGAAGAATGTACTAGGTCCTGTGGTTGTGAAAGGGGCTTTATGTGGTGATAGATTTGGAACAGCTTTGCCTAGAATCAAAGTTACAATGTTTTTGGAAAAATTGTGCCTTTCTCTAGCTACCCCACCAAGTGCCTAGGTCAGGGAGTGAAGTTAATGAAGCTACAAGGCCTCTGGTGTAACTAGAAGGTGCACACAGAATGCCTGCACCATGCTGAGGGTCAGAAATGACAGATATGGCCTTAAATAAGAGAATATGGCAACAGTGCTTCCCATTTGTCCCAATGTTGCGGTGTAGCAATTAATGACCCCAATTCAGTAGGCTTGTGATGATCTCATTTTCCTGGAGCAGGTGTTGTCTACACCACCACAGATCCTCTCAGTCAGCTTAGCTCTTTAATTTGCTGGTAGTCAGTCACTCTTTCTGCAAGTTGCTATTCAGAACCTCCTTCAGGTAGGTCATAGATCAGTTACAACAGCATTTTCTTCAGGCACTGATCATATTTCTGCCCAGACTGTAGGGAAAGCTGCAAGCAGCAATGCCTTATATCTAAAACACAGTTCTTGTCAGCTACACTGGTGTGACGCTCCTCAGATGTTGAAAAAGTGCAACCAGTTGTTGGTCAAGAGAGAGGACTGTCCAAGTTCATCTTTGCAGGTTTTTAATTTTTGGTGGGGAACGTCTCCAGATGTAGAGGAGAATAACTAATGCTTCATCAGTTGTAAATTAGTCATGTATTTCCATAGCTTCCTAAAATGAACACCGGGCTCATACCCGAGGCCATTTTGTTAAAGTATGGGGATCACTGGCTGGAAGGAAGTGCTATTTTTGTTTCGGGAAATCAGATACAGCTGCATTAAAATGGTCTGCCTAGAGGGAAAAACTATGTGAATGTGTAGGCTCCCAGGTTCAGCATGAATCCTGGACAGCCTTGTACAAAGCCAGCAATTATTTTGTGAGTATCCACTCATTCTCTAGCAAGCCTACTTGTATTCTTCACCATTGATGATAACCCTTCACGCATAATTGCAGAAACCAACCATACTTGACAGTAGAGAAAATAGAGGCACTGGTAACATGAGTTTGACCTCGAACATTACACAGGAGAAGCCTGTGGAAGATACCTCATAAGGGCACAGGCAAAAAAAGCTTGTATTCTAACTATGATTATGCAGTAACCAAAGTCAGTACCTAAATGCTCTGACAAAGATGTCAATAGCTGCTTTCTTAAAGAGGGGTACACTTTTGGTTGCCCCCTGGAACTAGGGGTCTTGCTCTAGGTCCCTTGTTATATTAAATAGAACAACCCTTAGTTCTTACTCATGATTGTTGAGTTCATTTAGTAGAAAAACTAGGGTTACTCAGAAAAGTGTCTGTCAGCAAGGTACACCAGTATCATGCAGAGGACTTTTCTTTAAAAAATACACCATTATTTCCAATTTGTATTCAAAATGTTCACATTATTTGTCTCGCTCTTCTAAAATATTGCTGGGAACTAGAGCTAAAGATGATTAATGATTCCTTAATAGTGAGTTTTAAGGGGTCATTATTAAGGTAAAAATGTTAATGTTTAATGTGGAGTTCTGTTATTAGGTAATTTCTTAATATCCACTTATTATTCATATTATATATCATTATGTAATTATTATTTTCAATTTATTGCATTATTTGCAAAATAGTGACCATTGCAGGGGAAGCCACTGATGATGTCAGAAGAACCAAGAATATGTTTCATTATTCATTTTTTTTTTTACTAGAGAACACATGAGAGATGAAACAAAGGCCTAAACATTGAGAAAAAAGTGTCAAGTTAGAATCCAAAGGAGGAAAAACAAGCATCAAGAAGATGAAAAGAAAGCTCATTGATAGCGAATTTCAATTATTAGTTCAGGAGTGTGTATGGCAGTATGATAAATTATTTGAAAAATTCTCCCTGTCTGTCTCTGATACAACAAAGAGGATTGGGACACAAGCCCAGGACGAAATTAACACAGTCAGTGTTATCAGCAGAAGTACTGATGACATATGGAAACACTGATACATGTTACTTCTCTTATTTAAAAAAAAGATTGGCTTTAAGGAGACATGAACATTCATCAACTGGAGGGGAGAACCTCCACCAAACAACTACTTGATGCAACATTTCAGACACAATCCATCTCTGGTGTGACTGCATTTGATGATTCCTTGCCTGTTCCCACTATTTCAGGTATGCTTTTTTGATATTGTTAATAAACACAATGCATACATTAGGTTCTCTTAGAGATTTACATTTGCAGACATAATGCAATGATTTTAATGTTAACATTTTATTTTAATCTTTGTAAAAATAAATATGATTTTTTTACATTTTTGTTCAAGTGTTTATATGTATTATTACAGGCTATTATTGACATCTGACACAATCTATCAATGGGATTTTTTTTAAAACTAATGAATGCAATATTGAATATACCAACATAAATAAAATGAATACTATTGTAATTACTTATAAGTATATGCACTTTAACTTCACCTCAAGACACCACAGAGGTAGACATAGAAGATGAAGAGGAAGCTACGTCAGGGCCAAGTAATTTGGACTACTTTACAACAACTGTAAATATAACATCTTATGCTCCTGTTACATCAGCCACTACAGCCATAAATACAGCATTATCATCATTGACATCTACAGTGATTTAAGCTATTCTTATTATAGTCATGACTGCCCAACAGCACGGTACTACTGTTATGCGGGTCATACTTTAATAAGACCACTGTGTGTTTAGGATGCCAGTACTGCAGAGTGTTAGAGACTGAGTGCAATCCACAACTTTAGTAGCTGTCAGCCTAACTCCTGGCTAGCTGACAGTGCCTCACCCAAACCTCCAAATCCACTGGGGTAAAAGGTGATTATGGCAACCAGAACTTTACACTCCAACTCCCCAGGAAGCAGTGGAAACAGATCTTATTACTTTCGCTCAGCTACTTGGCAGTCTAGTAAACAAAGAGTGAGCTTGGATAATTAGGCAGATGAAACAAAGCAAGGTAATCAGCATTAGGAACATGGTAAAGTAGATAAACAACCTAAACATAATGTATGTTTTTTCTAGAGATTCAAAGATTCTAGAGATTCCTACCTAACCGTATGCCTATATCCGAGAGCATAGTGGTTGTAACCTTTTCCCTGGCCCGATCCCAAGAATAAGTCTCAGCCCCATAACTAGCTAAGGTATCAGGAATTGGCCTTTCATGTAGATAGCAATGCTCTCAGGGAGTTGTAAGATAAACACCAGCCAAACTGCATGTCATGAAATATGCGTCCCACGATGGTCAGAATGACCTCCTCCCTCCTTGGATGAGTATGTGGTTTATATAATAGCCCATACCACAGTGGGACTACAGTTCTGATGTACTGCTGTGACTTGATAATAGAAGCTGTCTCCTTATGGGAAACACAAGCTAGCATATCATGTACCGTGCCCCACAGCCTTGGGCAAAAAGTACTGATTATATGTGGTGCAAAGGCTGATTAAATGAGCATTGTGTTCCTTATTTTACTAGAATAAAGCACACTGATAAAACATGTAAAAGCCTTTCCTAAAAGCAGTCTTGCTAGCACAAATAAAATGTGTATAAAAGGTGAAAAAAATGTAAGCTGTAATACTAAGCTAAAAATAAGGGTGGCCAAACAGGGTCCTAAAATGGTCCTTGCGGCACTACTTTCAGAAGAAGCAAAACATGTTCTTCAGTAACCATTCCAAATGTACAACAAACATAGGGGGTCATTCCAACCCTGGCGGTCGGTGTTAAACCAGCGGCCAAACCGCAAACAGGCTGGCGGGGAAAAAAATGGAATCCCGACCCTGGCGGAAACCGCCAACAGAGACCGCCACCTTACCACACCGCCCGCCACGGCGGCACAAACAAACAGCGCGGCGGTCACCGCCAACAGACAGGCGGGAGACAATGTACCACCCACCCTATCACAACCTACCAATCCGCCACCTTTTCCGGGGCGGTAGCCCCGCCGATAAAAACACGGCGGAAACAGCCATTTCGAAGGGAAAACGCTCACCACCATACAGCCCACGAGGAATAAGGACAGCATGGAACCCGAACTCCACATACTCCCAGCGATTGTGTACCTACTCCTCTACCAGGAGCACGAACGCCGGCGCAGAAGAGAACGGTGAGTACTGCAACTACGACACAGGGGAGGGGGGTGGAGAAAATATTACGGGTACACACATACGCCACACACCCACCCTCAACCTCACCCACTACAACACACACATCAATGCGTATCAACACATCAGAGTGACACCCCCCAAACCCCCCGGAAGAATGCAAACACAAAAGGAAATGATTCTAAACATAAGAATATATTGTATTACTGGCTGAAAAATATAATTCTACATCAAAAACTGTTATATACATATATGTACAAGTCCGAGCATTGTAGCATGTATTGTCCGTGGACCACTGGGCCCAAATCACATGGGCAAAGCCCACACAAGATACCTGACTCCAATGGAGAGAACACTGCAGGGGCATCAGATAGCAAAACTACAGGCACCTCAGGGGGAACGGAAGGGGGGGCACCTCAGCCAGATGAGTCCACGATGCCAGATCCACGAGGGGCCTCCATGCCCACTGTTCAATCCTGGGGAGTGCAAAGCCACAGTCTCTCAAGTCCGGACAGTGGGTGGGTTGCCCACTGTTCAATCCTGGCGAGTGCAAAGCCACAGTCTCTCAAGTCTGTACAGTGGGTGGCTTGCCCACTGTTCCATCCTGGGGAGTGCAAAGCCACAGTCTCTCAAGTCTCTACAGTGGGTGGCGTGCCCACTGTTTCATCCTGGGGAGTGCAAAGCCACAGTCTCACAAGTGGATAACAGTCTCCGCTGGTTCTGGGTGGTGCCTGGTGCCCAGACTGCTTCGTGCAGCCCTGCCCGACTAAGATGCGGGCAAGCCCCTGGCGCTCATGGTTCATCGGTGCTTGAGATGAAGGGCCCAGTTCAGCGGTGCTTGAGACGGCGGTGCCCAGTTCAGCGGTGCTTGAGATGAAGGGCCCAGTTCAGTGGTGCTTGAGATGAAGGACCCAGTTCAGCGGTGCTTGAGACGGCGGTACCCAGTTCAGCGGTGCTTGAGATGAAGGGTCCAGTTCAGCGGTGCTTGAGATGAAGGGCCCAGTTCAGCGGTGCTTGAGACGGCGGTGCCCAGTTCAGCGGTGCTTGAGACGGCGGTGCCCAGTTCAGCGGTGCTTGAGACGGCGGTGCCCAGTTCAGCGGTGCTTGAGATGAAGGGCCCAGTTCAGCGGTGCTTGAGATGAAGGGCCCAGTTCAGCGGTGCTTGAGACGGCGGTGCCCAGTTCAGCGGTGCTTGAGACGGCGGTGCCCAGTTCAGCGGTGCTTGAGATGAAGAGCCCAGTTCAACGGATCTGGCCATGGCGTGGAGTTCATTTGCCACCTGTCCTGTGGCTGGCGGGGCCCTCCTGGGCTGCAGTGCCGGGCATGTTGGTGGCCTCCTGCCCACCTGGGATGGGGCTGGCGGGGCCCTCCTGGCCAGCTGGGCTGATGGCGGTCTTGTCGGGCGTGCTGCCCTTCCCAGCCTTCCCTGATCGCCTGTGGCCCTTCCCCACCTTGGGCGGTGTGACAGCTGTCTCCACACCTCCTGCTGGAGCCATGGTAGGGGTTTTGGTGCCTGGTGTCTTCACCCTCTCGCGCCGGCCACTGCCTATCTTTGATTGTTTCTCCGGGGGTGGGCTGCCCGTGCCTTGGCTCCGTACTGAACTGGCTGCCCTGGAGGGTGGGGCACTCCATAATCCATGGCAGACTGTCATGACAGGGCCCGGTTTTGTGGTGGCTGAGGTGCTGACTGGAGTCCTATGACATGGACGGGGTGAGGGAGTTGGGGGAAAGAGGTTAAGTTTGGACAGGAAAAGCTTTTTAGGAGCAATGGGAGGGGTAGGTGTAGTGGGTATGGGAGTGGAGGAAGAGGATGTGGTTGTAGGAGTTTGAAGTCTGGTGTCTTTGGGTGCAGGTGCTTGGGCTGGAGGCTGTCGTGAGGTGGATGGCTGTTGGGTGGGTGGCTGCCTGCGTTTGTGTAACTTGGAAGAGGGGGTCACAGACACACTGGGAGAGGACACAGGGGACGTGTAAATGGCAGTGGGGGTGGTGACTGCACGTGTGCGGGGGGTTCTGGTGTGTGTGCTGGTGATGGACGTAGTGGCTGAAGATGTAGTGCATGCAAGTGTGAGTGGAGACGTGACAGGGAGGGAGGAGGGAGATGAGGAGGAGGGGGACACAGTGGAGGCAGTGGGTGTTGGTATGTCTGTATGTGGATGTTGCTTGGGTGAATGCCTGTGTGATGTGTGGTGCTAATGTCTGCCTGAGCTTCCCTTGGGTGTTGAGGTGTGTGCAGGCTGGTCTGATGGTGTGTCTGGGATAGGCAGAGGTACAGGTGAAAGGGTCTGGGTGGAGGAAGTTGGAGGGGGGAGGCTAGAGACAGGGACAATGGCTGCCATCAGTGCTGAGGCCAGAGTGTTGAACGATCGCTGAAGGGCAGCCTGACCAGAATGGATGCCCTCCGGGTATGCATTACTCTGGTGCACCTCTCTTTCGACACCCTGGATGGCATTCAATATGTTAGACTGCCCAACAGTGAGCGGCCTCAGGAGGTCAATGATCTCCTCACTGAGGGCAACAGGGGTAACTGGGGCAGGGCCTGAGGTGCCTGGGGCGAAGGAGATGCCCACCTTCCTGGGTGAGCGGGCACGGGGCAAACGCTGAGGGGCTGCTGGGAGGGCGGTGCTGGTGCGCTGGGTGGCGGCTGTACCTGTTGTTGCGGGGGGCACAGATGTTGCCGCCACCACAAGGAGGCTCCTTCAGAGGACGAGTCTGTGTCACTTATGTCTGCCCGAGTCCCCGCTGTGGAGCTCCCCTCACCCTCCATCCCACTGGTGAAATCGGAATCCGTTGCATGGCCCTCCATGGCCATGTGGGATGCAGCTCCCTCGTACTCCGATGCCACTTCTCCTCCACCTGATGATGCTAATGCACACATGAACAGGAAAACCACAAAAAAGGGGGGGGGAATAAAGACATGTTGAGTGCATGCATTGGCGACACCGTTGGCGGACAGGACAGACACAGAAGGCCCCTGCACTACGCCGCGCACTTGGGGTCCACTACTCAATCCGTGGGACATGGCCTACAAGCCTATAGACGACATCAGCACACATAGATGACACAGGGCCATGAATAGCTGTACTTGGCACCCTACAGAGGTGGGGGGCGGGGGCACAGGGCCATGCCTTACGGAGGGGCCTAGCCTACAGAATTCGCCCTGGCCTAGGGATACCCACAGCCCTCCTCCCCCACCCAGACACCTCCACTGCACGCAAAGTCACCAGAATGAGAGTGTACTCACCCCCTTGTGTCTGCTGTGATGTCCTCACGCGCCCATCCAAATCGGGGTAGGCCACCGCCAGGATCCGGAACATCAGGGGGGTCAAAGTCCGACTGGCACCCCTCCCACGTTGGGAGGCCATCCCCAGCTGAGCCTCCGCCGTCTTCCTGCTCCAGCGTCGGATGTCCTCCCATCTCTTCCAGCAGTGGATGCCCCGTCTCTGGTGGACCCCCAGAGTCCGGACGTCCTTGGGGATGGCACGCCAAATATCAATCTTCTGGTGGGCGCTGACCTATGTGAAATGTACAGGGGGAGAAAAATAGTCATCGCCTTCTGCATATTCAATGTGAGTGGCCCCCCATCCCCAACCTTGCCATGTGGCACATGCTCTCATCCGTCGTTTGATGCATGCCTCAATCGCTCCCCTCCCCACCATCTTTCATCCACCCCACCCAACACAGGCATTGGCCACTAAGCATGGCCCTAGTGTACTTACCTGTTGGTCTGGAGGACCGTAGCGTAGCGCATACTGGGGGAGGACCCCATCCACGAGTTTCTCCAATTCCTGAGCAGTGAAGGCAGGGGCCCTTTCCCCAGTCGCATGAGCCATTGTCTCTTCCAGACCGAGGTCACAGCAGCACTTGCAGTGTAGGTCCTCTCCTGTCGAAGATCAGGTATCGAGTGATTAAGCAGATAGAAAATGGCGGTCACGCCCGCGGCGGTGCGTACCGCGGCGGTGCGTACCGCGACCGCCGGCGCACATCCTCATTGGCTCCTGAGACCCATAAGGTTCAATGTTAACCAATGCTGCTTAGCGCCGCGGTCTTTGACCGCCTACCGCCACGGTGTGCCACGCCAGCGCATTTACCTCACATCCCATTGTCGCACTTCACAGGTCAGGCAGCCGCCATTTCAGGGGCCAACATGGCTTACTTTTTACTGCGTCACACATACCTAGGCCTTGCATCAACACTCATACAAGCCATTCAATGCATTGGGAATTGTGTTTTGTGCAAGCTGTGGTTACGTACCTGTGGGTTGATTGACTCTGTGCTCGCTGTTGTCCTTCATAGGCACCGTCCGCTGGGACATGCGAGGAGATGGAGGAATCTTCCCGTGTACAGACCGCTGGTAGACCTGTCGACAATGGAGGAAAGACATGTCATGCTGACATACAGGCTTGACCGAGCCACTATTCATGAACTCTGTGCCCAGCTGGAGCCAGACCTGATGTCACCAATCCGTCAACCCACAGGGATCCCCCCTCTAGTGCAGGTGCTGTCAGTGCTCCATTTCCTTGCAAGTGGGTCATTTCAAACAACAGTGGCCATATCATCAGGGATGTCCCAGCCTATGTTTTCCAAGGTGTTGTCCAGAGTGTTGTCTGCCCTGCTGAAACACATGCAGAGCTACATCGTTTTCCCTGAGGTGGGGGATTTGCCTACAGTGAAGGGTGATTTCTATGCCCTTGGACATATCCCCAACATCATAGGTGCCATTGATGGGACCCATGTGGCTTTAGTACCCCCCAGCAGGAGTGAACAAGTGTACAGAAACAGGAAGAGTTATCATTCTATGAATGTACAGATGGTGTGTTTGGCAGACCAGTACATCGCCCATGTTAATGCTAAGTTCCCTGGCTCAGTGCATGACGCGTACATCATGCGGAATAGCAGCATCCCTTACGTGATGGGTCAACTCCAGAGGCAACGTGTGTGGCTAATTGGTGACTCTGGTTACCCCAACCTGTCATGGCTACTGACCCCAGTGAGGAATCCCAGGACAAGGGTAGAGGAACGGTACAATGAGGCCCATGGGAAAACTAGGAGAGTGATAGAAAGGACCTTCGGCCTCCTGAAGGCCAGGTTCAGGTGCCTCCATATGACAGGTGGATCCCTATTGTACTCACCAAAGAAGGTGTGCCAGATCATCGTGGCCTGCTGTATGCTTCACAACCTGGCTTTGTGACGCCAGGTGCCTTTTCTGCAGGAGGATGGTCCAGATGGTGGTGTTGTAGCAGCTGTGGAGCCTGTGGAGTGTGAAGACGAGGAAGCCGAAGAGGACGACATAGACAACAGAAACGCAGTAATACAGCAGTATTTTCAATGACACACAGGTAAGATTCCAACCCGGCATATTACATATACTTAACCCCTACTACCTCTCTACTGTCTGACCTTTTCCCCCAGTGTATGGTAACTGAGTTGTGACTTTCCCTTCCAATTTCAGAGATGTGGGCCCCACTGCGTGACATCTGCTTTGTTTCCCCATGGACTACAGCTTTGTGACAGTGGTATGTTGGCATCACAATGTAAATATGCATTTTTGGCACGGTAATGTCTAATACATTTGTACAAACTCACAGCCAGACTCCTGATTGTTTTGTGCAATAACTGTGTTTATTTCAGTGCTCTATATTGGTGGGTGGTTGCAAATCGGTGAGGGGTGATGGTGGAGGATTGTCCATGGCATAGTCCAGACTATTTGTATCACAGGTGCATTGTCCAAATGGCTGTAGAAAGTGGAGCAGGGGCAGTTTAAGGATGGACAGGGTGACAATGTGGGACAGTGGGATGACAATCAGGGAGGTATCCTTTCCTGGCAGGGTTCTTGGCATCTTACTCTGTCTTCTTCCTGGATCTCAGGGCCCGCTTGCGGGGTGGTTCTCCTTCTGCAGGGGGTGGGGTGCTGGTGGCCTGTTGGGCCTGTGGTGGGGCCTCCTGTCCACTAGCGCTGGCAGAGGTGGTAGGCAGTTCTTGATCCATGCTAGTGTCAGGGGCCCTTTGTGGTGCCACTGTGTCCCGCAATGTGGTGACTATCAGAATCAGAGCCCCTACAATGGTGCCCATGGCGGAACTGATGGTTCGTAGTTCCTCCCTGAACCCCAGATACTGTTCCTCCTGCAGGAGCTGGATCTCCTGAAACCTGGCCAGTACTGTCGCCATCGTCTCCTGGGAATGATGGTCGGCTCCCATGATGGAGGAGAGGGCCTCGTGGAGAGTGGGTTCCCTGGGCCTGTCCCCCCCCCCTGTCGCACAGCAGCACCTCCCAGTTCCCCTGTTTCCCTGGGCCTCTCTCCCCTGGACCGTGTGCCCACTACCACTGCACCACTGCCCCCAGGTCTCTGTTGTTGTTGGGGTGGTGGGTTAACCTGGTTGCCCTGTAGTGGTGGACACACCGCTGATTTACGTGTCCTGGGGACAGAGGTATGGGCCCGCTGGGTGGGTGCTGTGCTGGTGTCCCCAGAGGGGGGAAGGTTTGCTATGGGCTGTGGCTGTCTGAGGGGAACCGACTTTCCAGAGGTCCCAGATGGGCCGGGCTGGTCATCTAGATCCAGGTCGACAGAGGTGCTGTCCTCACTGTGGTCCTCTTCTGGGGGTGGAGTGGACATTTGTGAACCCTCCTGCGCGGTGACGTGGCGTTCGGGTCCTGCAGGGGTATAAAAGTATGGTTGTAGCATTTGTGTGTGCCATAGGGTGTAATGGGTGGGTGCCCGTGTACCCCAGTGCTGCATTCCCGTGTGGGGGCTTTTGTGACGGTGGTTTGGGGGGGGATGGGTATGTGCAGTGGGCATGCTTTGTTGATGGGTGTCCATGCTTTGTGGTCGCATGCAGGGCTTGGGGTTGGGATGGGTGGGCTGTGATGGGGAGACATTAGCAAGGAGTAGGATGTGATGGGGGTGAGGGTGGGGGTATGAGTTGGCATGCTGGTGTGTTGGGGGGGGATGAAGTAGTGAAGATGAGACTTACCAGAGTCCATTCCTCCTCCTACTCCTGCGAGGCCCTCAGGATGCAGGATTGCCAAGACCTTCTCCTCCCATGCTGTAAATTCTGGGGGAGGAGGTGGGGGTCCGCCGCCAGTCCGCTGCACCGCGATGTTGTGCCTGGATACCATTGAACGCACCTGCACCGTAGGTCGTTCCACCGCTTCCTGATGTCGTCCCTATTTCTTGGGTGCTGTCCCACAGCGTTGACCCTATCGACTATTCTGCTCCATAGCTCCATCTTCCTGGCAATGGTGGTGTGCTGCACCTGTGTTCCGAAGAGCTGTGGCTCTACCCGTACAATTTCCTCCACCATGACCCTGAGTTTATCCTCCGAGAACCTGGGGTGTCTTTGTGGTGCCATGGGGTGGTGTGGGTGATGTGTGGGGTGGATTGTGTGGTGATGTGTATTGGTGTGTTGTGTGAAGTGCGTGGAAATATTGCTGGGTGAAAGTAAAATGCGCGTCTTGGTGCTCAGTTCTCTTTTTCTCAGCGCGTGGTCCCGATTCTGTAGGAGTGGGGGTTTGAGGGTGATGTGGGTGTGTGTTTTATATTGTGTTGGGTGTGTGGGAGTGGTGTGTGTATGTGTATCAGGTGTGTGTATTTGTAATTGTCCAATGTGGCTGTGTTTTGTAAGTGTGTGTGTATTTTGAGCGCGGCGGTGTGTACCGCCAATGGTATACCGCGGTTGAAAGACTGCCGCGTGGATTCGTGTGTCGTGATAGTGTGGGCGTATTTCTATTGGCGTGAAGGTGGAGGTTTGGTCATCGCCAGTTTCTCGCTGCCCTTTGGTGTTGCAGACTTTTGTGGATGTCTGTATTTTGGCGTTTTGCCTGTTGTGGGTCAGAATGACCGTGGCGGTTTACTGCGGCGGTATGTTGGTGGTCTTCTGACAGTGGTAAGCGGCTTTTACCGCCAAGGTTGGAATGACCACCATATTGTTGCATCTCAGTTTGGACGATTTGAAATATGCACTACAAATTCTGCCTTAAGAAACACCATCAGGTGATGATTTTTAGCCACTCACGGGTACAGATAGATGTTACAACAATTATGGCTCTAATTCAGCAATAAAGTGAACAAAGGAAGTCCCAAAAATGAAAACAGCACCATGTGTGTGGACAACCATCTACAATCAGTTGATCAAATGTTTAGTGGTACAGCAACCCTTTGTAAAGCACAGAAAAAATTCAGTTGGAGAATGTTCACAGTTTCGACTTATCAAAAGGTTACCTCTACCCTCAAGGAACTTCAAACATATGATGCAGACTTAAAGGAATCTCTGTTGGCCCTTGAGTTTTGAAGGGGCATAATGCCAAAGCCACATATCTGTAGGTGAGAGAGGTAGAGTTCTACATACCTGAAGTCCGATTATAATAATTTGTAAACATTATGAAAACATGTACATTGAACAGGCATATGTTTTCATCTGCCTCTGAGAATTATAACTTTTGTAAGAAGTTATAAATATATTTCAAAAATGAGAATACGATTTGCATGTCTTCATCAATTAATTCCTTGTGAGCCTGTTTTTTTATTGTTTGCTTTGAAAATGGTTAAAAGTAGTTCATTAAGTGAACATTGGCATGGGATATATTTTTTAAATTATGAAAACATAATTCATTTATAAATCATTCCTACAAATAGTTTTTTTTTAATAAACACAATAAATTGTTAATATAGATCACTTTTAAATGTTTGGAAGGGTTGACTGGAAGGGAAGAGTGAGGCCTGAGTGACTTTAGCTCTTGTTCCAAACTGTGTAAGGGGAGGACTCTGTGGTTCAAGAAGAAGGAGGATACTAGCCTGTGGAGACCCAGTTGAGGAACCGGGAAGAACCCTGGGAGGACCCGACAGCCACGGCTCACCCAACAGGCCATGGCCCAAGGCAAGTTTGGGACTCACCCATCTTTGCATGTTGGCATGTTTTGCAGGGTGGTATGGTAGTTTCACCGGGCTAGGGTGTACCGCCCTGCATGCTGTTGCCAGCAACCAGTTAGAGGATGGGGAAGAGTGCAGACTGGTCAATCACTTCACAAGTTCCACCCCGAAAACTAGCACTGTTGGAAAATGGGTTATTGGTATGGGCAGGTAGGTACCTACACTTAGCAATAGGCCACTAACCTCCACTTAGGTCCAGTTAGGTCTCAGTAAATTAAACCCAGCTCAACCCTTGGTAGCTTGGCAGCGAGCGACAAGGCTTAACTTAGGAGACAGAGTATAAAGCTTTAAAATATCACAAAACAGTAAATAAATAAAACACAGGAAACAGTTTAAAAATCCAAAACCAATTTATAAAAATAGAATATATTTTTATCTTTATATTGACACAAAAACAAATAATATCGGATAAGGGGAACTGGAGATATGAATTTTTAAAGGATTATTATTTTTTTAGCGCCTAGAAACAAAAAACGCCAATCAGGCCATCTGGTTGCACCTTGACCGGGGCAAAGTCAAAGTTTAAGGCCGACTGCGATGGAGCCCGGCTCGGCTACAGCCCGCGGGAGGCCTCGGTCAAAAGTTTACCTTCGCACTTAGTCGTTTTTCTGAAATTTTTCTTCAGCGGGATGAACCTGCCAGTCTAATCCGACCTCCTGGAACCCTTCTCCGGATACTCCTCGCAGGAATCCTGAGTGAAGATTTTTACCTTCGGACTTAGTCGTTTTTTCGAGGTGAAAATCCTTCGACCGGGGTAAACCTGGATCTTGATCCGACGTCCTTGGAGCCCTCCCCGGATACACTGTCTGGGAGGTCTCGGTCAACTTTGTACATTCGGACTTAGGGGGACATTCTGACCCTGGCGGTCGGTGATAAAGCGGCGGCCAACCCGCCAACAGGCAGGCGGTCAAAAAAATGGAATTCTGACCCTGGCGGGAACCGCCAACGCAGGCCGCCTCTTTAACACTCCAACCGCCACGGCGGGACAGACAAACAGCGCGGCGGTCACCGCCAACAGGCAGGCGGCAGACAATGTACCGCCCACCCTATCACAACCCACCAATCCGCCACCTTTTCCGGGGCGGGAGCCCCGCCGATAAAAACATGGCGGAAACAGACTACGAACGGGAAAACGCTCACCTATACACACTCCACGAGGAAGGAGGACAGCATGGAACCCGAATTACACATTCTACCATCTATTGTCTACCTGCTCATCTACCAGGAGTACGAACGCCGGCGCAGATGACAATGGTGAGTACTGCACCTACGACACAGGCGAGGGGGGAGGAGGAAAGCTTACGGGCACACACATGCTCCATACACCCACCCCCCCACCACAAATACCTACACCCCAATGCCGAGCAACAAGTCAGAGTGACACCACACAAACCCCCCGGAATAATGCAAAGACACAATTAAAATGATCTATGAAATATATGTATATATAGCTCCATTGAAGGTATGGGAAATATGCAATATAAAAGATACAAAAATAAGGAATGAACATATTCAACAATACATACATAGGCAAAAAGTCCTGCACATTCCGTCAAAGTTCCATAGTCCGTGGGCCAATGTGCACAAACACATGGGCAAAGCCCACACAGGAGACCAGATACCATTGGAGAGAACACTGCAGGGGCATCAGATGATAAAACTATAGGCACCTCAGGGGTAAGGGAAAGGGGGGCACCTCAGCCACATGAGTCCACGACGCCAGATCCACGAGGGGCCTCCATGCCCACTGTCCCATCCTGGGGAGTGCAAAGCCACAGTCTCATAAGTCCCTACAGTGGGTGGCTTGCCCACTGTACCATCCTGGGGAGTGCAAAGCCACAGTCTCACAAGTCCCTACAGTGGGTGGCTTGCCCACTGTCCCATCCTGGGGAGTGCAAAGCCACAGTCTCACAAGTCCCTACAGTGGGTGGCTTGCCCACTGGACCATCCTGGGGAGTGCAAAGCCACAGTCTCACAAGTCCCTACAGTGGGTGGCTTGCCCACTGGACCATCCTGGGAAGTGCCAAGCCACAGTCCATCAGATGGATTACCGACTCCACTGTTAATGGAGGAGGCATGGTGCCCAGAGTGCTTCCTGAAGCCCTGCTCGACACAGAACCGGCACTGTCAATGCGCCAGCGGTGCTTGAGATGAAGGGCCCAGCGGAGCGGTGCTTGAGACGGCGGGGCCCAGCGGAGCGGTGCTTGAGATGAAGGGCCCAGCGGAGCGGTGCTTGAGACGGCGGGGCCCAGCGGAGCGGTGCTTGACAGGAAGGGCCCAGTGGAGCGGTGCTTGACATTAAGGGCCCAGCGGAGCGGTGCTTGATACGGCGGGGCCCAGCGGAGCGGTGCTTGACAGGAAGGGCCCAGCGGAGCGGTGCTTGACACGAAGGGCCCAGCGGAGCGGTGCTTGAGACGGCGGGGCCCAGCGGAGCAGTGCTTGACAGGAAGGGCCCAGCGGAGCGGTGCTTGACAGGAAGGGCCCAGCGGAGCGGTGCTTGAGATGAAGGGCCCAGCGGAGCGGTGCTTGAGACGGCGGGGCCCAGCGGAGCGGTGCTTGACAGGAAGGGCCCAGCGGAGCGGTGCTTGAGATGAAGGGCCCAGCGGAGCGGTGCTTGAGATGAAGGGCCCAGCGGAGCAG
Organism: Pleurodeles waltl; assembly: GCF_031143425.1. NCBI lineage: Eukaryota > Metazoa > Chordata > Amphibia > Caudata > Salamandridae > Pleurodeles > Pleurodeles waltl. The sequence continues at coordinate 1,068,231,041 of NC_090444.1, forward strand.
TGCTTGAGATGAAGGGCCCAGCGGAGCGGTGCTTGACAGGAAGTGCCCAGCGGAGCGGTGCTTGAGATGAAGGGCCCACGGAGCGGTGCTTGAGACGGCGGGGCCCAGCGGAGCGGTGCTTGACAGGAAGGGCCCAGCAGAGCGGTGCTTGAGATGAAGGGCCCAGCGGAGCGGTGCTTGAGATGAAGGGCCCAGCGGAGCAGTGCTTGAGATGAAGGGCCCAGCGGAGCGGTGCTTGAGACGGCGGGGCCCAGTGGAGCGGTGCTTGAGATGAAGGGCCCAGCGGAGCGGTGCTTGAGACGGCGGGGCCCAGCAGAGCGGTGCTTGACAGGAAGGGCCCAGAGGAGCGGTGCTTGACAGGAAGGGCCCAGCGGAGCAGTGCTTGAGACGGCGGGGCCCAGCGGAGCGGTGCTTGACAGGAAGGGCCCAGCGGAGCGGTGCTTGAGACGGCGGGCCCAGCGGAGCGGTGCTTGACAGGAAGGGCCCAGCGGAGCGGTGCTTGACAGGAAGGGCCCAGCGGAGCGGTGCTTGACAGGAAGGGCCCAGCGGAGCGGTGCTTGAGATGAAGAGCTCCTGTTCAGCGGTGCTCCTCCCGGCGGGGCCCTGTTCAGCGGGGCTCCTCCCGGCGGGGCCCTGTTCAGCAGTGCTCCTCTCGGTGGGGCCCTGTTCAGCGGCGCTCCTCCCAGCGGGGCCCTGTTCAGCGGTGCTCCTCCCGGCGGGGCCCGTTCAGCGGTTCTTGTCCCGGCGGGGCCCTGTTCAGCGGTGCTCCTCCCGGCGGGGCCCGTTCAGCGGGGCTTGTCCTGTGTGCCTAGGGAGCCAGACCTGGGCAAGACTTGCCGCTCATTCACCATCCGAACTTGCGGTCGCGGCGCCCTCCTGTGATGGAGTCCTGGGCCCGTGGGTGTCGTCCGTCACACCCGTAATGGGGCTGGTGGGGCCCTCCTGGGCAGCTCGCCTGCTGCCTGACTTCTCCGCCCTGCTGCCCTTGCCCTCCTTCGCTGAAACTCTGTGGCCCTTGCCTCCCTTGGATGATGTGGCAGGTGACGGGCAAGGCTGCTGTCCTTGGTGGCAGCCGTCTCAGTCTTGTCGCGCCGGGCCTTTTTCTTTTTTGTCCTCTTCCCAGGGGGTGGGCTGGCTGTCCCCTTGCTGCTGGCCGATGTTCCTGCCCTAGGATCTGGTGGACTCCAATAGCCCTGCACTTTGGTCACAGTAGATGCAGGGCTGGTGGTGGCTGAGGTGCTTTTTTTACTCTTACCAGATGGAGGGGGTGGGTCAGTGATTGGAACAAGCTTAAGGTTGGAAAGGAAAACGACTTGGGAAGGACAGGGACGGGTAGGTGTAGTGGGTATGGGAGTGGAGGAAGAGGATGTGGTTGTAGGAGAGTCAAGTGTGCTGTCTTTGGGTGCAGGTGCTTGTGACGGAGGCTGTCGTGAGGTGGATGGCTGTTGGGTGGGTGGCAGCCTGCCTTTGTGTGCTTTGGAAGAGGGGGTGACAGACACACTGGGAGAGGACACAGGGGATGTGTAAATGGCAGTGGGGGTGGTGACTGCACGTGTGCGGACTGTAATGGAGGGTGTGCTGGTGATGGAAGTACTGGCTGATGGTGGTGTGCATGCAGGTGTGAGTGGAGACGTCACAGGGAGGGAGGAGGGAGATGAGGAGGTGGGGGACACAGAGGTGGTAGTGACTGTTGGCATGTCTGCATCTGGATGTTGCTTGTGTGAATGATTGTGTGATCTGTGGTGCTTATGTCTGGATGAGCTGCCCTTGGGTGTAGAGGTGTGTGCAGGCTGGTCTGATGGTGTGGATGGGATAGGCAGAGGAACAGGAGACTGGGACTGGGTGGAGGGAGTCAGAAGAGGGAGGCTGGAGACAGGGACAATGGCTGCCGTCAGTGCTGATGCCAGAGCGTTGAACGATCGCTGATGGGCAGCTTGACCCGAATGAATGCCCTCCAGGTATGCATTGTTCCGATGCACCTCCCTTTCTACACCCTGGATGGCATTCAAAAGGGTAGACTGCCCAACAATGAGTGTCCTGAGGAGGTCAATGACCTCCTCACTGAGGGCAGCAGGGGTAACTGCGGCAGGGCCTGAGATGCCTGGGGCCAAGGAGATGCCCGCCTTCCTGGGTGAGCGGGCACGGAGCGAAGGCTGAGGGGCTGCTGGGAGGGCGGGGCTGGTGCGCTGGGTGGCGGCTGTACCGCTAGGGAGCTCCCTTCCGAGGACGTGTCGGTGTCGCTGACATCTCCACGGGTCCCCGTTGTGGAGCTCCACTCGCCCTCCGTCTCACTGGTGTACTCGGAGTCTGTTGTATGGCCCTCCGGGGCCATGTGAGATGCAGCTCCCTCGTGCGCCGATGCCACTTCTCCTCCGCCTGATGATGCTAATGCACACATGAACAGGAAGACAAAGAAAATGGGGGGGGGAGAAATGAAGACAGCTTGAGTGCATGCATTGGCAACACCGTTGTCGGAGAGGACAGACACAGAAGCTCCCTGAACTAGGCCGCGCAATGGGGGTACACTACTCAGTTATTGTGACTAGGCCTACAGGTCTATGGACGACAAATGCACACATGGGTGAGGCCGGACCATGGATAGCTGTACTTGGCACCCTACAGAGGTGGGGTGCGGTGGCACAGGGCCGTGTCTAACGGAGGGGCCTAGCCTACAGAATGCGCCCTGACCTGGAGATAGCCACAGCCCTCCTCCCCCACCCAGACACCTTCACTGCGCGCAAAGATTGCAGAATGTGCTGATACTCACCCCCTTGTGTCTGCTGTGATGTCCTCACGCGCCCATCCAAATCGGGGTAGGCCACCGCCAGGATCCGGGACATCAGGGGGGTCAATTGGCGGCTGGCACCCCTCCTACGTTGGGAGGCCATCCCCAGCAGAGACTCGTCGGTCTTTCTTGTCCCGCGGCGGATGTCCTCCCACCTCTTTCGGCAGTGGGTGCCCGTCTGTTGTGGACCCCCAGGGCCCGGACGTCCTTGGCGATGGCACGCCAAATGTCGATCTTCTGATGGGCGCTGACCTATGTGACATGTACAGGGTGGTAAAGGAAATCGCATCAGTTTTCTGCCTGGTCAATGTGAGTGGCCCCCCCCCTCCCCAACCTTGCCATGTGGCACATGCTCTCATCTTTTGTGCGTTGCACTCCTCATTCGCTCCCCTCCCCACCATCTTACATACACCCCACTCAACACAGGCATAGCCCATTCAACGTGCACTCTGTGTACTAACCTGTTGGTCTGGAGGACCGTAGAGTAGCGCATACTGGGGGAGGACCCCATCAACAAGTTTCTCCAATTCTTCGGAAGTGAAGGCAGGGGCCCTTTCCCCAGTCGCAGCAGCCATTGTATCTCCCAGACCGAGGTCACAGCAGCACTTGCAGTATAGGTCCTCTCCTGTGGATGATCAGGTCTCGAGTGATTAATCAGATAGAAAATGGCGCTCACGCCCGCGGCGGTGCGTACCCATAGGGTTCAATGTTAACCAATGCTGCTTTGCGCCGCGGTCTTCGACCGCCTACCGCCACGCTGTGCCACGCCAGCGCAGTGACCTCACATCCCACTGTCACACTTCACAGGTCAGGCAGCCGCCATTTCAAGGGCCCACATGGCATGATTTCTACTGCGTCACACAGGCCTAGGCCATGCATTGCCACTCATACAAGCCATTCAATGCATAGCGATTCTTGTACTGTGCAAGCTGTGTGAATGAACCTGTGGGTTGCTTGACTCTGTGCTCCATGTTGTCCTTCCTAGGCACCGTCCGCTGGGACTTGCGAGGAGAAGGACGAATCCTCCTGTGTACCGACCGCTGGTGGACCTGTCGATGGAAGAACGACATATCATACTTACATACCCGCTTGACAGAGCAACTATACATGAACTATGTGCCCAGCTGGAGCCAGACCTGATGTCCCCCATCTGCCAACCCACAGGGATTCCCCCTCTGGTGCAGGTTCTGTCAGTACTCCATTTTTTGGCAAGTGGGTCTTTTCAGACAACAGTGGCCATATCATCTGGGATGTCTCAGCCTATGTTTTCTAAGGTTTTGTCCAGAGTGTTGTCTTCCCTGATGAAATACATGCGGAGCTACATTATTTTCCCTGAGGTGGGCGAATTGGCTACAGTGAAGGGTGATTTCTATGCCCTTGGACATATCCCCAACATCATTGGTGCCATTGATGGGACCCATGTGGCTTTGGTTCCCCTCAAAGAAAGTGAGCAGGTGTACCGTAACAGAAAAAGTTATCATTCGATGAATGTCCAGGTGGTCTGTTTGGCTGACCAGTACATCACCCATGTAAATGCCAAGTTCCCTGGGTCAGTGCATGATGCATATGTCATGCGAAATAGCAGCATCCCTTATGTGATGGAACAGCTACAGAGACACCGTGTGTGGCTAATTGGTGACTCTGGTTACCCCAACCTGTCGTGGCTACTGACCCCAGTGAGGAATCCCCAGACCAGGGCAGAGGAACGGTACAATGAGGCCCATGGGCGATCTAGGAGGATCATAGAAAGGTCCTTCGGGGTCCTGAAGGCCAGGTTTAGGTGCCTGCATATGACAGGGGGATCCCTCATGTACTCACCAAAGAAGGTGTGCCAGATCGTCGTGGCCTGCTGTATGCTTCACAATCTTGCATTGCAACGCCAGGTGCCTTTTCTGCAGGAGGATGGTCCAGATGGTGGTGTTGAAGCAGCTGTGGAGCCTGTGGAGAGTGAAGAGGAGGAAGACGACGGGGACGACACGGACAACAGAGAGACAGTCATACAACAATACTTTCAGTAGCACACAGGTAAGTATCAGCCACCCCATTTTACATTTACTTAAGGCCTCATGCGTCTCCACTGTCTGTGTTTCCCCCCAGTTCCTGTTAACTGATTTGTGACTTTCCCTTCCCTTTTCAGAGCTGTATGACCCACTGCCTGACTTCAGCTTTGTTTGCCCATGGACTAAAGCTTATTGAAATTGGTATGTTGTCATCACAAAGTAACTGGACATTATTGCACCGTTATGTGTAATACATTTGTTAAGAATACAAGCAGACTCCTGTTATTTTAAGTGCAATAAGGGATTTATTTTAAGTGCTACATATAGGTACATGATTGGGAAACGGTGATGGGTGGGGGTGGAGTAATGTCCATGGCAGAGTCCAGTTCTCAGTCGCACAGGTGCATTGTCCATATGCCTGGGGAAGGATGGAGCAGGGGCAGTTCAAGGTTGGACAGGGTGACAATGTGGGACAGTGGGATGACATCAGGGGGTATCTTAGGCTGGCGGGGGTCTTGCAATCCTACTCTGTCTTCTTGTGAGATCTCAGGTTACGCTTGCGGGGTGGTTCTTCTTCTGCAGGAGGTGGGGTTCTGGTGGCCTGTCGTTGTGTGGGGGCCTCCTGTCCACTAGCGCCGGCGGAGGTGGTAGGCTGATCCTGGCCTGGGCTAGTGACAGGGGCCCTTTCGGGTGCCACATGGTCCCACAATGTGGTGACGATCTGGGTAAGGGCCACGACGATGGTCCCCATTGCGGAACCGATGTTCCTCAGTTCCTCCCTGAACCCCATGTACCGTTCCTCCTACAGTTCCTGGATCTCCTGGAACCGGGCCAGTACCGTCGCCATCGTCTCCTGGGAGCGGTGGTATGCTCCCATGATGGAGGAGAGGGCCTCTTGGAGAGTCGGTTCCCCGGGCCTGTCCTCCCCCTGTCGCACAGCAGCCCTCCCAGTTCCCCTGTGTTCCTGGGCCTCTGTCCCCTGGACGGTGTGCCCACTACCACTGCCCCCAGGTCCCTGTTGTTGTTGGGGTGGTGGGTCAACCTGGGTGCCCTGTAGTGGTGGACACACCGCTGATTTACGTGTCCTGGAGACAGAGGCATGGGCCCGCTGGGTGGGAGCTGTGCTGGTGTTCCCAGAGGGGGTTGGGTCTGGTGTAGCCTGTGGCTGTCTGTGGGAAACTGATTGTCCAGAGGTCCCCGATGGGCCGGGCTGGTCGTCTGGCTCCAGGGAGACAGAGCTGCTGTCATCGCTGGGGGCCTCTTCTGGGGGTGGGATGGACATCTCTGGACCCTCTGTGGCGGTGTGGTGGCGTTCGGGTCCTGCAGGGGTATAAAGGTATGGTTATTGCTTCTGTGTGTGGCATTTCGTGTGATGGGTGGGTGTCCGTGTACCCATGTGCAGGCATTTCCTTGTGGGGGCTTTTGTGAGTGTGGCTTGTGGAGGTGATGTGTGTGTGCAGTGGGCATGCTTTGGTGATGGGTGTCCATGCTTTGTGGTCGCATGCAGGGCTTGGTGTTGGGATGGGTGGGTTGTGATGGTGAGCCTTTTGCTAGGGGTTGGAGTGATGGGGGAGGGGGTGAGGGTGGGGGTATGATTTGGCATGCAGGTGGGGTGAGGGGGGGAAGCAGTAGTGAAGATTTGCCTTACCAGAGTCCATTCCTCCGCCTACTCCTGCGAGGCCCTCAGGATGCAGGATGTGCAAGACTTCCTCCTCCCACGCGGTAAATTCTGGGGGAGTAGGTGGGGGTCCGCCGCCAGTCTTCTGCACCGCAATGTTGTGCCTTGATACCATGGAACGCACCTTCCCCCGTAGGTCGTTCCATCTCTTCCTGATGTCCTCCCGATTGCGTGGATGCTGTCCCACCGTGTTAACCCTGTCCACTATCCTTTGCCATAGCTCCATCTTCCTGGCAATTGTGGTGTGCTGCACCTGTGCCCCATAGAGCTGGGGCTCTACACGGACTATTTCCTCCACCATGACCCTGAGTTCGGCATCACTGAACCTGGGGTGTCTTTGGGGTGCCATGGGGTGGTGTGGTTGAGGTGTGGGGTGGCGTTTGTGGTGATGAGTGTGGTGCGTGTGGTGTTTGGTGCGTGGATTCTGTGTGGGTGATGGTGTTGTGTGCCTCTGTGTTGTGGGATTGTCTATTCTGTGCTCTCTCTCTAGCCTTCGTCAATGATTTCGGGTCGTAGGGGCTTGTGGGTGATGTGGGTGTGTGTTTTATATTGTGTTGGGTGTGTGGGAGTGGTGTTAGTATGTGTATCAGGTGTGTGTATTTCAAACTGACCAATGTGGCTGAGTTTTTTTATGTGTGTGTGTATTTTGACCGCAGCAGTGTGTACCGCCAATGGAATACCGCTTTCGAAAGAGCGCCGCGTGGATTTGTGGGTCGGAATGGTATGGGCGTATTTCTGTTGGCGTGACGGTGGAGGTTTGGTCATCGCCATTTTTTCGCTGACCTTTGGTGTGGCGGACTTTTGTGGATGTCGGGTTTTTGGCGGTTTGCCAGTTGCGGGTCAGAATGACCGTGGCGGTTTACCGCGGCGGTGTTATGGCGGTCTTCTGACCGGCGGTAAGCGCCTTTTACCGCCGAGGTCAGAATGACCCCCTTAGTCTCTTTTTTGGAGATTTTCTTCACCGGGACGAACATGCAAATCAGGCAGGGTCGCGGTTGAGGCAAGCCGGCTAGAGTTGCCGCGGCAGGTCGGTCCCTCTATGGAGCTTTTTTTTCAAAAGTTCTCCAAACTTCTGGGTCTTCTCCCAGATGTTCTTTTAAGGTTCTTTTGGGGTCCACAGCTCACCCCAAGGGTCCAGGAGTTCTGAGATGATCCTTGGAGGTGTGGACTACAACTCGCAGAATGCACCTGGTGCAAACTCCTTTGGCAGTGGTCAGCTGGTTGATTTCTTCAGGAGTTGGTGCAGAGGACTCTGGTGAGCAATTTTTCACCTGTAGCAAACAGGGAGTCCCTCCTTGAACCAGTTGAAGCCAGGCAAAGTCCTTCTTGTGGTGAAGCCAAAGTGTGCAGCTGGTGCAGTCCTTCTGAGTGCAGGTTCCAGGTGCAGGCAAGGGATCCAGCAGGGCAGTCCTTCTTCTCCTTTGGTTCTTCCTTGTTGGAATATGATGGGGATCTGAGGTGTAGTTGCAGGTCTGCCAGTTTTATCCTTGCTCCTGGGTGAAAAACAGGGGGGGTCCTGATTCTCCAATCCGGTGCAGGGTCCTTCCCCCTGTGATGAGCACTTCCTGGGAAGTATGGCAAAAATCAATCCCAGGAGACAACATTCTTCAGAAATCCATGATGGCTGAATCTGATTTTTGGAGGTTACATCTGGCTGAGCCCACCCACTGGTGTGGCTAAAAATCATAAACACACCCCTCTCCTGCCTTCTCCTAATCTAATCAAGGGGGCACCTAGTTGTCTGGGGTTGCAGGATGTGGGGGTGTTGCTGGGTTGTTCCAAATGTCCTTCTCTGCCTTTGAAGACCAGTTTGGCAGCCCTCCCACTTCCTGCCTCACGATCTGCTGAGGGGAAATTCCCTCCCACAGGCACATCTCTTTGTGTGAAGCCAGGCCACTTCACACCTCATCAAGGCAGCCTGGCCAGGCTGCCAGAGGCTGGCCAATCAGAGCACAGCAGCAAAAACAATGCAGGGCTGAAATTGGCAACTTTTCAGATAAAGTTAAAAACACTTTACCTGAACAAGTTATATTAAATCCAACAACTGGAAGTTGTGGTATTTATTATAACAATTAATTTGATACCAAACTCTTGGTATCCATTACTTAAGGGAACTTTTAAAATTAAAATAAAGTCTCCCCATTCTAGCCTATGGAGGCCATTCACTACAATGAGGGAAAAACAAATGTGGCTGTTTTTACCTCACCAGGGCTTATAAAACTATTTTTATAGGGTCCCTGCTTATAGATACATGGCACCCAGCCCTAGGGGCACAAAGGGCACACCTTAGGGGTGACTTATATGTAAAAGTAAGGTAGTTTAAGACTTTGGAACTACTTTTAATTCCAAAGTCGAATTTGCATATAACTTTAATTTAAAAGAAGCCATCAAGGCAGGCTCGCCTTTAAAAAGACACTGGGCACCTCAGCAGTGCACCTATGGGTGCACTACCTATGCTGTGGTCCCTAAACCTACATGCCCTACCATATACTAGGGACTTATAGGTAGGTTGACTTAGCCAATTATAATTAGCCTAATTTGCATATTGATTTTACACAGAGCACAGGCCCTGGGACTGGTTAGCAGTACCCAGGGCACCATCAGAGTCAGGAAAACACCAGCAAAAAGTGGAAAATGGGGGCAAAAAGTTAGGGGGCCTCTGCATTCAGCCCTGTTTTCTAACAAGCACATAATACGAAACCACGCAAGTGTTGGTGATGGGTTCAAGGAAACTGTAAAAATAGATCTCTGAGATTCTTCTTCCTTTTTCTGAGGGTCTTATGCAAGAGGAATGTATACAAAGAAATATCGGTGGACCTAGAGGAACACGTCTAAAGATAATAAGAAGAAAGGAAGTATATTTTGTTGTTTCTTTACTTTGAACCAATTTCCCTGACTGTCCCATAAGAAGCCTATCCCCTCACTCACTCAATAAACCAGACATTTCTAATAATTCAACTGTTCTGTGCTCCTTGCTCCCTGGAGATCCCCCTCTCCCTCATACAGATACAGCAATAAGGGGTGTGATTGGAAAGCTCCCACACCTCCTCCTGATGAGACGGCGATCGGCCAAAGACATGGTGAGGGAGTAGGGGCGTCCTCAAGGACTTGACTGTATTTTGAGACCCCTGCTATCCAATTGGGAGGGGATGAGGTAGAATGCCCCAGAGGTCTACTCTGATGGTTGGGCTCCGTGGAGAGATTTATGCTTGTAGCAGAACCACCTCTAATTTTGTTTAAATTTGACTGCTAATTTCAAGCCTCAAGCCTCAAGCCTCAGAACCAGTGCTGGCTAACAGCTTTGAAAAGGACACCAAATGACTGATTAGACACTGTTCTACACCCCACACTGTAGGAGTGCTCTTCCTGGTGGAACCTGACTGTGGGAAAGCTAGTGACTGTGGCCCTGATGGCTTCTGAAGAATGAAATCCTAACTACGTCTACAACCTAACTATGTCTACCCTTGGCTGAGGCTGGACTGGGTTCTGTATTTTGGTTATCATGATTAAACTACTTTAAAATTACTGTTGGGGCTCGATTGGGTATTGATAAGAGGGAAGGGGCCTAATTGCCTTGAGTTTGTTTGCTTTGGCATTAACTCCCTGGTTTGAAAAATTGTTTTGGTGATCTTGTTTTGGTGATTTCTGGAAGTGAAAAAGAATGGGAAAGAAGAAGGTGCCTGGGCCTATATATGTCCCTCCCCCCCAAGCACCTGTCTAGACAAACCACAATTGATTGTATGCTTGAACGCGCTGTGGTCATAATATGCACAGAAATAGCTTTAGCAGAGAGAAGACTTTCACTGAATATTGGACAGGGGATTGGGACAAGGGTAGAGATTGATTGTATTGTATCTAGTGGAGACCTGGAGCTTGGCCTTAGGTCCCCCAATCTGGGTATTACTTCTTCTCTATCTGTAGGGGGCTTTCTGCATGAGAAAGTAGGCATACACTCATCCATAATTGTTCAACTCAATCTCTGGCCCTGCCAAGGAGTGTTAGTCATGTGAAGCATAGGGGCCAAACTAAGATCACAGGAGATAAAGCAACCTAGCAGGACCCTGAATGGCTGTTATCATATAGGTGTGTGCCCCCTGTCCCTGTCCCCCTGATTGCACCACTGAAAGATTAGCATCTCTTTTGAAAGCAGAGTTTGTATCCATGGTGTCACGTCTAAACTCCTTGGAGAGGAGTTTAGCAACTGTTGTTTTGGGACCTAGGTAGAATTGAGGACGAGTGAGCAGAGGGGGGATGAAAGGGGATGGAAGTTCATGTGCAAGAGGAAATAAGGCCCTGATAAATACACATGTTTTGGTTGACAATAGAGAACAAAATAACCCTGCCCCTGAAAATGAAGGGTATATCTAGTGCTCGGTCAACTGTAAAGACCTGCTGGTCGTGTACGGCCACAGGGGATCCATCAGGAGTGGGCATGGGCAAAGAACCTCATAACTGTCAGAGTCACCAGATCCTCGGGGTCTGTGCACGTTCCCAACACGTCCACCACTGAACAGCTCCAAGACTCTGATAGATAAATCACAGAGACTGAGAGAGTTCAAGAGGGGAAGAGGGGATTAGGAAGGGAACAGCTGGGAAGGAGACCTGTAGTAAGAAAAAGGTTAGAACACACGATATGAAAATTATATCTCCTGAAATCAATACTAGACTAGGATTCTAAGCCTAGTCTCTCTGAAAACATGAACAATCTAAGAGTTAAGTTTAAAATGACTAAGTTTCAAGATGGCCGGATACCTGTAGGGGAATCAGAATGAATTAAATGAAAACTTTCTTATTCAAGTACTTTCCTTTACATGAGAATCAGAAAAAACATTCTGACTAAATTTTAAACCAGTCATATAAATCCTGTTTTGAGAATGTATACTAGGACCATACAATATTGCATCTAGAAACTCTGGCCTTCTGTGTACTCTTAAAATGTTTTAACACAAATTGCACATATTGCAGATATATATATATATATATATATATATATATATATATATAGTAAACACCATAAAAGGATTGTGCACCATGAATAACACAATATGGATTCAGGAAACAAATCACATAACTTGTCAACTCGAATATTACATAATAAATATCTTAGAATAGTGGCATACAATAAACAACATGAAATAAACTCGAGGAGGGAATTGTGCGTCTTGCCGATTCGAGTGTCACCATGTAAAATACCTAGAAATGGTAGCACGCAATGAATATCAAAGTCGAATCATCATTAATCGAATCTCGCGTGTTGCCGATTCGTAAAACACAATGTAAATGTCAAGAAATAACAGCTCACAATAAATAACAAGATCAAAGTACAATGAAATAAATCGCACTTCTTTTGCCGATTCTTAAGCCACCATGTAAATGTCAAGAAATGATAGCGCGCAATGAACAACAAAGTTAAATCCTCATGAAACGAGTTGCGCGTCTTGCCAATTCGTAAAACATCATGTAAATGTCAAGAAATAGTAGCGCGCAATGGACAACAATGTTTAAACACCATAAAACGAATCGCGCGTCTTGCCGATTCTTAAGCCACCATGCCAATGTCAAGAAATGATAGCACACAATGAATAACAAAGTTAAACCTTTATGAAACAAATCGCGCATCTTGCCTATTTGTAAACTACCATATAAATGTCAAGAAATGGTAGCGCGCAAGTAATCTGTTACTCATTTAAGAATTAAACCAAGAATAGGAAAATTCTCAATAACGGTGTTGGAACAGTCCAACCACCGTCTTACCGCCTGGAACAATGATCACCAATGAAGGATGAAGGGCCAAAGACTGGAAGATCCAAATAGGCCGCCGGGACAGGAGCTCAGGAAGAAGCTGCTGCTCTGCACCGGGACCTCTGAATAGTGAGCACTGGGAGTTGGGCTGGCTCTCTTTTATAGAGTCTTGGCCCAGCCCAGAACCACGCCCAGGCATGTTGCACGGAAAGTCTCTGGAAGGCCCTGGAAAGGGGCCACACCCTAACACACTCTGAAAACCTGCAGCAATACATTGCAAAGGAACAGTATTTGTAAGCATATTAAAAATAAATTTTCAGGATTGAACTCTGCAATGCAAAAGGTTAAACCACAACATATCAGCACAATGCATAAATGAAGTTGTTTTGAGAGTGCTGGGTTTTTGCATTTTTGTCGCCAATAGAGCGCCTACTGTTCTGGTGTTGACAATAATTTAAAGGAGCCAAATAGGGCAGGTTTGGAATGGGGGTCATCACCTATAGTGCTGGACAAAGTTATCCTGGATCCACCCCCAGCCGCCTGCCATTATGTGGTTATTCTGACATGAGTCCCTCCCCTTCGACAAGGGACATATGAGATTGATGGGGAGCTCTTCAATAAGGCTTCGGTCTGGCTCGTATGCTTTGGAGGGCGGCCCATGCGTCATGTCAATAATATTCTGATGATCCGAAAATGCGCATGGATTGGCCCTGGTCGTAGTGATATTGGTGGAGACTTTATTTTTGTGAATTTTAGATTTCCTTCTCTGGCTCAGAATCTTTTGTTTGGTCAAGGTGTCGAAGCCACAGGGAGAAGTAAGATCTCACTTGCACCTCTGGACAATTTTTATAAACCCCCCATCCCTGAGGGTTATTGCTACCTCAGAAAACACAGTGGCCCTCATTACAACCCTGGCGGGTGATGTTAAAGCGGCGGTAATACCGCTGACAGGCCGGCGGTAAAAAATATTGGATTTGGACCATGGAGGTTACTGCCATCCAAGACCGCCACTTTAACACACTGACCGCCAGGGTGGTAACAATCGCTGGGCTGGAAACTTCGGTCTCCAGCCCAGCGGCCCCAACAATCCCACCCTCAGGATTACGACCCGGCCTAGCACCATGGTTTTTGTGCCAAACTTGCCACCACAAAAACCATGGCAGTAGGCACTATCAGTGCCAGGGAATCCTTTCCCTGGCACTGATAGGGGTCTCTCCCACCCCCCCTCCCCAGAGTCCTCCCCCGGCCTCTCCTGCCCCCGCACATATACACACCCACACGCGCACCCATATACACTCAAGCACACACGCATACCCACCACCACCACCCATGCATGCACACATACATACCCACACACCACAACACACACAAACATACCTTGTCATAGACATGCATTCACGACACACGACACTCACAATCACTCATTCACACATGCATCCTACGAGACTCACACGCGCATGCACGCATACCAAAACATACACACACAACCCCACCACATACATACAACAGCCCCCACCCACTTCTCTGGTCGGAGAACCTGACTTACTTGCTTGCAGGGGGTCCTCTGACTGGAGACGGTCCGCGGCGCTGCTGACAGCATCACCACCACGCCAGCAAAACACTGCCAGGCCGTATCATTGCTCATGATACGGTTGGCGGTGTTTTGCTGGTGTGGCGGTGATGCTGTCAGCAGCGCCGCCTTACCGCTGTCCACTACCATGACCGTAGGCGGTGTTCCGCCAGCATTCTGCCGGAATACTGTTCGCGGTCATGATATCGGTAGATGGCTGATAGCCACAGCGGTGGTATGATGGTGGCCGTCGCTGGGGCAGTAGGCGGTCAATACCGCCAATGTTGGAATGAGGCCCAGTATGTTAGTTCAGATCTCAGAGCAAGGCTTTTGATAGCCGGACTTCACATCTTCCTGCTTCTGGGAGAGTAAGCAAGCATAGGCCTGTCGGGTCACCTGTAGACCCACCCACAAGTTTGGCTGTCTCCCCTGCCATCTCGACCTTTAATAGATTTGAAGCACTATCAGATGTAGATTGACACCGGCCTGAGCATAGCATCAGTGTTGGTCCTGCTTTGTCCTTGGAGGAGATCACTCACAAAAATGGAGGCAAGGATGGTATACCGAATTGTAGTTACAGTCTCAGTAACAGTTATGGGAGGCTCGTTCTTTCTCTATGTTGAGTTGGAAGGTTGCGAGGTTGAAGGAGAAAGCCTCAAATAGGAATTGGCTAGTCTTTATCTCTAAATACAACATCATTGCCCTACAAGAAATTTGGGTCTTGGACTCAATATGCTGTGGGGGGTTTGTGGGTTATTTCACTCCAGCCTTGCCCTCTTCAAGCGGTAGGGCGAAGGGATGGCTTGCAATTTGGATTAGTTTAAGTGTGCAGGTTTATATCACTGTCATCGATCCTGGGAGTCCAGCACTGCTATCCCTGTGTATACAGGACAAAGGGCCTTATTTATACTTTTTGGTGCAAAACTGCACTAACGCAGTTTTGTACCAAAAAGTTTTGCACCGGCTTGCACCATTTTTTAGCACCAGCTGGGCACCATATTTATGGAATGGTGCAAGCCGGTGCAAAGGGTAGGCTAGCGTAAAAAAATTACGTTAGGCAGGTTAGAGTCAAAATAAATGACTCTAACCAGATTAGCGTCATTTTGTGATGCTAAGGGACATATTTATACTCTGTTTGCACTGAATTAGCGTCATTTGTTTTTACTCTAATTCGGTGAAAAACTAACTCCATATTTATACTTTGGTGCTAGACCCCTCTAGCGCCACATTTATAGAGTTAAAGTAATTTTTTGGAAGTGGTAACCTACCTTGCCTTAATGAGATGCAAGGTAGGCGTTCCTGTGCAAAAAGTGACTATATGGCCTTTACGCCATATTTATACTCCCATGCAAAAATGGGCAAGGGAGGAGGGGTCAAAAACTGATGCAAAGCTTGCTTTGCCCCATTTTTTAAAGCCTGGGCCAGGGCAGGCATTAGGGTACCTGTGGACCTATTTCCATGGTGGAACACCATGTAATGAGCCCACAGGTGCCCTCCCCAGGCCCCAGGGGCACCCCCACCCACACCAGAGGGACTGCGGAGGATGGAGGACCCCATCCCAGGTAAGTACAGGTAAGATTGCATTTTATTTTTGAAAGTGCCATAGGGGGCCCTGAAATAGGCCCCCATACATGGCACAGTGTCTAATGGCCATGCCCAGGGGACCTTTGTCCTCTGTGCTGGCCATTGGGGTGGTGGGCATGACTCCTGCCTTTTCTAAGGCTGGAGACATGTGGCATGGTAGGTTTAGCACCATAAAATGACGCTAATCTGGTTAGAATTTTTTTTACTCTAGCCTGTCTAAAGTTATTTTTTGGTGCTAAACCCTCTTCTTCTATACCGCCAGCCCCACCCGACTAAAATCATTTTTTTTTACTCTAGCCTACCCTTTGTACTGGCTTGCACCATTCCATAAATATGGTGCCCAGCTGGTGCACAGAAATGGTGCAAGCCGGTGCTAAACTTTTTGCTGCAAAACTGAGTTAGTGCAGTTTTGCGGCAAAAAGTATAAATAAGGGCTAATATTTTGTACGTTTGCGCCACTTTTGCGTCAAAAAAATGAAGTTAATGCGGTGCAAAAAAAGTATAAATCAGGGCCTTGGTGCTAGGCGGGTCCAGCACCAAAGTTTAAATATGGAGTTAGTTTTGCACCGAATTAGAGTGAAAAAAATTACGCTAATTTGGTGCAAACAGAGTATAAATATTCCCCTAGAGTATAAATATGACCCTAAATATGGCATTAAGGCCATAGAATAATTTTTTGCACGGGAATGCCTACATTGCATCTCATTAAGGCAAGGTAGGTCTCCACTTCCAAAAAATGACTTTAACTCCATAAATTTGACACTAGACGGGTCTAGCACCAAAGTATAAATATGGAGTTTGTTTTGCACCGAATTAGAGTAAACAAAAATGATGCTAATTCGGTGCAAACAGAGTATAAATATGCCCCAAAGTGTCACATTTCTCTTTTTATATTGCAAATTTCTACAATAATGACTTTGTGAGTAGCCTAGCACACATTTTTAAGTTTTGTTTAATATATTAGGTACTCTCTTGTCAGCAGCGGCTATAAAACTGCAGTCTTTTTTTTGTTTGTGTGGGGATTTTAATGCAAAGTTTCTAATCAGTAATATGGATATTGTAGCCCCATATGAAGTGTCAATTGATCGTGGCCAAGATGGCATGGGGGAGGAATTAGAAGCTCAAATTGCAGCATTGGATTTAGTCAATCTCATCAGTAATTTTATAGGTGACAGTTTGATCAGGCAGACTTTTGGAGGCCAGGGGAGGAGCTAGGTCATCAACTACACATTTGTAAACCGTTATTTTGTGTCTTGGTTTTCTTGGGGAGAGGCGGTGCAGGCAGAATGGGGTGATCATAGCATCCTGTTAGCCTGGGGCACATTTCTAGTGAATAGGCATCTCCGCCCCGTCAAGCCTATAAGTGTTATTCAACAATCTGCAGACTGGTTAAGGCTGATTTGGCGCCTTTGGATCTTATTCTCAGGGCACAGCAATATCTTTTTTTAGATTGCTTAAGTAAAGCAAGTGGAGATGGTATGCTTAATATGTATGCTTATTTGCTGCAGTGTATTAGAAATTTTCTATCAAAGCCCATTTGTTCTAGTGTGGGAGACCCTCGAAGGTTTGATGCTCAGACCCTCATTTTCAGTTTGGTGGGTGGAAAAGGATGCCTGCCAAAACTCCCGCTGTCAGGTTACTGCCTGTGTGGTCCCCTTCCCGTGGGCCCTATTAAGAGTATCCCTCTGGGTCAGCAGGTGGAAACTGAGGCCCATACTTATACTTTTTGACGCAAAACTGTTACTTTTTAATATTACTGCCGGCTAACGCCATTTTGGTGCCCCGTGCGGGCGTCAAATTTATACTTTGACGCCCGGCGGCGCAAACCACAGGTGTAAGTCTTTTTTTTTTACGCACACCACAGCGTCAAGTCGTAAAGCAAAATGACATTAATGCGGCGCAAATGACTATTGGTCGATTTACGACACCGCACACCGGATATGAGCCAAAATGGATCCCAGATACCTGTACAGACCCCAGGACGATGACAACAGGCCAGGAACCAGCCAGGATGACCCAAAAAAGAACCAGGACACTTTTAAGAAGAAACAAAATTGTCGCTTCAGTGCAGAGGAACAGGAAATCCTGGTTAAAGAGGTGACGGAACACCAGTACCAACTGTTTGTCACCTCAAAGTTGCCAATCAGTAGAAGAGAGGCAATATGGCAACAAATTGTTGACAAGATCAACAGTGTGGCAGAAGTACCCAGAACAGTCATCGAGTGCAAGAAAATGCTGGCATGACTGCAAGCGCAGGAACACAGAAAAGATGGCCAGGAACAGGAAGTCAGCACTGCAGACTGGAGGTGGGAGTCCAGCACACCAGGAGGCCCTGGACCACATGGAGGAGATGGTCGGAGCCGTCATCCCTGAGGAGATCGTCACAGGGATTCAAGGACAGGACAGAGCAGACTACCAGGAGACAACGCACACGCAGGGTAAGTCACATGGGGAATTAAAATGCACTAATGTTAACCGTAAGCAGGGGGGAATACCGACCACAAAATGCATGGAAGTCTTCATATACATGGAGTGGCATGGGTAAAGGGGGATGGCATGGGGGCATGGCCTGCACAGAGAGAAGCTGGGGCACACCATTACACTACACCAACAACAGTCCCATGGGGCATGCTGCCATGCCAACGATGGAGCAAAGGTAAAGCCACGCCAGGAGGGAAGGGCACAACGTCAAACTGACATCCCGGCACACGTCATCCACTATACCCCCTACATTAACTTGGGCCCAATTAACAACCTCTAGTCATACCGACAACTGGAATGTAACAGTGACACCAGTTGCCACTACCACCTCCGCTCTGTGTGCAGCTCAAGTAACCAATGGCAGTAAGTTCCCCATGGATCATACACACCTAAATTAGAGGGTTGAGGATGACAACTCAAATAATCCCCTGTAACAAGACAAAGGCCCCAGTACTCTCAAATGTCAATGCCCTTAGTTGTCACAAACATCAGCCAATGTCATCAATATTAGGAGCTACACAGCACTAAGGTCACACCCATGCTGCATGTGTCAGGGTCCATCCTGTGCTTGGGTCACAATGTAACATCCCAAATGGCATACCGCTCAGACAACAGCATTGAGGGGGAGGACACATGTAACTGGTCACTGAAATACACCTGCACAGTCAGAGGAGGAAATATGACACTGCTACGACTATCAGGCCAATCCAATGTACCACACATTCCCTAACATCAGCTGTACACATTACCAATGCCAACATCCATCGCGTGCCATAACAATGCTATGCCTGGGATACGCTACATGTCAACTACATAGAAGTGGATGTGAAAGCTCAGAGACTGGGGCAGGTCCAGATTGTTAAGTGTGCTGCTAGTACCATTAGAGCACCCAAAGCCAGTGAAAGGTCTCACCATGAGAATGGATGTAGATGGAGGCCTGAGTAGGACAAGAAGGTGGCAATTCACTATTCGGCTTAAAACAAGACTAAAGGAGATGATGCTGAGAAGTCCAATAACTTGATACTAAACATGTGACATGCAGGTGGGCCATAGGCCTGGGAGAATGCCAATCTGAAAGACTGAGGCAATGAACAGGAAACAAGATCACAAAGTGAAATCATCACAAGGCAGGCATGTCACATCACAAAAGCCACAACACACACACACTAATTGTATCCCATTTCATTTCAGAGGACGATGGATCTCCTGCAGATATGCCTGTCCCAGAATACCCTGATGACATGGATGACGAGCTGACAAACATTCCCCAGCAGACCATCCAAGATGTCCTTGGAAGCCTCCAGACCCCACCTTCAGTCACAAGGAGGAGCACAGAAAAAGCAGCCATTGCAGAGGATCCACCCACCACCCCAATTGAAAGACCTGCCAGCTCCAATATAGCTGAGGACTCAGGCGACACAGGCACCAGCTTGGAGAGAACTGTAGTTGGGGTACAGCGGAAGCTGGCCAATGAGGTGCGGGTGGGGATGCAAACTATGGCAGCCAGCCTAGAGGGGGTGCGTTCGTGCATGATGTCATCTGCAGATCAGGCAGCAGCCATGCAAACCCTAACATCCATCCTGCAAGGACTAAAAGAAACTGTCAAGGAATTTATTACTGCAGTAAGGGAGTTGCAACAACACCTCACAACCCAAACCTTCCACTGCATGCACGAATGCAATCATGGCCCCCTCAGGGCCGACCTGGCTGCCTACCATCGTGATGTGGCTGCTATTCGTAAGAATCAGCAGATCCTCCTTGCTGCAGTACTGCCCTTAAGACCTTCACAGGTAGCAGTGACTGGGATGTCTGACTCCACGTCTTCTAACACTGAGGTGTGTGTTGCCCCTTCACAACCACCACCACCAAGGACAGAGGAGGCAACACACACATCAGAAGAAGAAGACATGGAACAGATCACATTCACACGGAAAAGTACCCGGAAGCACTAGTCCCTGCCACATGGCCAACTATTACCAAGGTCCAGCGTTTTGTAACGTGCCAGTCTTACAACAACTGTACTCAATGACTGTTCTGCTAACCACTGTATATCTTGTCAGCCTGCCCAGTGCTTGTCTCTCTCTTACTCATTGGAAAATCCTGTCCCTCTGCACTGTCTGAAACATCACCCCAGCATGTCAAAAGCATTTTCCTTTACCCCTTGTGTAGGATCACAATGGAAGATGTCACTATAATCGACTCACAATCATGGACAATGTACATATAGCACTACAACACTTTTCAATAAATAGCACTGACACAACAAATCTGTCTCTGGGTTATGTGACACATCAACTGTGCAGTAGATAACTGAAATGTGCCTCCTGTCAAATAACATAGCTTGTCAATACAACTGTCCTGAAATTATGTAGTCATATAAATCTGCACAGTGGCCAGGATTGCATCATACTCTGCCCTTCCTGAGGATAATATCTGATGAAGTGAGAAACCATACACCATCATGCTGTGTTGGACAGAATACTGCTTTCTCAAGGGATATCTAAGTCATCAAATAGTGGCCGCAAAATGTTGTCACAATGCAATACTAACACATATAACAGTGCACACAAATCTAAGCAAACACTCTAAAAACTGCATGAATGAAAGGTGTCTGAGTTTACATCCAAATAGGTAATCATGCTGAACAGTGTCACAAATGATCTATATGAGTCATGAAGACGATACTACAAGAGTGCTTACGACAACTCATCTTATAAGGGTGTCCTTGAACATCACACTGCAGTCAGACCTAAAACTGCTCCCCCAATACCAAATCTGGAAGCACTGTTTGTGACTTAGAAAACATACTTATTGAAAAAAACACAGTGGGATCCATATTAACTGTGATTGGTGGTTGCAACGAATGGTGGAATCTTTGCAAGGTAGCTCTGGGGTGGCTGCCAATCTTACAGCTCAGTAGGGATTTGTTCGTAGCATAGGATACAAATGTAATAGTACAAAATTCATGTACACTAATGCCAAGGCCATGATCAGCAAGCATTTAACACATTCTGTAAAGGGTTCACTATATATTTATTAAATGGTAATCACAGAAGAGGAAACTGAGGGAAAAGTCTTACCTACCCTAATCTACCCTGACTACTCATTACCCACAACTGTCCCTAACTAACCTAACCTAAACTTACTTATCACATGTAACAAAACATTTTAAAAATCAACCCCCCACCCCCCTTATGAGGTGGGACACATGGAGGACAACAGATACTTACCTAAACACATGGGGCCATATTTATACTTTTTGACGCAAAACTGCCTCGGCGCAGTTTTGCGTCAAAAATAATACCGCCGGCTAACACCATTTTGGTGCGCCGTGTGGGCGTCAAATTTATAGTTTGACGCACGGCGGCGCAAACCACAGGTAGGAGTCATTTATTTTGACGCACACCGCAGCGTCAAGTCGTTAAGCAAAACGATGTTAACGCAGCGGAAATGACTGTGGGTCGATTTACGACCCCGCAAACCGGATATGCACCGTTTTTTGACGCAATAGCATAAAAAAAAACCGCGAACACTGCCATTTCAGCAGAGGAGAGCCAACATTGATCCCAGATACCACTAAAGACCCCAGGAAGATGACAACAGACCAGGAACCAGCCAGGAGGACCCACACAAGAACCAGGACACTTTTAAGAAGAAAATAAAGTGTCGCTTCAGTGCAGAGGAGCAGGAAATTCTGGTTAAAGAGGTGACGGAACAACAGCACCAGCTGTTTGTCACCTCAAAGTGGTCAATCAGTAGGAGAGAGGCTATATGGCAACAAATTGTCGACAAGATCAACAGTGTGGCAGAAGTATGCAGAACAGTCATCGAGTGCAAGAAACGCTGGCATGACTGCAAGCGCAGGACCAAGGAAAAGATGGGCAGGAACAGGAAGGCAACACTGCAGACTGGAGGTGGGAGTCCAGCAGACCAGGAGGCTCTGGACCACATGGAGGAGATGGTTGCAGCCATCATCCCTGAGGAGATCGTCACAGGGATTCAAGGACAGGACAGTGCAGACTATCAGGAGACAACGCACATGCAGGGTAAGTCGCATGGGGAATTAAAATACACTAATGTTAACTGCCAGCGGGGGGGAATACGTACTACACAATGCATGTAAGTCATCATATACATGGAGTGGCATGGGTAAAGGGGGATGGCATGGGGGCATGGCCTGCACAGACAGGAGCTGGGGCACACCATTACACTACACCAACAACAGTCCCATGGGGGCATGCTGCCATGCCAATGATGGAGCAAAGGTACAGCCACGCCAGGAGGGAAGGGCACAACGTCAAAATGACATCCTGGCACACGTCAGCCACTATACCCCCTACATTAACTAGGGCCCTATTAACAACCTCTAGCCATACCGACAACTGGAATGTAACTGCGACAACAGTTGCCACTACTACCTCCGCTCTGAGTGCAGCTCAAGTAGCCAATGGCAGTAACCTCCCCATGGATCATACACACCAAATTTAAAGGGTTGAGGACAACAACTTCAACAATCCCCTGAAAAAAGACAAAGGCCCCAGTACTGTCAAATGTCAATGCCCATAGTTGTTGCACACATCAGCCAATGACAACAACAATAGGAGCTACACAGCACTAAGGACATCCCCATGCTGCATATGTCAGGGTCCATCCTGTGCCTGTGTCACAATGTAACATCCCAAATGTCATACTGCTCAGACAACAGCATTGAGGGGGAGGACACATGTAACTGGTCACTGAAATACACCTGCACAGTCAGAGGAGGAAATAGGACACTGCTACGACTATCAGGGCAATCCAATGTACCACACATTCCCCAACATCAACTGTACACATACATTACCAATGCCAACATCCATATCGTGCCATAACATTGCTATGCATAGGATATGCTACATGTCAACTACATTTAAGTGGATGTGAAAGATCAGAGACTGGGGCAGGTCCAGATTGTCAAGTGTGCTTCCAGTGTCATCAGAACACCCACAGCCAGTGAAAGGTCTTACCATGAGAATGGATGTACACGGAGGGTTGTATAGGACAAGAAGGTGGCAATTCACTATTTGGCCTAAAACAAGACTAGAGGAGATGATGCAGAGAAGTCCAATAACTTAATACTATACATGTGACATGCAGGTGGGCCATAGGCCTGGGAGAATGCTCATCTGCAGCAATAAACACGAAACAAGATCACAATGTGAATTCATCACAAGGCAGGCATGTCACATCACTAATGCCACAAGACAGACACACTAATTGTACCCCGTTTCATTGCAGAGGAAGATGGATCTCCTGCGGATATGCCTGTCCCAGAATACCCTGATGACATGGATGATGAGCTGATAAGCATTCCCCAGGAGACCATCCAAGAGGTCCTTGGAACCCTCAAGACCCCACCTTCAGTCATAAGGAGGAGCACAGAACAAGCAGCCATCGCAGAGGACCCACCCACCACCCCAACTGTAAGACCTGCCAGCTCCAATAAGGCTGAGGACTCAGACGACACAGGCACCAGCTTTGAGCGAACTGTAGTTGGAGTACAGCGGGAGCTGGCCATGGAGGTGCGGGTAGGGATGCAAACCATGGCAGCCAGCCTTGAGGGGGTGTGTTTGTGCATGATGTCAACTGAAGAACAGGCAGCAGCTATGCAAGGGCGAACAACTGTCTTGCAGGAAGTAGAAAAAAGGCTAAAGGAAATCAGCACAGCTGTAATACAGTTGACCCAACACCTACAACAGCAATCCTGTCAACGCGTGCACGAATGCAACATTGAACCTATCAGGGCTGACCTGGCTGCCTACCATTGTGATGTGGCTGCTATTCTCAAGAACTAGCAGATCCTCCTTGCTGCAGTACTGCCCTTAAGACCTTCATATGTAGCAGCGACCAGGATGTCTGACTCCACGTCTTCTAACACTGAGGTGTGTGTTGCCCCTTCACAACCACCACCAACAAGGACAGAGGAGGCAACACACACATCAGAAGAAGAAGACATGGAACAGATCACTTTCACATGGAAAAGTACCCAGAAGCACTAGTCCCTGCCACATGGCCAACTATTACCAAGGTCCTGCACTTTGTAACATGCCAGTCTTACAACAACTCTACTTAATGACTGTTCTGCTTACCACTGTATATCTTGTCAGCCTGCCCAGTGATTGTCTCTCTCTTACTCATTGGCAAATCCTGTCCCTCTGCACTGTCTGAAACATCACCCCAGCATGTCAAAAGCATTTCCTTAACCCCCTGTGTAGGATCACAATGTAAGATGTCACTATAATGGACTCACAATCATGGACAATGTACATATAGCAATACAGCACTGTTCAATAAATAGCACTTACACAAAAGATCTGTCTCTGGGTAATGTGACTTATCAACTGTGCAGTAGATAACTGAAATGTGCCTACTGTCAAATTACGTAGCTTGTCAATACAACTGTCCTGATATTATGTTGTCAGATAATTCTGCACAGTGCCCATGATTGCATCATACTTTGCCCTTCCTGAGGGACATATCTGATGAAGTGAGAAACCATACACCATCATGCTGTGTTGGACAGAATAATGCTTCCTCAAGGGTTATCTAAGTCATCAAATAGTGGCCTCAAAATGTTGTCACCATGCAATATTAACACATATAACAGTGCACACAAATCTAAGCAAATATTCAAAAAACTGCATGAATGAAGGTGTCTGAGTTTACATCTAAATAGGTAATCATGCTGAACAGTGTCACAAATGATCTATGTGAGTCATGAAGACGATACTACAAGAGTGCTTACGACAACTCATCTTATAAGGTGTCCTTGAACATCACACTGCAGTCAGACCTAAAACTGTTCCCCCAATACCAAGTCTGGAACCACTGTTTGTGACTTAGAAAACATACTTATCGACAGAAACACATTGGGATCCATATTAACTGTGATTGGTAGTTGCAACGAATGGTGGAAACTTTGCAAGGTAGCTCTGGAGTAGCTGCCAATCTTACAGCTCAGTTGGGATTTGTTTGTAGCATAGTACACAAATATAATAGACCAACATTCATGTACCCTAATTCCAAGCCCATGATCAAGTAGCATTTAACACATACTGTTAAGGGTTAGCTATATATTTATTAAATGGTAATCACAGAAGAGGAAACTGAGGGAAAAGTCTTACCTACCCTATTCTACCCTGACTACTCATTACCTACAGCTGTCCCTAACTAACCTAAGCTAAACTTACTTATCACATGTAACAAAACGTTCTAAACATCCACCCGCAGCCCCCTTATAAGACAGGACACATGGAGGACAACACATACTAACCTAAACACATACTATACTATCCCAAACAAATACATATTTTTGTTGTATTTTTTTAAATAGAAAGAATCAGGACCCCCCACCCACTAACACTAATTAAACTAACAGCCTATACTAACCTAACACTAAGCCCCCTAAGCCCACTAAGTATGAGAACAAGGAAAGAGGAGGGAGGGGAGGGAATCATGTCCATTGTTACATCAGTCAAGAGATTGGCCCTCCGGAGGGTCCTCTTTATGGGCCTCACACGCCTGTTAATGTGGCGAACATCCCGGCTCAGATGGCTTAACTTTCGCAACACACGGTCCATCTTCCGTTCCATGTTGTGGAATGCTGCAGGGTCAACTGATGGAGCTGGGGCAGTCTGGGTACCGGTGGAGGAGGTCTGTGCGTGTCTGGAGCCAAGGCCAGTGGGCTGTCCTGCACTTGTAGCAATGCTGGGGCCTGGAAGTCCGGCAGATGTAGGGACAACAGTCCCAGCTGTGGTTGGGGCCACCTGGCTTGAAGTGGTGGTTGTGCTGGTGGTGGCTGTGGTGGGCAAAGTAGAGCCACCCTGTGGGAAGGCCCTCCAGCAGGATGTGCTGGTATCTCATGGCCCACCGCTGGAACTCACGGACCTGGTCTGGAGTCATGTTTGCAGCTGTGAAGACAAATGCAAATAATCTACCTTAGGAACTGCATTGTGTGAAATGGCACAAGAAGTCAATCAGACAATACATCTACAGTACTTGTAACAGCTCATATCACAATACAGATCATTGAATGTCCCTGAGTAAGTACATGGCAGGCCAGCCTACAAAGGTCACATCACACATAGCACATCCAAAACCTACAAGATGGTTAACAACTGGCATTGACTTGCCATCTGAGTTCTGCCAGTTATCAGCTAACAATCATGCTGCATATCCTCGGCCAATACCTGGGCTACAAATGTCAGTGTACGGAATGCAAAACTAAAGCCACATGGTCTGCAAGTTGTAACAGGACTTGCCAGTATAGTACCCATGTGCCATACCTGAGTGTGTATACTAGGTTCCGAACAGTCACTTATTCACATGTATGTGTAACATACTGGTAGCATCAGTCCTAGGTACCCTATTCACAACCCATGCCCGTGTTTGAGGGTGGGGAGGTGGATAACTAACAATTCCAAACAACATGGACACCGAGGAGTGTATAGAAAACTCCACACATGTTTGGCTCTACACACACACCACAGGTAAGGTCTATCAACAATTAGGAGTCTGCAAACCCTAGACGTTCAACCTACAGTTTAATAAGTACTTTGGTGAATAGGGAAGCAGAAGTCTGTTGGAAACGATTTGCAGTACCAATCTGGGAGAATGTAGGTCTGATAGGCAGACTAAGGCCTGTATTTATACTTTTTGACGCTAAACTGTGCTAACGCAGTTTAGCGTCAAAATTTTTTGCGCCGGCTAACGCCATTCTGAAGCACCATGCGGGCGCCGTATTTATTGAATGGCGTTAGCCGGCGCAAGCAGACCGGCGCTGCCTGGTGTGCGTGGAAAAAAAACACGTACACCAGGCAGCGCCGGCGTTGGGAAAAATGGCGTTAGGGCGTCTTAAAATGGCGCAAGTCAGGTTGACGCTAAAAAATCGTCTTAACCCGATTTGCGCCATTTTAAACGACGCCCAGACGCCATTTACATGACTCCTGTCTTAGTAAAGACAGGAGTCATGCCCCCTTGCCCAATGGCCATGCCCAGGGGACTTCTGTCCCCTGGGCATGGTCATTGGGCATTGTGGCATGTAGGGGGGCACAAATCAGGCCCCCCTATGCCCAAAAAAAAATATAACATTTTTTTTTTTTATACTTACCTGAACTTACCTGAATGTCCCTGGGGTGGGTCCCTCCATCCTTGGGTGTCCTCCTGGGGTGGGCAAGGGTGGCAGGGGGGGTCCCTGGGGGCAGGGGAGGGCACCTGTGGGCTCATTTTGAGTCCACAGGCCCCTTAACGCCTACCCTGACCCATGCGTTAAAAAGTGGTGCAAATGCGGGTTTTTTTGACCCAACCACTCCCGGGCGTGATTTTTGCCCGGGAGTATAAATACCACGCATTTGCGTCGCCGTAATTTTTTTAGACGGGAACGCCTTCCTTGCATCTCATTAACGCAAGGAAGGCGTTCACGCAAAAAAATGACGCTATTTGCCCATACTTTGGCGCTAGACGCGTCTAACGCCAAAGTATAAATATGGCGTTAGTTTTGCGCCGAATTTGCGTCGAAAAAAACGACGCTAATTCGGCGCAAACAGAGTATAAATATGCCCCTAAATCTGAGATGAGTTCCAGTGCGACTCTTGTTGATACAAGTGTTATCCACATGACTCACCCCAGTTCTCATTGCGGGACCTACAGGAATTACCTACAATCCCTAGATAATACAATAGGATAAGCATTGGCCAATTCAAAAATTTTGAGAAACTGCAATCCCACTCATGGAACAAGACAAATGATTGGCCAGCGCATCACACCTTCCTATGTGTTCAACACACAGGAGTCCATCACACATCACCAGCAAACACAACACATAACAGACATATCAACACTTACTGGAGTGGTCGGGGTCCTCAAATGTAGCCACCTCTCCCACAGTGTAGGGTGCCGGTCCACCTGTAAGGCATGGAAGGAAGAAATGTGCTTAGAATCTGTGCACTGACCAACAATTTCAAAGACAAAAACAATGTGTAAGCTGACATAAGTAATGAAAGCCACATAGACATGATGATACTGCATCTGATATATCACAGCCAACATGTACATAGCATGGGTCCCCTGTGACAATTACACACATATCTACACACATGCAGTGGCCCTAACTATCATGTGGTGGCAAACATGCTCCTTCATTAGTGAGCAGAAATAATAATGGTTTATAATCGTCTCATCAAGTGCATCCAAGAGAGACATCCAAAGCCTGGTTACTTGAGTACTGCATTACTAGTCAAACAGCCTATGTGGCCATGACACATTTATGACACATAGGTACAATGTACAGAGGGCCAGGGACTTTTATAAGCCCTCATGTTGTTACAGTTTCTTCATTTGATGTGGCCCAGCAATGGTGATTTGCACGTAATATAGAGATATGAACCCATGTGCATACCTTTGGACTGCCATCCCTAATTGGAATGTGGCACAACAAACTCCAAATACCAGTCTAAGATGATAGCTGAGGGCACCTTACACCTTTTCCCGATGTTTTCAAATCCAGATCTGACATGTATCCAAAAAGATGAAGGACCACAATAATCCCTAACATTCATAGAACTTCCAAAAACGCTTTCCTTACACACTCACCAGACACAAATGAGACATATGTCTGGGCCACATTGCTATCATCAATTGACATGAAGCCAGCAGTAATTTTCGGCATCATGTATTGTTTCTAAAGTCAGTCTAACTATTGCGTCAACAAATTTTGCCAATATTTTAGGACATCTATACTTCACTGGCAAATGTGACCTATAGAGACATGATTGGCTCCTATTTTGTGTTGCTGTCTGACACAAAGGCGGCCCCAAATTACATTAAGCAAAAGTATCATGTATGTTTGCAGAGCACGTGCTTCCTGACAGTTAGCAATTGTGGTCCTTCAGTGCATCAATGACCCTGTATGTTTCCGCAACAGTCCACACAGTCAGCAACTTAGCCGGCAGATATTGTACAAATCATCTGATGTCACTACAGGGCTTTTAAACGTGCACATTTACATGATTTGTACTCACCAACAGTGCCACCAATCACTATTCCCAGGTGGTCCAGCAGATCTTGCTCCCTGGTGATGAGGTCCGCCCAGCAGTGCTTCAGCTGGTGGTCATTCCTCTGGCTCCCATACACGCGCTGCAAGTGATGCAGCACCTTTCCCCCCTTATTCTTCGCGCCTAAGTGTGATACCCTTGTATCACCCTGCCCCCTGCCTCGATCATGAGTGGGTGGAAATGGCACACCAGCCATATAAACCCCCCCAGCTCCTCCTCACCCATCCTGCCAAGACGTGGCCTAACCAGCATCTCAGCACTGAAAAGGGGAATAGGGGATAAAAAAGAAGAAAGGAGAAAAGGGGGAAAGTAGAAGTACAAAAAAAGAAGTAAACTTAACAAGTAAAAGAGCCCAACTATCCCCAAACTAGCACTACCCACAACAGACTCCCACAAACAACAAATACACTACAATACCAGACAATTGTAAACAAAACACACTCAGATAGTGTACAACAACAATATTTAGTTCACAAAGTAACAAGTAAGATAGCACACAGGACACAAAAGCACAAAATCACTGGACAACACTCTGAACACAGCCACACAGTCTAGAAGATTCACGGGCTGCAAAGTGAAAGTGAAAGTACACCCACTGTACATAATCTGTAAACAGGATATCCTATTACATCACTTCCTGCATAAAATGGCTGCCGTTTTTATCGTTATGCGTCATATTTTTTCCCGCATACAGATTGTGCGTCATATTTTTCGACGCACAGGCGTGAAAATTAGGCTGCTTCCAAATAATAGTAACTAGTCTTTGCAATTATTTGGATGCGGCCTAATTTTCACTCCTGTGCGTCGAAAAATATAACGCACAATCTGTATTGGTGAAAAAAATATGGCGCTTAACGCTAAAAACTTCAAAATTTCAGTGCATGAACTGGTTTTGGGGATTTTTTCAATTTTAATGTAATGTTACATTTGGGACACAACTGAGATAGGCTGATTGCACCCACTTTGGTGTTGATGGTGTATGTTCACATGTGAGACATCATACTGCAGCGGACCATGACCCGCTACTTCCTTAACAGGATTTTGACGCTTGGCTGACGCACTAGATGGCCATATGTGTGGCCTACATATATGTATTGCACAATTTGGGCATGTTTGGCATCAGGAGAGTATAGCAAGGTGACACACATAAGTACAATACCTCAAATCCTATGGCTCAATGTGTGTGCAGTGGCTTCTAATGTAGTTGTTGACCAAGTGTGTGTGCATCACAAGATGTATTATTGCAAATATGCTTGTATGAATGTGAAGTCAATGTGTCCAAACCTTAGATGCAAGTCACTGTGGAAATGAGACAGGACATGTGTTAGTCATACATGTAGCAACATCCGTTGTGTGCACTTCCAAGATTTTGGGTATCGTAGACACCACAAATGGAAAAGCATGCACCAGATAGATGGCAGACACTTGTTCATGTCAATGGTCCACAATTTCGCCATCCCATGTCCTAGAATTTTGGTAACTGCTTCCTGGGCACTTGTTAGTGAATCCTACAGTGAGTTAGGCACATGCATAAACGAAGTGGGTACCATGTAATTGGCCCAGACAGCCCATTTCAGGGGAATATAGGAGGCTACCACCAGTGATGTCGAGGCACCTGAATCTTGACTTGAGGATGCCAAAGGTCCCCTTGACTATGCTGCATGTCCTCCTATCTGCGTCATTGTAGGCACTCTCTGATGCAGTACTTGGGTTGCCAAATGGTGTCATAATCCATGGCTGGATCCCATAGCCCTGATCAGCTGAAAGAGAAAATGAATGGGATCATGTTGATGTAGCTTGCCCCAATTAAATCATCTTGCATGGCAGTAGTTGTATTGTGTTGTTTGTGACTCTTTGGTGTTATTGTGTTGCATCCTAGGCTTAAAGGATGTACCATCTGCATTGTGTTGTTTCCTTGGCTGAACAAGTGTTTGGCTGCTGACCGGTTGTCAGCAATATATTTTGGGATTTGCAGTACAGTGTGCCCTCCCTAGCATTGTGACTTGTGATACAGGTGTCCCTGTGTCTTCACTGGGGGTCAGATGATAGTTCCATACGCAGGTTCATGTTGACAGTGTCGTTAACACGTTCATATCAATGTACCCTGGACATCACATACCTTTAGACTTATGCAATGGATTAATGTAAATATAATTGAGACGCTTACAACTTGCAAGGTGACATTTAGACAACACACTCCAAACGTTGTGATCATTGACGTCTCAACATTAGGCTGAACAGTAATTTCAGATGTGTGACAAGTTCAATGGTCACCTATGAAACATGGCTAGCGATGTCACAACCTCAGTGTGTTCCTGTTGACATGTTGCTGTTGTGGTGTATGTGTTGTTTGTCCTAGAGGGTTGCTGTGCAGTGTGTATATAAGTTGTTTTTTGTACTTACCAACAAGTAGTCCATTGCCATACCGTCCATCCTGGAAGTGTTGGTTGATGGTGCAGTGACGGAAGATGAATGAGTCATGCACTCCCAGGATATTTTGCCACGATGTTGGTGATCAATCCTTGGTGATCGACAATGGCCTGCACATTGATGGAATGTGTGTGCTTCCTGTTGCGGTAGAGGTGTTCAGTTTCAGCAGGTGGCACAAGGCGTACATGTGTGCAGTTGATTGCACCAAGGACGTGTGGGAAGCCACTAATGAGGTAGAACCCCTGTTTTGTTTCCTGCTGCTTCTGCAGTGTGTTAGGGAAGCAGATGTGGCGGGGTGTGACTCCAATGATGGCATCCAGTACTTTGGGCAAAAAGGCAGAGAATGATGGCTGTGATATTCCGGCAACCAGGGCACCAGTTGTTTGAAAAGAGCCACTTGCCAGCATGTGAAGTATGGCAAGCAGCTTGGTTTCTGTTGGGATGGTGCAGGGTGTCAGCAAGGTGGGTGCCAACTGTGGCTCTATGTTTCGCAGCAGCTGCTGAATGGCCTGCCAGTTCAACCTGTACCTCTGGATGATGTCATGTTCCCTGAGGCCATGAAGGGTTGTTCTGGGGCGGAATATTCTCTCCTGCCTTCTGCGCTGCCTTTGGGGTCCCTGTTGGTGTTGTGGAAGCTGCTGTTGTTGTTGCTGGGCTCTGCGTCTGCGTGCACGCTGGGTGAGGAGCACCTCCATGTCTCCCTTTTGCTGCTCTGCTGCTCTGCTGTTGCTTCTGTGTGTTCTGATTAAATACAGGTGTGTTTGCCCCATTTTAACGCCTGCCCTGACCCAGGCGTTAATTTTTGACACAAATCGGGCTGTGCGGCATTTTCCGGCTCCGCCTCCCGGCTGTGCCGAAAGCATGAATACGACGCACGCCTGTTTAAGTCATTTTTTGGACGGGAACGCCTACCTTGCATATGATTAACGTAAAGTGGGTTGCTGCATCCAAAAAATGATGCACACGGCGGATTTTTGACGTTCGCGAGCTCGGGCGTCATAGTTTAAATATGGGGCAAGGTTTGCGCTGAATGTGCGTCAAAATTTTTGACGCACATTCGGCACAGACGGAGTATAAATATGCCCCTGAGTTTGTGTCCTCTGGCCCAGT
This sequence comes from Pleurodeles waltl, assembly GCF_031143425.1. Lineage (NCBI taxonomy): Eukaryota > Metazoa > Chordata > Amphibia > Caudata > Salamandridae > Pleurodeles > Pleurodeles waltl. The sequence goes on from NC_090444.1 coordinate 1,068,263,511, forward strand.
GGGAAGCAGCCCACAACATTGAAGCCGGCTCATAATTGAGCCAGCAGCAATGTTGTGGTGCACGGGGTGCACATTGGTGGCAGTCTGACTGCAACCGCGACCCTGACAAGCTCAAGAATGCCAGGGTTGTAATTAGGGTCTCAGTGTTATTTAGCTAACTCCTAGTGTGGGAGCTGTGGTGCGGAAATCCCGCTTAACTTATAAAAGTGCTCTGAAGCAGAAGAAAAAGATCTTGTTGAAGCAAGATTGGGAGAAGTTGGAGTGGGAAGCTAATGACAGGGACAGCAAAGTGTTTCGGGATACTGTGAAAGGGATCAATGACAGAAACTCCCCTGAAATCCCACTTTTGCACAGCAATGTTCTTGGGGCGGACTGGTCAGTGTTATTTATCATTTCTAGGTGGACCCGGCCCTGATTAGGTCTTTGGGGCTTCAGTTGCCAAATTGTCAGCTCCTTTTAGTTTTGCTGCATGAAGTAGAGGAAGAAATACAGCAATGCTCTGGTGGGAAGGCACCTGGGCCTGATGGGGTCCCAAGGGACCTAATAAAATATAAAATTGACCTGTGGGGCCCTTTGATTACTAATGTTTTAAATAACTCGCTGAATGTGAAATTTCCACGTTCTTGGGCTCTGTCTAGTGTCATTCACATACTTAAGAAGGGTGATCGCGTCTTACCCAAATGTTACAGGCCATTATCCCTAATAGATAGCACTGTTAAAATAATAGGCAGGGTGGTGTTCAATCACCTTTAAACAGGGTGGAGCAGATTAACATTCTTTGTCCTTTCCAGTTTAGGTTTTGGTCAGGGATTGGTACTGTGGATAAATGTTCGAATTTGAGTTTGTTGATTGAGAAATACACATCACTCGGACATGGCCTATTGTACTTAGTCTTCATGAATCTCTCTACAGCTTTTGACCATGTGAATCGAACCACACTGTGGAAGAGGTTATTAGAATTTAGAACGGATCGGCTTGTAGTTTATTTCTTACAAACGCTCCATATTCATATCGCCACATAGTACGTCTAAATGCTCAGGTGGACAGAACTGCGGAGTTCTCCCTCAAAAGCAGGGTTTGACAGTAATGTATTATGGCCCGTTGCTCTTTTCTGTTTACGTAAGTGAGTTGTGTTCTGTGTTAAGTGAGACCTCAGTGGACATCCCTAGGATTGCTCATACTCTGGTTCCAGCACTTTTATATGCCGATGATACAGTTTCTTTGGCACTGACCCCAAATGTGCTGCGGACGCGGGTAGAATGTTTTGTTCTTTTCATGAGCAGTCTGGATTTGACCACAAATTATGGAAAGCATTTGGGGCTTATGAAATAATCGACCCCTCCAAAGTGAGGAATCTTGAATATGCCGTAGGTTACTTAAGGTCCCCCAGACAATTTCCAGTTTCACTATGCATGCTGAGTTGAACTTGAAATGTATCACGGATGGGGTTTGTTTGGCTCTATTATTGATGTGGATAAGAGTTTGGTCAAACCCAGCAGCGTCCTGTGTAAGGATATAATTTGGGATGGCCTCAATTTGGATAAGGGGCATTCTATCCCGTGGAACAAATACATATTCAGAACTTTTAGGCCCAGATGTAAGAAAGCGGTTTGCGGTGTTTGCACCATTTTTTAGGCAAAAGTGGTGCTAACTTCATGACATATATAGATTTTGACGCTAGAGAAGTCTAGCCTCAAAATCTTCGACTTAGCGTCATTTTTTGGGAGCGTCACCTTGCATCATCTAATAATGATATGCAAGGTAGGCGTTGCCTCCTAAAAAATTACGCTAGCCCGCTAGTGCCAAATTCAGAACCCGACAGAAAAACAACACACGCAAATGACCAGCTCCAAAAAATGACGCTAAGTCTGATTAGCATTAACATTTTAATGCCTGGTCAGATCAGGCATTAAAATGAGGCCCACACACTATTACATAAGGGAAACACACAGAAGGAACATTGGAAAGCAACTAGACACCATGGAAGTCAAACTCCTGCAGTTTGGCACCCGCAGAAGACAACAGCGATGGCACCAAGTGCCACCAGGACCACCACAGCAACTGCAAACACCACCACAGCAGCCACAATTGCAGTGTAGAAGATGGGAGAGGATCTTTCACCAGCAAGCAAGCATCCTGGCCCTCAGCAAAGAAGAGATGATCAGACTCTACCATCTGAGGCGGGAGTCCATTGTGCACCTGCTCCACCACATTGCAGATCACAGCAAGAGTGGTGAGTCACACAGCAATTCTACCCAAGACCAAACTCCTGGCTGTCCTCCACTTGCTGGCATCAGGTTCATTCAAGACAATGGCAGCACAAGTGGGTGGTATCTCCCAACTATCTCTCTCTGCCTTCCTTACAAATGTCCTGGATGCCATCATCAGACTCACAATCCACCTCGTCTAGTGCCCCTACACCCAGGAACTGCAGCAGGAGACCCAGCAAGGTTTCCTCCAAATTGCTGTCTTCCCACATGTGCTGGGTGCAATGGACTACACCCATGACCAACTTGTCCCTCCTGCAGTAACCAAACACATTTATAGGAACCTGAAATTGAGAGAACCACAGCACATCCAATTATTCCAAATATTGTCCTTTATTCTTCTTTAGTTTTCCATTGAACAAACAATCCGCTACAATGTTCCATGTACAAACAGCCGACACGTGTTTCGTCGTAACAATGACTTTTTCAAGGCTGTAAATAATATTCAAAATATAATAGTGAGCCAAAAGTTCCAATGTCTAGTATGAGATCTCAGCTATCACCCAAATGTGATATGACCAGTTCATACGGCCAAAAACATTGCCAAAGAAACTCACTTCAATGTGTTTAATTAGCTTTGCCACGGTGCAAGGTGAGTTACCAGACAACTATTTGGTGCTCCCTATAGTGCTAGAAACAAGTAGTAAGAATGTTATTATATATTAAAAATGGATACATTTTTAAAAGTGAATAAATTACACCACAAAGTGCACAAAATATATGAATACATGAATACATTCCAGTGACCCAAGTGAGCATTGTGCCGAGAAAGCCAAAGTTCACACCCAAAGACATACCTTGTTGATACAGTATATGGTATTCAAACTGTGCCAAATCATGTCCATATTGTGGTGTTGGTGGAATGTAGGCATTTGCAGGAACCGCAAACATACCCACTCCATCTATGTGCAGGCCATTGTGGACCACCGTGGAATTATCACAAACATCCTTGCAAAATCTACCAGAATCATCCATGATGCTCACATCTTCAAGCACTCCACTATGAACCAACCATTCGAAGATGGACAGTATGCAATGGCCTACTTGTAGGTAAGACACCATACAAATCATAACACACACAACACAGCAACCTTGTAGTACAAACAATACAAAGACAACATCAAATATACATGGACAGGGAAACACAGATGTATAGACCACAACACATATGCCACACTACACGCAATGCACATCACCCTCACATGCACCCATATCTTCAAGTCCCTGGCACCACCTGACTGACACATCACTGGACAGACAGGTGGAGCAATGTTCCCTATGAATACAAAAGCTGGATTCAAACAACTGCATGTGTCCACACGTTCACAACAAAACACAAATCCTTCACACATAACACGTACCAAGGAATCCCTCTGTTATGTGAATTGCATTGGCTGTTCATATGTCAAACAATTCACATATTGGCTCAGCCCCACATTTGCTATGCTATCTATTTCCACCTGAATGGTCCCATCACCATCTACATATCAGCAAAATATAATAGATATACTAATTGTGTACAACTTTCCCTTATGTGGCGCATAGTGCAGTACACATTGAAATTCAAGATTACCATCAATGAAAGATCATGTGCAGGTATCGACATCTCACAGCACACCAACAAACATACCTGTAAATCCCATTTCTCCATACCATCATACAAGGGTACCAACAATTGATTGCTGCAGATCTACTATTGACTATGTACAGGAAAGGCCAGAAATGCACATGAATGAGGAGACATGGAACTTGGCAAGGCTGGACTCTTGGTGCAGGGCAGTGCTGAAAAGCACAGCATGTCCTGCCCTGTCTCACAGTATCACAATATTTTCCATATAACTGTATCACACTAGGCATATGAACCTTATGCACATACATATGCCAGCCAGCAATTGCCAACAACAACACTTTGTTTAAGGGATGTATTTCTAGGGCAAAGGGGTGGGATTAACATGCAACACACAGAACCCTACCCCTGCTACATGGCACACAACACACAAAATAGGTACACGTGTCCACTACATCACTCATCTGCAGGTCTAAAATCAAAGCATTAAAGGCCACATGTCAGAAAAGTTGGGCAGCATCTAAAGCAGTGCTACTTCACTTGGGCTCCTTAGTGCCCCCACACAACTAACATGTGTGTGCCGTGTTCAATATATGGAGCACCATGGTGCAGTGTAGGTGCAATAGTATCAACATGATGGATGCCATCAATGGACTTTGTAAGATAAATGCCAGCTGTATGGTGCAAATCCTGCACAGTACATAGGACCACATTTAAACAATGGTGTGCCCCATACTTACGCCTGCTCTGTGCAGACGTCAAAAGTACCAGATAAAAATTATGCTTTAGAACCTCTTAAATTCATCTGCACCATTTTAGCTTTTGCTCATTGGGAAACACACCCCGTGCATACATGACGCTTTGCACAGGCATAATGTGTTGCAAAGGTTCACTAAGTGTTGCACTGCATGGGTAGTGGCACTTCATGAACATGGTGCTGTGATTATTTGCCTAGTTGGCCTGCAATAGTGTCTACAAAAATTAGGCTAATGTGGTGCAAGTAGGTGCCAGGGCCTTGTAAATCTGGTCCCCTGGCTCACAGATAGGGAACACCCCACATATTTGGCCTGGGTGAACTGTTAGACAAAAATTCCAATTGCAATCACCATATACCTAAGCCACAACCCATGATCAGAAAGTGCTCCACCACAGACCAATGAAACCATACATCCCAACAGGAACACATACAATACCAGGTGCAAGTCTGTTACACCAATCCACTCAAAGCAAATATGGGCCATGACACCTAGCAATTAGCTAATGTTCATGATTGACACATATTCTCACATTCCTTTGCAGCTGACCAAGGTTACTGTATCTAACCATGGGTCATGACACCTTTTGGAAATCCTAAAGCAGACGCACAGTGGGCCTACAATGAAGCCCATGTAAGGACCAAAATTTTTGTGGAGAGGGCATTTGACCTCCTTAAATCAAGGTTCTGGTGCCTACATCTTACAGGAGGAGGACATTTATATGCACCACCCCTTGTCTGCGAAATTATCCTTGTGTGCGCCATTTTGCACAACATTTGTCTATGCACACGTGTCGCCTGGGATGAACAAGTAGATGTCCTCAGTGAGGAGGATGAAAACAATGGTGTACAACTAGAGGAGGGGGAACAACAAAACATTGCTGCCGGAGTACACAGAAGAGAACTGATTGCGCAAAGTTTTTTCACATAGAACTGTACTCCAAGAATCTCTATGTAAATAATTTAATAAAATAACATAAACTCAGAATGTACATGGGGTACTCTTTTACACCATCACATACCAGTTGTAACATGCTCATATCTCAGAGAGCATGACTACACCACAGCAGTTGTAAACAACTTCGGGACATAGGCCCTGATTTAAAAGGTTATAGTGCATCCTTATTCAACATTAGTGTCAAACATGTTACATTAATTTGGCAAAACTATGCTAATATCCAAGCAGCAGAAACTCATAGTGGCACAATTCAGGCATTGTGCCACTTTGTAACACCTTGTGCCACAAAATGCCTGTGATAGGTATTGAGTATGCAAGGGGGGTGTACGGCTGGTAGGGTGGAGCTAAAATGGTCCAGTAGAATCCAACAAAAACAACGTGCCATATATTGCTGCTACTTTTAACACCTGTTCAGAACAGCTGTTTAAAGGGGGCACACCATTGGTACCAATGGGACCCTGAGTATTGTTTATGGTAAGGGCCAACATTTTAGCTATGACCCTGAACAGTACATCAATTGCTTCAAATAGCTTACAGGCTATTGCCCCCTACCCTGTTCTATGGTGCAGAGTCTGTAAAATACAGAGCACACATGGTGATGGTAGGGGAATGCTAAGGGGGGAAGAAAATTGGCCTTGCACTGGCTGGTATGCCAATATACTTTATTCTGCCCCGTAGTCATGAACAATAAACATCTCCATAATAAATCACTACCACATGAATGTGTTGGTGGAATGTAGGCATTGTCTGTAGCTAATACATTATACATTGTCACACACATATCACATAAGTGTGTTGGTTTTAAATATGACTGTTGCAATCCAGGACATGTACTTGAAAGCTCAGAGTTAGGTAGGAAAAGGCTAGTATGTGCCTACAATGGTAGGTTTGTGTCTGCTGGTAACCTAGCTAAGTCTGAATGACAATATCACATGTGAGTACTGATAACATACTTCTCAGTGCTGCTTATATGTAGTAACAAGAGAGTGACATACAAGGTCCAATACTCATATATGTATAGGTCTATCATACCTAATCAACTCGGAATGTGCATGTAAGTCAAGCAATGTACTAACACGTCACAGACCCTTGGCAAATTGTATGTGTGAAAAATGAAAAACAAAGCTTGATTGTGTCATTCCCTCTACAGTACCAAAATACAGTCATTGGGAATGTTACATAGGTTGTGAAATGTAAATGTGAGCATGTAGCCATGTATGACAAATGATGTGAAGCTACATTAGAACAGTTATAGGAGAAGTTGGAAGATTTGAAGAGCTGAACCTGCTAAAAAAATATATGGATACTAGTGGTACCTCAAAATACCAAGGCCCATATTTATAGTTTTTGCTGCAAAAAGATAAGTGCTGGCTTGTTCCATTCCACAGTGCCAGCCGGATGCCATATTTAAGGAATGGCACAAGCCTGCGCTAAGCATGGGCTCCGTGAAAGAAAAAGACATTAGCTAGGTGGGGGTGGCAGTAGAGGAGATGGAGGTTGAGCGTCAACCAATGATGCTAGGCTGTTTGATGAAAAAAAAGTCTCTAACCAGCCTAGCGTCATTTCCTGATGCAAAACCATCCATACCACATGACTCCGGTCTTAGAAAAGACAGGAGTCATGCCCACCACCCTAATGGCCAGCACAGAGGACAAGTGTCCCCTGGGCATGGCCATTGCACCCAGTGCCATGTAGGGGACCCCATTTCAGGGCCCCCAGTGGGACTTAAAAATTTTTTTTTAAATACTTACCTATACTTACCCTACGTACCTGGGATGGGGTCCCCCACTCTCTTGTGTCCCTCTAGTGTGGGTGGGGGTGTTCTTGGGGTGGGTACCTGTGGGCTCTTTCCATGGTGTTTGACCATGGAAATGGGTCCACTGGTCCTCTAATGCCGGCTCTGACCCAGGTGTTAAATAATGGCGCAAAGCAGGCTTAGCGCCATTATTTAGGCCCGCCTCCCCCCTCCAGTGCACCTTTTTTGCACGGGACGATAAATAAGGCGCCAGGGGCTTTGAGCCATTTTTTGGATGGAAACACCTACCTTGCATCTCATTGATGCAAGGTGATTTCACACATCCAAAAAATGGCGTTAACTCAAATATTTTGATGCTAGACGGGTCTAGCGTCAAAATATAAATATGGAGTTAAGTTTGCGCTGTATTTGCATTAAAAAATGATGCTAATTCAGCGCAAACAGAGTATAAATATGCCACCAAGGGTCTGTCCTTGGACTGGTTTGTGGACAATCTCATCCTGAAACAGTTGCAAACATGAGGACTTCAAAAAATCTTTCAGGTGGAAGGAACCCACCAAATCTCAGGTGGACCATAAAAGCCTAGAGCACTACCTTGTCACATCATAGCAAGACTCATAAATGCCTGATACCGTAGCCTGAGCCTCCAAACAGCTCACAGTGCCCCTCCAATAGATATAGGTAAAGCTCTGGTTACCTTCTTTCCCAATTTTTGTCTTTGGGCCCAGAGGCTGCGCTGCAGTTTCCTGTAAGTGAAGAAGGCTCTGCGGGAACAGGACCACAAGTAAACAATGACTTATCCTGTGCAGCTTTGATTAGTCGCAACATGCAAGCCCAGAAGCTGGTTATTATTGGCTGGATTGAATGTCAGGTGGCAAGGGGTTCAAGACATTGCAACCACCCTAAGAGGCTGGCAAAGCAGAATATTGAAACACTTGAAGTGGAGGTGCAGGTCAAAACATAGTATGCCTAGCCTAGGGCATCATCCAGATCACCCAAACAGATCTTGGGACCCATGGGGAAATTAGAGGGGTGCTTGGGATTGTAAATGTGGCACTGGTGATGCACCCACAGTGTCTTGTGGGTGGACTTGGAGCAGGCTACAATGGTCCTAAATCAGTTATTGGGGACAAGATTGAGACAGAGGATATGAGACACCAAATTGGTAAAGACATTCCAGTAAGGTGCCAGAAGGCGGCATTCACGCTTCCTAGTTAGTAGTATGTTTGGTTTAGACAATATGTGCTATGCGCAGTTGGGGAGGTGGGCAGTTTGGATTCTGCATCGCAGTGTAGCAAGGAGGGGGGAGTGAAGATTGAAAAGGGGTCATTGGATAGTTGTTGTACTTAATGTTCAGGCAAGATACATACGGCCAGTCAACATAGCTGAGGCACATAGGATATTCACTTTCACAGTCTGAACCACAAATGGCTTAGGGCCAGCACCTTCGTGTTTGGTCCTATATCCATACAGTGGGATGTCCAAAGTTAGTACTTTAACCCTGAGGATAGTATACTGGAATGTCAAAGTCATACGGGAGTCGTGCCCAGTACATCATACCAGATTCCCTGAAATGCTTCTCCTACAAGAGACTCACCTCTTGGGCCAAAGGTGTAATTCCCTTCCCCACTGGGGAAATAATAAGGCTGCTAATGTGGGCCATACATATGCCAGGTTCAGGCTGGTTACTGGAAGATGTCTTGGAGGTACCACACAGAAAAGTAATTGGTGTTGTGGAAGGCTTTCCCACCTGGTGGACCAGCTCAACAGCCTGCAACCACCTCAACAAAAGGAGTGTCCTCTGCACCCAGAGTCAGTGGTACTCCATCAGATCCAGCACCCTCAACATCTACAGCACATCTGACACCAGCAGCACCATAACAGTCACCATCATCTGCCACTGGGTCCACCTTTGAAACGGAAATGCATAAAGACCTGGCAGAGGTCAAGGCTAGGTTGGCCAGACTTGAGGCAGCCAGGAATTACAAAAACCTAAAGTATATTAAGAGGAAGCTCAAAAAGCTGTATGTGTGGCCATTCACCATTTCAGAGGACCTTCCCTTCCCCAGTTTGCATTTATATAAATTTCAATGGGTTTTAGGGGGCTAGACATACTTAGGTAGGATAGAGTAAGTTGGTTGTCGGATACAGTTAGTGTCGTTTGGGTGGGGTTTAGGCAGTGTTTTTGTTTGGGGTGTTTGGGGGGCTATGTATAGGGTAATATGTTAAAAAAAATACGCAAATATATATTTGTTTAGGACATAGGATTAGTTAGTATGTGTGTAGCTTTAGTTCATGTTGTCCTACACATCTGTTCTCTCATTAGAAGGGTGGGGGGACAATGATTATTGACTGGTGTTATGTGTATAAGTTACGTTTAGATTAGGATAGGTGTAGGATTAAGTTAAGATACATTAGTATAGGTTAGCTTAGTGTAGGTTAGTGAGTAGTTTAGGTTTTTAATAGGTTGTGTTTTAGGCACCAATAAATCCTGTACGTTTTTGACACTTAGGTTTCCATGATGATTGACTATCTGGGTGTTCTCATGTCTGCACTGGCCAAGTTAGGGAAATGCCTTAGGGTATGCATTCAGTATTGATTTACATGTATGACTATGTGTATCCCCAATGACCAAGGAGGTGTTTGATTGGCAGCCCCATGATATCAGATACTCAAAATAGTTTTCAGTACAGTTCCTGACACTCAGATTTTTTATGGATACAAAATATTTGACAGGTACTGATGCAACATCAATTGTCATTGCTAAGGCATGTCATAATCATTTTAGAAAGGTTTAGCACATTAAACTCCACCCTATTTGGGGTACGGATACTGGCATACTGCCAGCTGCCTGTTACAGTCTTAAATATGCCTCTTCTGTTCCTCACAAATTTGTTGTACTGGCACAATCATCAGAGAAATTTCCTGACACTTGAGTTCTGAACCATTCATGCCATATGTCAACTTGCATGAATATCTGTTCAATACATGCTTGGGAGGCTCAGTAGTTTGTTTATAGTACATAATACTATTGGTCACCTTTATCATATTAGAGTCCTAGTGTGTGCCTTTGTGTCTGACAGTAAGCCACACATGTAATTTGGTTCTGTTCTCATTGTCATTGCTTCACACAATGCAGACATTTGTATGAGTTGATTGAACACTGAAAAAAGAGTATGATGAATGTGATAATGGTGATTTATTTACATGTGCGAGTTTAGTTTCCAATGCAGTACAATGTCCAGTTCACTGATCCCATGAGAGATCCTGAGTATTTGATGTACATTCAGAGTCCAAAGGTGAGGGACATGTCATGAGGCATGCGTAGGAGAAGTGCGCATTAGTGAGGAGGTGTCCAAATTGACAATAGGTAGGAATTGAGACAATGCCAGTCAACAGTGGTAGAGTGGAGAGGGAACATTGCCAGCTGTCACTATACTGACATGATCTTAAATACAGAATTAAAGAGATACTGTCCATGATGCACATACTGCAGCTACTGGGTAGTTTTACCTAAAATTGTTGTTCCTTCCACATTTTCATCCTCTGATGTGTGTTGTGCCTCCTGTGCCATGGGTGGTGCTGTTGTTGAAGTTGCAAGGGCCACACACACATTGGGGACAGAGATGAAGAATCAAAGGTCCTGGCAGCTGTCATTTGTGGGAACACATAAGGTATCACTGCAGCAAGATTTCTCAACACCGCTGCTACAGCACTGTGGTAGGCAGCCATGTTTTCTCTGAGGGAGGTCACTTCCCATTGTATGGACTCCATGGCATTTTGTATAGCCCCCAGCCTGTTATCTGTCATGCTGCTGCCACTTTAAGAGGGCAGTTGTTGAAGCCTCTGCCTCATGACAGCAGCTATGTCGTCCAGTGACTGCTGGAGTCCGCGTAGCGGGGTGGGTGTCTCTGATGGCAGCTGAGTTGTCCCTATTTGGACTGAGGCACCTCAGCACTCCCTCCAGGCTGCCTGCCATGGTCTCCATCCCCACCCACACCTGCTATGCCATCTCCCGCTGGACTCATACTACTGTCCTCTGAAAGGTGATGTCTGGGTGCTCAGAGTCCAAGGATGTGGCAGAACTGTTTGGTGCTGTGTGTTGGTAGTTGAGTGGTTCATGTGGAGATCCTGCAATGCTGTGTGTACTCCCTGCGACTGGAGGTGGTGTCTGGAATGAACCCCGAACATGCTGGAGAGTCTCTTCATTGATGGTCAGCAACTGGTCATCCATGTCATATGTAAAATCCAGGACAGGTAGGTCCGCAGGTGCTAAGGCATCATCCTCTGCAATGGGATAGTGAAAGGTCAATCTTTGACTGTAGTTGCTGTTGACATGGCTTATCATTTGCCTGCTACTTATGGCTCTGTGACATGTTACAGATCCCCACATCAAAGGCACACATTTGTGGAGCCCTAATGGCACACTTTGCCACCTGAACAACATTTGTGTATAGTCACCATTTGCACAATCTGCCAGTCCATAGTTCCCAGTGTGTTACGTCCACCTTGATATTTTTATAATGCTCTTTGACATATGTAACCATTTTATTGACTCGTCTGTGTAAAGTTTGCAAGTCGTGGGTGTTATTCCAGATTTGTGCTCACTCCACAAGTGTAGATATTCAGTTATACTTGGAATTTGCTCTTACAGATATTTTAGTTGTTAAGTGACTCATCTGCCACTGTACGTGTGCTGTTGGAGTGACAGTAGGGGTGAACTGTCCACATGCATCCTCATAGACACTTAGGCCCATATTTATACTTTTTTAGCACCGCATTTGTGTCATTTTTTTACACAAAAGCGGTGCAAACTTACAAAATACAATTGTATTTTGTAAGTTTGCACCACTTTTGCACCAAAAAGCGGCGCCAATGCGGCGCTAAAAAAGTATAAATACGGGCCTTTGAGTGATGTGTTCATCACTCATTGTGAGATTCAACCACATTGTGTTTATGTGAAAAAACAGGATTTTTCTTCCTTTCTGCAAGACAACACTCATTTGTGCATCTCAGGTTTCCTTGTTGCGTAGCTGCAAAGATGGCTGCATTGCTGGACTGGACTGAGTGTTGTTTTAGTGGAAGGTAGACCTGCCTGTTTGTACACATATACACAAGGTAGTTCATTATTATGTTGCATGGTGCAGGAGGCTGCATTCATGACTATGGGGCCAGATTTTCAGGGCCCTTTCACCACTGGAGCTTCACTTTTAGCAATGCTGAGGTGGCACTTTTCAGTGCTCCATTTTTACAAGGAAGTGTATTGCCACTGTTTGTGGCATTATGCATCCTTGTTAAAATAGGCTCCTCCAATGCAGTTATCTGCATCAAGGGCGTGCAGTGGGTGTTGCAATGGCTGTTCAACCACAACCTCCATTACTTATCATGCTGCCCCAGATTTACAAGAAATCAAAAATTTGTTGCAGCGGCAATTACTGATGCCAACCCAAGGTTGGCTTTAACATGGCAAAATGAGGAGGTATGCTTTTATTCATCCGTGTTGTTTGCCTTTTCCATGTGTGCAGCATTCTGCAGCACACATAGAAGAGGCACAATGCAATGGGTGTTTGTTGATGTACAGGCAGGTGTCCCTTCCTGCACATAAACAATCAGGGGCATATTTATACTCCGTTTGCGCCGAATTTGCGTTGTTTTTTTCGACGCAAATTCGACGCAAAACTAACTCCATATTTATACTTTGGCGTTAGACGCGTCTAGCGCCAAAGTTCATGGAGTTAGCGTCATTTTTTTGCGTGAACACCTTCCTTGCGTTAATGATATGCAAGGTAGGCGTTCCCGTCTTAAAAAATGACTGCGATGCATATGCGTCGTATTTATACTCCCGGGCGAAAATGACGCCCGGGAGTGGGCGGGACTAAAAAACCCGCATTTGCGCCGGATTTTAGCGCCTGGGTCAGGGCAGGCGTTAAGGGACCTGTGGGCTCAGAATGAGCCCAGAGGTGCCCTCCCAAGCCCCCAGGGACACCCCCTGCCACCCTTGCCCACCCCAGGAGGACACCCAAGGATGGAGGGACCCACCCCAGGGACATTAAGGTAAGTCAAGGTAAGTATTTTTTTTTATTTTTTTTTGTGGCATAGGGGGGCCTGATTTGTGCCCCCCTACATGCCACTATGCCCAATGACCATGCCCAGGGGACAGAAGTCCCCTGGGCATGGCCATTGGGCAAGGGGGCATGACTCCTGTCTTTGCTAAGACAGGAGTCATTTCAATGGGGGATGGGCGTCGTAAAAAAATGGCGCAAATCGGGTTGTGGCGATTTTTTTGCCTCAGCCTGACTTGCACCATTTCTGGACGCCCATACGCCATTTTTCCCCTACGCCGGCCCGGCCTGGTGTACGTCGTTTTTTTTACGCACACCAGACAGCGCCGGCGGCTAACGCCGGCTAACGTCATTCAATAAATACGGCGCCCGCATGGCGCTTCAGAATGGCGTTAGCCGGCGCTATTTTTTTTGAAGCAAAACTGCGTTGGCGCAGTTTTGCGTCAAAAAGTATAAATATGGGCCTCAGTCTCCTCAAGGCAGACACCCATGCACTATGGTGCAAGGATGCTTGTGTTGGCACATGCAGCTTACTTCAACCCCAGCATAGGGGAAACCGCAAGGGTGAGCCATATTCCTTTAAATAAGGTGCATCCCTACATTTCAAAAGTGGTGCACCGCAACACTGCTATTTTTTGGGCAGCAGCACACTGCACAACTTTGTCATGAATCTGAGCCTAAGGCCCATATTTATACTTTTTGACGCTAAACTGCGCTAACGCAGTTTAGCGTCAAAAAATTTAGCGCCGTCTAACGCCATTCTGAAGCGCCATGCGGGCGCCGTATTTATGGAATGGCGTTAGCCGGCGCAAGCAGACCGGCGCTGCCTGGTGTGCGTGGAAAAAAACCACGTAGACCAGGCAGCGCCGGCGTTGGGAAAAAATGACGTTAGGGCGTCTTAAAATGGGGCAAGTCAGGTTGAGGCAAAAGAATCGCCTCAACCCGATTTGCGCCATTTTTTTACGACGCCCATCCCCCATCAACATGACTCCTATCATTGTAAAGATAGGAGTCATGCCCCCTTGCCCAATGGCCATGCCCAGTGGACTTATGTCCCCTGGGCATGGTCATTGGGCATAGTGGCATGTAGGGGGGCACAAATCAGGCCCCCCTATGCCACAAAAAATAAATAAAAAAATACTTACCTGAACTTACCTTAATGTCTCTGGGATGGGTCCCTCCATCCTTGGGTGTCCTCCTGGGGTGGGCAAGGGTGGCAGGGGGGGTCCCTGGGGGCAGGGGAGGGCACTCTGGGCACATTTTGAGCCCACTTGTCCCTTAACGCCATCCCTGACCCAGGCGTTAAAAAGCGGCGCAAATGCGCCGTTTTTGGCCACGCCCACTCCCGGGCGTCATTTTTGCCCGGGAGTATAAATTCCACGTAAAGGCCTGGGAGTCATTTTTTAAGACGGGAACGCCTCCCTTGCATATCATTAACGCAAGGAAGGGGTTCACGCTAAAAAATGACGCACACTCCGGGCACTTTGGCGCCCGAAGCGTCTAACGCCATAGTATAAATATGGCGTTAGTTGGCGTTAGTTTAGCGTCTAATTTGCGTCGAAAAAAACGACGCAAATTCGGCGCAACCAGAGTATAAATACGGCCCTAAGTTGCTAGGAGCAAGTATGTGTAAAGACCACCCACTTCCATCTCTCTGTGAACACACATGTCATGGGAGGCTGACCTGAAACATTTTGAGGCTTGTTGATGTGTAGATGCATCATGTTGGGACGCCGCATCAAGGGTGGCATTGTAGTTGTGGTACTGAGAACAGACATTGTAGTAGTCCTATTGTGGGCTACTTTCAATGTGTGTTGCAATCATTGTCAAACATTGTAAGTGGCAGAAATCATTCCTGTTAGCAGATTTAGCAGGATTTGTTCCTTTCTGCAGATGTGCATTAGGACAGGCAAGAGGGACACCCCTTCACCATGCAGGTTGTGTGGCAATGTTGGTAAGGTCCCTCATATTTTGGGGAATTACTAAGGTTACTTTTGCGTTGCATTGACTATCTGTGAGAAGCACACATCCCTGGACATTTGAATTGATGCTGCACAGAGGAGCAAGCATAGCTGTTGCACTGCATGTTTAGTCATCAATGGGTATATATGTGAAAGTGTCTCTGGACACAGACATCATAGTGCCGTACTCAAGCATCTAAAATTTCTAACTTCTACTTGAGTGGTGGATAGTGATGGGTCCTACTTAACATACCAAGGTGAAACACCTTGCATTCCTTATTCTGGCATATTTTTCATGTGCCCCTCTCACACCTGATACTGCGTGTAATAGGCATTCCATGTGTATATTCGTGACCTTCCCATGCAACACTTGTGTGATCCACCTAGGTTCTGATGCCTTTAAAATGGTCATTGCATCTTAATTAGGTTTACCGTAGTCCAAGACATTATGATGTTGAGGGAGTGACAAATGTGTGTGTGACAAGTTTGTAATTCTACAGGTTGTAATTGTTTATTATGTGTTGCATTGTGCATCACACATAGGGCAACATCCTAAGTTATTTGGTGCATTGATCCCACACCACCATTCTCCTTGCAGTCCACTTGCCCCAGTCACTGACACCATGGAAGTACATAATTTACATTCCTGTTCCCATTGGTGGACTTTCCCACAGTAGTCTAATGAGTTTTGTCACTATTTTGGTGCTTTACTGTATTGGGCCCATGAATGATGGCGCAAGTGCACAGCGAGATCCATTGCTTACAATGCTTGTGCCACTTTGTCATTTGCCTTTAGCAGGCCTCACACATGAGGTAATTAGATGGCACAGCACAACCTTTATGGATTATCACCCCATTAGTTCATCTCTCCCTGCGTAAGGGATATTTTCTTGCATACAGCATATCTGCCACAGGCATATAAGGGTCCAAGAATGTACAGCATTGATCAATGCATGCATTGTGTGACTTTATTAATGTGGCACAAGGGGAATGGGCAGCTTGGATCCACATTGGCAACAATTTGTATGATGATAATGTTGCATTATGGGCTTGTGACATTGGGGGCCCGCCAGAGTTCCCCCCTCCAAAATACCGCTCCGCGGTCGAAAGACCGCTGAGGGTATTTTGGGTTTTGCACTGGGCTGGCGGGCGACCGCCAAAAGGCCGCCCGCCAGCCCAGTGCAAAACAGCCTTCCCACTAGGACGCCGGCTCAGAATTGAGCCGGCGGAGTGGGAAGGTGCGACGGGTGCAGTGGCACCCGTCGCGTATTTCAGTGTCTGCAAAGCAGACACTGAAATACAAAGTGGGGCCCTCTTACGGGGGCCCCTGCAGTGCCCATGCCATTGGCATGGGCACTGCAGGGGCCCCCAGGGGCCCCACGACAGCCCATACCGCCATCCTGTTCCTGGCGGCAGAGCCGCCAGGAACAGGTTGGCGGTATGGGGTGTCAGAATCCCCATGGCGGCGCAGCTCGGATTCAACAGGGCAGCGGAAAACCGGCGGGAGACCGCCGGTTTTCCCTTTCTGACCGCGGCTGAACCGCCGCGGTCAGAATGCCCTGCGGGGCACCGCCAGCTTGTTGGCGGTGCTCCCGCCAACCCTGGCCCCGGCGGTCCATGATCGCCGGGGTCAGAATGACCCCCATTGTGCCCATAGTGTGACATTGATGCACAGCAGCACAAATGATGATCACAGACATGCCCCATATGTTGTATATGTTCAGTTTTGTACCCATTCCCAAATGGTGCATGGAGGTGTGTGAGTTGTTGTTGGGCCAACCTGAGCAACTAGCATAGGTGCAAAGAGCTGTGTGTGAAGGGGCCATATTTACAAGCCGCAAAATGTGTCTTAACACCACTTTGTGAATATGGCGAACTGCACTAAACGTGAGGCACCGGTGGCAATTGGGTCTTTTGATTCGGGCACTATGGGGGTCATTACAACATTGGCGGTAAATGCCACTTACCACCGTGCAGAAGACCGCCAACACACCGCCCCGGCCGCGGAATTCCGCCACAGCTATTATGACCCCCAGCTCGGAATCCGCCAAAGTTTTGACACCCACACAATTCCGCCACACCAAAGGTCAGTGATAAACTGGCGATACCAAAACCGCCACCGTCAAGCCAACAGGAATACGCCCACACTATCACGACCCACTAATCCACTCGGCGGTCTTTCAACCACGGTATTCCATTGGCAGTACACACCGCCGCGCTCAAAATACACACACATTTACAAAACACTACCACATTGGACACATCAAAATACACACACCTGGTACACATAAACACACCACTCCCACACATCCAATACAATATAAAACACACACCCACATCACCCACAAACCCTTACGACCACAATTGCGACTGAAGGCCAGAGAGAGACACCACCATCTACAAACTAGCATCCACAGGCACTCAACACCATCACTCACACAGCATCCATGCACAAAACACTACACACCCCTAAACATCACCCCACACATCACAACACACACCACCCCACACATCACCCACATCACCCCATGGCACCGCAAAGACACCGCAGGTTCTCTGAGGAGGAGCTCAGGGTCATGGTGGAGGAAATCATCCGGGTAGAGCCACAGCTATTCGGATCACAGGTGCAGCACACCACCATAGCTAGGAAGATGGAGCTATGGCGCAGAATCGTGGACAGGGTCAACGCAGTGGGACAGCACCCAAGAACACGGGATGACATCAGGAAGAGGTGGAACTACCTACAGGGGAAGGTACGTTCCGTGGTCCCAAGACACCACATTGCAGTTCAGAGGACTGGCGGCGGACCCCCACCTCCTCCACCACAACTAACAACATAGAAGGAGCAGGTCTTGGCTATACTGCATCCTGAGGGCCTCGCAGGAGTAGCTGGAGGAATGGACTCTTGTAAGCCAATCTTAACTATTACATCCCCCACCCTACCTGCATGCTATCACAAACCCCCACCCTCGCCCTCACCCCATCACTCCAACTCCTCACATATGTCCCACTATCACAACCCCCCATCCCAACACCAAGTCCTGCATGCAACACCAAAGCATGGACACCTATCACCAATGCATGGCCACTGCACATACCCACACACACCCCTAAACAATTATCACACAAGGTCACACACAAGAATGCAAGCACTGGGGTACAGGGTCACCCACCCATTGCACACCATGGCACATACAGATGCAATAATCATGCCTTTACACCCCTGCAGGACCCCTACCCAACGTCACTGGACAGGAGGATCCAGACATGTCCACTCCACCCACAGAAGAGGCCCACAGTGATGACAGCAGCTCTGTCCAACTGGATCTAGATGACCAGCCCAGCCCATCTGGGACCTCGGGACAGTCGGTTCCCCTCACACTGGCACAAGCCACAACAGAGCCTCCCCCCTTTGGAAACACCAGCACAGCACCCACCCAGAGGGCCCATATCTCTGTCCCCAGGACACGTCAAGCAGCAGTGTGTCCACCACTACAGGGAACCTAGGCTAACCCACCACCCCAACAACACCAGGGATCTGGGGGCAGTGGTAGTGGGCACACGGTTCAGGGGACAGAGGCCCAGGAACACAGGGGAACTGGGAGGGCTGCTGTGCGACAGGGGGAGGACAGGCCCAGGGAACCCACTCTCCACGAGGCCCTCTCCAACATCAAGGGAGCCTATGGCAACGGTACTGGCCAAGTTTCAGGAGACCCAGCGGCTGCAGGAGGAACAGTATTTGAGGTTCAGGGAGGAACTCCAATCCATCAACACCACCCTTGGCACCATTGTAGGGGTGCTGAAGGAACTCATCAACACCAGGAGGGACACTGTGGCACAACAAGGGGCCCCTGACACTAGCCTGGACGATGAACTGCCCACCACCTCCGCCGGGCTAGTGGTAAGGAGGCACCACCACAAGACCACGACACCAGCACCCCACCCCCTGCAGATGGAGAACCACCCCGCAAGCGGTCCCTGAGATCCAGGAAAAAGACAGAGAACAATGCCAAGACCCCCGCCAAGAAATGAGACCACCCTGATTGTCATCCTTCTGTCCCACTTTGTCACCCTGTCCATCCTTAAACTGCCCCAGTTCCACTTCCCATGCCCCTTTGGACAATGCACCTGTGAGACTAATAGACTGGACTCTGCCATGGACATTCCTCCACCCTCACCCCTGACCATTTTACAACACCCTCCAATATTTAGCACTTAAATAAACACCCTTAAATCACAAAACAATCTGGAGTCAGTCTGTGCTTTCAAAAATGTGTATTTGCAATAACTGTGTAAAAATGCTATATCCATTGTATTGTCAACATACCTATGTCACACAGCTATAGTCCATGCGGAAACAAAGCAGATGTCACACAGTGGGACCCACATCTGTGAAATTGAAAGGGAAAGTGACAACTCAGGGTCCATACACTGGGTGAAAGTAACAGACAGATAAGAGGTTGAACAATTATATCAGATGTTGCAGGCAGTTATGTCTTCTTACCTCTGTCTCACTGGAAGTATTGATGAATCACTGTGTTTCTGTTGTCGATGTCCTCTTCTTCTGCTTCCTATTCTTCACTGTCCACAGGCTCCACAGCTGCCACAACACTTCCATCTGGACCATCCTCCTGCAGAAAAGGCACCTGTTGTCGCAAAGCCAAGTTGTGAAGCATACAGCAGGCCACGATGATCTGGCACACCTTCTTTGGTGAGTAGAATAGGGAACCACCTGTCATGTGGAGGCACCAGAACCTGGCCTTCAGGAGGCCAAAGGTCCTCTCAATAACCCTCCTATTTCACCAATGGGCCTCATTGTAGCGTTCCTCTGCCCTTGTCCTGGGATTCCTCACTGGGGTCGGTAGACATGACAGGTTGGGGTAGCCAGAGTCACCTGCAAATGTCGAGGGAAATCTGTTAGACACACACTAACTCTTAGGGACATCCCCAGACCCAGACACCTAGTCACACTGTATAGGCGCTATGTCCTCACCTAATAGCCACACACGGTGCCTCTGGAGTTGCCCCATCACATAAGGGATGCTGCTATTCCTCAAAATGTAAGCATCATGCACTGAGCCAGGAAACTTGGCATTCACATGGGAGATGTACTGGTCAGCCAAACACACCATCTGCACATTCATTGAATGGTAACTCTTCCGGGTTCTGTATACCTGTTCACTCCTGCGGAGGGGTACCAAGGCCACATGTGTCCCATTAATGGCACCTATGATGTTGGGGATATGTCCCAGAGCATAGAAGTCACCTTTCACTGTTGGCAAATCCTCCTCCTGGCAAAACTATGTAGCTGCACATGTGTTTCAGCAGGGCAGAAAACACTCTGGACAACACGTTGAAGAACATAGGCTGGGACATCCCTGATGCTATGGCCACTGTAGTTTGAAAAGACCCACTTGCCAGGATATGTAGTACTGACAGCACCTGCACTAGAGGGGGGATTCCTGTGGGATGGCGAATAGCTGACATTAGGTCTGGCTCCAACTGGGCACACAGTTCCAGGATTGTGGCACGATTAAGTCTGTAGGTGACAATTACATGTCGCTCCTCCATCGTCGACAGGTCCACCAGTGGTCTGTACACCGGGGGATGCCGCCACCTCCTCACCTGCCCCAGCGGACGTGCTCTATGGAGGAGAACAGCGAGCATAGAGTCAACCAACACTGAGGTACGTAAACACAACTTTATTCCTCAATTTTTTCAAACCACTATGCGCCTGTATCAGTGTGTATGCAAGGCCTAGATATGTGTGACGCATTTAAAATTAATGCCATGTGGCCCCCTGAAATGGCGTCTGCCTGACCTGTAATGTGGAACAAGGGGAATTGAGGTGACTGCGCTGGCATTGTACACCGTTGCGGTAGGCGGTCAAAGACCGTGGCGCAATCCTGCATTGGTTAACATTGGACCCTATGGGTCTGAGGAGCCAATGACGATGTACGCCGGCGGTGACAGTACTCACTGCCACGGACGTCACCACCATTTTCTCTCTGTTCACTCACTTGATACCTGATCTTCGACAGGAGAGGACCCACACTGCAAGTGCTGCTGTGACCTCAGTCTGGAAGAGACAATGGCTCGTGTGTCTGGCGAAAGGACCCCTGCCTTCAGCACGGAGGAGTTGGACAAACTAGTGGATAGGGTCCTCCCCCAGTACACGCTACTCTATGGTCCTCCAGACAAACAGGTAAGTACACTGTGAGCATGCTGAATGGGCAATGCCTGTGTGGAGTGGTGTGGATGGAAGATGGGGGGTGGAGAATGAGGCGTGCATGAAACGACGGTGAGTGCCTGTGCGTCATGGCATGGGTAGGAATGTGGGCCAATGACTGTGACGGTGCAGACGGTTATATCTTCTCCTTTTCCCCTGTACTATTCCTGTAGGTCAGCGCCCACCAGAAGAAGGATATTTGGCGTGCCATCGCCAAGGAAGTCCGGACCCTGGGGGTCCACCACAGACGGAGCACCCACTGCGGGAAAAGATGGGAGGACATTCGCCGCTGGAGCAAGAACACGGCGGAGGCCCAGCTGGGGATGGCCTCCCAACGTGGGAGGGGTGCCCGTCGCACCATGACCCCCCTGATGTTCCGGATCCTGGCGGTGGCGTATCAGGAGTTGGATGGGCGCTTGAGGGCATCACAGCAGCCACAAGGGGTGACTACACTCTCATTTAGCTGATTCTGCGCACAGTGGAGGTGACTGGGTGGGGGAGGTGGGCTGTGAGTTCCCCTAGGCCAGGGCAAGTTTAGTAGGCAAGGTCCCGTAGTAAGGCAGGCCATGTGGCACCCCACCCCACCTGTGTTCAGAGTCAACTACACCTAGTCAGGCTCCTGTGACTTCCATGTGTGCAGCAATCGGGCATAGGCCTTGGACCCCATGTCCCGGTGATTAATTAGGGAACTCAAAGTGCACAGCGTAGTGCAGGGGGCTTCTGTGTCTGTAGTGTCCGCCAACGGTAGCGGTATTGCATGCACTCAACATGTCTTTCTTCTGTCTCCCCCCCCCCTTTTTGTGGTCTCCCTGTTCTTGTGTGCATTAGCATCATCAGGC
Source organism: Pleurodeles waltl (assembly GCF_031143425.1). Classification (NCBI taxonomy): domain Eukaryota; kingdom Metazoa; phylum Chordata; class Amphibia; order Caudata; family Salamandridae; genus Pleurodeles; species Pleurodeles waltl. The sequence goes on from NC_090444.1 coordinate 1,068,285,904, forward strand.
GGAGGAGCAATGGCACCGGAGCAGGAGGGAGCTACATCCCACATGGCCCTGGAGGGCGACACAACGGAGTCTGAAGCCACCAGTGGGACGGAGGGCGAGGAGAACTCCACGGGGTTGACAGGAGCTGAGACCAGCGACACAGACCCCTCCTGTGATGGGAGCTCCCTTGTGGTGGCGGGCCCCTCTGTGCCCACAGCATCTACAGGTACAGCCGCCACCCCCTCTACCAGCACTGCCCTCCCAGCAGCCCCTCAGCGTGTGCCCCGTTGCCACTCACCCAGGAGGGTGGGCATCTCCTTCGCCCCAGGCACCTCAGCCCCTGCCCCTGTCAGCCCTACTGCCCTCAGTGAGGAGGCCATTAACCTCCTCAGGTCCTCATTGTTGGGCAGTCTACCATTTTGAATGCCATCCAGGGTGTAGAGAGGCAGTTGCAACAGAACAATGCATACCTGGAGGGCATTCATTCTGGTCGGGTAGCCAAACAGCGAGCTGTTCAGACTCTGGCCTCAGCACTGATGGCAGCCATTGTCCCTGTGTCCTGCCTCCCCCCTCCAACTTCCTCTACCCAGACCCAAACCCCTCTACCTCAGCCTATCCCAAGCACACCATCAGACCAGCATGCACACACCTCAACACACAAGGGAAGCTCTGGCAAACATAAGCACCACACATCCCACAGGCACTCACACAAGCATCATACCCATGCACACATGCCAACATCCACTGCCTCCACTGTGTCCCCCTCCTCCACGTCTCTCTCCTCCCTCCCTGTCTCGTCTCCACTCACACCTGCATGCACTACATCTTCATCCACTACGTCCATCACCAGCACACCCATCACCACACCCCGCTCACTTGCACTCACCACCCCCATTACCATTCACACATCCCCGTGTCCTGTCCCAATGTGTCTGTGAGTCCACCTCCCAAGGTACACAAACACAGCCACACACCCACCCAAAAGCCATCCACCTCACAACAGCCTCCAGCCCATGCACCTTCATCCAAAGTCAGCAAACGTACACCTCCTACAACCACTACCTCTTCCTCCACTCCCAAAGCACCTCCATCTACCCGTCCCAGTGTGTCCAAAAAACTTTTCTTGTCCAACCTTGAACTCTTCCCCTCACCTCCCCCACCCCTTCAGTCCCCTAGGGCACGCCTTTCCAGGTCCCAACCCAGCACCTCAGCCACAACATTAGCCGGAACAGTGGTGCCAGCAGTAACTGGCTTCTGGAGTGCGCCAAGCAGCAGGGCAGCCAGACCATGGATAGTCCCCCACCTCAAAAGCATAAAAAGTTGACCAGTGCCCGGTGGGAGAAAGGCAAAACATCTACCACCAAAGCCTCTTCCAGGAGTACAGTTGGGAGTGGGAAGACAGCTGCGCCACCATCCAAGATGGGGAAGGGGCACAGAAAGACAGGCAAGTCGCCGAAAACCTGCACGGCGGACAAGACCGCCACAAGCATCGCTGCCAAGGACACCGCCGCCACCGCACCGCTGCCAAAGACACCGCCGCCACAAGCACCGCCGCCACCAGCACCGCTGCCATGAACACCGCCGCCACCAGCACCGCTGCCAAGGACACCGCCGCCACCAGTACCGCTGCCAAGGACACCACCGCCACAAGCACCACTTCACAGGACACCGCCGCCACCAGCACCGCTGCCAAGGACACCGCCGCCACAAACACTATTTCACAGGACACCGCCGCCACAAGCACCACTTCAAAGGACACCGCCACCACCAGCACTGCAGGCCAATGAGCGCCAAAATCTCCGACGCTATTGGGGCCGCCACGAGCAGGATGAAGCACTCTGGGCACAAAGCCCCCTCCAGAACCAGTGGAGTATCACATCCACTACCTCAGTTCTTGGCAGGATGGAGCACTCTGGGCACCAAGCCCCCTCCAGAACAAGTGGAGTATCACATCCACTACCTCAGTCCTTGGCAGGATGGAGCACTCTGGGCACCAAGCCCCTTCCAGAACCAGTGGAGTATCACATCCACTAGCTCAGTCCTTGGCAGGATGAAGCACTCTGGGCACCAAGCACCCTCCAGAACCAGTGAAGACTTGAGAGACTGTGGCTTTGCATCCCCCAGGATACATCAATGGGCATGGAGCCCCCTTGTGGATCTGGCGTTGTGCACTCATCCGGCTGAGGTGCCCCCCTTCCCTTCCCCCTGAGGTGCCTGTTGTATTTCGATCTGATGCCACAGCAGTGTTCTCTCCGTTTTGATCGGGTATCTTGTGTGGGCCTCGCCCATGCATTTTGGGCCCAGTGGTCCACGGACTTTAATGGTGGAATACGTTGGACTTGTATTCTTGGTGTATATATTTGTTTATATTGTGTTTATATATTTTTGAGTACTGGATTTTAATAGATTACAAACGTTCAAATCATTTCCTTTTGTCTTTGCATTCTTCCGGGGCGGGTTGTGGGGTGTAACTGTAATCTATCATGATGTATTAGTGTGTGTGTTGTCGTGGGTGGGGGTGGGGGTGTTGCGTCCGTGTGTCACTCTTTTTTCCCTCCCCCTCCCCTGTGTTGTAGGTGCAGTGCTCATCATGGTCTTCGCCGCCTGCGTTCGTACTCCTGGTAGAGGAGCAGAAAGACAAAGGCAGGGAGTATCTGGAGTTCCGGTTCCATGGCATCCTGGTTCCTTGTGGGTTGTGTAAAGGTAAGCGTTTTCCCTTCTAAGTCCTGTTTCCGCCGTGTTTTTGTTTGCGGTGAATCCACCCCGGAAAAGGTGGCGGATTGGACTGTTGTAATACTGTGGGCGGTCCACTGTCTTCCGCCTGTCTGTTGGCGGTTACCGCTGCGTTGTTTGTTTGTACCGCTGTGGCGGTCGGAGTGTTAAAGTGGCTGTCTATGTTGGCGGTTTACGCCACAGTCGTGATTCCATTTTTTTAACGCCGGCCTGTTGGCGGTATTACCGCCGCTTTAACACCGACCGCTAGGGTTGTAATCACCACCTATGTGTCCCTATGCAACCCTTTTGCATGCATTTAATGTTTTTTGTAGATTCTTTTCCCCTCAGTTTAGAACTTTTCTTCAGCTGCTCTTGAAAAAGCTGGGGCATTCTAAGTGTAGAGATGTGCCATTTCATTTACAAACGCTGTGTAATGAGGAGATATGTTTGAGAGTCGGCTCTTTCCTCTGCACGGCTTTTAGAACTAGAAAGTCTATGGAAGGGCAGGTTGGAGTGACAAAGGTTTTGTGATGGAACAAATGCAATTTTAATTTTCTTTTATGTTTTTAATAATTAAATACTATTTGTTTTTCTTGTAATAGGCACCTCCTATAAGCTGCCTGTCAGACTTATTTTTATTTGGAAGCTATACAGGTTAGATGGGAGAGGCTATTAAAGCTGTGTGGTCACATCCTCTGTTATATTTTATGATTACGGAGTCTGTAGTTTGCAACTCCTAATTTTGTTTATGGTTTGGCCATAATGGTCTGTTGATGGATTGTGTTGCGTGTGGTGTAGAATGTTTTAAGCCTTGAGCGTATATGGCTGACAGACTGTCCTAATATAGAGTGTTAAGGGGAAAGACAGATGTGATATGAAGTTTATCAGGTGTATTGAAATTGTGTTCACAAGGCATTGTTTGTTTTATGTAGTTCCTGGTTTTTTTTTCTTATGTATTTGCACTCATTCTGTTACACTTTATTAGGATTTGTGGTTTTGGGAGCTGCCTGTCTTTTTATTATATATATTAATGTATTTGGTAGTAGATGGGAAATGATGCATTTATTAATATCACTGTTTTATCTTTGTATTTTGTATTATGCTTGTTTTATTACTTTATGATTTTCGTCTAAAATCAAATAAAGTTGATAATGATGATGATGATGATGCAGATGATGAAATTGTCCAGAAAATGTACATAAGCACATGTTTTAATCGAAGAAACAATAGTTATCATTATCTATTAATTGTAAGCATATTTGTACGTTTTTTTAACATTAACAAAGCCACTTTAACGTCACCTTAGCATGAAATAAATGAAGCTATGGCGTAGCTAGGGCCTCTTAAATCAAGCCCTTATTATTTTAGGGATTGGTATTAAAAATACTTCATATATATCATTTCAAATCTATGAGCCAGGTGTACTAAAAATGCACTGGTAAAAGGGTTCGTAATTTGGGCACCAAAAGAAAATGACATCTCGCTCTTTATTTCTTATTCTAAATTAGGAGTCTATTTGGTAAATACTGATTTCTTATTTAGTCGCTTCCTTCTGCTAAATTAAGAGATCCCTGTTTTAGAGCCATTAGTATATTGCAAAATTGAGTATATATTGATTCGGTAAGCCTTGGTACATCTGGCCCATGTTAAGTATTCCCCCTAATAAAACCGGCTAGTGAACATTGATCTGGTCCTATCTCAGCAATGCCCAGGTGAATGTTTTTGGTGATAAATCGAAAGATATGATCATACATTAAAATTATATTGAATGACATGGTCATAAATTGAATTCGCATTGTGGGGCATATTTATACTCCGTTTGCGCCGGAATTGCGTCGTTTTTTTTTACGCAATTCCGACGCAAAACTAACTCCATATTTATACTTTGGCGTTAGATGCGTCTAGCGCCAAAGTCCATGGAGTTAGCGTCATTTTTTAGCGTGGACACCTACTTTGCGTTAATTATATGCAAGGTAGGCGTTCCCATCTAAAAAATCGACTCCGAGGCATGTGCGTCGGATTTATACTCCCGGGCAAAATTCACACCCGGGAGTGGGCGGGTAAAAAAAAATGACGTACGGCCGCTTTAGCGCCGTTTTTTAGCGCCCTCAAAAGGCAGGCATTAAGGGACCTGTTGGCTCTGAAGGAGCCCAGAGGTGCCCTCCCATGCCCCCAGGGACACCCCCTGTCACCCTTGCCCACCCCAGGAGGACACCCAAGGCTGGAGGGACCCATCCCAGGGACATTAAGGTAAGTTCAGGTAAGTGTTTTTTTTAATTTATTTTTGTGGCATAGGGGGGCCTGATTTGTGCCCCCCTACGTGCCACTATGCCCAATGACCATGCCCAGGGGACAGAAGTCCCCTGGGCATGGCCATTGGGCAAGGGGGCATGACTCCTGTCTTTGCTAAGACAGGAGTCATTTCTATGGGGGTTGGGAGTGAAAAAAAATGGCGCAAATCGGGTTGAGGCGAAAAAATTGCCTCAACCTGACTTGCTCCATTTCTTGACGCCCAAGCCCCATATCCCCCTACGCCGTCGCTGCCTGGTGTACGTCGTTTTTTTTAACGCACACCAGACGGCGCCGGCGGCTAACGCCGGCTAACGTCATTCGATAAATACGGCGCCCGCATGGTGCTTCAGAATGGCGTTAGCCGGCGCTAATTTTTTTTACGCAAAACTGGGCTATCGCAGTTTTGCGTCAAAAAGTATGAATATGGGCCTGTATTTATTTTAAGCTAGAGTAGTGATTCAAAATGTAATTGAACTGATTTGGGTTTTATATGGCTCTAAATGTTTGGTATAGGTTTCTGAGTGCTTGTGACAAACATACATGGCAAATAATTGTGTCTCAGTCAAGAGTGTGTAATTCATGTTGTGTTCATCAGTCCAAGAAAGAAATCCCCAGAATGTAATACACAGACGGTGGCATCCTATCGTTCTTTAGAAATTATTCCCACATTTTAAAATCAAATACTTTTAACCAAATCTTATTTTAGATGAATATGGGTAAGAACAGACAATTTTTGACAGTATTTGTGCCAAAGAGTAATCTGCAAAGCTATTTCAAATCACAGCGGGATAGACGTGTAAACACATGGTTTAAAACCGCTTTTTTCGAACGATCTTCAAAATAATGTTTGTCTGATGTACTCCGATCAAAGAGAGAGGGAGAGTTTAAGCAAGCATTAAAAAGTTGTAAAAAGAAAATTAAAAGTGCACGTCTGACAAAAAGTCTGAAAACATGACACTGATTAAAACTAATGATTTGTTAATAGCTTTTCCTGCTGTTTTTGAAGACGGTACATTTTACAAATTCTTTTGGGTTAAGAACACTGCAGTGTTTGCACAAATGCTTTGTTTTTTGTTTCAGTGGTGGCGATCTTTGCTTCATGAACCGGGTAGGGACCCGTCTCTTCTCACTGCAAGAGCCAAATAATATAGATTTAAGTTTGCACCACATAAAACTTTCAAAGAAAAGTAACCCTCAAGTAAAATTGAATAGAGATAGATGAGTTCCATGACCACATGCATGAAGCTGCAGCCTCGTGTATTTATACATTCATGAAAATCCAAGGTGGCTTGCAATTCCTTGGTTAATAATAGGTACGCTTTTGTTTTCACCCTCACACAAGACAGGCAAGGCATGAGTTGTATTGAGTTTCTAAAATAAAAAAGCAGTAATTAAAATGCTAGAATACAAATTAAAGTAGGCCGGTTGTGCACATTACCTAACTACCCTCCTTTCTAATAAAGCCTCTCTGTGGTCTTCAGTGTCATGGAAGACCATCAGTATTATTCAGCGACTGGAAGTATGGGTTTGGCCTACAAAATAAGGAAGAGCATCCAGTTTCTAGCGGTTAAGTGATGCTGCTTTTCAGCGTCACGTCTCTGTGCGTGACAACGGAGATGGAGCAGAAGGTTTGACAAACAGGTGGCTAGGCAGGATCTTGGCATTAAATCATCGCCATTTGTGAAGAAGTGTCCAGCATTCAGAAGGTATCTCCAGGCTCCTCCTTCCAATAAGAAAAACCTGGACGGGGTTAAAACGCAAGTTCCACTGTTTTTTTTCTAAATGACATTAGTTAAAGAAATCATCAAGCACTATTAACATGAAAGAGTTAGGTCGTTCTAGCCAAACCACCAGATGCCCACTCCACAGTAATTGAAAAATGACCTCACAGAGACTCTTTAGCACCCCTGGCCCCGTGTTATGTATAGAGCACACAGCCCTGATCTGTGACTCAGACCACCCTTAACTGGGTGTGCCACCCACAGACTAGCTCAGTGCAGGCTATTACAGTTAATGTGCAGCCCTAACGCGACTATGAATTTGTAGCTGCCCTGGGTGCAGTGCATTAGTGAAAGGTCTACTGTTTGAAGCAGCTTGTCTGTCTTTCTTAGGGTACACAATAACACAACCTACTTTTGAAAGTGACACAGAGATAACCCAGCAGGTGGGTGCATTGAAGACTTCAAAGATCTGCAAGGTGATGCCTTAGGGTCATTTGGACCCTAACCCCCATTCAAGGGGTGCCATCAGGGGTCACACTGATTGGGAGCCATCTCTTTGTGGCACACAGCGTGCCTCCTGACAGATTGTGGTTGTGTGTACAGCACAGCAAAATGTTCCCTTGTTTTCATGGAGGCCTGAAGGAATGTTCCCTTAAGATTCTGTTGGTGCTACATCTGTATAACAGAAGGGGTTGTGAAACAAAAGTAAAGGCCCGGCTAAAGCTAGATTGAGTTTAGGTTACAATTGACACACTGCCAGTTAGCATGTAAATGTCTAGCCAGAATGGTGGATATGCAACACTTAAATAATAAATCAAGAGTATTCAAACATATTTTATAGAATGAATAGTATCTAAATGGCAGAAAGTGCAAAACACAATACACGTTAAAATGGTAATGTGAAACAATCTAATAGTAATACCAGGTTCGCTAACTAAACACATAGGGCTAGATGTAGGAAAAAATCAAATTGCGAATTGCAATTTGCGAGTCTGTGCGACTCGCAAATTGCAAGTCGCAATTTGACATGCAGAAAGGTGTCTCAGACACCTTCTGCAACTCGCAATGGGGTCGCAAAGACCCACCTCATAAATATTTATGAGGTGGGTCGCAGTTTGCGACCCCATTGCGAGTATAGGCACTCGCTAACATGGAGGCCTGCTGATGTCAGCAGGCCTCCATGTTAGCGACCTGCCTTTTAAATAAATTTTTTTTTTTTTTTTTAAGTGCAGCCCGTTTTCCTCACAGGAAAACGAGCTGCATTTCAAAAACATCCGAAACCTTTTGTTTCGTTTTTTTCAGGGCAGGGAGTGGTCCCTTGGACCACTCCCTGCCCTGAAAAAATAATTTGGGGTCCATTCACAAAGGGGAAGGGGTCCCATGGGGACCCCTTCCCGTTTGCGAGTGGGTTACCATCCACTTCAAGTGGATGGTAACTGCGACTCCATTTGCGACCGCGTATGCGGTCGCAAATGGAGTTGCATACCACTCCGACTCGCAAATAGGAAGGGAACACCCCTTCCTATTTGCGAGTCGCAAATGCATATTGCGAGTCAGTAACGACTCGCAATATGCATTTGTGCATTGCAAACCCACGTTTGCGAGTCGCAAACGGCGATTTTCGCCGTTTGCGACTCGCAAAAGGGTTGCTACATCTGGCCCATAATGCACTGTTAGCAGAAAACGATTGTGAACATCATCACAGTACCAAAGGAAAAGAACACAACCCTACAATGATGGAGCTAAGGGGTATCTCAATGATCTGACCAAAATCGAGTTATTATGTTACAAGTCAGTAACATTTACTGTTTGCGACTCAAGTATTTGTGATCACCTAAATCAATGCAGGCGCAAAGCAATTTCAGTGATAAATAATACACAATGTACCTGATAACATTCAGAGGAATGATACAGCATTTGCGAGTTTTCATAGTGTGCTGACTGCGCCCAACGAGGTACACCTACCTCCTGGGTTTAGGGTTAGAAAAGGATTGTCGTTACCTGAGGAGCAGGACTTTACATCATCAGTGGACCTGCAGCTTAAATTCCTTAAGTGCAGTGAACTGGGAAACGGTAGCTGGGATTAACTGTTCTACTTAGGGCGACTCAGTAAAATAGAAGAAACACCTGCATTATTTTGAATCACGGTTGATGGCTCCTGGCAAATTTCTTTGGTTTTTGCACATTTGTTCCAGTACTAAAAGAGATGAAACATGGAAATCAACTTAGCACTGTCCCCAAAAAGGACAGTTCAACCAGACCTGTCAGACTAGTTTTTCATTCTTAATTAAAGCCACTTTCCTTTGCTTTATTTTTTGTTTACATGTACCACCACAGCCAAGCCACATCTAGGTGAAGCTATTCTGCATTCAGTGACTCTCTAAAGCAGCAGAAAAAAGATCAGTGGAAATGCTTGCATTTATTTGAATGACCAGTCAAGTGCTGTCGGCTCATCACATTGCTTGCATTGTTCCATTACTAAGACGGACAAACCCCAAACAAATCAACATTGGTTCCTCCTTGAAAATGCACATTGCAGACTGAATTGCTAGACTAGTTGACCTCTTATAGGGACCAGAAGCAAGAAAAGTTGCCTTATTTGTTTTGTTGGTAAAGTGCTAAATGAGTTCCTCTAGAATAATGAGCTTGGTGTCAACATCTGGGCATAACCAAGCACAAGTTGTGCCAGCTTTAGAGACCTTCAAAGACTCACCGAATTCCATGTAGGATTGTATATCATTTCTGTCCTGTCTTAACCATCTCAACCCCTGGTCTAATGCTAGACCTCTCTTACTCTCAGTGTGAAGGTTAGGAGTTAAAGCCCTGTTTCAAAAAAGCAAAATGTGAATAGTTCTCATGTTTAGACATAATATCTATATTTTCTGTTAATGGGCGAAGAGTATGATTAAGAAAACACTATAGGCCCTCATTATCAGTTTGGTGGGTGGCAAAAGCCGCCTGCCAAACTCATTCGCATGGAAGACCTCCACGCTGGTCTTCTGCCCGCCGGCCCTATTAAGAGTTCCCGCTGGGCCAGCGGCGCTGGTCCAATGGGGAACAGGGCCTTTACACTGATGCTGGCTAATAATTGATCCGGCGGCAGTGTGGCAGTACATCGGGTGCGACAGCACCCATCGCGCTTTTCACTGCCTGTAATTCCGGCAGTGAAAAGCATGACTGGGCTGTCCATGGGGGCACCTGCACTGCCCATGCCAAGTGCATGGGCAGTGCAGGGCACCCCCTTTCCTCCAGCCTTTGCATGGCGGGGCTACTGGCATGTAAAGGCTGGCGGAAAGGGGACTCGTACTCCCCAGGCAGATTGAGACCGCCGGTAGCACCAGGATGTCAGCTGGTGGCAAGCTGGCGGTACCGGAGGTCGGACCATGGTGGCTCTGCCAGGGTTGTAGTAGAGCAGTCAGACCACCCTTTTCGGAGGCGGTCACAGCCCCACCACGAGTCTGGCGGTCCATGAGGCCATAGTGTTTTTTTAATTGAGCAGCAAATATCTTTCTCCCTTTCTCTTTCGCTTGCTCTTTCGCTTTCTCTTTCTCCACTTTACCTTACATTTGCAGTATATGAAGGATTCAAGTTGTTCAGTTGTCATGGTTCTGTTTAAAGGTCTGTTCAAATGGAAACTATTTAAAATATTACTCAAGAAATGAGTATATTTTTATTGTTTAACCACATGCAGATTTAGTTTTAATATGAGAAGAGAATGATTTGGAGAAAGCATTGATTTTTTAACTAGATGTATATGTGTTATCTCTTTCTCTCTCTATCTCACAGACACTTCCTCTCCCTCTCTCTCTCTTTCTCTTCTTTTTACTATTCCTTCTCTGTTTAGACAGCAGTTTACTGTCACATATGAAGTCTTGTTAAATTCGTCTTTATAATTGTATTTCATTAAATTATTATGAAGCCTAAATTTGAAAGGTGAGATTTAAATCCCACTTTCACCATCATTCTTTGTTTTACAAGAGAATTCTTTATTTCAACATTATGTCAGTATTTAAATTAATTATAGAACAGTGCAGTTAAGACAAAATGTAACTTTTTGTTGAGAACAAATATTCTCTCTCTCACTCTCTCACCTTAGCCCCCATTCTCAATGTAAGCAGGTGTCAGCTCATAGTCATTTAAAGTCTTTCCAAATTACTTTTCTAGATTGTATATCATTACGATATTTTGAACTAACGTTATGGACAGTTACATGTGGCCTATTGAATAAGATCTCTGACTCTCAAATTGAAAGTTTACAGCCTGAATTCTTGTAGGTTGGATATTTCCACATCATGGGTAATTACGAAATTATGAGTTAAAAGGTTTTCAACATATCTAATAATTAACCCACGTTTTAAATACCGCAAGGGATGTTAAATTTTAATGGTGGAAAATATGTGCATTATTTATGTACCATTTGGAGTTTAGTGTGATAAACACCAAAATCTGCATGCTAAACTAGTAATAGGTGCTATTTACCACACCTGATAAATAATATACTGCATGGTATTCATATTTATCTGGCACCCTAAATAACACCTACACTTGTAATCCGGGAGTAGGACTCAAGTCTCACTGTCAGCATGGCCCTTTGTCTGCTTTAAGGTCAGCTCAATTGTAATGTTCATTAAAATTCATCAAAGAGGAAAAGCAAAGCTTTTCATATTGCAACATTATGGGCCAGATGTAGGAAAAAATCAAATTGCGACTTGCAATTTGCGAGTCTGTGGGACTCGCAAATTGCAAGTCGCAATTTGACATGCAGAAAGGTGTCTCAGACACCTTCTGCAACTCGCAATGGGGTTGCAAAGACCCACCTCATAAATATTTATGAGGTGGGTCGCAGTTTGCGACCCCATTGCGAGTATAGGCACTCGCTAACATGGAGGCCTGCTGACGTCAACAGGCCTCCATGTTAGCGACCTGCCTTTTAAATAAAGGTATTTTTTTTTTTGAAGTGCAGCCCGTTTTCCTCACAGGAAAACGAGCTGCATTTCAAAAACATCCGAAACCTTTTGTTTCGTTTTTTTCAGGGCAGGGAGTGGTCCCTTGGACCACTCCCTGCCCTGAAAAAATAATTTGGGGTCCATTCACAAAGGGGAAGGTGTCCCATGGGGACCCCTTCCCGTTTGCGAGTGGGTTACCATCCACTTCAAGTGGATGGTAACTGCGACTCCATTTGCGACCGCGTACGCGGTCGCAAATGGAGTTGCATACCACTCCGACTCGCAAATAGGAAGGGAACACCCCTTCCTATTTACGAGTCGCAAATGCATATTGCGAGTCGGTAACGACTCGCAATATGCATTTGTGCATTGCAAACCCACGTTTGCGAGTCGCAAACGGCGATTTTCGCCGTTTGCGACTCGCAAAAGGGTTGCTACATCTGGCCCTATGTCCTTATTTTATATAATTCAAGTATGAGTAAGAAAAATATTTACAAAGTGCATTATAAGTATTTCAGCTCTCTTTCACCCTGTTCTTTACCTCCTAATCTCAATGCATGTGGTGGGAGCTTGCAGTTACCTAAGAAGCCGTAATTAATTTTAATAAAAATTTGTCATTACTGTAGGCAATAAATAACCACCTATGGCCCAGTGATTAAGGTTTCTGACAGTCTTAAATATAAGTTTTAAAATCCCAGTGTTACCACAGATCTCTACCCTCCTTAACCCCTTCTGTGCCGGGGACATAATGGTTACGTCCTATGGCACAGCGCTTCTGTGCCGAGGACATAACCATTATGTCCTGGCATCGGCCCACGGGGGAGTGGTAGCGCTCCCCCTGGGGACCAAACACCCCCCTCCCCTGGGCAGGGATGGCAGGGGAAGCGCTTCGCCTGCCACACCCGATCCCCTCCAAAGCTCTCCAGTGACATCTGATGATGTCAGCGCGCAATCGTGTCCTGACCTCATCAGAGGTCGTGCCCATTTCGCTAGAAGTTGAGCTTTCAGAGCAATCAGAAGAGAAACGCTTTTCTTCCTCTTCTGATCGGGGGTGGGGGAGATCTGAGATGCACGAAAGGAAAAGAAAGGTTTTTCCTTTCATGTCTCTCTGTGCATTCCTGCACCACGATGATACAGCGACCGTGCTGCAGAACTGCCCACTAGACACCAGGGAGGTTTTGTTTTGTGCACATATGAGGGGAGCGAACTCATAGCCAAGGGTCACTCCCCAAGGGGGGCATTTTCTAGGCCATTTCTGCCCCCCTTGTGGGCAGATCGGCCTATTTTTACAAGGCCAATTAGCCCCCAATGGGGGAAGAAACCACTAGACACCAGGGATTTTTAAAAATATTTTTTACAGATGGGGAGTAACCCTTTAGGCAAGAGTCGCTTCCCTGGGGGCAATTTTATTTTAGGCCATTTCTGCTCCCAAAGCCTATTTTTATGAGGCCAATCAGCCCCCAAGGGGGGCAGAAACCACTAGGCACCAGGGATTTTTTTTTCACGCCAATTTCACGCAAGTGGAGCGACCCCTCAGGCAAGGGTCACTCCCCTGGGGGGCAATTGAAATTCAGCCCTTTTCTGCCCCCCTTAGCCCGATCGCCACCCAAGGGGGTCAGAAACCACGATGTACTAGGGTTGTTTTTTAAATTTTATTTTACAGATGGGGAGGAACCCCTTGGGCAAAAGTCGCTCCCCTGGGGGGGCAATTTTATTTTAGGCCATTTCTGCCCACCTTGGAGGCATATCGGCCTGTTTTTATTAGGCCAATCTGCCCCCAAGAGGGGCAGAAACCAGAAGAATCCAGGGAGGGTCACTCCCCAGGGGGCAATTTTATTTCAGGCAATTTCTACCCCCTGAGGGGCAGATCAGCCTACTTATTAGGCCAGTCTGCCCCAAGAGGGGCAGAATGAACTAGACACCTGGGATTTTTTTTCTTTAATATTTTACATGAGGGGAGTGGCCCTTGGGCTAAGGGCGGTTCCCCACGGGGGAACATTATTTTAGACCATTTTTGCCCCCCTGGGGGACAGATGGGCCTATTTCTTTTAGGCCCATCTGCCCCAAAGGGGTGAGAAAGCCCATTAGAAACCAGGGAAGATTTGTTTTTAAAAAAAGAGGGTGGGGGTATGGCCATATGTAGGAGGCTGGCCTGGTTTGTAGTAGGTACCTTGGGTACTTACACCTTGTACCAGGTCCAGTTATCCCTTACTAGTGAAATGTAGTAGAGTTCTAGCAGCTTAGGCTGATAGAGGTAGCTGTAGCAGAGCAGCTTAGGCTGAACTAGGAGACATGCAAAGCTCCTGCAAAACCACTATAGTTACACAGTACTTATACACAAGTAAAGACAATACTCTGGCCCTCATTACAACCTTGGCGGTTGGACCGCCGGGCGGCCGCCAATGCAGCCGCACTACCGCCGCGGTCATTTTGAAATCCCCGCCGGCCCAGTGGGGATCACGGCCGCAACACAGGAGCCGGCTCCAAATGGAGCCAGCGGTGTTGTGGCTGTGCGACGGGTGCCGTTGCACCCATTGCGCTTTTCACTGTCTGCTGTGCAGATAGTGAAAAGCTGCACGGGCCGTGGCAGGAGGCCCCTGCACTGCCCATACCAGTGGCATGGGCAGTGCAGGGGCCCCCAGGGGCCCCGCTACTCCCCTTACTGCCAACCTTTTCCTGGCAGTTCAAACCACCAGGAAAAGGCTGGCGGTTCAAACTGCCAGGAAAAGGCTGGCGGTAGGGGGACTTGTAATCCCCTGGGCAGCGCTGCCCTGGTGGATTAAATCCGCTGGGACCACTGTGGCGGGAAACTGCCAGTCCCAGCGGTGCGACCGCGGCGCTTCCGCCACGGTCGTAATCCCCCTGGAAGCACCGCCAGCCTGTTGGCGGTGCTTCCTCCAGAACAGCCCTGGCGGTCTTAGACCGCCAGGGTTGTAATGACCCCCTCAGTGTTACCAAAAATAAAGGTAGTTTATTTTAGTGACACAAGGCCAAAAATATCTTAGAGGCAATACTCCTTCTGGAGGTAAGTATTGTAGACAATATATACACTAGACACCAAAATAAGGTAAGTAATTATTCATAGGATAGTGCAAACTAAATAGAAAATACCATAGCATGCAATAGGAGAAAATAGGTCTAGCGGCAACACAAACCATATACTAAGAGAGTGGAATGCTGTGAGAAACTGGGGCTGATTGCAGAGGCCCCCTAACTTTTTGCCCCCATTTTCCACTTTATGCTGGTGTTTTCCTGACTCTGATGGTGCCCTGGGTACTGCTAACCAGTCCCAGGGCCTGTGCTCTGTGTAAAATGGATATGCAAATTAGGCTAATTATAATTGGCTAAGTTAACCTACCTATAAGTCCCTAGTATATGGTAGGGCATGTAGGTTTAGGGACCACAGCATAGGTGGTGCACACCTAGGTGCATTGCTGAGGTGCCCAGTGCCATTTTAAAAGCAAGCCTGCCTTGCTGGCTGCTTTTAAATTAAAGTTATATGCAAATTCGACTTTGGAATTAAAGGTACTTCCAAAGTCTTAAACTACCTTATTTTTACATATAAGTCACCCCTAAGGTGTGCCCTATGTGCCCCTAGGGCTGGGTGCCATGTAACTATAAGCAGGGACTTTATAAAAATAGATTTATAAGCCCTGGTGAGGTAAAAACAGCCAAATTCGTTTTTCCCTCATTGAAGTAAATGGCCTTCATAGGCTAGAATGGGCAGACTTTATTTTAAATTTTAAAGTCTCCTTAAATGTTACATACCAAGAATTTGGTATCAAATTGATTGTTATAATAAATCCCACAACTTCCAGTTGTTGGATTTAATATAACTAGTGCAGGTAAAAAGTTTAGACTTTACCTAAAAAGTTGCCAATTTCAGCTCTGCATTGTTTTTGCTGCTGTGCTCTGATTGGCCAGCCTGCAGCAGCTTCTGCCAGGCTACTTTGATGAGGTGTGAAGTGGCCTGACTTTACACAAAGGAATGTGCTTGGGGGAGAGAATCTCCCCTCAGCAGATGGGGAAGCAGGAAGGGGGAGGGCTGCCAAACTGGTCTTCAAAGGCAGAGAAGGACATCTGGAGCACCCAGCAACACCCCCACATCCTGCAACCCCAGACAGCTAGGTGCCCCCTTGATTAGATTAGGAGAGGGCAGGAGAGGGGTGTGTTTATGATTTTTAGCCACACCAGTGGGTGGGCTCAGCCAGATCTCTCCTCTAAAAATCAGATTCATCCATTTTGGATTTTTAGAGACTGTTGCCTTCTGGGATGGATTTTTGCCACACTTCCCAGGAAGTGGTCATCACAGGGGGACGACCCTGTCCCTGATTGGAGGACCAGGGCCCCCCTGCTTTTCACCCAGGAGCAAGGATAAAACTGGCAGACCTGCACCCACGCCTCAGATCCCCTCCAGAATTCAACAAGAAAGGAACTAAAGAAGAAGAAGGACTGCCCTGCTGGACCCCTGGCCTGCACCTGGACCCTGTACTCAGAAAGACTGCACCAGCTGCACACTTGGGCTTCACCACAAGAAGGACTTTGCCTGGCTTCCACTGGTTCAAGGAGGGACTCCCTGTTTGCTACAGGTGAAAAATTGCTAACCAGAGTCCCCTGCACCAACTCCTGAAAAAGTGACCAGCTGACCACTGCCCAGTGGCCAAAAAGGAGTTTGCGCCAGGTGCACTCTGGGAGTTGAAGTCCGCACTTCCCAAGGACCATCACAGAACTTCTGGACCCTTGGGGTGAGCTGTGGACCCCAAAAGAACCTTAAAAGAACATCTGGGTGAAGCCCCAGAAGTTTGGAAAAGATTGGAGAAATTTTGGAAAAAAGCTCCATAAAGTGACCGACCCGACGCGGAAATTCTAGCCGGCTTGCCTCAACCGCGACCCGGCCTGACTTCGTGGTTCGTCCCGGTAAAGAAAAACATCCAAAAAATAGACTAAGTCCGAACGTAAAAAGTTGACCGGGACCTTCCAGCCATCGTATCCGAGAAGGGCTCCACGGACGTCGGATCAAGATCCAGGTTTACCCCGGTCGAAGGATTTTCATCTCGAAAAAACGACTAAGTCCGAAGGTAAAAATCACCACCGAGGAAACCGACTTCGCGTATCCGGACAAGGGCTCCAGGAGGTCGGATCCAACTGGCAGGTTCGTCCCGGTGAAGAAAAACTTCAAAATAAAGACTAAGTCAGAAGGTAACTTTTTAACCGAGGCTTCCCGCGACCTGTATCCGAGCAGGGCTCCATCGCGGTCGGCCTGAAAGTTTGACTTTGTCCCGGTCCTGGTGCAACCAGATGACCCGATTGGCGCTTTTTGTTTCTATGCGCTAGAAAATAATAATACTTTAAAAATTCATATCTCCGGTTCCCCTGAACCGATTTTAATCGTTTTTGTGTCATTTTAAAGATAAAAATATAAGCTATTTTTATAAATTGGTTTTGGATTTTTAAACTGTTTCCTGTGTTTTATTTAATTACTGTTGTGTGATATTTGAATGCTTTACACTTTGTCTCCTAAGTTAAGCCTTGACGCTCGATGCCAAGCTACCAAGGGTAGAGCTGGGATTAATTTACTGAGACCTAACTGTACTTTTGTGGAGGTTTGTGGCTTGTTGCTAGGTGTAGGTACCTACCTGCCCTACCAATAACCCATTTTCCAACATAATTGGAAGCAGCGACGGGATCCTGTACTTGTGTTCAATATCACGTTACAGTTTTAGATAAAACAAATTAAAAATCCTTTAAATTGTCCTAGTGCAAAAATTGTTTTTAATTTTTAATTTTAATTTTTTTAAAAAAATTAATTTGGATTAATTTCAATTATTGAATTTTTGTAATTTTTCTAAATTCTTGTTTCCAATTTTTGCAAAAAGTTTTTGTTGACACAAAACTAGGGAACCATGGAGCTTGATCTGGCTAGCCTACCCACACTGACAGTAGTCCAGCTTAGGGGGTTGTGTATTGAGAGGGGGTTGCCTGCAACCCCTAATCTCAGGAAGGAAATCCTGATTAAATCCCTGACAGCATGGGCTGAGGCCCAAGAGGTAGAGACAGAGGAAGCTCCAGAGGAGGAACCAAAAGAAGATGATGCTAACTCTAACCACTCAGGGGAGGAAAGGCATCAGACCCCAAGTGAGGAAGAGGAGGAACGGTCCTCACTGGACACAGTCACTAGGGGCAGACCCAAAGCTAGTGGTAGGAAGAGGGTCCTTTCAGGAGGAGAGAACCCATCCATCAGGGAAAGAGAGCTGGAAGCCCAGCTAGCCTACATAGCTTTGGAAGCAGAGAAGCTGGCCCTAGAGAAGAAAAAGTGGGCATACAAAGAAAAAAAAGATGGAAGCAGCGATAAAGAAGCTGAGGTGTCCATGGGTGGGGGAGTTTGCCCCAGATTACCCAAGGGGGTAGTTCCTGCTTATGTAGAGGGGGATGACATAGATAAGTGGCTAGGGGCCTTTGAGAGGGCACTCCAAATGAGAAGGGTTAAGCCTCAATACTGGGGTTCCCTTTTGTGGGAGTTGGTCCCCAACTCAGGGAGGGATAGGCTTCTGACCTTAAGGGGGGAGGAGGCAGATTCATACCCTAGTATGAAAAGGTGCTTAGTCAAGAAGTTTGGTCTGACCCCAGAGCAATATAGAATGAAGTTCAGGGACACCCAGAAGGTCAGTACCCAGTCTTGGGTTGACTTTGTGGACACCTCACTAAAGGCACTAGAGGGCTGGATTATTGGCAACAAAGTAAATACTTATGAGGGGTTATACAATCTGATCATGAGAGAGCACATCTTGACCAATTGTATCCAAGAAAGGTTACGCCAGCATCTAGTGGACTCTAAGCAGACCAACCCTAGAGAGCTAGGGGAGGCAGCTGATGAGTGGTTGAGAACCAGGGTGGTTGTCAAGTCCCAGGGGGGAGACTCCAAGAAGGGGGGG